>NC_135542.1:1476250-2214375 GCF_045843805.1 Urocitellus parryii | reverse complement strand
TTTAATTGGAACTCCTTCTTCAGTCTCTAGCTCCTACTCTGTACCTGAGATGTGTTCGGAGACGTGGTAGACCCTACGTGATTCTCAAGAAGCTGTTCTGGGGACTACTTGTCTTTAGATCCTTTTTTCATTCTGTATGATGCTATGTCAAGAAATCAAACATTACAGAAATTAATCAAATATAGAGATATCCGTTTATCTTCTCTACCGAGACAATTATTAACAATTTATGGTCTATTTTTATATTTATATATGTATGCCAACAATTATTGTTATTGTATTTTAAAAATGATATTGTATACAGATGTGAGTTAGTTGCTTAAGGATGAAGGCACATTCTAAGAAATGCATCATTAGAAAATTTATTCATTGTATAAACATCATAAAATGTACGTATACACTGAGATGATATACCTTATTTTACCTAAGCTGTGTGCTATATAGCCTGTTGCTCCTAAACTGCAACACTGTATGGTATTTCCTGTATCAAAATTGTAGGCAGTTATAACAATGGCAAGTATCTGTGTATCTAAATGTAGAAAAGGTACATTAAAATATAAGGTGATGGGAATTTTTCAGCTCCGTTACAACCTTATGGGACTGCCATCATACATGTTGTTTATTAAGGACTTAAACATTGTTATGTGGTATCTGGCTATATATATTCATGCATGTGTGTATGTGTGTGTGTGTGTGTGTGTGTGTGTGTGCAATTATATGTATATATCTTTACCATTTTATCCTAACTATGGGCATTTTTCCATATTAATTCATCAAGCTTATTTCCTTTATTTAACATAGCATAAAGTATATGCTGAAGGCCTTATTTAACCCATTACTCTTAAATGTTCTTTAGATGTTAGAATTTATTTCTGTTATAAAGAGAAGCACACTTGCATATACATTTTTTATCAAATACAGGTTTATTTTCCTATTTATTTTTATACTTGTCATTCATGCAACAGCTGTATATTAAACACTTTTTATTTTTTAGAATGTCTTAAAACTCACCTGTACTGTGAAGCCTAAAATACTCAGCTCTCTAAATCAGGATAAAAGTACTGCCCTTTCTCATCTTCCCCTGGGTACATTTCTATTTCTGTCTCTCCATCCTTCTGGACTGCTAGCATAGAAAGGCTCTTACTATTGTTCCAATCATCAAACTATACAATAAAGGCAAATCCTTAGCTTATAGATTAGAAAAGTCTTCCCCTAGAGGATGTCAAAGAAAGAGAGAAATCTTGTCAAGTTAGAGTGGATTATATAAGACTAGGCTCTGCCAGATTAATCACATTTTCTTTCTTAGAAAGTTTTCTATATGATAAATATAGATTAGGGTATGAATGTTGTCGATGGAGAATATCTTGATTTCAGTGAGACATTTAAATTCTGAAACAGGATATGCTTGCAACTATAGAGGAAAAAGTGTATTCAACAATAGGCAAATTTATAACTAGTTCAACAATTTTGCCTGTAGAATAGAAGTTAATCAATCCACATCAGCTTACAGGAAATTTGAGCTATGGCATAGGATTCTGGCTCTGTCCTACCTGGAGTTAAGTAGAAAATGTCTTCCTTATGGCTCTTACTGCAAGACAACAGCAGAATTACTGTGTACAAATGCTGGTCCTGGCTTCTTGGATAATAGAGCTATCCTTTGCTGAACCTGTGGTCTCTTGATCATACTGATACGAAGTGACGTGACAGAAGCAACTAGTTATATAGCTACTCCATTTTAGGACAATTGTATTTTTTTTCCTGAATCATTTAAACAAAATTGTTTTGTGATGATTTAGATATTTCAAAACTAAAAAAGGGAAAAAAGGATATCTGTCAAAGTAGCCCTATTTTCCCTTATGCTGTTTACATTACTTTTTAAACTCTGATTGTTCATATCAGTGTAAATGTACATGCAATTGTAAGAGTAAGAAGTAAGACAGAGGGAACTTTTGTTTTAAATATTTCTTTCTTTTTTACTTAATTGATTTTATTTTTTTTAAATACACAACAGCAGAATGCATTACAATTATTACACATACAGAGCACAATTTTCCAGATCTTTGTATATAAAGTATGTTCACGCCAATTCATGTCTTTTTTTTCTGTTTTGTCCAGTTATTATTTCTTCTTTTTTTATTAGTTGCTCAAAACATTACAATGATTTTGACATATCATATATCATACATTTGATTCAAATGGGGTATGAATTCTTATTTTTCCCACGTGTACAGAATGTAGGATCACATTGGTGATACAGCCCAATTCATGTCTTCATGCATGTACTTTGTTTTTTTTTTTGCATTACAATTTTTGTTATATATATGTATATATATATAAATTGTGGTATATAATGTATATACCACAATTTTTCATATCTCTGTATATAAAGTAGGTTGACACCAATTCATGTCTTCATACATGTAATTTGGATAATGATGTCCATCACATTCCACCCTCCTTGCTAATCCCCTGCCTCATCCCTTTCCCTCCCACCCCTCTTCCCTATCTAGAATTTCACTCACGTTCCAAACTCAGGTTCTCACAGTGGTGCAAAACCTATCCCCATCACCTCTGAGACCCTCATCTCCTTTTTATAGTGTTCACACGATTTCCTCCATTGATAGATTCTATGTAATCATACTACAATGTCACAATCAGGGAACTGAGATGGACACAATTGATGAACTGCATTCAGATTTCACCAGCTTTACATGTGCTCATTTGTTTACCTGTGCATTTAGTTCTATTGGAATTAACCACATCTATTCATTCAGGAGATCACCGCCACAGTCAACTTGCAGAACGGTTCCATTGCAAGGATCTCCTGTGTTACCATTCCAAGGTCCCTCCCCCCAATCTTAGCCATGACTAAGCTATGACTTAGCTCTCCCCTCCTCCCTCACCTGACCCTTTGGCAACCACTAATCTGTTTTCCATCTGTATAATTTTTTCACTTCAAAAATGCTATATAAATAGAACCATACATCACATAACCTTTTGCAACTGGCTTTTTAAAAAAACCTCAGCATGATTCTCTGGAGAGCCATCTACTATGTGTATCAATGGTTCATTCCTTTTTATTGCTAAATATTTCATGGTATGGATGTACCACAGCTTATTGAGACATTCATCCAAGGAGAGATATTTGAGTTGTTGCCAGTTTTGGACAATTACTAACAAAGCTGCTGTGAACAATGTGTTTGCGTTTTTGTGTGAACCTGAGTTTCCATTTCTTTGATTAAATGCCTAAGGGACCAATCACTGGGTCATATGGTAAGTACAGTGATGATTTTTCTGACTTTCCTGGCTTCTGCTGACCTTGATAGTTTTGAGGAAAGCTGCTGAGACATTCTGTAGACTTTCCTTTAATTTTCATTTAATATTTTTTTTTCTCATTTGATTGGACTTACGGATTTTTAAGAAAATGACTACAGAGGTAAAGTGCCATTTTCACCACACTGTGACAAAAGTGTATGCTTTTCAACATTTATTGACTATTGATGATGTTGACCTTGACCACCTGGCGAAAGTGGTATTTGCCAGTGTTTTTCATTGTAAAGACCCTTCTTCCCTGACCCCCCTAATCTGGTGATGCTATTGAGAGGTGGTAACCTCAAGAGGTAAGACCTTGTTGGAGGAAGTTGGTCACGGGGAATATGTCCTTCAAGGGTGTGTCTTGTTCCCGGCCTCCTTCTCCTGTCTTGGTTTCTGGCTGCCATGAAGTGGGCAGCTTTTCTCCTCTGTGCCCTCTTTTCCACCACGTTCTGCCTCACTTCAGGCCCAGAAACAACAGAGCCAAGTGGCCATGAACTGAAATTCCTAAAACTGTGAACCAAAATAAATCCTTTCCCCCTTTTAAGTTGTTTTTCTCAAGTGTTTTGTTCCAGTGACAGAAAGCTGACTAACACACAAGAGGCATTCTTTGAAATGAGAGGAAAACATGTGGTTGATTGCTTTCCCACAATAGGTACTTTCTGAGCTTGCAAGACTTGCGTAGGAAGACTTGTCATTTGTCTTGAGTTTACTGTAGAGTTCGCAACCTTGCTGTTCCACCAGGACTGAGGGGATCCCCATTGCAAGAGGCTTTCAGTGAAAAACTGAGAATGATGTGACATTTCATTATGACGCTGGAAATTCTGCAGCCCTATTGCAACCGTGAAGGATGGTGCCTAATGGAAAAGAATAGTAACTAATAGCAGAGCTGAAGGAGGGAAGGAAACTGGGTCTTTGATGACTTCAGTGAACCCATTCTTGAAATAGCCATTCATTTCTGTATTGTCTAAGTCATTTTTTTTTTTTTGCTTATAATCTAAGGCCTTCTGACTGTCACTACAGATGTATATGCTGAATTAAAGCTCAATACAATATGTCCTTTGGCATTCAAAGCTCATGCATTATTGATATTAAAACTACTAGTATCAATAACTATGGTTCTAAATTATTTTTTTGACACAACTTTTCTTTGAGAGAAAGTTCTTTGGATCCGTGTTTGTGAAAAGTTAGCTCATCGATCTCTTCTGCCTTCTATCTCTCCTCATTCATTTTTCATAAGTTCCTGAATGCGGGTGGTATGCTGAATTCATCTTAGACTCTGGGGATCCAAGGGTGATACTGGACATCTCCTGCTCCTATCCCTGGAGACTCACAGTTCAAGGGAGTTGATAATGATATGTAAACAACCAAAGTAACATCTGTGACGGGCCCGGCAAAGTGACAGACTTTCAGAGAAAAACACAAATGATGTGTAAGGATTTAGAAGGGGAAATTTTGTGAAGGAGTTATGAAAGAGGAAGAAAACCAACTCAGTTTTTCTCACTAGGTTCTTACAATGTATTCCTCACTCCAGATGTGTAGGGATTTCCCCATCTAGGAGGCAAGCGGTGGTGTGGCGGTGGACACCGGCTGTCTGACACTGGCTACTTGGTGGTCACATCACATTCCAGAGGTGAGGTCCTCAGCTCCACAAGGCTGCCCCCCACTTCCGATGCCTGTTGCTGATCTCAGTCTTCAACATTCTGACTGGCCAGGTATAAGTTGGGGTCCCCACACTTCCTCCTGGGGTCTGATTGATTTACTAGCTCATGAAAGTCAGGGAACACATTTACTGTGATATTAAAAGGGAATTATAAGGGAGACCACAAAAGAAACAGATGAAGAGATGCACACAGGAGGTCAGTGGGAAGGGCCGCAGGGCTGCCTTGTCCTCTCCAAGAACTTCCATGTGCTTCGCTGGGAATTCTCTGGGAATTCTCTGGGAATTCTCTCCCATTGGGTTCTTATGGAGGCTGCATGAAGCCATTGGCTGTCGGTGATAATCTTCAACTCTTCTCCCCTTCCAGGAAGTTGGGGGAAATGGGGCTGAAAGTCTCCACCCTCTAGTCTCACAGTGGTCTTTCCGCGACCAGCCCCTATACTTTGGGCCACCAGTCAACTCCTGAGCATACCATATCACGTATAATTTGAATTTCAAGTATTTTAGGAGCCATCTGCCAGGAACTGAGAACAAAGACCAAATACATATTACCTAATACTACAGATCGGAATTGGAAAAAGTTAAAAAAAAAAAAAAGAGGAAAAGAAGGCAGAAGAGATCCATGAGCTAACTTTTCACAAAAGCCTTCTACACCGAAGGAAATGCAGGTGGAAATGAGAACAAAATCTTTTTGGAGAAATGCAAAATCACAAAGATGTAGCTGGACAATGGGGAAGGAGTTTCACAGGGAGACAGGACGTTGGCGAGATCAGATTCAATCAGACCCTGGAGACCTTTGAATGCCAGGCGGTAGCAGAGCCCCTCCTCCACCAAAGAGTCTTAATTAAGCTTCTCCAGAGACCCTCAACACAATTCTTCTTATTAACAAAATGTCAGCAAAAGTTTCTGCAAAGAACTCAATGTAGTTTGAGACTTCCTGGTTTTTTTTTTTTTGGTAAGGGCTGAGTTGCTCTGTCTTGCAAAAGCTGAATTTGCCTGCTAACTTGATGGTATATAAGAATTGTTACTTCTGCTTTCTGTGGTAAAGATGTGTGAAACCTCCATTTAGTCTAAAAAAATTGGAACAAAAAGCAACTTTCATGTAAAACTTCAAACCCCTCTTCCCACTGTATAAAGTTCAATGAATTTCTGCACTCGGGGTCCAGATTGTTTTTGTTTTTTAGGTGATAGCTGATCTGGACCACGGCAACCAATAAGCCCACTTCCTGGAAATTCCAGGTGCCCAGTCACATCTGCCCTACATCGAGGCCAGGAATTCTGTATTTCAATCCTCTTTTTCATGGGGGCATGGGGTACCAGTGACTGAACTCAAGGGCACTCAACCACTGAGTCACATCCCCAGCCCTATTTTGTATTTTATTTAGAGACAGAGTCTCATGGAGTTGCTTAGAGCCTTGCTTTTTGCTGAGGCTGGCTTTGAACTCACCATCCTCCTCCTCAGCCTCCCGAGCAGGTAGGATTACAGGCATGTGCCACCATGTCTACCTATTTTAAGCCTTTTAACAGATAAAAACTATATAATTTTTCTAAGGTTTGTCTGTCCGAAAAGGTTTACATCTGACTAGGTGAAGAAGATGGCGAGTGAGGTGCCCTTTACCCTCTTATTTTTCCTTGTCTTCCTCTTTTAAGCAGATCTGGATTTTGATTATTCATTTCATGTGGATTTTTTGTTTTAAAAATAATATTTCAAAAATGATATTTAACCTATTCTCATATAAGTACCAACACATACCATCAGAGAATACATTCTCTCTATTAGGTAACAATTTGGAATCCGAAATCATAGCTGGTTTTATATAATCATTGACACTTGAGATTTAAAATTCCGTTTCCTGCCTAAAACATATTTAGTGGTAGTATCATTGCCTTTAAAAAATTATATATGAGATGATGTTCATGGCAGTGTTTTTCAGATAGAACATCTGGGGATACTGGCAAACCAGATGGAGGATGGATCCTCATAGATACGCCACCTAGGGCAAAACTTGAAAGCTTTCTAGAATCCGTTTTGTTTTATGAATTTTAATGCCTTTTAATGCCATTGTTGGTTTAACTTCTTTTTTTATTGGATAATAAACACAAGGGGAAATGGTTCAGTGGGACTTTAAAGAAACCAACTCTGCTTTGACTAACATGGTAAGCAATTTATGGCATCTTCTTTGTATTTTGTGATTCAGGGATGTGCATATTATCTGAAAAGTATGCAAATGGTCTTGGAGAAAATAGGAGTTGAATAAATGTCAGTAACATACTGTACAGTGGGGTGTATGGCATCGTCCTAGTTTCTTTTTCCTCTCTGTGGCTCCTGTGGAAGAAAGTGCTCTTTATCAGAGGCGTCTCAATCACTTTCTGTACTTGTCTCTGGTGTATGTAGTCCCTGCCATACGCACATCAATGTTAGTTATTGAGCGGGTATCAATTCCTTCCTGGTGGAAGGCACAGAGTTACAGCACTCTTGGACCTACTCAGACCATGATTTGGATTTAAGAATTTTTGATGCAGGCTATTTTAAATTTGGTTTCTCCAGAGCAATTCTTTACTTTCTGGCAGTTGGATTTAATTTCTCAAATTCAGATCAGACAAATACATTTTTAAAATGGGAATCCCAAGATTACCTTGGCCCTCTTTGTGTGAGCTGGGTAACTGCTCTCATGGTTGGTTTCTAGATCGTGCTTTGAAGATATTTCAGGGAATGGAAGTATGTAGCTTGGAGATCAGAGTTAATGCTTGTAATTGGGCTCAGATGCCAGCTGGAAGCCACATTCAACTGCAGAATATAAAAGGAATGACAACTTTGGGCAATACAATTAAAATCCAGGGCCAGAGAGAAAAGTTGACATCATTGAGTTTGGGGAAACTGTAACAAATACTAAATTTAGTAGAAAACCCAAGTTTAGTGAGCTAGTGGCAAATAAAGAGCTCAAACATTTTTCTTTTCTATATAAAGTTCCATATTCAGGCAGAATATCCAGGTAACTTCCCCACAACCCTCATAAAAATGTACTACTAATCCACCCACCTCATTAGGCAGATGAGAAGAGTTAAGGAGGTTTTGACCAGAACCAAAGACATTTCTCTCCTAAATCACTTTAATTCTGGATCCTTTTGGAGGAATGGAAAAGGGTAATGATGGGGTTTGAAGGCAGACTGGGTTTCAATACTGGTTCTGCCATCTCGGCTGCAATCTCCTCTTTTATAAAAATTAGAATAGAGTACTTTGCTCTTTTTTTGTCAAAAATTATTGGGTGAAAATTAAGTGAAGTCATTGTTGTGGAATGCCCGTCACAGGACAGAACCTAAAATAGGGCACAAGAAATAACCATGATAGTGCTAAGTGTTGAGAGTCTGTAATCTCAAAACCTGTGAAACCTGAGCTCTTGAGGCTGAGAGATCTCTGCAGTGAAAGGTTTTCTTGAGCCATTAGAGAGACTATCCAGAAAAAGACCAGGTCCTGGGACAAGTGCCTGCAGCTATCAGCAGCAGGGCCAGGTAGCCGTTGGAATTATGTCCACTGGACCGAGCTAAGAGTATTGGTCTATAATAAAAATTGCAGAAGGCATAAGATTGGACTGGAGTAAAGGAAGAGGAAGGAATAATCTGTAACATGGCTTGGGGTACTAGGCAGGCAATAAGGAAAAGCAGGAAAACATATACCAGAGCTCAGGTGAGCGGAGGTGGTCACCTCTCTTCACCTTGAATACTCTTTTAAGACCAGGCAGAGATTGGCTTTCTGGCAATCATTCATTTCTACTAGATGGAACTGGAAGGCAAGTAAAGTGGCACATCTCTTGTTTATCCCATCTCAGATCATTAGGAGCAATTGGTTCTACCTGTCGGGATTCAGGTGGAAGGGGGTCAAAGATACCCCATGGATTTCAAAAGTACAGAAGGTTTGGCTGTCTCTCTGCTGGGATTCCATGGTGTCTGCTAATTCAAAGGGAAAGTTCTGCCTGCATTTCTAAAGAATTGCAAAGATAGTTTTGTGATTTTGACTTGCTCCCCCATCATTCCCTTTTTTATTCACTGCTCCCATTTTAACTAGCAGAGTCTTGCTGAGAAAGATCTGCATAAGGAAGTTTGCTTTCACCTTCTCCACCACAGGGAATTTTAAATAAGAGCAGATTGCTGATTGAATCCTAGGCTCAAAGCCTTGCTCTTCCTATTCCTGGTATGAGCTCTTCTTCCTCCAATTTTAACATGTTGGCGTGTTAACCTAAGAGATCTGAACTATCTTTATAATAATCAGGAGTAAGTAGGAGAACTGTAGGATTTATCTTCAATTGAACTACACTGGACATGTAGGTTTTTGATTTATTGATCAAGGAGGTGAAAACAAAATTAAGTCACCCATTTTCCATTGGAGTTCAGGTTTTGTCCAGTTTTGCAAGGTGACAAGATTGTTATCCGAAATACTTGAGCCCAGGAATGTATGATTGGGGAATTCAGACAAAGCATACAGTCTTTTTCGTTGGGTGGCATGTCTTGTGTTTTGGAGGATTCAGTGAATTTGTTCTGCAGGAAGTATGAACACCATCAGCATTTTTTCATTTAACACAAAGTAGCACCGGGTAGTCAGCTTTTCCACCAGTAAAGACCCAAGAAGAACAACATAGAGGAAAAGGTTATTTGGTCCTTGAGGTTTCAGAGGTCTCAGTGCACAGATGGCTGATGTAGCTCTGTACCCAAAATGAAGCAGAACCTCATGGTGGGAAGGAAAGCAGCCGCTCAGGACTTGACAATCAGGAAGGGCGGGGTGGGGAGAGGGGAAAAGGGGGAGGGGGAAACCTCTGTTTACATGGGGCAAAGGCACACCCCCAGTGATCTACCTCCTCCAGACACACCCTGTCTTTCTACTGCTACTGCCCAGTTAATTCATTTCAGGGGATTAATCCACTGATTGGGTTACAACTTTCATAATTCCATCATTGAATCCCTGAACGTTCTTGCATTGTCTCACAAGTGAGCTTTTGGGGAGACATCTCCTATGCAAACCATAACATGTGGTTTACTTCTATCTTGGTGTTCAAGAACCAAAGGCCAAGATGGCAAAGTCATTGGCTGCTTCTCCAAGACAGTAGCTATTATTATTAATTATGAATATTGGAGAAATCACCTCAAATGAAACATTCAGCTAAAAAGGATTCATTTCTTGCTATAAATCCATAAGTATGTCTCAAAAACTGCCATAGAATCAGTAGCACTTTTTGAGTCTATAATAATCTCCAATCATAGTGATGTTCATTTCTTTGAATTGACATTACTTGACATTTACGCAACTGCTAATGTTAGCAAACTTGTAACTGTTTTCAATATTAAAAATAGATATTTAAAATCAGCAATTGTATTAAAGTGTAATATGTTACATTAAGTAAAACTTTTTTGAGGTTTCTTCTGAAATTACTTAAAACTTGACTTTTTGTAGGCCCTCTCTTTTAATATTGAATAAGGCAATTTTAAAAATTATAAATAAAATTATTTTCCAGCTGTGGCCATGAACAGGATTGGTTCTGAGTGTCACAAACGGACTGAGAAATAATTCTTTTCAAAGTGGTAGTTGGAATAAGCACCACAGTAACTCAACTTTAACAGCCAGTCATCAACAAGATCCTGCCATATATAACAAGCTCTGGTGTCTCACAGCTCCATTAGTAAATCTTGTTAGAGGATTTAGAATACTCTGGCAGGCCTTATCTTCCTGAACCCAAGTTCAGCATTCAATTTGCAACTTTTGTGTTAAATGTGCACACCTTCTCGGGAAGAAAGTAAACCATTCCCCTTGCCCCCAGAATAGCAATATTCTCTGAATTTTACATTGACCACCATATTGGCAGCTGATCTATGTGGTATCTCATTGCCTAAATGTTGTCAATTAACTTGTGTCAGACAGTCAAGGTTAAGTTGCACTATTTCCATTAGGCTATTTGAAGTTATTGACTGAGTAAGAGTTTCTACTTTTTAGGTGTACAACGTAATTTATAGGCTAATTAGGAAGTTGCACCCATTGTCACAGCATCAGCAATTGCCTATTATACTCTTCCTTTGTGACACTATTAGAGGCAAAACTAGTCCAGACACTGATCCTGTCTGCCAAATGGATGGCTAGACATCAGGTCAGACTGAATTAATTTACACAGTTTCCCATCTGGTGTCTGATTCATTCTGTGAAGCTGCTGGAAGCAGAGGAGGTCTACAGATGACTGCTACTAAAACATGACCATAAGTATGTGTTTTCTATCAAAAGATGTCAATGTGAACTCCATGTTTGGAAGAGGACTAATATAAACATCTTTGGCCTAACACCTCCTCACAGCAAAGGTTGTCCAACCTGGCCCATGTTCATAAAAGAGATGATAGAATTATTTAAAGCTAACCATACATATTTATAGGAGGATTTATAAACTGTTCTGATTGGAGATAAAGATTCTAGAACAAGCCAGAATGATCTAGAGATTTTTAAACTCTAGTTGTGAGCATTTAGAGAGAGCAGGCATTTCCCCCTCCCTGAAATACCCCTGAGGGTGGAAACCCAGGAGCACACTGACAGTCTAGCCTCAATTGTGCTGCCTGCAGTCTAGCCACCCTCTGGACTTCTGCCAATTTTAGGACTCTGTTTTTGTTGATTAAAACCCATCCTTCTGGGCTGGGGATGTGGCTCAAGCGGTAGCTCGCACTCGCCTGGCATGCGTGCAGCCTGGGTTCGATCACATACAAACAAAGATGTTGTGTCTGCTGAGAACTGAAAAATAAATATTAAAATTCTCTCTCTTTAAAAAAAAAACCATCCTTCTTACTCCAGGTGAATCTTCTATTGTATGACCCATTGAAAGTTAGTTATACCTATTTTATTAAATGGAAAAAAAACCCACAAATGAGTAAGAAAGAAGTTTTTCTAATGAGAACTTTAATTTAACTAACAGGATAATTCTAGTAAAATGGCTTTGAGGTTAATAAAGGATGACAGAAAATGTTGATCATGAATCACTAGGGAAATGCAAATCTGAACCATAATGAGATATCAACTCATGCCCATTGGAATGGTTATTATCAAACCCCAACAAAATAAAAATATAGAAAACAAGTATTGGCAAGGATGTGGAGAAATTGGAACTCTTGTGTATAGTACTGGTAGGAATGTAAAAGACTATACAGACTCTGCAAAATGAGTCAATGGAACTTTCAAAGAATTAAACACACAATTACCATATGATCTGGTAGTTTGGATTCTGGGTGTTTATACAAAGGAACTGAAGCAGGTACTAGAAGTATTCATATAGTCATGTTAGTAGCAGAATTATTCACAGTTTCCAAAATGAGAAACAAGCCAAGTGACCACTGGTGGATGGATGGATAAGTAATGTGTGGCCTATACATGCAACAAACCATTGCTCAGTCTGAAGAAGTCTGACATTGCACAACATGGATGGACCTTAAAATACTGTGTGGAATAAGCCAGAAAAAAGGATAAATATTGTATGATTCCATTGGCAGGGCATCTCTAGAATAGTCAAATTTACATAGAGATTCTATAGAGAAACTAGAATGGAGATGACCAGGAACAGAGGGCAGTGGAGAATGGGTAGATGAAGAATGAGACAGATGTTGGTGATATTTGCTCAACATTATCAATATGCTTAATGCCATTGAATTGTGCTTTAAAAATGGCTAAAATGGTAAAATTTATAGAGGTACCTTTGAGGCTTATTCAGAATCTTATAGAATGGATTTTTGTGTTACTGGATCTCGGTTTGACATTTAATTCTCTGCTTTGACTTTGATTGGGGCCCCTTTACTGGACAGGACACTTCCAAGGTTCTGGGAGAGGCTCTAGCAATGTGTTTACCATGTCATATGCTTTTAAAATTTTGCAAAATAACCTGTTTTCATCTCAGTCGATAAGGCTATTTTCGGCTTTTAATTTTCCCTCTGTTATACTTTCACTCAGATCAAATGACACTGGAGAGGCAGAAGGCAGTGTGGAGATGCAGATAAGAAGTTGAATGAGGCATATGTTTAATTTAGTTTTAGAGGGATATGTTTATGTGCTTTTACAGTCAGTTTTGTGTGTATTGTTCAGCTGCTAACCATCCCCATATAGGACTGACTCTGAGGAATGCTCTCTGGGATGACAAGATACAAGTAACGGGAGGGGTAAGAACAGGAGTGATCAGTCAAAAAGAGTCTATGGAGTCTGGCTTAGAAAATATGCAAAAGCAGAGCCAGAAGCACCAACCATGCACAGTTCAAAGAGAATCTAAGATTAATCACTGACTATGAAAACTCAAAAACCTTAAAAATGTAACTTGATAAAAGTTTCCCTGAATTTGATGACTAGCTTCAAAACTTTACATGGCATTACCAATATTGAGTCATGAAGGTGAAAGAAATTTTCTAAAACCATCAATGATAAAAATAAATTTGATCGATCAAGCTGTGAAGAATATCTAGAACTATATTAAATTCTGTATTATTTTGATAGAAAGAATTATGAAACTATGGTGATAGGAGGGGGAGGTCAAAGAAGATTCGGATAAAAATATTGGGGGAAAGCATTGCAAAAGTTGCCAGGAAAATGTGTTAGTTTACTGGATTTTAGGATGTTTTCATGTTTGCTTTTAAAAATTTGTAATTTTTCTAATTTTAAATAAATATTCACTGCCATATCTATGTATGCAGTTCTGGTTTTATATTATGATTTTGTATTATATTATTATAATGCCTAAACATTGTACAATCCTAGAAATTGGATCTACTCTAGCATGGGATTGAGAGTAGTTCTTCTCCAGACTTGGTTTCTTAGGAGTTAAAGGTTGAGAACTGCACTACATGAAAGGGTTATGATGAGGATAAAATAAGAAGTGTGAGATTCTTGCCCATAGTAGGTTTTCAATAATTGCTCATTTTCTTTTCTCTCATTAAATCTCGGTTGGTATAAATCTGTGATCTTAACTCTGACCTTTATATATTTTTTTCTACTTGGTTAATTATCTTTTTATCTTCCCGGAGACATTCTGGGATCATTACCCTCCTACTTGGTTTCTGCCTCTAGCAGAACCTGCCTCTTCTTCTTCTAATCCATCTCAGTTGGATGGCTGCAGTGAGTTTTTCAGAAAGTCAAACCTGATCTGAGTTAAAAATCTGGTCTGTTTAAAAATCTTTAATGGCTCCCTTGGACCAGAGATCAAGTTGAAATGCTGCAGTCTGGCAGTTAAATGCCTGATTTAAGGTCAGGACTTGGCTGGGAGCAGGGTCAACCTCCTGAAGGTGGGGTTCTCATTGCACAGGACCCAGGAGTTATCCAGGCTGATGGGGCTGGGCTGGCCATGCACAGGCCTCCCATGTGGTACAAAGGCTCAGGCCCCTTTGGGGAATGACAAGCAGTGGCTCTGGCCAGGGTGTGTCCAACTGGGAACTGGGAAATGTGTGGCTGGAGCATTCATCGGAGGAGCTTTCCAGTGTTGACCTTGACTGCTACCCTGGTTGGATGTGCTCCCCAAGAGTTAAATTCTGCAGGCTTGATGGTCAGAGATGGTAGAACCTTTATGAGATGGGTTAGAGCAAGACAATTGGATTGCTGGGGGCATTGTCTTCTACTGTAGATGCTGTGGGACTGACTAGCTCCTTTAAGAAGAGATTGTTGTAAAAGTGGGAACTCTGAAGCTCTCCCTTTCTGCCTGGCACATGTGATCCCTTCCTGTCACCTGTACTCTGACAATGATACCATCTTTGCAAAGAGGCCTTCATCACAACCTGAACCAAAGGGTTGCCTGACCTTGGATCTTCTACCTCCCAAATTGTGAACTAAACAAATTTCTTTATAAAGTTCCCAGCCTCTGGGATTTTATTATAGCAACAGAAAATAGGCAAAGACAACTGCTTTTTTCAAGGAATTTGGAGGTTCTTTGGATGACTAGAGGGATGGTGAAGGTACTTCACCAGATTTCCCTTCTCTGACTTTTGAACTCTTATCTCTATCTTTGAAGTGTGTCAAAGATAGACACAATTTTGTGTGTCAACTTGGCTGGATCATCATGCCTGGTTATTTGTTCAAATTCTATTTTAGATGTTTCCATGAAGGCCTTTTATTTTTGGATGGAATTATCAGTGGACTTTGAATAAACAGATGATCCTTTGTAATATGGATAAGCTTCATTCATTAGTTGAAGACTTTAAGAGAAAGAATGAAATATCCCTAGAAAGATGGAATTGTGTCAGAAGACTGGATTTAGAATGTTACTCTTCCAGGGGATCCTAGTCTGGTAGCCTGAAGATTTGGGGTTTGCCAACCCCTAGAATGGAGTGAGCCAATTTCCTTATAATAGATCCCTTTCTTCTCTGAAGAATCCTAACTAATATACTAGCCATAGCCCAATTTAAATATTTTTCTCTTTGTAAAATGTCTCTTGTTGGAAGTTAGTCATTCTTTATCCAGCCACTCCTGAAATATTTTCTGCATAATACTGCTCAGGATTCTGCACATGATTCATATTCATTTACATCTGCATCTCCCACAAATCTGTGAGTAACTTGGGGACCAGATCTCATTCATCATCAGAGACCCTGTGACTTAACCATGGCTGGTGCTTCAAAAGGATGCTTAATAAATATTTATTGAATGAATGGAAAAAAATAAGAGAAGGGATGAAGGGCCATGTGCAGTCATCCTTTCCATAATGATAGTGCATGACATAGAGCAGGCAACCAATGAACATCCGTGATAATGATTCTTACGCCATGGGTGATTGCTTCCCATAGGAGCCAGACACTATTCTAGGCTCTAAAAATACAGTAGACCTGCCAAGAGCTCACACAGATTAATTTTTATTCAATTAACGGGCTCCTCTGAAGATTTCTAGAGCTAGCCTGTCTAGAGTTGCCTACTCCACTATAAGACCACTCCACAACAGACCTGGAGTTTTCTTTAGTACCCAAGCTCCTTGGGCTTGCAAAGGGAAGGCCCAGGTCAGTGGACTCAGAGAAAGGACCCAGAAGGGAGGGGGGCTGTTTATGGGGTTGTGACCGTCACTGATGCAGCCTCTGTTTCTCAGATTCCTCCTCAGCTCCCAGAGACCCTGAGGCTCCCCGGGGAGGAGCCCAGAGGTTCCTAGGAACTGCTTCAACCCGATGTACTTTGAAATGATCCTGTGGGCTAATCAGGCCACAAGCAGGCCCTGGGGAGAGGCTCAAGGAAATATAATAGACTGGGAGAAAAACAAGGTAATAAATCACACATTTTTGACACTGCACAGTCGAGGGAGATGACTAGGAGCGTGTTTGTAATTTATTTCCCTCTTTAAAAAAGTCACTTCTTGCAGTGTGAACACAGGATCCTTAAAAATAAGTTACTAGCTTATTTGTCACTGCAGATATGGGCACATCAACATCCGCAGGAAATTCGAGTCTCCTGGGGTGGGTGGCTTCAAATGGAAGACAAGAGAAGTCGGAACGAAGACAAATGGCTCTGCGCTGGGCCTTGGATGAGCAGATCCAGAGAGACGACGTCAGGGGAAAGTCATTTCAGGTTTCCGGTCCTTCCTGGAGTCATTCTGTGTGTCCGGAGCCCACCTGTGGACCAGCGCCTGTAGCTGGAACCCTCAGGCCTCCTGAGTGATATCCCTCCTTGACTTCCTTCTCATATCCTTTGTCATATTTCTTTCTATCCAAAGTGATTTTTTTTGGATACTGTTAGCTAACTGGAGGTTAATAGGAAGGAGATGTTCCCTCAGGACACCCAAAACAGAAAGCCCTCACCTGGCCTTCTGGTGAGACTGACTGCCACAAGATGCCCCTGGCAGGTGCCTGCAGAGAAGCCTTTTGGAAGTGATTCTACTTGCTAGGGTGGACCACAATAGGCAAATATGTGGTCGTAGGATTTATGTTACAGAGCATCCTGCCCATACCCGCCCCACACCCCGCACCCTGCACCCTGCCCACCTCGACTCCTAATGAACTGCTCCGTAAGTAGGTAAGAAACTGGAAAAATGCAGAAGTTGGAGCTGCTAAGCTACTCAGGCCACTGACAAGACACTGCTGGTGTTTTAACCTCTTCAGTGCCTGCCCAGATGCTCTGCAGCTGTTGGCAGAGTCACCAGCCCTGAAATATCTAGGGCACTTATTTTCGGAAACATGCTCTATATCCGAAAGCACTCAGGATGGAGAGACTCGGCCAGATGGCAGAATCGTAGTCACCTGCCTCTGCAAAATCTCACTGTGCAAAGCAGTGGACTGGGTGTGATTGATCACTATAAAGGGAGCTTTGCATCTTTCCTGTTCTCCTAGACACGTCCACCCCTTCCCTCACCTCCCCCGGGGTTCCAAAAACAAATCTAGATTTTTTTCAAGGGTTTTTAAAAAAATGATCAAAACAAAATTTTATACTCATTTTTAATGGAAGGAAACATAACGGGATGAAATGCTTTGGTGCTCACTGGCCTTCTGTTAGGGTGAAGGTGCCCTGCCATGGGCTCTTCTCTTTGTCAACACCAGGTGAGCCAGCGACTGACCTTGGCTTTCTGTTCTCTGGTTCTCTAATGGTGGGAGCCACTTCCCTCCCTTGAAGAGCCATAATCCACAAGTCCCTAATTTTACCAGATCTTAAATAGCCATAGCAATAATGGCCTTGAAGACTTTTACAAATAATTGAGACAATATTACCGGAGTGGTCTGTTGTGAGTTGAAAACAACTGGAAAATGCATTTAACACACCTAACCTACTGACTGTGGCAGCTCAGCTCAGCCTACCTTACACATGCTGAAAGCTCCTACAGCAGCTTACAACGGGGCAAACCCATCTAACACAAATCCTGCTTTATAATTTGAAAATCTCATGTAATTTGTTGAATACTATACTGAAAATGAAAAACAGCATGGTGTATGGGCAAGCTTTTGCACCAACAAGAAGCCTAAATGTCACAAGTCAAGGACCATCTGTAGACAGTGGTATCTTACTGCAGAGCAGATGAGGGTATTTAATTCAATCTGGAGCTCAGTAGTCGATATATGTCATTACCTTTGAAGATTAGGGCTTGAAACACAGATACCCCAAGGAGAAGTTTGGTCTTAGAGTGTCATAAAGTTAGCAAGTATTCCCTGCATATTTATTATAGGCAGGTCCTATTCCCAGCAGCGGACGGTGCTTGTCCTCAAGTAGCTCGCAGCCTAATAGAGGAGGCAGAATTCAAGCATGGAGTGAAGGTCAGGGTGGTAATAGTGCAGGGCCCAGGGGGTTGGGAACACAGCGAGGGGTGCTAACTCACTCTGAGGACTGGGCTGTGGAAATCTTCCAGAAGAAGAAGCATTTGCACAACCCATTATGTCCCATCATCCTACAGAGAACCGAAAGCGTGGGACTTAGTGGATGTAGATCTGGAGCCACGAGAGTCTCAAGTAAGCCTTTAAAAGAGGGAAGTAAATAACCGCATTCAGATTTTAGAAAGGCAACTTGTGGCAGTGAATGGGGCCAAGGACTACAGGTGGCACTTCAGAGATTCACTGAATACCTAAATTGGCATCAGCCTTAGGGAGGGAGGAGGTGGGAACTGATTTGGAAAGACTCCCCTGAGCTGGCACCCCAGCTGGTATGCTGGGTGGGAAGGGGATGATTCCAGGTCGACTCCAGAGGCTGGGCTTAGCCTCCAGGAGAGAGAGAGCACGTGGCTGAGAAGGGCACAGGGAGACCTCAGGTTTGGAGTCTGAGATGCTCACAGACTGAGGGACAGCATCCTGCATGAAATCGGAAATCCAGGACTAGAGCTTCAAGATGGGAATGATCCAAGCACTAATTATGTAAGTGATATTTAAATCCAGTGATGGCCTACAGAAGAAGAGCAGGGAAAGGGAGCCTGAGGGCCAGCGTGCGATGACGCAGGCCATCAGTCATCAGAGGAAGCAGTGAGGCGGAGACGTACACATGCAGTGGGAAGGGGTGATCAAGAGGCACCCCAGAGGGGACTAAAAGGCACACCAGGGAAGGCTGGATGCCAAGACTCATTCAATTCCAACCTTTGCCGAGAACTAACCCTAATTTTAAAAAAAAAGTACCTAACAGCTTTCAATCTGTTCTCAAGTTAAATCTAGTCTAGTCCCTCATTCGAGTTCTGAAGACAGGCACCAGTTCTGGACTTCCTGAGGGTGCTTGTTTTATCACAACAGATCTCCTTCTCTCCTGCACTCGGGCTAGTGCCCGTTCCCATCCGCCGGGGGCTCAAACCACTATTTCGTCAAAGCCACTCACTCTTCTCAATGAGGCTATGAACTCTGCAGTATAGTGACCTCATTTTACGGACTAGGAAACCGGGGAGTAGAGAGAGTCAGCAATTTTCCCACGGTCACACAGCCTGTATATACTGAGAGGTGAATGCCCATCTGGCTGTTTTACTAAGCTACTCGGTGACCTTGACGAAATCTGAGTTACATCTCTTTGTCTTAAAATAAAAATGTAGCGTGAAGAATTATTTTTCCCAACTGATGGCCTTTCTCAGTGTCACCTGAGATAGGTTTTGGGAAAATGTGATTTATTATGCATTGACCAAACCGTCAAGGTCTAGACCCCATGATTATTATATTCGTGGCTACCTGCAGAGGAGGAGAAGTTAGGATTTACAACTACTGGTCTTGGCCTGTCTCCAGATAGAACCTGTTCCAGTCTACTTCTCTTCATTCATAGTCAGAGAGCTTAGGGCTTCTTGGAAGTGTTCAGTTTTACGATGGAACAAGAAATCTGAATGACCCTCAAGATCACCCACCATCTTATGAACTTCCCTGTACCGTGCCCTCCGCTTGGGCGTGGGAGGACCTGCTAATAGCATCTTCAGCTGAATTAGTGGGGAGGCAAAAACTTTACCTCTTCAAGGTTTGTTTTGTTTTTTGGTTGAGCCCAAGAATTCACTGGGCATTAGGCAGATCAACAGGAGAAAAACATACACATCCAACACAGCTTCATATGGCATGGGAATACACATAAAGAAGTGAAGAACCAAAAGTGTAGTTGGAGATGAAGAATCACATCCTGGATTAGATAAAAAGTAATAAATTGGGAAAGCACGACGAGGCAGAAGGACTCCAGCTGGGGTTGTTAACTGGGTGGAGAAACGACCAGGAGGACCCGACTGTCTAATAGGGATTGCTCGTACTGATTTTCCTTCTCCTCAACTTCTCATCCTTGATGTTCAGAGTGACACTTTCCTTCTGGCACAGGGGAAACAGATTTTGCACCGAAATGCATTTTCTGCTTTTATGAAAGAAAAGGAAGATCAGAGTGATATTTTTTTTTTGTACCTGCTGATTTTTAAATGCCTTTGACTCAAATGGCTAAAGTCTCAGAGTGGTGTGTTTCAGAGGAACATATTTTTAACTCCTTCCTTTCCATATATAGCAGACACATTTTCCAATGTTATAGTAATTTGGAGTTAATCAAAGGGAGAGTATTCTCGATAGACCTCACCTAATTAGACCTTTTATAAAATAGTCAACGAGCAGAAGTTTCTCTCCTGTTAGTCTTGAGAAAGCTGGTAGGGGTTCTATAGATGCCAGGAAACAAATTTGACCAAGAAAATTTGAACTTGAGATGGGACCACAGACACTTTATTTGTACCCTCTGAGCACAGGACTCAGCTAGGCTTTGCCTTGACAGTTAACACATGAGAATGTGAGATAATAAATCTGGGCAATTATGTGCCCAAATAGGTGATGCACCATATAGGCATGATCCAAATCTTCCCTGATCTTTTTTTTTTTTTTAAGGTTGAAGCATTTTAATGGACACTATAGAATGTGTTTTAGGAGAGGTGTACAAATATCTGACCTGGGTCTTGAAACAGCTTCTCACCACCTGAGAGTGGATGCCTGTGTTGACCACTCTCTTGTGGTATGGAAGAGCTAGTGGTAACTCAAAAATCACAGGGAGCCAGGGAGTGACAACACTAAATTACCCTGGATTATTTGGAAATGACAAGTATACAACCGGAATATCTTTATAATAAAAATTAATATAAAGTCTTCATGGTGCACAGAAATCCAAAAAGTATGACTATCCTGAACATCTTGATTATAAATAATGCACATTGCTGACCTGAGATCTGATGCAGGTGGGCACCCATGTTAGGAGAGTCCAAGAGCAGAGAGGACCAGAAACACAAACAGGTGAGAATTCACTGGCTTATCAGGTGGACACACTTCCCTTGTGAAGATGTTGGCACAATGTTCACTCTTTTTTTCTGTGTGTCTGGAAGACAAGTTGAACACTTTGTGAATTTTGCCTTTACTGTATTTTACCTGCACAAGCTGGGTATTGCATGATCTTGCAATGGCTGTGGGCTCCAGAAGCATCTCCTGGATCTGAGAGTTCCAACTCACATGAGGTTGGCGGCTGTGATTTCCTGCTTCTGAGAAGGAGGATTTAGTCAGTCTGAGCCAAGCCATCTGGGACATCTAATAACTCTTAAAGAGAAACCTGACATTTTGCTATTTTTAAGAGCAAATGAAACTGAAACATGAATATCAGATTTTGCTCAAGTGTGTGAAGGTTTGAATAATCTGAGAAAATAACTGTTTTGGAATCAGGAGATGACTGACTCTATGGTGCACGAAGACGTAGCAGAGTGAAGAGAATATTAATGAACCTTATTGTGGCTTGGACATGGTTTGTAGTCCCTGAAACTCATTTTGAAATTGAATCACCAATATGATGGATGAAGAGGTGAAACCAGGTGGAGACTTTTAAGAGGTCATTAGGTCTTTCTCTTCATGAAGTATTTAGCCCATTAATGAGATTATCGTATTAGAGGGTTGATGGTTTATCTTGAGCATGGGTCTGCTCTGAAAGTCAGTTTAGTTAGGTCTCTACTACATGCTTCCTGCCTCTGGCCAGGTGGTGCCCTGAGCCTCCTGGGAACTCTACTGATTAGAGACCATCACCAGATACAGCCCCTTGACCTTGGAACAGAACCACAGATCATGAATTCTTTTCCATACAACCCCATTATCTGTGGTGCTGTGTTATTAGCGATAGAAACGGGTCTAGGACCAGCCTGGTGAAACTTTCTTCAAGCTGCAATGATCAGCAACTCATGGTTAATGTTCCCTCATTCCATTTCCCTTCTGGTTTTTCTACCCTCACCTGGATGAGAGAATCTAGTTTTCCTATCCCTTCCACAGATTTTGATAATGATCTCCGAGCATGAGCCGATGCACAGATTTGGAGAAGAAGTCATACCTCTGGGTTTCAGAGGAAGAAGACAAAACATCACTTTCTTCATGTGCACTTCCTGTCTTCTGAGTCATCACAGACAGCAGTTCTAGAGGAGGAGGAGGGTGTTCTCAGCCAAGGTTAAATATATCCAGCAGGGACAGCATAAGGGAAGCAGAGGAACAATCTCATTTTCTTTCCCACAACAGCCTGCCTGTATGTTCCTGACTGCATTTCCTCTCCACCCCTCCTGGGGAGGTGTCAGAATCATGTCTGGGACCAACCCAAAGAAAAGAACCCACCTCAGTCTTCATCCTAAAATCAGGGTCCAGCCTGTGCGGGAAGCGAGCGCCTACTCCATCTCCCTGCCTTCAGGTCAGCTCTTGAGAAAAGAAAGACTTCTCACTTTGAAAGAAACCAACAGAGAGACGCTAGATCCTATTTCAACATTTGTCACTCTCGGGAAATTTTGTCCCTTGGAGTCTGTCTCTCACTCTGCCTGGATCCCTAGTTTTGTTTCAATCTGGTTTTTATGTTTTAAGGGATAAGTCACATGCTTTGCTTGCCGAAGAGATTTTTATATCCTTAGTAAACATCCCACTCTGCATAGACTTTCACATGAACTCTCCTGGTCCTTATTAATGTAGGGATTGTCCGATCTATTAATTATTCAGTCATCCCCATATATCCTCTGCGTCTTCTCCAACCTTCCACCTATCTCTTAAGGTGTCATATCTCTTAAGGAATCGAGAAGAGAAACATAACAGAAAGCTGGTGTTCTTCCATTTATGACTCATATGGGTTATTACTGTCTATGAACATCGAACTGTTTTTTAAAAATTAGACAATGTAAATGTCATGCAAAAGAGGCAGAAGGTGGTATCTGTCAGGGTGTAGAGTATCTTGGTTACTGTGGAGAGCATTTTTTAAATGAGGTTTTATGGAGTACCTTCACAAACTCCCAATATTTAGAAGCATGAGTGAGGAAGGCTTAAGTAACTCAATCTTAGAATTGTGTAGCACAGGGCTGGACCCTCTTCAGTCCAAGTTCAGGTTGTAAACACTGGAGGTTGTGAGGCTGTGTGTTCTCTGCAATAGTCCAATGAAACTTCACCGTGGACAGGACAATCTGAAGTTTTAAGATTTATGTGTCATGAAATTCTTGTTAAGAAGATTGACTACTATTTGAAAATGTAAAAACTGTTTTTTATCTTTCAGGCTACCTACAAAGGAAGGGGATTAGCTTGGACTGATCTGTGGGGTGTCATTTGTCCATTCCTGATCCAGAATCTTCTGATGAGCTCAAGCGAAAAGGGTGAGAACATTCGATAGGAAACATGTCACTTTCTTACTACCACTTTTTTTTTTTTTTTAAATTGATGCTGGAAATTCAACTGAGGGCCTTGTACAAGCTGAGCATGCTCCTTAACACTGAGCTCCACCCCCAGCCTATTTACTGCAACATTTAAAAACAGGAATGGCAAATTGCTCTTTTTTGTTTTGAGTAGATAACACCCCAAAAATCCTATAGGAAGATGTTAGCAGGTGGGACCTTCCTATAGCACTTGTATTGAATATGGGTTCCAACTCCTGAGGTTGAGGGTCCTTTTATATTAATGCCGATCACATTTTTAGGAACCCACTCTGAGACTTATAGTCTGATATAAATTTATTTTTCAGATTTATAAGTTTATTTACATGAAATGTCATAAAACTATGGACATTAAACAGCATTTAGTTACATAATTAATTATAATTGAACTTTTGTACCCATAGGTTCCATTTCTGAAGATTTAATTAACTGAGGATCAAAAATATTTGAAAAAAAGGTATGGTATCTTAGCCAGGCATGGCAGCACATGTGTGTCATCTCTGACTCAGGAGGTTGAGAAAGGAGGATTGCAAGTTTGAGGCCAGCCTCAACAATTTAGAAAGACCTTTTTGTCAATATAAAAAAAAAAATAGAAAGGGCTGGGATTGCTGGTAGATCCTGTGTCAATATATTAAAAAAAATAGAAAGGTCTGGGATTGCTGGTGTGAGATCACCCCTGAATCCAATCCCCAGTACCCACCCTCCTGAACATTTACAGATGGTTTATCTTGGCCTTATTCTCTAAATGATATAATATAATAACTATTTACATACTCTTAATGATATAATATAATAACTATTTACATACTATTGTGTTTTGGACCTGGATTGTCCCCCAAAGGCTCATTTTTGAAGGCTTGGTCCCCAGTGCAGCAATGTGGAGAGGTAGGACTTTGGGAAGTGATTGGTCACAGGGGCTCTGATCTCATCAGTGGATTAATCCATGTTGGGGTCGTAATTGTGTGGTCTCTTGGGAGGCCATGGAAACTGTGGGAGGTGGGGCCTGGGTGGGGAAGCAGCTCCCTGAAGGAGTGCCTTGGAAAGGTTTATCTTGTGTTCAGCCCTTTCCTCTGTTTCTTTGCTTCCCTACTTCCCTGAGGTGAGCCACTTTGCTCCGACACACCCTTCCCCCATGATGTCCCCAGAACCAATGGAGCCACCTGACTCTGGACTGAAATCTCTGAAACTGTAAAATAAATCTCTTTTAAGTTGCTTTTCTCAGGCTTTTTGTCACAGTGATAAAAAGCTGACTAACACACAGAGTATTTACTTATGATAGGTCCTATAGGTCACAGAGATGATTTAAAGTACATGGGAGGTTGTGTGTAGGTTCTATGCAAAAACTCTGCCATTTTACATGAAGGACTTGCCCATCCATGGATTCTAGTATCAATATGGAATCCTGGAATTAATCTCCTGCAGATAGATACTGAGGGATACCTATATTTTCAGGAAAGGTATTGGAACTTGCCTGAAAACTTTAGGACTTAGGATATTTATGAAGAGAATCAGTAGAGTGTTACTTCTGAAGTTATACTTTAGTGTCCTGGTATACGGAGTGGGCTGCCCTCTTGTACCACTCACTGTCCAACTGTCCCTGCCTGTTGTGGATGAGCAGTTTGGAAGCTTGTTGGCACTTGCATACATCTTGAATACATTATTTCCTTTCTTGCTCTATGATGCTACACTGAGAGTCTTTCAGGACTTTAAGATGTAACTGAGAACAATAATACATAATATGCTTTAAATAAGCTTGTATCTTTTTTTTTTTTTTGGTATTGGGGATTGAACTCAGGGGCACTCAACCACTGAGCCATATCCCCAGTCCTGTTTTGAATTTTATTTAGAGACAGGGTCTCACTGAGTTGCCTAGTGCCTCACCATTGCTGAGGTTGGCTTTCAACTTGCCATCCTCCTGCCTCAGCCTCTCGAGCCACTGGGTGTGTGCACCACCTAAATAAGCTTGTATCTTTTAATTTCTCAATTTGAAGTTTAGAACAAACCAGAAAGTCATTTTGTTCTTGGAAAAGTAATTGACTTTGCCTAAGTGGAACTAGCTGACACTGCACACTAATTTTCTAAATGTTGAGGTCGAATATTGAATTCCTAGATAGGTCTTTGAAAATAAATTGAACTGCAATAGGTACTTTTCTTGCAACTAATGATAGTCTCAGAACCATAAGCTTATCTTAAGCAAAATCCACAGACATTAATGCTATTGTAGTTGGTCAAAATGAATAATCTTTTAATTATGAGATAGAGTCTCACCATTTTGGGACTAGTAAGATATTATTTGACTCTGACATAGTATTTCTGGTTTCCAATGTTGAGAGAATTTATAATTGGAAAAAATAAAAGGTGTATCTACTGGAAAAGCTTTCCTCATTTGAAGGCTAAATCATGTAATGACACATAGAGGACTATTTTATCTGATTTATTATTTTATTTTATTATATTTTATTTTAGTGGTGCTAGAAACTGAAGCCCAGGTTGTCAAACGTGTTAGCAAGTGCTCTACCCATGAGCTACATCCCCAACTACAAAAGTTAATCTCATAAAAATAGATAATAAAATAGTGGTTACCAGGGGCTGGAAGAGTTAGAAGATGGAGATAGTTCAGTCAATGGCTACAAAGTTACAGTTAGGTAGGAAGAAAAAGTTCTGATATTCGGTTGCACAGGAGAGCCACTGTGGTCAGTAATACTTTGTGTATTTCAGAAAACTCAAGAGAGGATTTCAAATTTTTCACCACAAAGAAGTAGTACGCATTTGGGGCTGGGGATGTGGCTCAAGCGGTAGCGCGCTCGCCTGGCATGCGTGCGGCCCGGGTTCGATCCTCAGCACCACATGCCAACAAAGATGTTGTGTCCGCTGAAAACTAAAAAACAATAAATAAATATTAAAAAAAAGAAGTAGTACGCATTTGAGGTGATGAATATACTAATTACCCTGATATAATCATTATAGTGTTTGCATGTGCTGAAACATCTTATTATACCCCACACATTTGTAAAATTATTGTTTCAATTTAAAATAAAACAACTAAAAACTTTTAAAACAACAAATACTTTTTTTAAAAAAAATGGCAGAATTCTGTAGAAGTTTACAGACAAAATTTGATGAGCACACAAGAGATAGTAATTAATTATGCCTGATGGGCTTCGAGAAGTTTTAACAGGGAAGACACCTGAACCTGACCTGGTAGGAGGAGGAGGATTTAGGTCAATGGTAGCTGTGTCTGGTAAGAGGACATCGGGGGAGGGGATAATCTTCTAGAGCAGTAAATTTCAATTTTTTTTGGTTCCAGGAATTCTTTATACTCATAAATATGATTGAGAACTCCAGAGAGCTTTTGATTTCATGTGTTTTATCAACGGATATTTACTGTATCAGAAGGTAGAACTGAGAACACTTGTGTTTTAAAAATATTTCTTAGTTCACTTAAACATAACAGACGCATTACCTGTTGTCATCAATAATATAGTATTTTATGAAAAATAAACACACTTTCCCAAAACACAAAATTTAGGTGAGAAGAGTGGCCCCACCTTACATTATGACAAATCTCTTTCGTGTCTAACTTAAAAGCAGCCAACCAGTTACTCACTTCTGTTTCTGTAATCCATCTATTGTGATAACACACATTATGAATCTCTGGAAAACTCCATTGCATATTTATGAAAGAATTAGAGTGAGAAAGACAATGACACCCTAGCATTAGGATGAAAATAAGTTTTCTTTTCTAAGCCACCTAAAAGGTTCTTGAGGACCCTCAAGGGGATCCTCAGAGTTCACTAAACTGTACTTTGAGAACAGCTGCCCTGGGTGGAGGACTAGTATAAGCAAAATATCAGATATGTTATTTTTTTCAGAGCTTCTTCCCTTGATTCCCCTCTCTAAATTTTCTGGGGGAGCTGGCAGACACTCATGCTCTTGTCTGGTTTTGGGGGTGTCCAATGCATGACCTCTCTCCGGGACTCACACCCTTATTGCCACTTCCATTAGGATGTCCCATGGTTGCCCAGCATGTCCAAGGCTGCTGACCTCCTCCACCAGATCTCATTTTCCCACGTCTTGTCCATCGGAAAACTAGTCTCCTTAATGTTCCCCTCTCTCTCTGCCTGTCTTCTGTCTCCTGGTCTTGAGTATTCTATCTTCTTAATACTAGAGCATTTCTAACGGTACTCTGGGTGTGAGTCTCTGCTCCACTCCCTATCCTTTACCACAGGATCTTGATAAGATTGGTATGTAGCCATCCAGTTTCAAATAGACACTACAGTTACATGTGGCATGACGGACCACCTGGAGGGTGGTGGTCCCACAAGATATTACATATCACCTACTGAGACTGTAGCTGTCTTAGTTTAAGAACACTTTATGATAACTTGTTTTTGTTTTTTATCCCCCATATTGGGTCAAAAGATGCTCTTCCAGGGATGGAAGAGACTCTACGTCATTGGCACAGTGACAAAATTGCCTAATGACCCATTTCTTAGAACATCTGCCTATTGTGAAATGATGCATGACTGTAACTCTCTTGTACCCTCAAGATCAAATTTAAAAGTCTGAGTATATCTTGAATAGTGTTGATCAAAATGCTATGAGTGACAGTGATGTGGGACACAAAACAAGTTCCATGGGTTAAGACCAGTAACTTATAAAAACTATGACAAACTGAAATAGAAAATTGTAGAATGCATTCTAAGTAGCTCTAAGCAGACCTACCATCTCAGGAAATTTATGCTATGTTTTCTGTACATGTGGAAGCATGTACACAGGCCAGGTTTTGACACAAAATACATCTCTTACTGTGGCTCACGGCCAAGTTTGAAAATCCGTTTCTCAGAAACCTCCTCCTCCCATTTCTTTCTTCTCAAAGGCAGTTTCTCCTGGGACCCACTGGATCTCCAGCCAGGGCAAGTGACTTCCAGCTCTTTGTCAGCCTAAACATGATTTTTCTTCCATTGGAGCCTCAACTCATGTTTTCTACTTCTGTGACAAGCCTATTTTTTCCTCCTCTACTTGGTGAGGTCTCATCCTGTAAGATTGAGCTGAGGGTGGGCCTTCAGGGAAGTTTCTCTGTCTCCCCATCCAGTAGCCCTATCTTGGCCCACCTGGAGTCATTCCAGTGAAGAATTCCAAGAATTCTGTAAGCTGTTGATCCATGGTTTGCTCTCTTCTGTTTGGGTTTGGATTTGGAAATTCCTTGGAGGCTCATGAGTTGAAGGCTTGGTCTCCATTTCAGCGATGTTCACAGGTAGGGCTTTGGAGAAGGGATGAGCTCATGAGGCTCTGACCTCATCAATGGATTAATCCACTGGCCACAGAGTGGATTATCGCGTGGTGGTGAAAGTCCTAGGTGGTGGGGTAACAATGGAGGAAGTAGGTTGCTGGGGGCGGGCCCTGAAAGGGGATTTCTTGTCACCAGTCTCTTTCTTTCTCTCTGTTTCTCTTTGCCCCCGACTGTCATGAGCTGAGTTGTGCCCTTCTGCCATGGTGTCCTGCCGCACCTCAGGCCCAGAGCAGCGCAGTCAGCTGACGTGGACTGAAACCTCTGAAATAGTGATCTGAATAAATCTTTCCTCCTCTCAGTTGTTTTTCTCAGGTATTTATCACAGAAACACAAGACTTACTAATAGATCTTCCTTGACTCTTGACTCTTGGAAAACCAGGAGGGTGTCTTTCTGTGGGCCTAGTGCGGTCCTGGAACAGAATAAAAGGTCAGCACACTTTTGTTAAGAGACATCAAGAGTTGTGCCCGCGAAGCTCTGGGGATCTGGAGTGCATTCTTGACAGCTTCCTGTTCCTCATTCCCCATTGGGTCAAATGATGCTCCTTCTGGGATGGGGGAACTATCTGTGCATACTCCTAGTGGTGGTTCCTGTGATTTTTGCTGGACACTGATGGATGATTCATCAACATATTTTAAAGGCTTGGATGGCAACACTGAGGATGTTAGCCTGTGAGGCTCAGTCCAGCCAGCTCTCACACCTGCCTCCTTCTGTCTAATCCCCTCTCCCTGGGCACCTTCCCCTTCCAGACCACTTCCTGGTCTGCTTCCTAGTGCTTTTTGCTTCCAACTTTCACCCTTGCAATTTTACATTTGTTTTTGTGTTTATGTGCTTAACGTCTCAGGAGGATATATGTTCCACGCAGTCAGGAATCCAATTTGTTTTTTCTCTAATGTCTCCATAATTAATGTTGAAAGAATGAGTGATGAGGTGAGATCATGAATGTCGAAGACCTGCTGTTAGACCAGGCGAGAAATAGGGGCCAGTCTGAAAGGCACAGGTCCTAAAATGGTTAATCTTAGGTGTCAACTTGGCTGGGACATCAGAGCCAGATAGTTGGTCAAAAATTATTTTGAAGAGTGTTTTTTTCCATGAGGGTGTATTTTTGTGAAGGAGATTAATATTTAAATTTGTTGACTTTGAATCAAGCAGATTGAGTTCTGTAATGTGGGTGGGCTTCATCTAATCAGTTTAAGGATTGACTAGAATAAAAAATTGACCTCCCCTGGGCAAGAAGTCAGCTCTGATAGCAGGCTCTGGAGGGAACAATATCATTAGCACCCTTAGGCCTCCAGCCTGTCACCCCGTCCCGCAGATTTTGCCCCTGCTAGTCTCCAGACGGCATGAGTCAATTCTTTAAAAGAAGTCTCTTTTTCTACGGATGTATACTTCCTATTGATTATTTTTTCCCTGTAGAACTCCTACTAATAAAACTGTAGAGACTACTTGGTGTTCTGAGGCATTGGGTTTCATTCTATGCTCTGGGCTTTATCTCCGGAGGGGTTGGTTCCCACTCAGGGGAGGAGAAGTTGCCCTCTCAACCTGACTCAATGCCTGGAGCTGCAAGTTTATTCAAGATGCTGGGGAGAAAATGACTCATAGATTACAACATCCACTAGAACTCAGTGGTGTATACTTGAGACACTAAGCAGTGGACTTCAGAGGCAATTACAGATTGGTTCTCTGCCAAAGGATTCCCTTTGAGATCTCCTACCTTGAGTCTCAGAATTCCTTAGTACAGATCACCCCCCTCCATTTAGAGTGGCATCCTGTCCCCCCCAAACCCATCTTCAGTTGAAAAGGCTGTTAAGTCAAAAATGCATTTGATACACCTGACCACACATCTTTCTCAGCAACACCACACACGGTAGAGTGCCCCTTATTTCCCCTTGTGGTGGCAGGGCTAACCGGGAGCTGCCCAGCACCATGACAGAGGACTGGATCTCGTTAGCCTGGGAAAAGATCCAAGTTCAGAATTTGAAGTACAGTTTCTTTTGAATGAATGTTGCTTTTGTACCAGTACAAAGTTGAAAAGTCCTAAATTGACCATTGTGTAAGCTGAGGACCATCAATCAGTGTAATGTGCTGAGGAACTGCATGGGCCATAGGAAGAGAGGGGAAAGTTTATTGGTGCATTTCAACAATCCCACTGGAGGCTGGTGGAGAACAAGGAAAAGGGGTGATGACAGTGGTCCAGGAGGGGGGGGTGGGCTGAAGAGGAGGGGGAGAAAGTTGCCACACAACACTTCAGGGACAGCTCAGGAATTTTTTTCTGACTTCCCTGAAAGTGAGCTTTGCCACAGTCCTCTATACTCCCAAACACCTGACATCTGGAGGCACAGTCTATTACAGGCCGGCATCCTTCATCCAAAATTCAAAACACTCCCCAAACTAAAACTTCTTAAGCTCCAGCCGCAATTGGAAAATTCCACTCTGATCTCAGGTGATGGGTCACAGCCATGATGAAACCAAGGGAAAGGACCAATAAACCCTCCAGCTTCACTCACTTTTAGTGTTTTTTTTAAGCTGACTTTAAGAATCCGTAATTCTGTAGGCCACACAATATATTATTAATCTCCTACTAACTCTGCTATGGGTGACACCTCTAACACGTGGGTCATGGTGATAAGGGTTGCCTAGATTACTTTTCAGAGACTTGAAGTTCATTTTGTAGAGATCACTGCCTCTTCACTTGTGCCCGCACAGTGTCCCATGGTTGACCTTGTGATTTCAGGGGGCAGAAAACTCCACCTGTGGATCATCCTAATGCCACCGTTTTCTGAACATGTGTCCCATGAAGAGCCATGAAGACTGACCATACGCTCAATTGATTACCTCACCTCCAACCACTTTCTCAGCTCATTTCTTTATTTCATAACTATCTGTAAACCCTATCCTCAGGTAGGTGGATTTGTGGTCTAGCTTTCCCACCTCCACACTTGAATGCCTTGCCAAGAAAACTCTTGTCTTTTGCAAAACTTGTTTCAGAGATTGGCATGGTTGGTGGCAGGCAAAATAGGCCTGGTTTGGTAAAAATAAAGCAAGTGCACACTAAAAATATTGCATAAAGTCACTGTCAGGTTATGTATATATGGTCTATGAAAGATAAATGAGTTTTATGTTTAGACTTGAGCTCCATTCCCAAGATATCTTATTATGCAAATATTCCAAAGTTTAAAAAAAATACAAAACACTTGGATGCCAAGCATTTTGGAAAAGGATACAGAATCTGTATGGCAATTTGTTCCAGAGTATACAGAACTAGACTTGGAGCTCTTTGAGCACACACTGTGGGTCTTATTTACCTTCAAATTTCTGTGGTGGATCCTTGGCAAAAATTGTGACTTGAAAGACTCAATGACTGGCATAAATGTCTGGCATTGCCACTGACTGAGAAAGCAAATGCAAGAGATGGACTACATTTGGAAAGAAAGATACGAAACTCAAACACATCCCACATCATTTTATTATTATTGCTACTTATTATTATTTGGCCTAGTAATTTCTCTTCAAAGGTCCAAAAAAAGTCAAAGTAGCTCAGTTATATGCATTCTAAATCATACAATTTTGATTCAGGAAATTCTTAAGCAATGAGGATTTATTTTTCATTGAATTAGTTCTCATCTATTAGAACATACTATATTTCTAAAAAATATTACTTCTCCAGAACATGATAAGTCAATGTGGTGGGTTTCTAATATATTATTTTAGAATAATCTCCTCATAAAGTTGTGGCTACTTAATGGAAATGCTCAATTGCGTAATTTTTAATCTAAAGTCAATCCACAGAACTCAAGCAAAAGCATTATAAACCGAGGCTTTTTGTCATATCAAAAGGAAGCTTTACACTCCAGGTTCAAAGGAGAAGGACAGAATATGGCTCATTGCCATGTGCATAGGTTTCAGAGTTATCATAGGCTCAATGTTTTGGGGGTGGGCATTTCTTCCCCTGCATCCTTATTTCATTGTTTGAGTCTTGGACATTTAATCCATCCAGATTTTAAAATATGAATGAGAAAAGTTGTGCTTATCAAGTTTCCAGATATCCCAAAAGTTACGAAGAGCATTGTCCAAGGGCAAGCAGCATTTTGATAACAATCCCCAAGGGTTCAGGTGCCCATCCCTCTCTGACATAGGAATTCAAGTCTCTTGTTCCCTTACCTCAGTACCTTCTTAATGGCAGGCACTGATTGGGGGGAGTAGAAAAATGCATACTACTTTTTACAAGGCTTTCTCAGATTTGCAAATTTCTAAATCACAATCATAGAAATAGCGAATCCTGTTCTTTTGATGTCCCGTTGCCAGGATGGCCTTTTAAAATACAAAACAACTTTCCACCCCCCACTTTACGTAATAATTTGGGCCCCAAAGGCGAGGGCTCTGCAGGTCAGAATGGGGCGCCCTTGGGGAGCATTCTCTGTAAGTTCCCTTCGTCCTGAAACCCTCTCCTACAATAACAACATTTCCCACTTATTGTGCTCTCGTGGTGTCTCAGGAATAATGCCCATCTCTGATCTGCTAGTTTTCCACTATGAAGACCTGTCACTTTTAGGTGGATGGTCATTTTAAAAAGGCAGAAACAAACCCCTTAAATCCTTTGGTAATGGAGCTGTGCAGTATTTCAGGGGGAAGGAAATACTGTGTTGCTATCATTTGATCATATTTGAGCTTTTCACATGGGTTCTAGACAACCCACTCCAATGCAGGCAGACACACTCATGTGCACACATGTACACACACACACACACACACACACACACACACACACACACATTGTGTATCTTGGTTCATAAAAAAACTCCTTAAACTTTCTATGTACACTTCCTGATCTAACTAGGTCATTCTCAGTATTACCTTTCATTGAAGCTCTAATTACATAGTGCCTTTCAGGGTTGTAATTTTATAAATGTCCATTTTTTTCTAATATCTGTTTCTCCCAATTTTAAGTTCTGCATATGCAAAAATCATCCCTTCTTTTCTTCCTCTCTCCATTTTTCTTCCGCACCTCATACTCTTTTCCTTCTCTTCCCTCTTTGCCTGCATTCTTCTCTCCCTTTTCCCCTCCCTCTTTCTCTCTCTCTTTGTTCTTTCCTCTCTCCTACTTTTTTTTCTCTCCCTTTCTCTTCCCTCCCTTCCTTCGTACATATCCCCCACAACTCTCACATGCCGAGTGGTGTAACTACATCAATAGTGGGATGCAGGGGGGTCCCTGCTCTGCCATAGCCTTGCAGGGGGCACTGGACACTCACCTCCACACACTGGGTCTGCCTACTTTAGGGAGAGCGTCTAGGATCTTTCTTATGACTGGGCCGCAAACACATGCCCAGCATCTCCCATCCATAAACATCTGAGTCCTTGGCTTTGTATGTCCCAACTAGCAGAGAAGACTAGGAGAAGTCCAAGTTATTCCTGGGTGCCAGGCATCATGCACACAGGTACGTATGGTAATAAGGAGGTACCGGTGTGGACTTGATTCAGACCCAGATGATACCTACAGGGTCTTGGGAATATGTATAGCCAAGGACAACCACACTAAAACCCACCTTCCCCTGAGTTTTACGATTGCTGTTGACTGGTTTCACCAGGCTTTTGTGCTGAGCTTTCAGTTAGCAGAAGCCAGCTCTCATAAATCAAGCTGTGTATGACAAGATAGGAAGGAAAGTGACAGGATTTGCATTATCTGCTGGGAGGGATTATAGAAAGGAGTTTAATTAGAAATTGGGAGTGACAGGTAGAGGACACATTTTTTTTTTGTTATTTTATTATGGTTGTGCCCAATATCCTTTCAGCTGTGGCAGTACAGAGGCATGATGACTTCAAATTGCACAAAGCCCTGCAATTGAGGCCTGTGTGGGGCAAAGGAGGGGGAGACAGGGGCCAGAAGATCTCTTGTCTCTTTGGCAAATAATTGCTGGGTGGTCTTATAAGTCATATTTATGGTATCACTCAGACCTACAAACGGTGAAGAGGTCAGAATTTGTTTAAATGTTGACCTATCACCTTTTCCCCCACATAAATGAAGATGCAAACACATTCATCTCCTATACAGTGGAATTTTCTTTATTTGAATGGGAAGGAGGAATAGCAAGTTTTCATTGTAGAAATAACCTTCAAAGGCCCGGATGGTTGTAAAGATGGCTTCCAAATGGCACCATCAAGGAAAACTCACAAGTATTTGGATGTGATGGGCTTGTGGGGAGTTATGAAGACTGGGTGAATTTATGGCTTGGGAGGGTTTGTTCTCAGGGCAGCCGTTGGGCAGTAACTCAAGCTGTTTCTGGGGAGTCAAATCCGCACACACACCTTGCTTGCAAGGTGCGGAGACGTGCCCAGTCACCGGTGATATTTCATTAAAGAACACATGCGGAAATCAGCATACCATTATACTTGCAACTTCAAAAACAAACTCAGCAACTCAGGACCTCCCAAATCTCTGTTGATAATAAATCAGCACATGTTGACAAACTCACTAAAACAGGTAAAGAAAATAGCACTATTTTAAGGCAAAGAAAAACCTGCCCAGACTAGTCATTCTATTTCGAGACTCAAGGTTCAAGCTGGGAACTGTTGGCACAGCCCAGGAGACCTTCAGTTATCACAAACGTGGTCAGTCCTCCCCATTGGAGTGGTGGCTTTGAATTTCCAGGCTTTCAAACCTGATCCTCTTAAAAGCAAATCGAGGGACGAAAAGATTCCGGGGTAACAGCAGGGCGAGGATGTGGTGGTGTGCCACTTTTGTCTGTTTGCTGTTTGCTGGGAGTGAAATATGCAACCACTTGCAATTTGAAACTAAAGGTGGATCATTCTGAGGTCCCAGTGGAAACATGTTGATGAATAGAGTGGATGGAATCCAAAGAGGCACAAAAACTAACCACAGTTCATTCAGACGGCGCTTGCCAAGCAAGGTCGGTGAGCTCCCCCATCAGCGGATGAGAGCGGCTGAAATTTCCATTCTTTCCGTAGGCTGCCAAATATTTATACACGCACACATTCACATGCTATGTGGGTTTCTGTGTGCGTATGTTCAGGCCAAGAGTAGAACCAGATGAATCAGAATCCGAAGGAGTGATGGAAACTGGAGACAGGACTCTTAGAATAAGTGTGCTTGCATACGTTTTGTTTGGCCACGTACAGTGAAGTAGAGTGACCACTGGACTTTCAGTCTCAGCATGGTCATTTCTAGATGTGCATGCATTGGCAAGTTATTTAATTGTTCTCATTTTTCTTTTCTTTCTTTGTAAATTGATTTAAAGTGAATGCCCACCTCACATGATTTTTAAGGACTGAACTACACCGTTGAATGTCTGGCCCATAAAAAGCTTGTGTTCAAGTTCAGCAGCTGTCTTCAGTGATTTTGTCTGATGATAGGCAGATATTTTAATATTCTGTCACTTTATAAAATTACTTATTACTTTTTGTTATTGATAGTATTCAGAGAGAAGAAATCAGAGGTTGCAAAAAAAGCTTATTGGCTTATAGACAGAAAGTGTAATATCTTCCCCTTGAATTATTTTGCTTTTCTTCCTTTAATCTCAATGATGTGGTTACTTTTTTGTCCATTTAGTTGAGAAAAGTCCACATTGCTGAAGGCTGTTTATATTGCTTAACAATTTGGGGCAAGACAACCTCCACCCAGCATCTAGCCCTGGCTGAAGTTCAACCAGCCCCATTTAGTTAAAGGATAAACAAAAGAGTTTATAAAGTTATTTTTCAGCATCTTAAAGGAGTTAGCTCTTCTAAATTGTTTTCATTTTGCTTACGTGAATTTTAAAAAATCGTGGTAAGGTAGACATGACATAACATTTGCCATTTTAACCATTTTTAAACTGGACAGTTCAGGGGCCCTAAGTGCTTTCACCATGTTGTGTGCCCATCACCTCTGTCCACTTCTAGGACGCATTGATCATTCCAAACATAAGCCCTTGCACTTGTTAAACAACATTCCCCTTTCCACCCTCTCTGCCCCGCCTGAAGCCTTTATTATACTCTCTGTCGATGAATTTGACTCTTCTAGGTATTTCATATAAGTACAAAATCATGCAGTGTTTGTCTACCCTGGCTTATTTCATATAGCATAATGTTTCCCAGATTCATCCATGTTGTCGAGGTGTCGAGATTCCATTTCATGTTGTGGCTGAATTCTATTCTGTTGTATGTATAGATCACATTTTGTTTAGCCATTGATCTGTTAATGGACATATGGGTCGCCGTTCTGTCCTGGGAATATCGTGAGCAATGCTTCTATGTACAGGAGAATCCACATGCAGTTTCCTATTTCTGCTTCCGATTCCTTTGGGTGTATATTTACCCAGAAATGGAATTTCTGGAACCTATTATAATTCTGTCTAACTTTTTGAAAGAAGACTTACCTGTTTTTCACAGTCTGTGCTGTGTTGTACTCCCACTGGTAATGCCCGAGGGGTTAAATTCTTGCACATTCTCCCAAATACTTGTTATTTCTGTTTTTGATAACAGCCATCCTAATGGGTGTGAAGTGGTATCTCACAGTGGTTTTGATCTGCAGTTCCCTAAAGGCTAATGTTGCAAATCCTCCCTCTCTCTCTCTCTCTCTCTCTCTCTCTCTCTCTCTCTCTCTCTCTCTCTCTCTCTTACCAGGGATTGAACTCAGGGACACTCGACCACTGAGCCACATCCCCAGCCCTATTTTGTATTTTATTTAGAGACAGGGTCTCACTGAGTTGCTTAGCACCTCACTATTGCTGAGGCTGGCTTTGAACTTGGCAATCCTCCTGCCTCAGCTTCCCAAGATGCTAGAACTTCAGGCATGTGCCACCATGCCCTGCGCAGATCTCTTTTCATGTGTTTGTTGAGCATCTGTTTGTCTTTTTTGGAAAAGTGACTATTCGAGCTTGCTGCCCAGGTTAAAAATTTTGATTTGGCTTGTTTGTTGCTGTTGTTATTGAATCATAGGAGTTCTTCATATATTCTTTATTAATTCTTCATTGGATATATGTTTCGCAAACATTTCCTCCATTCAGAGTTACCTTTTCACTGCTTTGACAAGTGTCCTTTGATGTATAAATGTTTGTGATTTTGATGAAGTCCAATTTATCTCTTTTATCTTTCCTTTTTTAGAAAAAAATTATTTGTTTTAATTAGTTATACATGAAAGTAGAATGCATCTATGCACCTTGAATATATTATACATAGATAGGATATAATTTCTCATTTTTCTGAGTGTACCCGATGCAGAATCATATTGGCCATGCAGTCACCTATGTACAAACAGTAATAATGTCAATTTCACTCTACTATCTTTCCTATCTCCACTTCCCTTTCCTTCCCCTCCCATCACTTCCATCTACCTAATCTAAGGCAACACTATTTTCCCTAGTGTCCCCTGCCCTATTGTGAATTAACATCCACATATTAGAGAAAATGGCTTTTGGTTTTGTGGGATTGGCTTATTTCGCTTAGCATGATATTCTCCAATTCCAACCATTTACTGGCAAATGCCATAATTTCACTCTTCTTTAAAGCTGAATAATATTCCTTTGAGTATATATACCACATTTTCTTTATCCATTCATCTATTGAGAGACACCTAGGTTGGTTCCATAGTCTAGCTAGTGTGAATTGAGCTGCTGTAAACATTGATGTGTCTGAGTCACTATAGTATGCTGATTTTAAGTCCTTTGGGTTTAAATTAAGGAGTGGGATAGCTGGGTCAAACGGTGGTTCCATTCCCAGTTTTCAGAGGAATCTCCATACTGCTTTGCCTAATGGTTGCACCAATTTGCAGTCCCACTAGCAATATGAGTGTGCCTTTCTCACCACATCCTCGCCAACATTTATTGTTACCTCTATTCTTGATGATTGCTATTCTGACAGGAGTGAGATGAAATCTTAGGGAGTAGTTTTGATTTCTCTAATTGCTAGGGATGTTGAACACTTTTTCATATATTTGTTGACCAATTGTATTTCTTCTTCTGTGAAGTGTCTGTGAACAGACTGAAGTTGCTTAGCCCATTTATTGATTGGGTTATTTAATTTTTTGTTGTTAAGTTTTTTGAGTTCTTTATATATCCTAGAGATTAATGCTTTATCAGAGGTGCATGTGATAAAGATTTTCTCCCAATCTCTAGGCTCTCTCCTCACGTTATTGTTTCCTTTGCTGAGAAGAAGCTTTTTAATTTGAATCCATCCCATATATTGATTCTTGATTTTATTTCTTGCATTTTAGGAGTATTGTTAAGGAAGTCGCATCCTGGGCTGGCATGGTGAAGATTTGGGCCTATTTTTTCTTCTCTTAGGCACAGGGTCTCTGTTCTAGTACTTAAGTCTTTGATCCACTTTGAGTTGATTTTTATGCAGGGTAGAGGTTTAATTTTATTTTGCTACATATGGATTTCCAGTTTTGCCAGCACTATTTGTTGAGTAGGCTATCTTTTCTCCAGTGAATGATTTTGGCATATTTTTCTAGTATGAGATACCTGTATTTATGTGGATTTGTCTCCATGGCCTCTATTCCGTACCATTGGTCTACAAGTCTAGTTTTGTGCCAATACCATGCTGTTTTTGTTACTACAGCTCTGTAGTATTGTTTAAGGTCTGGTATTGTGATGCCTCCTGCTTCACTTTTCTTGCTAAAGATTGTTTTGACTATTCTGGGTCTCTTATTTTTCCGAATAAATTTCATGATTGATTTTTCTATTTTTATGAAGAATGTCATTGGGATTTTAATAGAAATTGCATTAATCTGTATAATGCTTTTGGAATTATGGCCCTTTTGACAATATTAATTCTGCCTATTCAGGGGCATGGGAGATATCTCCATCTTCTGAGGTTTTCTTCAATTTCTTTCTTTAGTGTTTTATAGTTTTCATTGTAGAGGCCTTTCACCTGTTTTGTTAAATTTATTTCCAGTTTTTTTTGGGGGGAGGCTATTGTGAATAGAGTAATTTTCCTAATTTCTCTTTCAGTGGATTCATCACTGATATATAGGAATGTATTTAGTTTATGGGTGTTGATTTTATATCCTTCTACTTTGCTGAATTCGTTTATTAGTTCTAGAAGTTTTCTGGTGAAATTTTTTGGCTCTTCTAGATATAAAATCATGTCATTAGCAAATAGTGACAGTTTGAGTTCTTCTTTATCTATTTGTTTTACTTTAATTTCTTTTGTCTAATTGCTCTGTCTAGAGTTTCATGGATGATGTTGACTAGAAGTGGTAAAAGAGGACATCCTTGTCTTATTCCAGTTTTTAGCAGGAATGCTTTCAATCTTTCTCCATTTAAAATGATGCTGGCTTTGGGTTTAGCATATATAGCTTTTATAATATTGAGATATGTTCCTACCATCCCTAGTTTTTCTAGTGTTGTGAACATGAAGGTGTGCTATATTTTGTCAAATGCTTCCTCTGCATCTATTGAGATACTCATATGATTCTTGTTTTTAAGTTTATTAATATGATGAATTACATTTATTGATTTCTGTATGTTGAACCAATCCTATATCCCTGGGATGAATCCCACTTGATCACGGTACAATATCTTTTTAATGTTTTTTTTTATGTGATTTGCCAGAATTTTATTGAGAATGTTTGCATCTATGTTTATCAGGGATATTGGTCTGAAGTTTTCTTTCCTTGATGTGTCTTTGTCTGGTTTTGGTATCAGGATGATATCAGTAATAACCTTGAATGTTAACAGGCTAAATTCATCAATCAAAAGACAGACTGGCAGATTGCATTAAAAGGCAAGACCCAATAATATACTGTCTTCAAGAGACTCACCTCATGGGCAAAAACATCCTCAGGCTGAAGGTGAAAGGTGAAAGGATGGGAAAAAACTTGTCACTCATATGGGTTGCGTAAACAAGCAGGGTTTTCCATTCTCATTTCAGATAAAGTAGGCTTCAAACCAAAGATAATCAGAAGAGACAAAGTAGGACATTTCATACTTCTTAAGGGAAGTGTATATAAACACGACATAACAATTATAAATATTTATGCCCCAAACAAAGGAGCATCTATGTACATCAAACAAACCCTTCTCAATTTCAAGAGTCAAATAGACCACAATACAATAATACTGGGTGACTTTAACACACCTCTCTCAGTACTGGACAGATCTTCCAAACAAAAACTAAATAAGGAAACTATAGAACTAAATAATGCAATCAATAACTTAGACTTAGCAGACATATATAGAATATTTTATCCATCAACGAGCAAATATACTTTCTTCTCAGCAGCACATGGCTCCTTCTCTATAGTAGACCATATCTTCTGCCACATAGCAACTCTTAGTAAAAACAAAAACAAAACAGAACAGAACAAAACAAAAACAGAGATAATACCCTGCATTCTATCAGACCACAATGGAATGAAATTAGAAATTAATGATAAAATAAAAATATAAACTACTTTAACAAATATAGACTATATAATACACAATTGGGTGATGAATGGATAGTATAAGAAATCAAGGATAAAATTAAAAAAATCTTAGAGGTAAATGAGAACACTGATACAACATATCAAACTCTCTGGGACACTATGAAGGCAGTACTAAGAGGAAAGTTTATTGCATGAATGCATTCATTAAAAGGATAAAAAGTCAACAAATAAATGACTAACATTCCATCTCAAAGCCCTAGAAAAAGAACAACAAATCAACACCAAAAGCAGTAGAAGACAGGAAATAATTAAAATCAGAGCTAAAATTAATGAAATCAAAACAAAAAAAAAATTGAGAAAAGTGACAAAACAAAAAGTTGGTTCTTTGAAAAAATAAATAAAATAGAACATAAACCCCTGGCTATGCTAACAAAGAGAAAAAGAGAGAAAACTCAAATTACTAAAATAAAAGATGAAGATGGAAATATCACCACGGACACATCTGAAATATAGAAGGTAATTAGAAACTATTTTCAAAATTTATACTCTAATAAAATAGAAAATATTGAAGACATTGATAAATTTCTAGAGACCTATGACCTACCCAGAGTGAATGAGGAGGTCATACCTGATTTAAACCAATCAATTTCAAGAAATGAAATAGGAGACACCATCAAAAGCCTACTAACCAAGAAAAGCCCAGGACCAGATGGATTCTCAGCCGAGTTCTAGAAGCCTTTCAAAGAAGAACTAACACCAATACTCCTCAAATTAGCCCATGAAAGAGAAAAGGAGGGAGCCCTTCCAAACTCATTCTATGAGGCCAATGTCTTTTATCTTTTGTGGCCAGTTCTGTTTAAGTGATTTATTATAAAACAGCATTTATTGTTCCTAATGTGCCCTTGAGGAGACAAATCCCCTTCCTCCATGCAAGGTTGATTTGAGAAACTCAAGAGTGCAGAGTGACCTTGCTGATCCTGCTGCTCAGGGCACTCTGTGCCTGATCCTCGCTGACACAAATAACGCTGCTGTTTCTTGGCATCTTCATTTGGATGCCAATCATCAATTGGGGAGTTTAGTTGAATAATAAAGACCACTGTTTTCATGCTGGCCTTTGTGTTTTTAGCAACCTAAACATCTTGGGAAAAATTTCCCAACGATTCAGTAATTTCATTTAATAGTATGTTTCATTTCATTCAAACAAAGTAAGTATAATTGCATAAGCAACAACATGTAGAAATATGCAGGCATGTGTTGATTATTACAAAGTTGTTTTTTCATCTAGTCATTTTTATTTAAACCCACACACTTCTTTTGATAAATTGTAAAATTTCTTAGATACTCTGCAAGGTAAACGATCCAATATTAGCACACATTGTAATATTGTAACCTTTAATGTTCATTTGCTGTAACCTTTAATGTTCACTTGCTTTCCTGAGACAGGCAGCATTCATGTTTTCATATACCATTGATTTATTTATGTGGTGTTAACCCTCACCCTCACATGTGCTAGGCAAGTGCTCTCCCCCTGAGCCACAATCCCCGTGTTTTGGCCTGGAACCCAGAACTGTCAAGGTGGCCTCTGGGAAGTAACTTACCCTCTCAGAGTTTACTACTTTTATTAAAAAATAAATATAAACACACACACACACACACACACACACTGTGAAGAGTTCATGTCTGCTGTTAGTAAAGCCAAATCATATAATGAATGCAAAAGCAATTTTAAAACTCTCATGTGAAATGTAAAGGTTGTTAATATCTTCATGTTAATAAATGTGAGTTATATCGAGGCCCTCCACTGGCCGGTGACCTAGATTTGTAAGTCAGATGGCCTGGACTGGGGATGTGGTCAATCCATCAAATGATTTTTCTTATACATGTGTAATGCAAAGGAAGATGCACAGACTGAACCCAAATAGGTATAGCTCTTGCTTTGTCCATATCATGCTTTCATGGGACAAACTATATTAGACATTGCATATTAGCATCATATATTTATAACATATTTTCCCTCACATATAAATAGTATGGCATTTACAAAACAGGAAGATTTTCTCAATTAAATTTTGCTGGCTTGAAGTGTTTTTTATTGTGTTTGCTTTTTTTCAATCTGAAACGCATAAACCTGAAATCTTGGCAAAGTGAATTGACATGGAGTAGTTGCCATCTATGTACATGTACATTCATTTTAATATATTGTTCCTGAGAAGTGCGTTTTGGTTTGATTCTCCTTCAATTTTCAGAAGGTTTACTGCTTGTCTATTAGCTTATTTCTTACATTTTTCTTCCCGGTCTTCTATTACAAGGAGGTTTTCATCACGTGGAAGGCATTTGGAATGAAATGTTGGAGGCCTTGCTCTGTATCTATTGATGAGTGGGGTCTGCCTGACAATTAATCAGAACACAGTGATCTGTTTACGGCCCATGACAGTTAATCATGTGTGCTACAGTGTTGCAAGGAAGAGGCATTACTGCTCCCTCCATTTGTCTTGCATTTTCTCCCTGGGCTCTTCTGCAGAGCTTGCCTGAGCCACACGTCTCAGCCTCCTGCACACTCTGCTGAGATTTACATCAGAGGTTTGTTTCAGTTGCTGCCTAAAATTGCAATGATGCTTTTATTGCCACATTAACTATCAATGACATTAGAGAGTCAGTACCAGTGGATGGTTAAGACAGGTTTTGGCCTTGTGTCTGCCACTTTTTTTTTTTTTTTTTTTTTTTTTTTTGGTACTGGGGATTGAACTCAGGGGCACTTGACCACTGAGCCACATCCCTGGCCCTATTTTGTATTTTATTTCACTTTTTTTTTTTTTTTTTGCTGAGGCTGTCTTTGAACTTGTGCTTCTCTTGTCTCAGCCTCCCAAGCTGCTGGGATTACAGGCATGCACTACTATGGCTGGCTGGCTGCCACTTATTAGCTCATGTTCTGAGCAAGTAACATATATCTGCCTGGCAAAAATTGGTACTTATTTGAACAGATTCCGGCAGCCTTATAAACAAAGGTGTGTAATTTCCCCCTAGGCTCAGGATATTAATTAAAGTAAGTGTTATATGCTGTAACAGGTAAACCCTCATATCTGAATGGAGTAACGTAGCAGAATTTACTTCCCATTCGTGAAAAGCCCAACTGCTAACTTAGGCCCTGCTCCATGTGATCATTCTGCATCCAGAATGATAGAAAATATGCCATCTTCAAAGTATATTCCTCTTGGGCATCAACATCCAGTTGGGGGAGGGATGCACAGACTGAACAGGGGGACACAGAACTATTATCATTTGGAACATCTTCATGGACAAGCTGAGAATGTTGTACTTGACTTCCATCCAGTTTTCCTTGACCACTGTCTAAGAGCAACCAGGAAGACTGCGAAGGAGAATGGGGAATGTAGTTTAGGGGTGTGTCCAAAGAGAAAGAGAAGTAGGTTTGCTGAACACCTCCTCAGTGTTTGTCACAGCGGGTGATACTAGAGAAACATATGACACTCAACCCACGTTCTAATCTAGTGGAAGAGACCAGAGGAACACATAGGAAGCCATCCAAGAATAATGGTGTGGTAAATTTTACAGTACCGACTCAACGCTAGGGGCAATGTAAGCAAAGAGACGTGTGTGCTGAATTAAGTAGGAAATAGCTTTGTGGAGGAGACCTGCTGGACATCTGGTCTAAAACCTGAGTCTGTAAGGACAGACTAGTGAGATTGGATACAAGTAGTGGAGGGGAAGGGTATTTGGATGGACTTGCTAGGATAACATAAAATTTACCCTGATAATTTTATTAAGTCTCATAGATGCATACCTCATACAGGTAAGGAAAGAAAAACTAACAAAACTCTGGTGGAATAATTCTCGTAGACTGATCTAAGTTCTCAACTTTATGTACAGCCTAGCATTGCTTTGTGAATGTAGATCAATGTTTCCACAATATGCAGAGGCTTCGACACAACCTGTCACATTCAAGATATGGTGGACGGGGTTCCATGAGTACATCCCACCACTTACTTGAAATCTTCTCTTGGATGTCTGTACACAGCACGATTTTAACATGTTCAAAAACAGAACATTTGACTCACCCTGACACCCAGATCTGTTCCCATCTCAGTAAACAGTTCCTCTAGGCAATCCTCCGCTCAGGTCAGAACCCCAGGACTTGCTCAGTGTTAGGGTCTGTAAACAAGTCAGGATGGCGCCTGGCATTTTGCCAGAGGGAGTGGTTTGTGAAGTCACACCAGCGAGCCATTAAGTGTGGATTCCTGATTGGTTGACTGCTGTATCTAGTTTATGTTAATTAAGATAAGCTGTGTGGAATGTGTATATACCCCTCCTGTCCTACAATAAACGGCTCCCACTCCTGCTGTGTCGATCTACACAAGTTGTTCGTCAACCCCCAGTTATTTTGCTGCAGCAGGATTGTGGCAGCTCAGGATGCCTCTCTTTTATGCTTTACAAGAAGTTCTTCATTAAGTTCTGCTGCTGTATCTTCAAGATATATTCTGGATCCAATTATATCTCACCATCCTCCCAACTGAAACCCCAGTCTGAAGCACCATGCTTTCTGTTTCTACTCTTGTGTCCTTCAAAGCCTTTCCAAAGAGCAGATAGCATGACCTTTTAAAACTTAAATTACAAGATTTTTTCCCCCAGCTCATAATTCTTCAGTGATTTTCTATAATATTCAAAGTCCCATCCAAAGTTCCTTCCTACACTGTGCTAATCTCCTGTCAGTCTCTTTCCTGATCAATTTGGTCATTGCACATAGGAGCTCCTTGGGACTGTTGCGTTTGTGGTTCTTTCTGAGGGGAACCATCTCCCATCAGAAGTCCACTTCTGCCCTCATGGCAGGCCATTCAAAGGTCAGCTTTGACAGAGACCTTGCCAAAGTCACGGTTTAGATACGAGGCAGTCCCCAAAAGCTCACCTGTGAGACAATACAAGAAATTTCAGAGTTGAACTGAATGGGGTTATGAGAACCCTAACCTAATTAATCCACTTGAATGAATTAGCTGGGTGATTGATATAGACAGGTAGTAGGTGGGTGAAGGAGGTGGGTCTTTGGGGGTGTACCTTTGAGGTATTTTGTCTGATCTGCAGTGTCTCTTTCTGCTCCCTGCTTTCCTCTGCCATGCCCTTGTGCCATGTTGTTCTTCCTCACCTCTGACCCAGAGCAATGGAGCTGTCCATCTATGGACTGAGACCTCGGAAACCGTGAGTGCCAAATAAGCACTTTTCCTTTTCCAAAACTGTTCTAGTCAGATCTTCTGGTTATAGCAGAAAAAAAAAATCCTGACTACAACACTGAACCTTCTGTCCAAAGACTCTATCTTGGTTACCTTGATATACTCACCATGTTGATTTTTCTTCATGGAAATGACCGCTATATGAAATACATACTTTTTCTCTGTCTTTATTTTGTTTGTTTTGTTTTCTCCAAGAATCCATGGGGACAGGGACCTCACCCATTGTGCGCATCTCTTTGCTTTATTCATTGAGGACAGTGCCTGAACACGACAGATGCTCAATAAACATTCCATCAGTGAAAAAATAAATAAGTAATGTGTTTTGGAAGAGATACTGAGGAATTTCAGTCTTTGAAGGCTATCTCATTACATCATTAATCTTTTGAAGACTATATCATTATATCATTAATCTTCCCCTAAACCTGGATTAAACATGAAACACCGATGGTCTCAGAAGAGCTTAAATGCATGCACAGAGTACAGTGGTTTTTTCTTCCAGTACTGGAGGTAGTGCCAGGGCCTTGTACATGCAATACAAATGCTCTACCACTGAACTCTACCCACAGTTCTAGAAGTACAGTGATTTTAAACGTGTTAGACTATGTTCTGTGGAACTCTGGATTTTCCTCATGTGGGGACAGAGACACAGGACTGGTAGTCAGAAATCCTGAGTTTGGACCTTGCTTTGCCTCCAAATCCATCTTTTCTGCTTGAGCTGTGGCTTCTTCATACTTCAAATAAGAGGGTTGATCTACTTGACCTCTTTCTAAGGTTCCAACTCAATCTAATGTGAAAGAAAATGCAGTCATTAAAGTTAAGACTTTCTAAAGTGGAATCTGAAGATTGCATTCATTGCTAAAAATCAAACTTCAGAATGCTTGAGTAGATTTGAATAAATACCTGCAGTCAGTGTCAGTTCACTGTCCCTGAGTATCTCTCAGCTGGCAATAACCTAACTGACCAACCAATGAGACTAGCTCTACCTTTAGCATTCCACCCAGCCAATGAACTGCCCCCAAAACAACTTTTCATAGAAATCTATAAAAATATTTTCCCACACTTTCTTGATTTAGGGGATGCCCTGATTTGGTGCACTGAGATGACAATTCTTTGTTCTCCAAATAAATGGTAAATTCTTTGACCTCCCTGTCAATCTCCTTTTTTAACTTAATTTAGTTAGCTTATCTTTTAGCCAATTTAGTTATTTTTTTAAAAAAATGATATATATATACTTATACATATGTACATATTATGAGGTAGATAAATGCTTACCCTGATTTGAATATTATACAATGTTTACAAGTATTTAAACATAAATGTGTTCAATTATTAGGTCAATTAAGAAACAAAAATAAGTTTTAAAAAGATAACATTCTATTCAAAAATTATTTAATGGTGAGTGTATCATCAGCATTTTATGGCTTCTCGGATTTTTTGGGTAAGATCAAGTGTATCATCAGCATTCATTATCAGAAGTGAAACCACTAATAGGTTTACATGTAAAATATATATGTATATATATATATGCTTTTTGACCCTAAGCAATGAAGGCAGCAGGTTAAGCACTCTCTCTGAGCCTTTGCTTTGTAACAAGTGCCATGCCTTGAAGTCCACGGGTCAGGCAGGTAGGGACAAGAAGGATATAATGCAGGGAGGAGCATAGACAAGCTGGAACCTCCAAGGATGTTCTGCACTCTGTCAGACCTTGATGTTTTGGTTCCTGTGGGAGAACATATATCTTTTGCCATGGAGCTAAGCCATATAGCAGACCCAGGAATGGGAGCAACTGCAGGAGGATCAGGCGAGGTGACTTGGCTTCAACACCGTCTGCTGCCTCATGCCAGTGATGCCAGAGTGAGCCACCAAATGGCTGCTACTTCACATCTGCCACCAGCTCTTGCTCCTGAGGGTCTCTGTGACCCACTCTGACCAGAAACACAAAGGGAAGGGAGCTTTGAGAATCACGGTTCAGTCTAGTGGAGTTACAGATAACAATGCCTCTACAAAGCACATCAATGATTTCATGAAATTATAGTTTATACATGGGCATAGGAAGGAGCTATCGCTCCCTTTTCTGGATCTGTGAGCCCATTGATGTTGTAATAAGGAAACACGTGCAAGAGCTTGGAGAAGCAGGCGCAGCTCCACCTTCTCTCCATTGTTGGAACCGATACTGGAGGATCATAGCAGATGGATCCAGAAGGGGTTAGGAGGTCATCTGGTGCATCCCCCATGCCTCACCGTTGGAAAATCTAAAGCCTTGGAAAGAGATGGGGTGAGAATGTGGCCTGGAGAAGAGGAGCCAGAATCACCTCTTTGTGTTCTCTGTACCAGAGAAACCCAAGGTGGACCTTGCCGGTGTGGGTAGCTCCTGCCTGCATTTTGCCCCCAAACCTTAAGTAAAAACAGGGCTGAGGGTTTGCTGGGAATGAACTCAGACAGGTATGAGGGAGAAGCACAATTAGAACTACTCTGCATAGGTCACATCAAGTCCAGACCTCTCGAGTAAATGGGTTCCTAATGGCTTCCATGGAAAAGTTCTCTCATATTAATTCACAAAGAAACCCTCCACTGGGTTAGTGATGATAATGTTATGGGCCAGGCTGTATGGGCAATGACCAAGCAGACTCCATTTTGCCCTGAGACTCCATATCATGTAAGAAATGCTTCGCCCATGGAAAGCCCCAACTCTATACCCATCAACAATTGCTTGGCATAGCATGTTTGGCAACACAAAAATGACAATTCTTATACAATGTAAAAGTGTTCTGTCTTTCGCACCAGTTTTTCTTGGACAACTACTCTGTCAGAGATTGATTGTCTAGATGGTAGTAACCATTGTTCAACTTGTACACAACAAGGGATGTTTTGACCCACTCCCTTTTCTGCTTATGATTTTAGATTTCATGACATTTTTTATGGTTCTGAATCATAGCAACAGCCACTATGCTTTTGTATGATTTTGGACTATAAAAGATGTACTCAAACCTTGGGAGGGGGTTGAAGGGCATAGACTTGCAGCCTATCCCTTGGCCCGCCAGCTGGTGGATCCAGAACGCCAGCTGGTGAATAAAGTTTCCATCTCCTGCTTTAAGATTGACTCAGTGATTTATTGCAATCTCACCTTAACAATGATTGGTTTTTCCCAGCATGATATTTTAGTTTATTGGTATTTACCAAGATTATTGACTTGACTTTTGTAACTATTACCTTATGTCATTTTCTCAGTGAATAAGAACGTAAGCTAAAACATAAGCTGAAATTAATAGATTATAAAATGGCATGGGATGGGCAGGAACTATTTGAGATAAGTCAAGGTTAGAGACAAGGTAACCCACCCCACCCTTTAACTCAGAGGTCTATCCAAGGGAAGACAGATGGGACTCCTGCTTTATTTGTGTTGGGGGTATTATTGAGTCACACACAGAGTCACCAGGAGCTATAAGCTGGGGTACATTTGCCATTTCAACCATCATAAGGACTTATAAAAGATAGTTTTCCTAAGGTAGGCCATAAAGTATGTGGTCAGTCAGGGCACAGCAAATGCATTCCTCTTTATCTGGAAATTCTTTGACACAAATTAACCAGTTAAATGAATTAATGCAGAAATGAACACCTCTGTTTGATAAGGACAAGGCCCACAGACAAATTATCGGTTCTGCACAAAGTCAGTTTCTGGAACAGGATTGACATGCAAACCAAACCAAATAGCCCTTTTTCACAACTCTTGACTGACTTTGGGTTCATTTACAGGCAAGATGTCAGGCATGTAAGATGTAAGATGTTGCAAATATTTGCACTCATTTATTTAGCTACACATAGGACCAAGCATATGCCAGGAAAGGTTTTTGTGAAGTTTTAGGCTATAATTGGTGGCCATAGATGATATGTTTCCTCCAGCAAAATTAAGGGCTTCAAAGGATACCTGCTTAAGATCTGACATGTTGAAGAGAGAACCACTAAAGGAATAGAGAACTTAGCCAAATTTGGCAGAGTGAACACAGAATTGACCTTCACAAATTTAATAATTTAGGACCTGTGATGTAGCTCGGTGAAGGAGTGCATACGTAGCATGAGTAAGGCCCTACACTCAGTCACTACAAAATAAATAAATAAAGAGATAAGACAGATAAATAAATAGTAGGTATCTATTACTCTAAAAAGGATTCAGTTGGATTGACAGCCTCAGGAAATAAAGTTAGGTCCAGGGTTTAGAAACTTCTGGAAGCCAAATGCCAGCGAGATACGATGGATTATTCAAGAAACAAGTTTCCTGGAGGAATAATGAGTTACCATCATAGGGAATGCTTTGTGCCAGGTATGGTTTTTAGGTTGCAGAAATAGTCTCCAACTAATTAAAAATGTGTGCCACACTGGTTGGAGTTCTGGTAGCCCACAAAGTGCGGGGAACACTGGTGAAACAGGTCTCAAATGAGAAACCAGGGCAGCTCTAAGAACCCAACTTGAAGAAATGAATGGGCCGTCTTTTCAGGGTGCCACCTTTGGGTGGACTCTGTTACTTGACTCAATTTAAGATTTTGATAAGTAGAAACATCTGATTGGCCTGGTTTGGGTCTCACACCCTCTCCTAGAGCGTGGTTCACTTTGACTCTCTCTCCCAAGGGAAGAGAGAGGGTGATGGGTACAGTTGTGCAGGTTGTACATTGCACAGTCCTAGGGATTTCCATTTCCATGTGCTGAAAGGTCTGGTTCTCAAAATCAAAATGAATACTGGGCTTGGGAGGGGGTTTAGAATTAACATATAGAAAGAGGGAAAGTCATTATTTGTCAGGAAGATCAAAGAGGGCAGCCAACAAGGGGTGGTAGAGAGAGGCTGCCTTTCCATCCTGAAAATTTCTTCCAAGTGTTAGCTTCTTGGGTCTTATGCTAGTGTTGAGTATGTCATGAATTAATAAACCTACATGTAGGTTTTTGTTGTTTTCAAATTATGTTGAAAGTGGAAGCATAAATCTGTGTGTTGAGAACAATTCCAGTGCCCAGCACTTCTTTTATCCTACTTTCCCATGCAATTATCTTTCTAAAGTCTTAACTTTTATTCATTTTGCTTCCGGTGGGGCTTTGCTTCTTTCCTATTGGTTTAGGGAAGGCAGTGTGAAGTTGCACTATTAAAGGACTAACTCTCCAGGCCATACTCAATTTACTATTCTGATGATTTTTGTACAAATCTGCACAAATCTTTAAACACTGGAAATACCTAAAGTCATTTTTTTTTTCCGTGCTTTAAGCTGCATTGTGGAGAGCTAATGCAGTTTAGTCATTTTCCATCATTAGACAGATATTCTATTTTAGCCTCTTGTAAATTACTGCTGAATAGGTCTTGGGAGAAGTAGAGAAAGCCGATGACGTGGCAGAACCTGACAGCCATCTCCAGTGCCACCCCGGGGCACACTAGGGATTCTCCAAGGACACTTCTTCAAGGACACAGCCCCACTTTCCATTGTGAACTGTACCTCCACACACACTGTTCTGCTAAAACATGAGTAGGTTTTTATTTCTGGCATTTCAGAGGTTGAAAACTGCCAGAAATATAATATACTATAATCAATACAATATATTATGTATAATGTAATATTGATAATTGTGGCGTCGTATGTTGTCGAATGCAATTTGTTTTTCCTAATACCTTTATTGAGATGAAATTTACAGACCAGAGAATTCATTGTGCCATTCAGTGTTCAATCATTTTTTTTTGTGCATTTACAGTTAAGAAACCATCATCACAATCCAAAACAAAACAAACAAGCAAACAACTCCCCCCTGAACACAAAAGAAAACCCCAAACTTAATCAAACAGAACCACAAAAATCCTGCTTCTAAATTCCTGCCAACTGGTTTGATTCTTGCCAATCAAACATGGGGAATATGTTCCTTTTGCCAAAAGAGAGCAGATAAATATTGAATCATGTTGAATTACCTAAGACTCTTTTCTTCTTTTAAATTCTGTTCTAAGAATCAACTAATTTTTTTAATATAGTAATCTGCAAAGACTTGGCTTCCAGACCACTTACAGATTAATCAGTAATTCTCTGGTCTTATATCTAATTCTTTTAAGTATGTTTAATTTTATTTATTGATTTTCTACCCTGGCTGGTTTGTCTCTGCTGGGCACATCTGTGGGGACTGGTAAACATCCTCAAACAATATTGTCTCTGAGCTGACACATGCGGAGCTCATCCAGGGCATATTTTTAAGACCTTTGCCCAAGTACAGAGGTAACAGGATTGGCAGGGAGCCACATCGTTTAGCCTCTCCGTGCAAAGGAGGAAGAATGGAGCGGATTCCCAGACCCCTGGGGAGGGAAGGAAACCAATAAGGATCCCTCTAGAACTACCCGTCTTTGGGTAATTGCCACTTCCTCCCTGGAAGTGCCTTGGCTTTTTAGAAAACCAGGTATATCCTCTCCCTAGGAACATGTATGAAGACATGAACACTGTGACTTGACTTTGTGTGCAACCAGAGAAAAGAAAAATGGTGCTGCATTTGTGTGCTCTCAACTAAAATGCATTCTGCTGTCATGTATAACAGATTAGGACAAGTAAATAAATGAATTTTAAACATAGGTGAAGGAGCTAAGTATAGCTGAGCAGGTTCTCTTTGCTGCTCATGGTGTGGCATCCTCTGAGTCTTAGGGATCATCCAAACCCCTGTGATCCTCAAAGACCTTCATCCAGACCAAACTAAAACCAGACTGCGGTGGCACATATCTGTAATGCTGGGTGCAGTGGCACACACCTATAATCCCAGAAGCTCAGGAGGCTGAGGCGGGAGGATCCAGAGTTCAAAGCCAGCCTCAGCAATTTTTATCCAGGCCCTAAGAAACTTGGAGGGATCCTGCCTCTAAATAAAATATCAAAAAGGTCTGGGACCTAAGCATGTTAGCAAGACCCTGTCCCCAAATAAAAATATTTTTAAATGAAAAGGGCAGGGGATGTGGCTCAGTGGTTAAGTGCCCCTGATTTCAATCCCTGGTACCTCCCCCAGACACACACACACACACACACACACACACACAGACTGGGAAGCCTAAATCTTCCTTCACGTTCTGGTTGTTTGTACTGAAAAGTGTGTATGTGCTAATATATAAACAGACCGTTACCAAACAAGGAAAGGAGAGACAATTACAAAATCAGAATTCAGCTCCTGATAACCAGAAGCACACAGTGAGTTGTCACAGCAATCACCCTAGTTCTTAAGATAAAGGGTTTTAAATGTTCATTTTATTATAATATGAATATATTATATATGTAATATAATGTCAATTATAGGGACTTGGTGTATGGTATCTATAATCATATCACATACATTATAATATGAATATATAATATTGACAACACAGATGTACCTCATATTCTAACTATATGATATATATACATATATATGTGTATATATATATATATAAAATCTGTATGTATACATGTGTGAACTGTTACATAAAGTGTTTTACAAAATAAATAATTCATAATCTGCTAGCATTTATCCAAGGAACGTGTGAAGGGTTTAACATTAGAAACTATTTATATATAAACCACTACATGATTTATTAAAAGATAAAAAATGATTATCTCAACTGATATCAGAGAAGTAATTAATCAAATGCTACCATTTCTTGTAAAATACTTACTGCCTGACAGATGAAAGTTTCCTTCCAGCATACATGGTCCATCAGGAAATGGCAGGGAGCTTGGGATTGGATGGTGGAGTCCAAGAGTCAGTCCCAGTAGAGCCTGGAATCAGACAAGTTGCCTATCATTGCCATTTTAGTGGAAGGTACAATAAGAAAGAAGAACAAGTAGGGAAAAGTGCATTGGGAAAAAGAAAATTGGCATAATTCGCAGACAATTATGATCTATTTAGAGATTGGTAGAGAAAACAATGGAAATTTTCAACAAGTTGTTTGAATTTAAAATCAATACACAAAACTAATATCTTTCTATACCCTGCCAGTAACCAATTTGAAATGTAATAGGAGATACATCCTTTTCACCTAGTAAGCATGAAAACCTATATAAAAACCTTGCTGAAAGATCAGAAGAAAACAGACGAAATTTAGAGATATGGTATGTTTCAATATTTTTTTATTCAACAAATATCTATTAAATCCATACCTTGTGCAAAGCTCTTTTCCATACTGAAGACATTGCAAGAAAAAATAATTCTGCAATGAGAGAGCGACAGACATTAAAGAAGTATAAATAAATAGTCTGTCCTACACTGGTCAGTATTACAGAAGGACAGTAAGGTAGTGGAAATAGATCTGGAGGCTGGATGATGGGTAAGGTCACTGGTTAAACAGCTGTTCATCAAGAAGTCCTCATCAGGGAGTCTGCACTTCCGTAAACACAATCGCTGTTTGGAGGAAGCCTGTGCAGGTTGTTGGAGAGGGTGTGCCCAGTGAGTCTGGAGCAGAGAGCCTATGAGCATTAGAGAGCAGGGCAGGGGAGGTGCTGTGGGCCAGGTGGTGCAGAGCCATGTGGCTGCTCCGAGCACCTGAGTTTGTGACGCATGGGAAGATACTCACTGATGGGTTACCAGTGGAAGAGTGAGATGCTCTTGAGAGGACCACACTGGCAACCACATCAACAAAAGACTGAACAGTGTAGTGGAATCCTGGAAGAGGCAAACCTGGATAGGATCCAGGTTGGGATCAAACTTGCAGAGGCAAGATCAGATTCTAGGTGTATTTTAAAGAGAGGGCCAAAAGCCAGAGTAACTGCTGATGATTTGGATTTGGGGAGCTAAAAAGAGGAGGAGGAGTCAGGGATGTATCGGATGATGTTTATTCTTAGCAAATGGAAGGTGAACTTTCTATTTACTGAGGACAAGGTCAAAGCCAGGGTGGACGCTTCATAAATGGTGGAGGGTGCAATCTCCCTGAAATAATCATTAACTACTATACCAGCCTCCATTTCACAGTCTTTACAGAATTCGAAAAGCTGACACTCAAATTCATCTGAAAAACAAAAAAAGAGAAAAAGAGAGAAAAAATTAGACCATTATCTAATACAATCTGGGTAAATTAAAGAGATAGTTATAAAATTAAAAAGAATCAGATATAAAAATAATTTTATAAGTCTTTTTCTAGGGCCAACATTATTAAGCACAATAAGAAGATTAATAATATCAATGAAGATGAAAATTCAGTATGAGTTTTAAAACATATACTGTTATGAGCCAGGCTGTATGGGCAATGACCAAGCAGACTGCATTTTGCCCTGAGACTGCATATCATGTAAGAAATGTTTCTTTCAGGGAAAGCCTTACCTCTGTACCCATCAACAGTTGCTTAGCACAGCATGCTTGGCAACACAAAATGACAATTCTTATACAATGTAAAAGTTTTCTCTCTTTGGCACCAGTTTTTTTTTTTAATAGTCATGGGCTATATTCTGTTTTGAATTACTTTCTATCCAGGAATTTTTTTTTATTAGTTACACATGACAGTACCATGATCTTGACAATTCATACATTTGAATCAAATGGGGTATAATTTCTCATTTCTCTGATTGTACAGGTTGCAGAATCACATTGGTCATACAGTCACCTATATACATACAGCAGTTTTTCTTGGACAATGTACCCTGTCAGAGGTGGATTGTCTAGCTGTTAGTAACCATTCTTTAACTTGTACACAACTAGGGATGTTTTGGCCCTCTCCCTTTTCTGCTTATAATTTTATATCTTATGACATTTGTTTATGGTTCTGAATCATAGCAACAGCTACTTATGCTTTAATATGGTTTTGGACTATAAAAGACGTACTCAAACCCTGGTAAGGGTTGAAGGGTGGAGACTTGCAGCCTACCCCTTGACTGGACAGTTGGTGGATCCAGACCACCAGCTGGTGAATAAAGGTTCTGTCTCCTGCTTTAAGGTCAACTTGTGATTTATTGTAATCTCACCTTAACAATACAAGAAAATGAAAGAAATTATTCCCAATTACTATAAAAAGTAATGGATAAATATCTGTAATATACAAATCATGCTGAGTTACCAATAAAATAATACCTCAGCCTCATATACAAATAGTCTAAGGATATAAACAGTGATTCACCAAAGGAGAAATTCAAATAATAAAGAAACTTATGATAAGCTAGTTTTACTTTTAATGGAATTTAACTCGTAACGGAGAAACGCAAATAAAATAAAATACCATTATAATGGAGAAATACAACTCTTTAAGTTAAAACAGGTCTTTTATGTTATGGGAGAATGAATGTTTACAATATACTTATCTTTGACCCATAGTTACATTTGTAGAAACCATATCCTTGAGAAATACTTGGGCACATTTATTCATATTAGTGTATAAACACGATCTCAGATGCACTTATTCTGATGAAAATCTGTAAACATCAAAGTGATAGTAACCGTTGCTTCTTGAAGGGGTCAGGGACTCTGTAGCAATTTGAACCACTTTGTCTGTTTTTATTCTACTTCCTGCTGTTTTTGTCGATAGTGGTGGTGCTGATAATGGAAAATCACAATTATAATAAAAATTACTAATGGCTAAGGATATATGAGGATATTAATTGCGACATTAAAGTAAAACAATATCAAATCACATTTACACCCAGAAATAGTAGAATAATCAGGCACATCATGGCAGAGTGCCATCATGTACTGATAGGAAACTAGTTTTTAAAAGTGACGTAACGATGAACTGGGGTTGTGGCTCAGTGGTAGAGCTCTTGCCTAGCATTTGTGAGGCACTGAGTTCAACTGTCAGCACCACATATAAACAAATAAATGTCCACCAACAACTAAAAAAGAGTGACATAATGATATTTAGAAAGCTATTTGTGATGACTTATTAAGTGCAATCACAAATTAGGGAATTACATATGTTATACACTTTTTAAAATTTAAAATTTAGGGGAGTCATTAAAAACCAATTTAACTATTTACATTCAAATTCAAGAGTGCAGAAGTTCATTATGGCCACACTCTCTTCCCCTGCCTGGGGGATGAATGACTGGCAGAGCATGCATTTGCCAAACATATAGAATTTGCATAAAATAAGATGAAATGTTATTAAGATAATAGTGTTGGTATCTAGTCAATAACATAAACATCAAATTACTAGTTTAACATATAAAGCAAGACTTCAAGAAGCAAAATCACGTAAATGTAAATAGTTAAATTGGTTTTGAATGACTCGCATAGATTTTAAATTTTAAAAAGTATGTAACATATGTAATTCCCTAATTCGTGATTGCACTTAATAAGTCATCACAAATGACTTTCCAAGTATCATTATGTCACTTTTTTTTTAGTTGTTGGTGGACCTTTATTTTATTTGTTTCTATGCGGTGCTGACAGTTGAACCCAGTGCCTCACAAATGTCCTACCAGACATAAATCTGTCCTGTACATGAAAAGAAGTTAATACTGTGTTGCTTACTATTTTAGAAAAATTATACTACCAGTAGTACCTCTTGTGGCTGAAAAATGGCAAATACAAACACAATATACACACTTACTATAGGAGCAGGATCAGTCTATTTGATGTTTTCTGGCACAGTTGTCTGGAAGAATGTATATTTTAAAATCCCAGTTATTCATCGAGAAAGGTTTCAAGGGTTGTGCTGTAATCCTTCCTCCAGCCTCAGGGGTGTTTCAGAAAAATGTGATCCTCAGCCAACCTTTCTTCAACATCGTGTCAACAAATGTATCCACTGGAGACCCGCAAGGGTCTTGCTGGGTTGCTAGTTACCCACTACTGATCTGAGAATGTCCCTAAACATGCCAAGCCTGGCTGTCAAGGTTGTGTGTTTTATCACCTGTAATTTACAGTCAACTGCATTAAATAATGGAAATTGGGCCTTCACCTATCTAAGAGCTACACTTCTAGCAAGTATTTAAGCTGACAAACCCTGGATCTGGGAGTTACCTGTGCTGATGTGATTTGCATGCGTGTTAATCTGCACACTCTGTTTTGGACACTGCCGGTCATGTCTGGGTGTCGTGAGACCTTCCTCAGGCTTTCCTTGCGGCCTGACATGTTCCTAGTTCTGTGTTGTCCTCTAAAGCTTAGTTGGCACTAGATAAGCCTATCACATCCCTTAACCTGAAATCTACTAGCACAGTCTTTTAGGGAATAAGATCATTTCTTTTTAAACTATGTAATATTCTCAGGATAGTCAAGTGTGCCTAACAAAATATTTGTCACAAAAAGGCAAATTGACTCTGGAAGATTGAGATTGATAGCTACAGGCCATTAGGTATTAATTTCTATGAAGCTTTTCTAAAACTCAATTAAATATTAAATAAAAAACTCATAGACATAATGAATGCATGTTTAGTCTAAAAGCATAAAAAATGTCTAGGTCTAATTCTCAACGTAAGGATTTTGGGTCCCAGAGACTATTTTGTGTAGAGAGAGTTAAAGAATCAGATCAATATTTATACCCTCTGATTTTGAGTCTATTTATAGACCTCCCTTTAAGAAAATAAAATTTGAAGACGAAAATGGGAATGCATGAAATTTATCTAGCTAGAAGAAGAATTTTATTTAAATAGAAATATAGGAAGTTATATGCAGGGATGTTACATGGGATTTTTCTGAAAATCTTGATAAAAGAAAGAAATTCAAACAGGTGTTCCTCTTTTCCTATCCCCAACTCCCTCTAGTTAGTGGTGCTTGATGTCTGGACAGAGGATATGATATCTGGAGTGTAAATAAATCTAGTGTTACTTTGAGATTGGGCACAGGATGCTGGGGTAATAGTAAATTTTTTGGGGGGAGGGTGGTATTGGAGATTGAACCCAGGGGTGCTTAACCACTGATCCACATCCTCATTTTTAAAAAATTTTTTACTTTGAGACAGGGTCTTGTTAAGTTCCTTAGGTCCTCATTGAGTTGCTGAGGTTGGCTTTTAACTCTTGATCCTCCTCCCTCAGCCTCCTGAGCCACTGGGATTATAGGTGTGTGCCACCACACCCAGCATAATAGTGATTTTGACATAAATGATATTTTAAGATATGCGTCTTCAGTTTCTCTGTTAAGTATGTTGATTACGATAGGTGTTGGTATAAAGTATTTGTTGATTTAAGGACTCTTTGTCCTATTCTTAACTGGTAAGATTTCTAGTTTTAGGTCACAGAGGTTTAATTTTCTCAGGTCTTTTTATAGGCAATGTTTATGGTTCCCAGGCCCCACCAATGTACAACGATGACAATATCACCCCTTTCACATTACCAGAGTTACTTATTTATATTTGACAACTGAAATCACATTGTTTGCTTTTAGTTGATTGCAAAATTTAAAAACAATAATCCTTAAAATATTTTGATTATAGAATAATATTCACTCCAGAAGCACATATTGTGGTTGGGTTGTAAAGTAAGGGAATGTAATATTGTGTCATGTCACTAAACTATTCCTGCTCAAATGTGAGGCTTCAAGATTTACGTTAAAGTGTTTTTCTGTTTTAGATTTTTTTGTTTTCTTTTGTCCCAGAGATTGAACCCCAGGGCACTTAACCACTGAGCCATACCCCCAGCCCTTTTCATTTAATTTTTTTTTTTTTAATTTTGGGACAGGGTCTTTCTAACTTGGTTAGGGCCTCACTAAGTTGCTGATCCTGGCCTTGAACTTGTGATCCCCTTGTCTCAGCCTCCTGAGTGACTGGGATCACAAGTGTGTGCCACCTTGCCTGGTTAGATTTTTTCATTACTCATATCACTCCACCTTTTAAATTTCCCCATGTTTCAAGTGCTTTGTATTTTTGGTTTGCAATGTGTTTTATTTTCCAAATGCATTTTTTTTTCTTTCTTTTTGAAGGATATGCAGTGCTCTTAATGAAGAGTAACATCTTCCACATTGTGAGTCTGGCATTGAGATGCCTGTTTTTCTCCTGGAACTGACTTCTTCATTCCTACCACAAAAATGATAAGCATGTGAAGTAATATCACAGTGTGTGCATATTTTATAATATTCTGTCATACACAATAAACATATGCAATTTTATTTGCCAATCAAATAAGTAAATACTTTTTCTGCATTTTTAAATTTTCTTTTTCCTCTGCTGAAATCTCCCTGCTTGCGTCCTAATTTAGAAAGATCACTGTCTTACCACCTTTCAGTTGTCATTCTGGTGCACTTGATCTCAGCTTTCTGTTACGTGGCCTCCTCAACTCTCCTCCTTCTCAGATTACCTTTTAGTATTGATGGGAAGTGTCTTAATGAAATTCACAAGTAAAACTTTCTTATTTCTTGCATGTCTGAAATTGTCTTTGTTTTGTCTTCATCGTCTTGTTGACAATGTGATTGGGTTTAGATTTCTAGGTTCAAAATATTTTTCCCCCAAAACTTTGGGGGCATTTCTCCCTGTTCACCAGAACTAAGAATCGCTCAAGAAAAGCCCATGAACGTTCTTACAACCATTCTCTTGTGAACAGATTCCATGATATTTGGTGTTCACGTTCTTTTTATAACACAATATGATACTCAGACCAAAATGAAACTCCACTGACATTATGTTAGGAAAATATCACTTGAGGTTTAGAGTTGAATGAAACAAGAGGTTGTTTGAATGTTAGTAATGTCAGGGCAAAGCTACCTAATGAAATACTAAAGATGTGTTTATAAAATAGATCCTTAACAGGTACAGATTTAAGTGATATACAGTGATTATTATGACTATAATTTATTTAATGATCATAATATAGTATTTATATTTGTACTTTTTAGGGACCTATGTAACTATGATTTATTTAATAATCATTGTACAGCCACACATATAAGAACTAACTCCTTTAGTTCTCACAACAGCTGTGTACACAGGTGATTATCTCCATTTCACAGATAGAGAAACTGAGGTTTAGAGAAATTCAGTAATGGCCATAAATGGCAGAGTGAGGATCTGAAAACAGGTGTGTCCAGTCTGGAGCTCTTGCTTTGTGGGAACACACTACTCCACCTCATTGGAAATTGATTATGACCAAGGTAGAGGCAAACATTGCAGAGATTCTTGCTCTTTTAATTTTGCCTGGGGGAGGGGTCTTTCAAGAATCCTCATCATTCTTCATTTTGTCTTTCTTTGCTGAACGCTCAGTGTTTTCTACTCCCTCTTAAATCTTTACTGCTATAGCGAAATGACCTGCCTTTCTTAGGTTTTTTAGGTTCTCTCTCTCTCTCTCTCTCTGTCTCTCTGTCTCTGTCTCTTTCACACACACACACACACACACACACACACACACACACACACACGGTGTTCCATCTGTGTAAAAGCTGATTATCTTAATACTTTCAAAACAGATAATTTGCATTAAAACAGAAGCCACTTAAAAATGGAAAACCAGACCATTAGCTTATTCTTCATGCTACACTAACCCTCAAATTAGGTGACATGAAGCATAAAATAGCATGGTGGACCAAGAAAAAATACTATATACATAGGCATTGGGTCTCTTTTTCTAGCACTGTAAGAACTGTAATTATTTCATACATTCTGAAATGTGTTTGGCTGGCTAAACTGTGTGTGTTTATCTGTAAGTTCCTTAAAATGGATCATTTATCTATTCTCTTGCAGAATGCAGCAATAATTATGTTCACTACCAGATTCTCCCTAGGTCAATAAGTGATGAGATCCTTCAGCCTAGCACACGGGGCAGATGCACTTACACCTTATCTCAGTGCTATGTGGCCTCGTAGAAGAAGCACTGGACAGGGGTCCAACACCTCTGAATAAAACACATCGACTATTCTAACTGCATCTTGCATCTTCTTCCACCTGCTGGGATCCCAATTCTGTTTCCTAGGTCTGAGTCCCCACATGACACCAATACCTTTGGTTCTGAGAATTTTATAATGATCACGATATATGTGTAAGTAAACTCCCTGGTAGGTGCAAAGAAATGCACGAAGCACTTCCTTCTCTTGTCTAACTTAAATTTTGAGGGGGAAGAACAGACCTAGAAGTTAAACATCACCACACTGATAGGTGGCAATAAACAAGTAGGTACAGCAATTTAACTCTGAGTTTGCACTACTGTGTCTATGACAATAGGAGGAAGTGGTGGCACTTGGAGCACTTGGAATTACAGCCCAGTGTGAGGATGAGGAATGGTAAAGGGTGCCAGTGTGGAAAAGAAATGCGTCAGGAATGGGACAGAGGAGTGAGGAGCCCTAGGCCATGTCAGCATCAGAGCATCAACTCCCTGCAGGTGGATAGTGTCCATCCTGAGGAATAGGGCAGGGGACAGAAAAAACCGTCATGGGTGCTGCAGCCAGACCCAGAGGGGTCTTGAATGTGGACAAGGCATATTTTTTGAGTGTCATTTTTTTTTATTCCGTAACAGAATTATATATTCAACTGTGCATATATATTTTTATTTTTGTGTCTGGAATGTGCGGTTTATTGAAAGAAAAAATATTGCTTAAGACAGAAACATACTAACCCTGAAGATAGCTGCCCTGCAGGTTGGTTCCTACAGGAAGGCAGGCGGCTCTGGAGGCTCGGGTAGGCATTTCAGAACACGCTGAGAACCTTCAGGATGTCTCTGCCTCAGAAATTTTCTGAGGAGGAAAGAAATGAATTCTACAGCTTTGAGCCCGCCTTTGCCCTATTAGCCAGAAAGGATCCTGTTTGGATTGCATTGGGCTTTCCTTAAATATTCTGTTTGTACATCTCATCCTGTGATCTGTCTTCCACGGAGCCTCATGTTGGAAATTGCCCCATGGCATTTCTGAACTCAGAATGAAAAGCCCACAACCTCTTATGCTGCCAGAGCTCCTGTGGTCCTCCCACGCCCTGCCCCATCCCCACGTCCCTCCAGGATTCCTCCACCTCATGCTCCTCCTCTTCCCCTTGACTTCCTGCCCCTCCCTCCCTACCACACTGCATCCCTGCATCTCAGCATGACAGGACCTGGCACAAAGTAAAAACATTTGCAGAATAAATGATTTAAAGGGGTTAAAGGATAAAGTAAGAACATTGAAAACCACAGTTATAGGCCTCGAAGGTTCATTAAAATCTGGTGATCCTTTTTGGGGTGTGAGAAATCAGCTCTCCACATGTGCATCTGTTCGGGGTGTTATGGATTAAAGACAAAGCAAAATTCATTCCTTTATTTCTTTGGGCCTCTGCTCCCATCCTGTTCTCATTTACTTACATTTTAAACATTCAAATTTCATCAAATATTTTTTAAGGTGTGCAAAAGAGTTGAGGAAGCAGAAACAGAGGAGATTTGAAGATGTGGAGGGGAGTGGCCACAGAGATGGGAAGAAGCTCTCCAGCCTAGCACAGTGCACTGGGACAGGGGAGCATCCTGTAGGACACAGGGCTGTGGGGACACCCAGAAGTGTGGACATGGTAGGAGCACTGCAGTTTCTAGGAGCAAGGGCACTCTTTTTCCTCTTTAGAGAAATGCAGACATTACATAATTTACAGGAAAGCCCTCCTTCTTCACTGGGTGGGAATTATATCTAACACAAACCATTTCAAGATGTTCGTCTTTTTTTCTTGATCCTGAGTCTTTTCTTCCTAACATCAACTCAGCCTTTTTTTTCTTCCTCAGCTTCCCTCTGTGTGATACAAAAGTATCTTGGAAAACATTCTGCACATTTCTATAAAAATTACCTTTTGTTTTTGATGCTAAAGCCTTATTTTTTTTCTTTTTCTTCTTCTTTTTTGGTAAATCTTACCTTGTCATGGAAACTGCAGCAAGAGACAGATGGATGACCCTGTGGTAAACAGCTCCAGGAATTCAGATGGACTAAATCCTCCACTTGTATTTTGTGCCCCTCCCTCACCAAGACCTCTGTGGACCAGATGCACCCATTTGCCTCCATCGCTCTGCTTTCCAAATAAATGTTGGGGTATGCATGTCGCTGCCTGCATGCAAACCCTCTTATCAGGAGGGTCCAAAGTCACCGCACTCTTTTGTGACATCAGTCTCTGTTTTACTGCCACCTTTCTTTGCCATTTACTCACGCAGAGGGATTTGCAACCTGGGAGGATAGCCTGTGCACTGAGTGTGCTTAGTGAGTCCCTGCTCACTGCTTCCTATGCAGCAAAGGAGGGGAAAGAATTTCCTTCTTAAATCAAATGTCGATTATAAAACTACAAAACAACAACAACAAAAAACATGACATGGAAGTCCTGGGATGGGGAAGTTTGTCATCTTCATTATTTCTTACTGCCAAGAGGAGCTCAACTTAATAGCATCTCACTCTCAGGCACGGCCATAAACTATGTCTAGATGAAACATAAGAGCAAGTCAGAGGTAGGCACAGCTAATTGTATTTATGTCAGGTGTTGAGAACAACCCATATGCCCTTGTTTTATTATTTATGTCTGGCCCAGCAGATACACACCTGGCGTTCAATATTTTTCTTAGCTTGTTTTATTGCAAGAGCTCTGGAACTCGGATGCTCTAAATGATTGTGCTGTTAGCAACACCCAAGCTTGGAGGACAGCATGACCATCTTCTGCAGCCTGAGTTTCTTTTTCCTATTTACCAGAATACTCCTCTGTTCCTGAGCCACAGCATCAGTTTGAGTTTGAGGTCAGGTTACCATTTTACATTGTGAGGTGAGTCATTCCATATTCCAAGATTTTGGCCCCCTTAACATGCCACCTTTCTTAGCAGGGAACTTTGGCAAGAAGGATGTTAAAAGAGACAATCTCTTCTTATGGGCCCCCAAGGGTTTTGTGTTTGTGTTGTGACAAGGGCGATGTCTCCAAGGGGGATCTTGGTGCTCAGGGATGACTCCCCTCCTTGGTGATAGCCCTGGCTCTGTTCCGTGATGCCCTCATTGGTTTCCTTGGCAAGGGGGCTCCCCGCAGTAAATCCTGCCACTCACCCCTCCCCATGGTGGTGTTTCCCACTGGACCTGGTACTATCTACTGGTGTTTCTCTTTGGATTCTGGCTTTTTTGTGTGTCAGCCAACAGAACTTCTAGCATCTTCTCCCATCCATCCATGGATCCAATCTATTTAGTTGAACAACTCAGTGTTGTCCTCCTACGTCATGTCGGGGATCAAATGATGGAAAAGGCAAGGACTTTTCTCTGTGTTTCGCTATGGAGAATGGATAGAAGGTGTTGAACAATCCCCAGGTGGCAATGACAGATGGAGAATAGTAGATGTGGAGGAGACTCATTGGCTCCTGACTACTTATTGGGCTGTGCTTTCTGAACTGGATTTTTTTTTTTTTTTTTGTACCAAGGATTGAACTCAGGGGCACTCAACCACGGAGCCACATCCCCATCCCTATTGTATTTTATTTAGAGACAGGGTCTCACTGAATTGCTTAGTACCTCGCTTTTGCTGAGGCTAACTTTTGAACTCAACCTCCCGTGCAGCTGGGATTACAGGTGTGTACCACCATGTCCAGCCTGAACTAGATTTTGAAGTCACTCCCAGCAAGAAGTCTGTTGTGTTCCTAGTGTAACCTGTACAGCTCAGCTTGGGGGACAGTGTCCTGCGCCATAGCCACAGCATGCCTTGTCTCCTGTTTCCTGGCTCAGCGAGACCTCATACTGCTGATAGGGCTCCTGAGGGGGCCTCACAACTTCTCCAAGTCACATCCCACTCCAGGGCACTGGATGTGAAAACTTGGGATGCCTTATCAATACTCCCACCGACTTTGCACCATTAAAACTCCAATCATCATTTGATTTTTCACCATTTCATTTTATATTCTTTGTTCCAAGCTGGTATTTATCAGCTTTAAATGCATTCCACTCTTTGCTAAGTTCAGTAGCTCTCATGAGGAATGACAGGGTTTAAATTTAATTTTTGTAGCATAAACAGTTATTGAAGATAATGACCGTAAAAGCTCTTTTTTTTTAAAAAAGAGAGAGTGAGAGAGGAGAGAGAGAGACAGAGAATTTTTTAATATTTATTTTTTAGTTCTCGGCGGACACAACATCTTTGTTGGTATGTAGTGCTGAGGATCGAACCCGGGCCGCACACATGCCAGGCGAGCGCGCTACCGCTTGAGCCACATCCCCAGCCCATAAAGGCTCTTTTTTACTAAGTGACAGCTACTCTTCTAGACATATACTCTTGCATTTAATCCCCACAACAGCACTAGGAAGGAAATACTATGAGTATACTTGTTTTATCATGAGGAAACTAAAGCCCAAAGAGGTTAAGCAACTTGCCCCAGGCCAGTCAGAGACAGTGGTACATGAGGGATTGGATACTGGGTAATCTGGCTCTAGCCCCTAAACCACTGCAGAAAAGGAACATATTCAGGCTGAGAGGACATAGGATTTAGTTGGCAGGGGAGTTTCTATAGTTCTGAATTTTTGATCTCAGTGTCTCTAGGCACTGCCCCACATGCAACGTGCCCCATCTGAAACCCAAGGGGAGGTAATCACACAGACACGGACTCTGCAGCATTTCTCGTGTGCCCCCGATCACTGGCTCTTCTTTTCCTATCACAGAATATCAGCAGCTATTTATGGCATGAGTCGTGCATTCTTCCTTATGGACATGTGGAAAATTAATTAGTGCAAGTTTTTACTTGTATAAATGGGCCAGCTCCTCTGTGGAGTTCTGTCCTGTGGAACTGTATTTTTACATTTAAACTAGGAATTTTTAATACGCCAAGGGCGTTTCTGGACACTTTACAGTTGATTCCTAATTTTCCTAATTTTGTGGATTGCTTGTTTCTGTTTTCCCTGTAAAAGCTATTATGTTGGTTCACTGAAGATGTTGTAAAAAATACTTGAACTGTTTCCTGTACTATGTGCAATCTCCAAAAAACACATATGCTATTAATAGTGTGATGATAAGAATCCTTGTGTTAAATCTAAGTGGGTTGGTTTTTGTGACATTTAAATCAATTTTGGTATTTTGGAGTCCTTTTGACTCTGGACCGAAACTTAACATTTTAATAGAATTTTTAAAAAATCTGGATTTGCAACAGAATTGCTTGTAAAGGTTTTAATCAGTTTCTACTAAGGCACAGATGGCTTGTACAATTGCGGTCTCCCCGTTACCTGTCCCACCTCTCCAACGGGTAAACAGTATGAAAAGCTGGATTTGGCTCATGTTTGTAATGCTAGAAGTTCAGTTTCCTTCCTAGCTGGTCGGAAGTGCTGGTGTGTGTGTGTGTGTGTGTGTATGTGTGTGTGTGTGCATGGGCGGGCACAGACATATGTGCCGTGTTAAGTCACGGGACCCATACAGAAAAGCAGAAGAGCCCAGGTTTCTTGCACACTGACCTTGGTCAGGATCCAGCCCGTCAGGCATGTTTTAAATAACATGTAAGTTGGCAACTGCTCAGCTCGCACACAGAATCGATAATACAGAGGGATACAGAGCTATTTCTTGACATCAGTGCTGGTTACACAGGAGACCTCCCTTTGTCCCAATTCATCAATCCTATCCCTTATAATTTCTGTAATTTTCCATATGAATGTTACACAGATGGTGCCTGATTTACTACGGTTGGACTTGAGTTTTTTTATTTTTTATTTTAGGATGAATGCAAAAATGATTTGTATTCAATGTAAGTGGTACTTGGAGTTGTGAATTTGGATCTTTTCCCAGGATAGTGATGTGTGGTACAATATTCTGACATGATATTGGGCAGTGGCAGTGGCCTGTAGCTCCTAGTTAGCTCCCAGTCAGTTCAAGAGGAGAGACAATTGTTGCTGTGTTGCCAGTGATTTTTTTTGATACAAGTTTTCAATAAATGACATGAGCTATTCAACATTTTATTATAAAAATAAAATGTGCTAGACGACTTGGCTCAATGGTAGGCTAATGTGTTGTGAACGTGTTTAAGGGAGCCTGGGCTAAGCTAGCATGTTTGGTGGGATAGTGTGTTAAATACATTTTCCAGGGCCAGGAGGGTAGCTCAGTGATACAGCACCTGCTTAGCACATGCCAGACCCCGAGTTCCATCTGCAGCACTGCAAAAATACATAAATATGTAAATAAGTAAATACAGCATTTTCTACAAGGTATTTTCAACTGAGGATGAGCTAAATCAGGATGTGATCACATCCTAAGTGGAGAGGTATCCATACTAGAATCAAGTGATTATTTATGTTTTAATTACATGAGAAAAATAGTGCCACCCAATGTCAACTTTTGCAGCCAGATGTGTTGACTGGGGATATGAAAGAAGGTCAGGTTCTGCTCAGTAACGATGCTCAAAACATCTACTTATAGATCAGGTGATGAACTTTTTCCTCTTGCTGTTGATCTTCAACTCTGCAATTGCTCGACTTGCCTGAGGACCTGTCCTGCCGCCTCCAAATTCTGAGCATGCTCGGCATAAACGAACCCCAAATCTCATCCATTCAAACACGATCCAGATCCACTTTCAAGCTGGAACTTGAATTTGAAACCTTTTAAAGGTTGTCGGAGTTCCCGTGTGAATGTGTGCTTTTAAAGTCATAATCCTTTTTTTTTTTTTTTTAGGAAGCTTGTTCCCAAATCAAAGAATAGTGTCTAAACAAAACTTTGAGATTTCTATTGCTACTTGCAAGATAAAACAACGAAGTTAACTTAAGCTGAGCAGGTTACGTTCTTTCAAGTTTTGACCAAGAAATGTTCCACTTTTAATGAAAACCAACGCATGTGGGCAGAGAGTGGCTAGATTTCTGAGTTATTATTAAAAGAGAAAGGAATAAAGGCAGAAATAAGTCCAGGGAGCTGCCCTCCCTGATCTTTGATAAAAAGTAATGTGGAAAAAAAAAAGATATGGGACTTGGCATTCAACGAAATAAACATTGTAATCTCTCTAGATCTGAGATAAGGAATAGGTATTTCTTTCTTGGCTTTGGGCAAAGTTAAGTTGCAAGGGGAAATCTGGAATGAAAATTGATTCTTTTGATCTTTTGTTCGCTTTTTGTCTTTTCTCTTTCTAGTTTCATTCTTTTTTTTTTTTAATTTTTTTTTTCTCTTTTTCCTTCTCTGCTTCTCCTTCTCTTTTCCCTTGGGGCAGAGGTCAGAAAAAGACTATTGCAGTTTTGAAACTAGTAAGTTAATAACTTAGATCAATGGATGAGCTGTTCACTTGCTTTCCTCTACCTGCTGGGGTCTGATTTGCTTTGACAATAAGTAGTGGGTATTTCCTGGAGCAGGAAAAATGAAAGATACCTGGGAGCAGCGATGGTTTTAGAGACCCATCCAATTCTTTGCTGGTCCACTGCCTTTTACTTATCTGTCCTGATTTCTGTATGAGTTTAAAGGGATTCCTTCCTACATATGACCTCTTCCACCCTCACCCTTCCATCAAAGCAGATCATAAAAAAGCAAATCCTTTGCATGTTGATTCTAGTTCATGTGTTTAGAATCGAGCCTGCAATTTTACTCCTTGGGAAGATTTTCTACGTGAGTGGAAAAAGGGAGTGGAGACCAGGGCAATCTTGACAGTGTCAGAAGAACACCACTTATCTTCTTCATGTCCCTCCTCAGGTCACAATGGCTAGGGGCTGTGACAGCGAGCATTGGCCACACTGAGACCTGGGGATGTTGGATGAGCACTCCAAGGCCCTGCCTGCTCAGCTGTACAAACAGGGACAATGCTGAGTGTTTCTTTCGCAGGGTTGTTGTGATGTTTGCAGAGTACTTGCTGGACTGGCCACATTGTATGAGCCAATAAAAGTTTATTATGATCAGAAGGCCAAACCTCATGACCTTGACCTTGTCCTTAGATCACAAATCCCTTTAAACCTAAGGAAAGAGCAACAGTTGAGTTAGTTATGCTACACATATCTAGTTTCTAAATAAATATACCTATGCTATTCATCTAAAACCTTTGCCATATGTGTGTGCCTCATCTCCTTCAATTCTCTGCCCAAACGTCACCTCCATAGTGAGGCCGACATTGACTATCTTATTTAAAATTCTGAGTCCTACTCCTTCATCCAGCCCTATGATAGTTCTTCTCTTGCCCCTTAGCCTGCTTTATTTTCCTGATGGTATTTACCATTTTTAAAGGACACCTATAACTATTGCTTGTCTTTGACATAACAACATGAGCTCTAGGCAAACCAGGCATATTTGTCTGTTTTTGTTTTTCTTTTAACTGCCCAGTCCCCTCAGTGCCCTAAAAAGAGTAGCTGCCATGTGACATGAACTCAGTAACTATTTATGGACAGAATAAAAAAAAAGAATATCTGTCTCGATGACAGTCTTATCAGGAAGTGAAGCTAGACACTTAGGAAATGATGGAAACATTTCCCTCCATCTTTTACTTCCTCTGGACAAAATCTGGGTTTGAGAGAAAATCTGAGTTCCAATCCTGTTTTCTCTACCAACAGTATGACCTGGAGTGAGTTACTCAACCTAACCGAGCTCCTCCACTTATCTGTATATTGCGGACAATGGCTGCCATGGGTGCCAGGACTAAATGAGAAAACTGATTTGAAAGTGCTTAGCAGAGCAGACCCACCAAAAAGTGTCAGATTCTTATTCTTTGCCCTCAAGAAGCCAATAGGGAAACACACACTGGTAGAGTCCAAGGTAGTCCACTGGTAGAGGCCAAGTGACATTGTGAAAAATGTAAGCCGCCCCATTAATCCCATCAGGTCTTTGGGGAATCAGAGGAAATAAAGACTGGAGTGGACTGAATGGTGTCCCAAAGATGTCTCTGCCCAAATCTCTGGAAGCTGTGACTGTGTTACTAATACATGATGGTAAAGGGACTTTGCAGAAGTAATGAGGTACGGGCCTTAAAATAGGAAGATCACCTACGTGGGCTCAGGGTCATGATGTGAGAGCTTAAAAGCTGTGAACTTTCTTTGGCTGGAAGGGACAGTTGGAGAGATTTAAAGAACAGGAAGGAGTGGACCCACTAGGGATGGAGGGGGCCACATGAAGAGCAAGAGAAGGAACTAGGATGACCTCAGAGTGTGAAGACCAGCCCCCGATCACCACTGGTAAGGAGGTAGGGATCTCTGGCCTAAAAACACAAGGAACTAAATTTGGCCAAACACCTGCATGACCTTTTAAGGAATTTTTGCCCAGAGCCTCCAGAAGAGAATGCTACCCTGCTGACACCCCAATTTCTGCCTGAGGAGATGGCTGGAGTGAGCCAGACTTTTGATCTATGGAGACTGTCGGATAATAAATCCAGGTTGTTTTAAGCTGGTAAGTTTATGGGCAGTTGTTAAGGCAGCCATAGCACTTCAATCCAAAAACCAACGGAGTACACTTAAAATGAACGCGTTTTATGGTATGTAAATCATTCCTCGATAAAGCTGTTTTTTTTTTTTTAAAGTATAACTAAAATGTAAGCTGTTAGTAAATTACGGCAGGTAGATAAGAATGTCATGATGGTGAAGGTGAAGGTGAAGGTGAATAGTTACATACACCCAAAGAAGTGTTCCATAGTTATGAAGATGGGCTGAGCTGGGGCATTTTAATTCCAGTCCCTCCCTTGGAGTTTCATGTGTTAAGCACACATATTCTGTGTCCTGGGTGCATGTGTGCTCATTTACATACTGGGTAATACACAGAAACACAAAATTCATTATGGAATAGCACCGTCCTTAATTTATGAGCCAATGTTTTAAAATGTAAGACAGCAGGGCTGAGTGTGGTCAGGTACACCTGTAATTCCAGGAACTCAAAAGGCTGAGGCAGGAGGATTGTGTGTTCAAAGCCGGCCTCAGCAACTTAGCCAGGCCCTGAGCAACTTAGCAAGAAACCTGTCTCAAAATAAAAAATAAATAAACAAATAAATAAAAGGAGGGGGGATGTGACTCAATGGTTCAATCCCCAAAACAAACAAAGCAACAACAACAGCAACAAAAACTTAAGGCTGTGGAAGGTTAAAAAAAGATTCAGAAAAATTTAACTGATTTTAGTAAGGAAAAATCTATGCAAGTTCATGATTATTGAACTGGAACAGGAAATGCTGATCTGAGTATTCAGAGCTGGAGGCTGTGAGGGCCAGCAGCTCTCCCACCACCACGGTCTATAGGAGGGTCTTCCTGGTGCTGGTTCCCAGGACCTCCTGCCTGTGCTATTTAGAATGAAGACAAAATGTGTGCTTGGATCTGAAAATATGGGCTTGTTCAGTGACAAACAGAAAGATCTACCAGCTTATGGTGGAGAGGGCAAGCTGCTCTTTCAGAGCCTTTAATTTTCAGATTTTCATGCTCTTTATTTCAGAAGTGGCCAGCAATGCAATTTGACTTTGTGTAATTATTCTAGTAAAGCTAAAGAGTCTTTTTGTTTGTTTGTTTCAGCACAGTCTGTACTGATTTTTCTCCCAGAGAATGATTAAAAGTATGTCATGAAGTGGTGTGTGTGTGTGTGTGTGTGTGTGTGTGTGTGTGTGTGTTAAAGGTTGGCTTCAATTCACAGTAGAACTTCTTTATTTCCTTTCTTTTGCTGTATAGAAGTTCAAAACCCCTGGGCCTTTATCACTGAGATATAACCCCAGCCCTTTTTCCTTTTTAATTCTTAATTTTGAGATAGGATCTTGCTGACTTGCCCAGGCTGGACTTGAATTTGGCTCTTCTCTTGCCTCAACCTTCCTGGAGGCTGGGATTGCGGCCCGGACCTCGGTACCAGAACTTCCTCCCTTGTATCCCCTCTGCCCCTGCCTTACTCCTCCTTCTGGCCTCTCCTTTCTTTTCATTCCTATTATTTTTTAAAGAGATAGAACATCATACTATTTGCCAAGGCTGGCCCCCAAACCCCGGACTCAAACATGTCAGGAAGTTTTGAATCTTCTTTGAACATTAAGGCCATTTCTACATCTGCAGGAAAATACCCGTTTCTTGGACTCACTTGTAACCCATACTGACATTATCTAGTTGTTGAAAACTGGGAAATCTACACTAGGGAATTTTCTACACAACTTTCCATCACTCCTTTCTTTACATTTGAACTGAGTTTGCTCTGATTTCCCCATTCCTCCATCTGAAAACACTGTCTTAATTTTCTGAATGTATGAAAATTCTTTTGCATTGAATTCTGCTTGGAAAAAGTCAGCTATCAGTTGGTTTTTGGAATATGCTTCTAAATACCTATTTTTTTGAAAATAAAAAGTTCTTATCACAAATCTGTTTTTATTCAATCATGTCCATTAAAACTAAACAACTCATGAATGAACAAGATACCTTCAGCCATTTCTACACAGGCTGTGTTCTACCAAATGGAATAGAGGGACATGTTACCCTGGTCAAACGTATGCAAAGACCACAGGCTTTAGAGAAATACGGACATGGGTGAGATTTCTGGTTCTACCTGTTAGTATCTGAACATTAATTGCCAAGATAATAGTTCCTCTAAGTCCAGTTTTCTTGATCTATACCATGGAGGAGATTCATGAGGATCAAGGGCTTGAAATGCATAGCCTTGCTGGGCATGGTGATGCACACCAGTGATCAGCTACGCTGGAGACTGTTACAGGAAGATGGCAATTTCAGAACCAGACTGGACAATTGAGCAAGCCCTGTCTTCAAATAAGATAAGAAGGATTGGAGTAGAGCACTCCTGGGTTCAATCCCCAGTACCAGGAAAAAATAAAAAGTGAGCCTTTCTCAGCTTATCCCAGGCCATTACCATCATAATCTTGCCCTAAGTAAAAAAAAAAAAAAAAAAAAAAAAAAACACTAGAAATTACTGATCATTAAGAAAATGCAAATCAAAATCACAGTAGGGTATCATCTCACACTAGTTAGAAAGACAAGAAGACAACAGCTAACATCTGGTGAGGATGTGGAGAAAAGAGTGCTTGAGCATGTTGGTGGGAATGTAAATTAGTACATCTGGTATGAAAGGCAGGTTCCTGAAGCAGTTGGAATCAGAACTGCCGCAGGAATTCAAATCCATGTTGAAGAGACACCTGCGCGCCCACGTTTATGGCGGCATTGTTCTCAGTAGTCAAGAGGTGGAATCAACTGAAGTGTCCATCAACTTGCAAATGCATAAGGAAAATATAGGCGGTGGAATACCATTCCGCCATATATCCTGTGATTTGCTACAGAATGAATGAACCTAGATGATATTAAGTGAAGTGAAGTAAGTCAGGTTCAGAAAAGCAAATACTGCATGATCTCACTCATATGTGAGCTAAAAATAGGTGATCTTAAGATATAGGATAATGGTCACCAGAGGCTGGGCATGGTTGTGGGGAACAGGGTGTGCAGAGAGGTTAGTTAACAGATATAAGGTTATGTTTAGTTGGAGGAGTAAGTTCTAGTGTGCTGTTGCACAGCGAGGTGACTATAGTCAACAACATACTGTACATTTCAAAATAACTAGAAGAGAGGATTTTTAGTATTTCATCACAAAGATGACAGACATTTGAAGTGAGGGATATGCCAATTATCTTGACATGATCATTACACTATATATATATATATATATATATATATATATATATATATACACACACACATATTGGAATATCACATTATCCCTTGAAAATGTGTACAACTATAATTTCAATTAAAATAAAATAAAACTTAAAAATACATTTCAATTTAATCATCTGTCATACTCTTTTCCTTTGCTCTTGCATGTTTGCATTTATTTGTTTAAAATACCATACACTGTAAAATTTACTTGTGTGTGTGCTCCTATAGTTTTAACACGTGTAGAGATTTTTGTAGCCATAATTAGGAATTTTTTCACCCAAACTCCGCTGTACTGACATTTTGTAGTCAAACCCTCCCATCCCCATCTGTCAACCATCCATCTGTTCTTGGTTCTTATAGTTTCGTCTTTTTGAGAATGTCCTATAAATGGCATCGTGTAGCTTGTAACCTTTTTAGATCGGCCTCCTTCACTCACCATAATTTCTTTGCGATTCATGCATGTTTTTGAGTATATCGATAGTTTGCTCCCTTTTATTATTCATGATACAGGTAGATCGGAGTTCATTTTTCCACCTGTTGATGGGCATTTGGGTTGGCGTTTATGTCATGCTTTCTGAGTATACCCTTCCTTCTTCCCTGACAAGACCTTTCTTTGTAATAACTCCAAATCCAGGAACATACATCTTCCTGTTCTGCTTTTATTTCTCCCTTTTATTTGGCTTTCTTCCAAGGGCCTTGAACTTGGAATCACATAATCAAAAAAGGGAGATGGGACAATTGGCCCCTTTTTTGCAACTTCTATTGATCCTTTTCTGCACCCCTCCATTCAAAATTGACCACTCTTCTTCCCCTACTGTGCTCTGACTTGATGACATAGGTGTACCCACTGCACCCAGAATGCTGGAAGTTCCTTGAGCTACCTGTAAATCTGGCATCCAGGATAGAGATGAGGTTTCCCTGCAAAGTGAATGAGTTTGACTATGATTGTGAGCAGCATTGAATCCATAAAAATTATAAAGTAATCAGAGCTCCTTTTCAGCTCCCTAACCTGTCAATCTGCAATGGTTTCCTTGGCTTTTCTAGCACTATCTAGTCTGAGCCACAAGTATCCATTCCCCTACTCAGTCTTGCTTACAGATAATTTGCACTGAGTTTCAAATGAATAGTGCCTAAAATGTTACCCAGGAGTATTTATAATTTTAAAGAGACCAAAGTCCTCAGGTAGAAAGAGTAACACAGGCAAGTGGATTTCATATATCACTCAGATATATGACAATACATGAAAAGATATATATGGAGAGGAGAGGGAACTCTGAGCATTGTCAAAGCCATACTGCATAAGAGTTTGCCTGTGTTTTCACACCCACAATGGTCCAGGCTTGCATGTGCATTAATTTTCATCTCAAACTAGACTTTATAATCATGGCCATGTCCTGTAAGTCCCTCTTGTGACAAATTATTGCTGTTTTAGGAAAATGTGATGGTGTGTCTGATATGATAGTATTGGTAGGCCTGACTGATGGTCTTACCTAATCTGGGGACTGTCCTTACCACAGGAATTATTGGTTAAATTTTGAGAGTGTTTGGTGGAAGGGCAGGAGGGGTCTCTGTTCCACAGCTGAAGGTCAAGTTCTTGAGGTTCTCATATGCCTCCTGCTAAATATCGGGATCTCTGTTTAGGCTTCTTTGAGAGGGTTCAGGTAAAGTAAATAATGTTTGCAGATCACATGTATTCAGTAGAGCTACTTCTCAAATTTTCTAAGTCATTTTAGAAGCACATTGATATTCCAAATTGGCCTTGCTAGGTCAATAGCCTAACAATGGCAGATAAATGGCATTTATCTACTGGGCTAGAATATCCTTCTGTTCAATCACCCACTCATACCTTCCTTCATTCAAATATACTCTGACTTGTTCCCAAAGAAAATGGGGCAGAAACTGCATGGTAGCTCAACATATCTTAGGGAACCGATGAGTCTAAACATTCACCCTGCAGGTCACAGGACGCTTTATCAACTCTGATCTGGAACCTTTGCTTCTGATTCCAAATAACAACCGAACTGTAGACTGGTTACATTTACACAAAAAGGCTACAGAAATATTCTAAGTTTTTCCTGATTCATTCTGCTGTCCATTTCCTCCACCTCCTCAAACACGTGTTCTACAACCTTATAAATATCTTTTTTTTTTTAAAAACCAGTGTTTTGTGGTTATTTAGGCCTGCTTGCCTGTTCTACTTGAGGAAAACCTAACCTTCTGATTTTTTGTTTTCTGTGGTGCTTATGATGTTAGAAAACTCAGAGGGGTTGGAGTTTATGATGAAATCCACCAGCATTTACTCAGCTCCACATATGTGTCAGGCACTGAGCTGGAACGATCATATCTGCTCTCTATTTCATGCTCATGATCAATCCTGCAAGAAAATAGAAGTGCTTTTATTTTATTTGTTTATTTTTGTGGGAAGGACTTATTGCTGACAATTGAACTTGGAGACCCTTTACCCCTGAGCCACATCCTCAACCCTTTTTATTTTTTAGTTTGAGGCAGGATATCACTAAGTTGTGTAGGGCCTCTTTAAGTTGCTGAGGCTAGTTTTGAACTGAGGCTAGTCTTGCCTTGGCCTCCGTGAGTCTCTGGGAATACAGGTATGTGCCAGCACTTCTGGCATGAGTTCCTTTTGTTTTTACAGATGAGGAAACAGGTGTTCAGAGAAGGCAATTCTCATTGTCCATATGTACAGCCTCAGGATTTGGATCCAGATCTATGTGACTACAAAGTTGCCACCCAGGTTGTTTTTTTTTTTTTTAAGCTTCTTGGCCTGTTTTGAAAAACATACTGGAAATAAAGAAAACGTACACTGTCATCAAGAGCTGGTCTTTTGCACAGAACAGCTCTCCTTTTTGGAGGTCACAACCTCTGTGAGATTGCTGTGTCTGGCAGGGAACACTCACCCACCTCTGCTTACCCTAGTCTTTGCTCTCTCTCTCTGTTCCCTGACTCAGCTCATTCTGAGTGGGGAAAAAGACCCAGGGAAAAAATGCCTCCCAACGGATATATTACCTGCATTCACAGCAACTTAAAATCTGTAAGCATTGCTTTGAAAGCCTGCAGACAAAGGGCCTTTCAGAGTCAAATGGAAATTCATTGTGGAAAGCCCAGTGTTGTTTACCTGAGAATCACAAAACGCATCCAGTAGCTTACGTACATTTTCCGCTTTGTTTTCATTTTAATGTAAAAGTTTACTTGAGGACTTTTATAGGTGGACTTGTGATTTCGGTCACCCCAATTATTTTTTTAGTACATGCCCAATCAGACTTTCCAGTGGCAGATGTTTTTATCATCACTAGTTTTGAAAGACAGGAATTAGCACTATGATGTATCCTTTTCCTTAAGCTCCCACTTTTCAGAAGAACCCACGGACTGTGGGGAAATAAGGTCCCAAAGTCTGTGATAGGGATGAATAAGGGGGACCTGGCATGTGGCCCCGAGGTCCCCTCCCTCTAAGGCAAGGCTCCTTTGCCTTGTACAGTAAAGGCTCGGGCAAAGTTGAGGATGCAGTTTGTCAACATTTCACCTAGTCAGACCCAAACTTTTCTTTTTTTAACACCGGGGACATTTTATTGAATTATATTAACCGTGTGTACAAGACTGAAAGAAAGATTTCGAGGTGAACTAGGGAATGAAATTTCACGTGTATCGAACCCTCCTGATAGGCACATCTATTTCTTCTCATTGAAACTGAAATAAGAAAATAAAAGAAATGACTGATGGATGTTTTAAACTGAGCTGTGCACAATCATTTGGTACAGAAGAAAGGAACACACGCCGTGGAATAAATAAAGCCCATGTTCTTTCTAGGACCCTCCATTTAATGTTGGGCAGTTAAGAGCTTTTATTTTTTTAATTGGATTGTGCAGCGTAAGTTATGGAGCAGAGTGAGATCACAGTAAATCCCACTAGCATCCTAACATCCACTCATACACACACGCGGTTGAAGCACACAGGGGCATGCACATGCAGGCACACCTGGGCGCCGTGCAATTCTTCCCGCTCACGTACCCTGGGCCTGGGTCCTAGAGAAAAGGGTCAAGTGCAGCCTCAGAGCCCTTACTCTGAGGTGCAGCTGTGCAGAGGAGCCAAGTGAGAGAAGTGGCTGCAACACTTTTGTCCGCTTCTCCCTAACCCCTTTCCCGCAGGTGTGGGAAGATCAGCAGAGGCTGCTGCAGCCTGGAGGCAGGCAGTGTGGGGGCCCAAAGCATACTTCTGGCAAGCAACCTTGGACATGACCTCTCGTGGTCTTTACGTGGCCCCAGGGAAAACAAGTGTTTTATTTTTCTCTGTGGCTATGTCCCTTTCTCCAATCTCCAGTGCCTGTAGCCCAATCTGCCTTCATGCAGGCCTGAGACCTCATTCTATCATAGGTGCCTTGTTCCCCAGTTTGGCTGTAGAGTTTCCACTTAATCAACTAATGTAATCTCCCTTTGAGGGAGACTGATATTTTAAAAAGACTCTATTAATCTCATCTCTATTTGGTGAAAGTGTGTAGGAGTGAAATTTTGAACACTGAGCCTTCAGATGGTCTGACAAGAAATTTTTGTATATTTTAGTAAAAGCCTCAACCCACCTTTTAAAGACTTCCAGGAATTAAAATACACATATGGAGATTAAAATTCTAAATATTAAGATACAGGGAAGCTCTGCCTTGAGGAAGCAGATGGCCCAGATAGGTATGTAGATACAGGACCTCTTCTCCAGTTTCCTAAGTAGTATTCATTCATTCATTTATTCACTTGCTGATTCAGAAACACTCTTCAGCTTTTGCAAGGTCTCGGATACTGGAGACTCAAAGAGAAATAGGAATCTGACCTTGTCCTTGAGAAGCCCATAGTCTGGGAATAGGGAGATAACTAACTCTATTTTTGTTATAGCCCTTACAAAATCGGGAGGAAAAGAGTTGCAGACGTTGCTCCTGATTTCCAGCAGCTAGAGGAGGGGAGAGTGTTTAGCAGTTTTAAGAGCTAAATGTCATGGTGTCTGAGGCACTGACAAATGGTTGAGGGGCTGCCCCCAATCAGGAAGCTGTTCTTCCTGCAAAGAACATTCCCCAGCCTGCAAGAGAGTTGGGCATCAGAGCCACACCAGGCAGAAGTGGGATCATTAAAGGTGCGATGACCTATAGAACTCCTAGCACAAAGAACAGAGCCAGTTCATCATCATCCTGATTGAGGCACAGAAGTATCTTCCTAGTTACTTTCTAGGGGGAATAAAAAAAAATTGTTAATGGCCAACCCCAGCAGGTATCATCTACACTTTCTGATATATAGTTACCCTTAAGTCAACCGTATTTTGTATGGTAGAGCATGCTCTTTCCTTTGATAAATAATGACATACATTAACTTCTGACTCAGAGTGGGCAGTTGTGATTTTCATAGGTCTCCAAATGAGGGGACCGTGCTGCTGTGAGATGTGCCTGAATCCTCTGGCAGCAGTCATTGGACTATTTCACTCAATGCAGGAACAGTCTGATGGGGATGGGACTCATAGGCCTCTAGGTGGTCTTTGGTTTATTTCTGTTCAGATGCTTGACGAGCAGAAGGTCTTTATAGCTATCTGGGGAAAACAGAGGAGACAGAGTGACTGACTTTGTCCTGGCCAGTCCTGTAAAGGCTTAGGCAGGGCAAGGGCAGGAGAGAGCTGGTGCCTTCCCCAGGGGAAAGGGAGCTGCTCAGAGTTGGAGGTCCGGGTCTGCAGTCAGACGAACGGGAATTGCAGGGCAGCTTGTCTGCCGCTCACTGTGTGACCTTTGAAGTCATTGGTCCCCCAGAGCCTCACTTCCCTGTCCTGCCGAGGAGACAGCTCTACTTTTTTGCTGGGCTGGATGTGGAGATTGAACAAGATGTGTTGCTGACACAGGAGAGCTCAGTGACGGTGTCTGTCCTGGTGAGATGGAGGTGGGCCTGTGACGGTAGGACCTGCCGGCCCACAGGCTGGTGCCCCTGAGTTTGGAATGGCTGGAAATGCCAGGTAGAGGGGAGATATCATGAGTTACCGCTGAGATGTGGGTTGGGACCACAGCATGGAAAAGTGCAGGTGCCACACTGAGGAGTTTGCCTGTGGAGGGAGCCCAGGCAGGAACAGAGGACAGCAAATCTCCTGAAGCCAGGAACTGGAGAACACCATGTACTTTAACAGCTTTAATCTGAGCCCAAACAAATAATCTGCTCAGCAGAATGTGATCTTATTTATTTGTTACACAGGCCCAGTCAGACTGCCACTTGGCAGCATGTTATCAGGAGTTAGTCTGGAAGACTCCTTCTGTATTTAAAACCATAAGACTCACTTTTCTTTTAAGATACTTGGTAATTTGGATTTTGTGTTAATTTCCCTCAATTAGATCTAATTAGTGTTTCTTCAGTGTGCCATATGTAATGTTTGCTTAGCCTGGCAAGGTGATAAATTGCTTTGGTTTACTATTTTGTCTCCAGGCTATTTGTAAAGGGGAAAACAAGTACCCTCTTAATGAGTTAAGGTCCCCTAATAAGGGCAGCCATCTAAACAAACCATTAAACACAGACATGTCAGCACAGGCGTAATTGCCCACACTTTAATTTTTTTTTTTTTTTTGCTTTTAATGGACATTGGCTGATTTACAGTTTGTGATTTGGATATGAAATATATACCTATTAATCACATCTCTAATATGCATATGCATGTATACCTATCATATTCCATTATCTGAAACTAAGTGTTCATCTATAAAAGCACTGTGGCTGTCAGGATGAGGTTGGGTGCTGAGTGGTGGGAAGTGAAGGAAATGCATCCTCTCTCTCTTGCAGGGATTCATGTCCAAGAGAGACACCTAAGCACATCACATGGTTTTGAGTACGAGCTGATTCTATGTTGTGCTTTAAGAGTACAGGCCATGTGCTGAAGGAATGCAAGAAAGTGGTGTTACATTTTGAAGCTGTGGATGGGGAGGTAAGAGGCAGTGGACAGGGCCTGAGGAAGGCTTTCTGAGGGAGATCTGATGTGAGTGGGCTCTGAAAGATGGATAGATTGGTACCCTGGGATTCATTATTGAGGGAAACATTGCTCCTTACTTTTGTACTATTTTCTTATTTACCTGGAATTTGCTATAACCATCTTTTTAAAAATAAGCAGCCATATGTCCTAGGTAGAAAAATTGGAAAGTATTTAAAAAGGAAGTAGGATAAAATGCTCTAGAGGCAATTACAATGTCCCCTTGGTATCTGTAGGGGAGTGGTTCCAGGGTCCCCATGAGTAATAACAAAACCCACAGAGGCTCATGTCTGTCACACAGAATGTTATAGTGTTGGCTTATAACCCGCCTACATCCTCTCATGTATTTGTAATGCCTAACACATGTCAATGCTGCATGAATAGCTGCTCTGATCTGACTGTATCTACATCTACATACATACTTTTTTTTGTGAGCGATTATGAAGAGAAGGTCTTACTGCTCAGTGTAGGCCCAGAACTAGGCCCAATTACACAGCACACACACAAGATGCCAGGTGAGCAGTGCCCAAGCTGGTGCTGGAGAGAGAACGCGGTCCTGTGAAGAGCTGGTCAGCTGTGGCAGGGTGAACTCCCCTTCACTCCACCTGTCTGGAATCAGTGTAGTGCTCCACGCGTAGCAAATTCAAAGTTCACTTATTGGAACTTTCTGGAATTTTCATTTTTGAAGGTTTACAAGATCCAAGCTTGGTTGAATCCACAGATGTGGAGCCCGTGGATACAGATGGCTGATGGTATAAGCATTTTCTTTGCATAACCATCCCAAATAATAATGTGAGCAAAATATCCACGTACTGTGTCTGAGACTGCTATTATTTTTCTAGGATTGGGCGTATTTTTCTTCTGAGTTACTGTTCTAAATATCATAATAGTTAGTAATATTGTAGATAAAACATGGATGTACATCTGATGATTTCTGAGTAAAAAATTTGAGAAGGTGAGATATTTGAATCAAAGGGTCTGACGGTATTGTAAGATCACCAGTTTACTTTCCGGAGATATTGGAGTCACCGACACCCCTGAAGTGTTGGACAACACATTGTCTTTTAAAAAACGCATAATATCCAGTTTTTGAAGTCATAGAATGGACAAAAGAAGCTCTCAGCCCTGCCTGGACACAGGAGGGATTAAAAATTGCAAATCAACAAGTTGGGGAAGAAGTGGCTGGTTGCCTTCAGGAGGGCATTTCCAGGGTGAATCTTGAGTTGGGAGTGGGGGAGGATGAGCTTTGTCTACGAGTTGTATTCATGGAGTATCAGTTTTCCCCCAAGGTGTATGGAATAGGTGGGTAAGCATCACAATGTTTTCTAATGATTTATTTATTCATACTTTCCCTGAGATTTTTATCTATTATTTTTGTGTGCAGTGGCTTGGGAGAGCACTACTTTACTAGTTTGGGGAGGAGAATTAAAGGCACTCTCAGCCCCTGTGGTCACCAATTGATATTGATTACCCTGGAGGTCTGTGGCAGATTATGGACAGTCACCAGAAGAAAACGAGACAGATGTGCCCATATGAAACACTTGTTTAAGAATAAGCAAGCACCAAGTGTGGTGGTGCATGTCTGTAATCCCAGCGGCTCCAGAGGTTGAGATGGGAAGATCACCAGTTCAAAGCCAGCCTCAGCAAAAGCGAGGCACTAAGCAACTCAGTGAGACCCTGTCTCTAAATAAAATACAAAACAGGTCTGGGGGTGTGGCTCCGTGGTTGAGGGCCACTGAGTTCAATTCCTGGTTTTAAAAAAAAGGAATAAGCAAGCGATTATAAGAAGGCAAAGTACAGAAAAGGAGGAGAAGGAGGAGAGCTGGATACTCTGGTTATGACAGCAGAAGGATTTGACTTGACTTTGAGGAGAGATCTTTCAGGAAACCATTCCCAAGCAGACACAACTAGGTGAAGTAAATAAGAGAAGAGAGTCCCAGTCTCAGGCAAAGGGTGTCATGTGCAAGGTTCAAAGGACTGGGGATATCTCACCTGCAGTATTTAGGTGTAGAAAAAGATAAAAAAATCGGCTTTAAGGATGGCAAGTGAATGTAAGATAATGAAAACAGTAAGATGGAATCAGACATATGCACACATCTAGTGGCAAAATTCCTGTTTTGCAAGTAATTGGTTTCTTTTATTTTCCTTTCCATTAGTCATTCCGCACACAGAAAAGAACACATAATTAATCTCAATTTTATAGAAAGGCCCTGGGAAGATTTGAGGAAGGAACATATTTGTAGGAATCAGGAACAGGCACAAAGCATGCCTTATCTTTGTTCAGTGACCTCACATCCCGGTAGTCTCAGAATATCACCTTCAAAGAAATCTAATATGCTAAAGCGAGACAAGCAAAAGTAATTGAGTCGAAAGCAAATATCCAAGTAAAAGATAATTTGTCATGGTAGGTATAAATAAGACAGACTTAGTTTTTGTTTCAAACACTACTTTGGGCTGCAATTGTGTTTGTATTCATTATTGAAAATGTCTCTAGTGCTTAAAATCCTGTAGTAGAGATTATTGTGAAATCGAAGTGTAGACTTCTGATCCTATTAAGATGGAATGAGTGCTGGAGACTTGAAACGTGGAGATAGAAGGTATGCACTCAGAGATGTTCTTTTTTGGCAAGTCACACACGCACTTGTGCACACAGACACACGTGCTTAAGTGTACAAAAGAAAACCAAATCATATTCTTGAGTTTGAACCACTGTCAAGTCATTCATAAGGCAGAAAATGGCAATTTTTGCTAATCTTTCTCTACATCCTTGTAGTTGCTATGGAGAAACTTTGCCAAAATATTTCATAAGCAGAAAGGAGTAATTTAGCTAACAATGAGCTCCAGGATGGAGCAAACGGTACTCGGGAATGCTGAAGTGAATGGTCTAATCACTTGGTTTGAAGGATAGTTGAGATGTAAATAGACATGGTGACAAAACTGCTTTCCAAGTCTAAAATACAGATTTATATGTGGCTCCTGCATCGGGAATGAAAAACAGTTTTTTTTAAATGGAGTTAAAATGCCAGTTGGAAAGTGTTGTTTAAAAAAAATTGGATAAGAATATTAAATAAAAGTAATAAATTGATCATGCATATTAAAACATATGAATGATACATATTTTTATACAGCACGAACTAGGTTGAATTACTGTTTAATCAAACTATAGTGGCTAGTGGGAAAGCAATAGAAAAAGGTGAATCACCTAATGACATTTAATGAGAAATGCTTTTGGACTACCTGGACTTCATTTCACAACTTTCAAGATATTCATTAATTATTGTCTATAATCTGTATCTTATTTTAGAAGAATTTTCTGCAGCTAGTCAACCAATTTAAATAATCCAGGGTTATTATATAATTTCTTTGAATCCAGAGCCTTCTTGTCAGTGGAATGAATTATTTCATAGACCATGACATTCTAACAATCTTCAGGCAAACCAGTGAATAATTTCAGTTCGGAATTTCAGCAGACCAATTATGGCTGTACACTTCTTACTCCTGATGGCTAAGGCTTGCAGTAGGTGAGTTTAGATATGCTACCTTTTGAGAAATTGGTGTATTATTTTACCTCATTAGGGTTTCTCTCATTAGAGTTGGAGGGGTTGAATTTAACAAGGACACGCAAGCTGAAGACATCATATTCAAAAGGGGACCAAAAAAATATTGCAGTCTCCTGGACTTCAAAACTGAAATATTTGTGATTTTGCACGTATATTCAAGTGATGAATAATAATGATTTTGTGGTTTTGCTATGGACCTGTAACCATCATGAATTGCCTAATATCTCTAGAGCCTCTAATAATTGTTATTATTTGTATAGGACTTATTATAATTGTCTCAACAGTACTGTGAAGAAGGTATTATTTTTCTAATTTATAAATGATATTCAGAATGATTTGTCATATTTTGTGGAGATATGTACTTGAGCTTTGTGCTCAAACTCCCTGAGATGAAATTTCACAAATCTTTGATTTTTTTTCCACTTCAGTTCATTATTTGAGAAAACCAAGACAATTTTATATACATATAGTGACTTTACTTAAATTTTTGATGCCATTACTTCATCAGTGAGCCAAAAGTGAATATAGATCGTACTTTGGCACTTTTATACTACAGTATTTTTGACTAAATTGCAGGTAAGAGAACATTTAGAAATATTGATCGAAATATGTAAAGCTTCTGTCTGAAAATATTATACGGTCAGTGGCTGTCTAATCATTTTCATGTATATCACTGAATAATTTAAGAGGGCCACCAAAGAATTGTTGGGCAAAGAAGAGGAGGAAAGAGCTGAGTCCTATGTCCACCCTACCTTGTCCTTCAATGTGGTGTGCTCTCACCACACAGATAAAGCAGGGTTAAAGTGGATTGAAGTTTGGGGGCCATAAAGGAGGGATAACCCTGGTAAATACACAGATTACAGAGGTAATAAAAAAAAGAAGAAAAGCATATATCAAAATGTGTGGGATGCAGTTAAAACCCAGATTATAAGAAAATTTGTAGTTTTAAATACATATGTCAAAAAGACTGAAAATAATGATATAGACACCCTTTCAAAAAGATGCAAAAGAACAACATATTAAACTCAATACATATAAAAGAAAACAATAAATGCAAACAGACATAATTAAATCAACAAATCCAAAAGTTAATTCTTAAAAGAGACTATTAAAATTTACACACACTAGGCAAACCTGATTAATAATTTAGGAATGATGATACACAAAACCAATTTAAGAATAAAAAATGGAATATCATGATCAATACCAATATTATGGACATTTATAAATATTATAAGAAAGGCATTACACATAAGATCATAAAAATACATTTGAAAATTTAGATGGCACAAGAATAAGCAGTGACTCTGTTTTGTGATTATTAAACATTGAATTCATTTGGAAGCTTTTCCATGAAGAGAATCATAGACCTAATGGGTTTTACTTGTAATCTTTACAAATGTTAAGGCAAAAAGTAACTCCAGTATCTTAACAAAATCTTTCACAAAGGAGAAATATTTTAATAAGCCCAAACTCATTTTGTGAGAAGAGCAAAACTTAAACATCAACATCTAATAAGAACATTCAATGAAAAGAAAGTCACAAATCAATCTGCATGTAAAAATATATGCAAAATTCTTAAAATAGTAACAAACAAAATCAAGCATTTTGGTAACATACTATGATCAAGTTGTGTCTTTCCTTAGTAATGTGAGGTTGGTTTAATATTTAAAATTAATCAATATAATTCACCATTGTAGGGGGTATGAGAAAACTTAAATGACCATCTTAATAATGTAGAAAACCACTCATAATTTAAAAAATTCCCAACTCATAGCAAACTAAGGATAAAAGGTAACTTTCTTGATTTTATGAGGATCATCTGAATAAAACAGAAAACCTTATACTCAATGGTGAAGTGTTGAAAGCTTTTCTTTGAGGTCAGAAATGTGAAAAAAAAATGGCTTCTTCTCTATGTCTAGTTACCAGTTCTAAAGTGGGCCCTGGGTAGTACAATGTGACAGGTAAAACAAAACAAAACAAAACAAAAATAAATAAAAAATAAAACTATAAGACTGTAAGGGTCAGAGAGAAATAAAAGTATCAATGTTTGTTCATGATAGGGATTATGAAAAATATAGAATAACATACTCAGTGCATTTTTATAATTAATAAATCAATTTAGCAAGCCTTCTCTGTAGTTGGCCATTTTGTGGAAGAAATTTTAATTTTATATAAATAATGTTATGTTTTGGCTATTAGTTGCTCCCTGAAAAGCTTATGTGTTAAGCAATGCAGGAATATTTACAGGCAAAATGATAAGATTATGGGAGTTGTAACCTAACCAGTGTACTAATCCATTTGATGGATTAATAATTTGAATGGACTACTGGGTGGTAACTCTAAGCAGGTGGGACGTGGTTAGAGGAAGCAGATTACAGGAGCATGCTCTTGGGTATTATAATTTTCCCTGGTTCCTTATTTGCTCTCTCTGCTTCCTGAATGCCCCTGAGCTGAATAGTGTTCCTCTACCATGCCCTTCTCCACCATGATATTCTGCCTCGCCTCAGGGCCAGAGCAATGGAGTCAGTCAGCTAACCATGAACCGAAGCTCTGAAAACTTGAACCTCAAATAAACTTTTTCTTGTTTAAGTTATTCTTAGCAGGTATTTTGGTCACAATAATGAAAAGCTGACTAACACAAGTAAGAAACAACAACAACAACAAAAAATAAAATTTAATAGAAAGTAGTTTTACAAAATCATCAAAACAACTTCAAGTACCTAAGATTGAACATAAAGAAGTATAATGTAAAGAAAACTATAATTAATTATTTATAAATATAATAAAGAATATGCAATCCATGTTCATGAATTGAATAAGTCACTGTAGAGTTAATAATAACTTCCATGTTGATTTGTAAATTAAATTAAGTTCCAATAAAAATACCAAAGGGATTTATTTGTTTTGTGAAAATCATAAGCTCATGTTAAAATTTGTATTGAAATGAAGGTGGCCAAGAATACTGACAATCTTGAAGAAGTTACCAGATATGAAGATTTATTGCAAAGCCACAAGAACTAAATCAACATGCATTAGGCTCAAGGACAGATATACAGACCAATAGAGAGAAATAGAGCTGAGAAACAGATGTTGTAGGCATGAACTTGATTTATGGAAAAGGAAGAACTGTAGTGTGGTGGGTAATAAAAGTCTTTTCAATAAGGTGGTGCTGAGTCAATTGGTTCCCCATATTGGAGAAAATGAATATTGACCTCTCATCATACACAAAAAAACAATTTCAAGTAGATCGTAGATCTACAGATAAACAGAGATAGTTTCTAGGAGATAACAGGAGAACAGCTTCATAATTTGTAGACAGGGTAAGTCTGTCAAATAAAACACAAAAATTACTAAGAATAAAGTATAAGCTGGACTATATTATAATTAAGAACTTAAGTTTATCAGGATTAAGGAATTAAAAAGACCATCTAAATTCGGGAGAGAGCATCTGCTACGTATATAGTAACAATGACCTTGCATGCAATAGTATTTAAAAATTCATATTAATAATGACAATCAGATTTAAAAGTAGGCACTTCATAAAGTAGTATATCCCAAAGGCCCACGAACATGAACAGGTCTCAGCTGCCCTGTGTTTAGGGAACCTTGGTGACACCCCTCTCCTGCCCCTGCTCCCCCACCACATTTGCTAAAATGAAGAGGACTGACAATACCAAGTCTTGGTGAAGGACGGAGAGGGGCTGGAACTCTCATGTTTTGCTCTGTGCAGAATACGTTGCTACAATTGCTTTGACAAATTGCTAGGAGGAATAAAGATACACCTGACCCTGTGAGCCAACGAATCCATTGTTGGATTTACATCCAAGCAAACTGTGCACAAAAAAAAAAAAAAACCAAATATGGATGAAAATGCTAATATCATTTTATTAGTTCACTTTCTTTATGTCACAGATTACCCTCCCAAACATAGCGGTTTTTATAATGAACATTTATTATTTCCATTTTTTTTTTTTGTGGTTGATGAATCGGTGGGCAGTTTAACTGGATGAGGATTCACGTAAGCTGTTGGTCTTCTCTGAAGGCTAGCTTGTCTTCTTCAAAGGTTAGATGAGGGGGAAATTTGCTTCCAAGTTCACTCCCGGGATCATGGACAGCATTCAGTTCCTGAGGCCTGTTGTCCAGAGGCCACCTTCACTTCCTTGTCCCATGAACCTGCCAAAAAGTAGCTCACCACAGAGCCACTGGCTACACTTTCTTTTTCTCACTTATTCTCTTTATATGTATAGATAGATATCTATGCCTATATACAGAGAGATGTACATATCCTATATATAAATTGAATATATATGTGTATATATGTAATGTATGCACACATATTTCAATAAAGTATTTACTTAAAAATTGATTTTGTACTACCATAGAGGAGACTCATTGTCTGAGGTCTAAGACCACCAGTGCATCTGATGCCTTTATTTTTTTAAGCCACTTTTCTCATGGATAACTAGACTGAGTTGGAGTTTGAGTGCTGAATTGGTCCTGTATCTGCAGTACCGGATGTCTTGGCTCATTATTCCTTCCTCATTGCCGTCTTCAGAAAACTCCGAAGTATCTAAAACATTGTGATTAAAAGCTACCTTGAGAACAAACAGTTTTAAAAATTAAAACATGCTGCAGATATAGTTTCTTTGCAACTGGTTTCATAAAAGAAACCCAAAAGAGCCATAGATGTGAGGATGAAAACCTCTTGTCTCTGGTGAAAACCATGAACAGGGAGGCAGGGGATCATGGAGGATGGTTCTGCAATGGGGAAAGATGTAAGGCTCCAACCTTAAGAAGGTAAGATCAAGAGGAACTTGGAGTCTTTACAGGAACCAGAGATTCTATTAAAATGGACAGTGCTCAGAGGGATCTGGGAGACAGAAAGAAATAGCTAGCATACCAGAGCCAATTAAATCACAAAGAAAAAAAAATGAACAGCAGAAGAATGTAGCAGTAGATTGACAAAGTTTTACTGTTGGAGGAAAAAAAAAAAAACCCAATTGGGAGGGTGCTGAAAGACACAGAGGAAGAGGCTGAGGTGGCTTTGGGTTGAACTCAGCTCAGACGGATAAAGAACTGGTCTATCCAGGAAAGAAAGATCTAGAAGAAGAAATCATGAGCAGTAGTGAAGGAGAAAGGCTGTTATGACTGGAGGAAGGGTAGCTCCATGCAGAGAGAAGCTGTAGAGTCTCAGGGCAGGGTCCCGTTAACTGGCTAAAATGAAAGGTTATTAACGATGTGAATTGGCTTCTCAAAAATACAATGAAATAGCAGAGGTAGCTAAATTTATTAAAAAGAAAAATATCTCACAGTTTTGGAGGTTGAAAGTCCGAATGACCCTTGGCTACATCATGGTACCTGTGGTAGAACAGGAAGGACCCAGGAAATTGATAATAACATCCCAACCCAGGAGGAGGTTCAAACCCAAAGTTTTATCACAATCTTCTCACAAGGACTACCTTCCAAGAGCCACACCTGTACTGACCCATGGAGCCCCGATAGACCCTACTGTCCAAAGTTTCCACTGCCTCCCAGCAGTGCCACCCAGGGGACCAAGTTTTAACCCATTGGATTTGGGGGGACATTTAATATCCAAACTGCAGCATGACCACACTACATTTTTAACATTCTGGGACAGGTATGCTGCAAAATGTCACTCAAACTGGAGGTCTGGCCATAATCAGTTTGGGGACCTTCCCCTAGGGCCATATATTTCATGGCTGCTTTGGGGTTCATCAGAAATCTCACAAAATTCTTGGGCAACCACAAACCTCAAATATGGGTCACATTCTTATTCAGTTTGATTTCCACATAAGCCACTGCATATTGATAAAGTGGGTTTTCCCTCAGCATGCAGCTATTTCCTGTCGGTGTGACTACTCTGTTATCCAAGGAGATTTATTCAAGTATCAGGGTAATAATATTCTCGAATTGGTACAAATATTGAATTAAAAGAATCAATCAAATGGATTCGCTGAGAAACTTGAGTTACAACAAGCAATTGATAGAGATTTCAAGGTCTCTATGGTATTAAACATTTCATATACATATTTCATAAAGGAGAAATATTACACAAGCTCAGAATATATTTGGCAAGTAGGGAACATTTTCCTAACATACTTTCAGAGATCCTTGGTGAGAGGTGCTGCAAAAAATGGGCTTAGTCATGTGTAGACTGAGAATAATGTGGCCATTTTGAAATCAGGCATAACGGCCAAGATGTCCCTTGCACGTAGGGCAGATTAATTACAGTCTGATTTGATATTAGATTTATTTTATAACTACTTTCACATTTTATTTTACACACATGTATTTTAAACAAGTGCTTTTCTTCTGGATAGCCCTGTAGAGCCATGAGTTTGTCATCCCCTGGCCAGCTCCTGTCTCCAGTTTTGACTGGGACAGTGACTCTTGTTGGAATTCTTCTCCTTTTTGTCACTAAAAAAGACATTAAGGATGGTCAGTCCTCCCAAAAGACATGTACAGGAAGGTGACTTAAATACGTCTACCCACACATACTCTTCTCTCTTTTCCTCTCTTTGCCCTTTCTCTTGCTGTATGCTCAAAGCTCTCAGGAAGAGGCCTCTTTTTGCTTACTCCGAAGTTGGAAGTTGGTATTTCAGCTCCCTCCACCATCTAAATGATTTCTTTCAGCATTTAAAGTTGTATGCAAATGATAGTTTCACCTCTTGGAGCTGGAGTTGGGGGGTCTACAATGCTATCTAAGCAACTCCTTTGAGTTTGGTTATACCCGATGCAAAGTAAATCTTCATGAAAAATTTAAATTCTCCATGTGGACATACAGTGAGGGTCTGATATCCAATCCACATTGCCAAGCACAGTAGGAGCGCGGAGGAATGAGAAAAATGGTACCTGGGCTTAAGAATCATGAGAGATTCACATATATCAACCTAAAATGCCAGGCAATATATCCAGGACAACACAGAAGGTAAAAGAGGAAATAGGAATTCCATCGGTATGCAGATTGGAGAAATCCTTGCCGTCTGTGGAGCTGATGCGAGATTTAATGGTAAAATCAGCAACTGGGAAGTCCTTGCAATGGGTAGGGTTCAGCAGGGAATAGAGAAGAGAAAACATGAACTTTAGTTATGCAAGGAGATGCAAACTAACTCTATAAAATGACACTGCATGTAAGTTTTTTTCCCCCAGTATGGAGTTTCTGTAAATGCAATGTTCCTTTGCACATTGAATCAAAACATTTAAAATATGATTTGATTTAAATATGATCATTGGAAGCACATTGGTAGCATAAAGCAAGCCCCTCATTTATTAGATGGCTTGTCATAACCCCCTTCCCTGAACTCTGTGGTTTTAATTTCTACAGTGGTCAAGTGGACTGGCTAGTGAATGTATTGAAATAAGTTCATTAGGGTTACAGTAGTTCTTTTTTAAAAAAATTTTAAAATTTGGTTTAATTAGTTATAAGGGACAGTAGAATGCATTTATGCACTTTGATATATCATACATACATGGGATATAATTTCTCATTTTTCTGAGTGTACATGTTGTAGAATCATATATGTGACTGTCATGCATCACATAGATACATAAAGTAATAATATCTGTTTCATTCTATTATTTTTCCTATCCTCACACCTCCTCCCCTTCCCTCCCTTCACTTCCCTCTACCTAATCTAAGGTAATGCTATTCTTCTCTAGTGCCTTCTGCCTTATTGAATTAACATTCACATATTAGAGAAAACATGTGGCCTTTGGTTTTTTGGGGATTGGCTTATTTCGCTTAGAATGATATTCTCCAACTCCAAACATTTATTGGCAAATGCCATAATTTCACTTTTCTTTAAAGCTGAGTTAATATTCCATTGAGTATATATACCACTTTTTTTTATCCATTCATCTATTGAAGGACACCTAGGTTGATTCCATAGCTTAGCTCTTGTGAACTGAGCTGCTATAAACATTGACATGGCTGCATTACTGCAGTATGCTGATTTTAAGTCCTTTGAGTATAAACCAAGCAGTGGGAAAGCTGGGTCAAACAGTAGTTCTTTTATTGACCTTTCAAACTCAGTTTAGAAGCTGACTTCCTTGACCAATACCTTACTCTGAGGACAACCTAGGTTAAGTCTCTCACCTCCAAACTTTTAAGATACACTGTGATGTTGTGCATCACAGGACTCTCATAGATCCCCTGGCAGGCAAGGGCCAGCTCTCCTCCACTGTCTTCTAACACCTAATCCAGTACCTGGCCTGTGCTAAATATTCAGTTGCTCTTCCTGTATCAGCAAACATGCTTTACGTGCCTATTTATTTTTCCAGCCACTGATAAGTTATATATCATTATTATTCTTCACCCTTTAGAGATCAGGAAAATGAGGCATAGTGAGGATGAGTAACTTGTTGGAGGTCTCAAAATGGCTAAGCCTTAGAGCAGAGACATGAAGCAGACATTTGGTTTCTTGAGTCTATGTGCTGAAGTACTCTATCACCCACCTGGTCATTCATTCAGGTGTTCTGCCCACTGGGTGTCAGATAATGTGCTAGAAGTCAAGGATCAAATAGTGAAGATGTAAAGGACTGAGTAGGAGAAACTGATAAGTAAACACGCAAATGTCACAGGGGATGGGAATGGCAATAAAAGTACTCCAGGATCACCAAAAGGGGACCTTCATCCCCTCCCCAAGAATGAGGAGCCCATTCAGGGGAAAGGGTGGGACACGGATGCTGAGACTTGGAAAAGAAGACGTTAGCGAATAAAACAGGCAGATAGGAGAGGCTAGAAAAGACCACCAGGGAAGCTGTTAGAAGAACAGCAAGCAGTTGGAGCTCTGGGGCAGAGAGCCAGGGTGTTGGTTAAGGAGAGGCCAGGGGCTGGAGCCAAGCCATGCAGAACTGTGTCATCTGGACTGAGAGGTGTGAGCTTCACCTGGAAGACAACGGGAGACACACAGAAAGCCATTTCTAGCTGGAATCAGAATCGATGGAGGAGTGGAGAGTCCAGGCAGAGAGGTCACCTGAGGTATTGTCACAGGTGAAAGAGAATTGTGGTTTAGTCTTTGTTGGAGCAAGGAAGGGTGCAGGGAGAAGCAGAGACCTTTTGGAAAATGTTGTATTAAGGAGAGAGACTCAATGAGAACTGGTGACTAATTGTGTGCAGGCAGGTGAGGCACAGGCACAAAAGAAAGAGGACTTCCAAATTTTTGCCTCAGGTAAGCAGACAGCAAGTGGTGACATCCCTAGAGTCAGGGAACACAGGGGGACTAGCAGGGAAGAGCAAGGACACCAGGTCGGCTTGGAACAGACTGAATTCCAGGGATGGAGATGTTTACTAGGGTATTTAGGAAGGACTCCGTGATCTTCCCTGAGTAACAGGGATGAGAGGTGCGTGTCACTGTGACCAGATGAGAAGCTGCTTATTGCTGCGACTTGTCATCTGCACTGAATCCCCCGAGAGCATTCCAGCCTGAGTTTCTTAGAACTTTTCAGGTATGTGCTCATTGCTGGTGAGATTCACATCACGATTAGCAGCTTTGAAGTCACCAACTCATTAAGTTCCTTTGAGACATTGACCCCTTCTTCTGTTCTCCAACCAGCCACAAAAACACCTCATGGCTTAGAAGTCAGCAGATATAAACGTGTAAGCATTTGAAACTCTAAATTGAAAATTTATTTTAGATTTTGCAGAACATTAAGTGGAATGCGTTTGGACCATTTAAAAGTATACACACAGAAAGCATTTACTGGCTGAACTCTTACTTTCTGATTCTTCACTCCTGATCCTCTGTTTCTCTTTATCCATTTTCCCTGTGCCAGATGGAGTCCAGCCATCAAATACAGTCATCTTCACAGCCACTCAAGCTTGCCGCTTTGATCAGAGAAGAGCATTCTCCAGGCCAATGCTGGCTTTCCTAGCTCTCTTAGGCAGAACTGGCGCAGGCCTGAGCAGGGTAGGCATCTGCCTGCAGGAAGTGCTTGGCAGGCCTTTGGCAGCATTTTCCAGTGTCCCAGAATAGTTCAGAAAAACTTTTTTAGGAGTTCCCTTTCCTGATCCAGCATTCCCAATCTCAATCCTCCTCTCGAGTGGACGATAGACACTGTCAGCACCTCCTGTCTCACTCTGTGAATGTGGATGAAGACAGTGTTGCTCTCATAGGGTGGCACTGGTTGACCAGATAAGGAATGAACACAAAGAAAGTGCTCAGCAAGCTTATTCTATATTCTCCTTTGTTTATCATACCATGTGATACACGGCATATTTACGCAGTGGATTTGTTTGAACATTGAATATGTAATGTTAAATTCAAAAGGGAGAATTCAATACAAACAATCTTTTTAGTCCTGTAAAAATATATTTAATGAGAACATTAAAAAATTCCAAGAAACATGACGCTTAGAAAAATGAGTGTTACGGGGTTTATGGTACAAAGAAAACCCAAGTCCCATTGCAAGATTTTCCACCAACTCATCCTCACTTCCCTTCTCATCTTCCTGCCCGCTCTGTAGTAAGTTCTTTTCTAATCTTTCTTTTCCTCCTTTCTCTTTTCTTCTTTGTTTTTTCACTCTTTCTTTTATTCCTATCACCAGAAAAAAATGGAGGAGAAGAGATCAAAGAAAGGGGATAATATTTAAAGAATATCAACATCCTGAAGTCTGTTGACCCCTTGAATAAATCCAGCTTGGTTGGGAACAAAGAAGAAAGACCTTTATTCAGGGCATATAAGGATTGCAACTCTGGACCACAGACTTAAGCAGTCATGGGTCTGTGCTCTGACTTTTAAGAAAACTGAGGCCATATTGAAAGCTTAAAAGCACAAACAGAAGGAGAATCATATTAGTTGCTTGTTGGAATTTTGGATTGGTACTGGCCCAGGGCAAGTGGTCCTGTTCAGGATTGGATGACTACTAATAGTCTCTGGGCAGTTTCTCATGAAGGGAGGAGAATGTTTCAGTTCAGTATCTTTGCAAAAACCAGAAGATAATGGTCCCTGGAGTAGCTGTTATTTCCAAGAAGTCAGCTTGCATCCTGGTACATCTGTGCAGGCGCAGGGTCAAATGTTCAGGCACAGACCATCTGAGATCCAATCTAACTGCTGTCTCCTGACTCCATTTTATGTGCACTGGAGCCCAATCATTTCATTTTGAATGTATTTCTTGACACTTCTCAATGAGGAAGAAGTAAGGATGAAAGGAAGAGAGGCAGAGGAAAGAGCAAGAGTGTGATTCTCTGAAAACCACTAGTGTATGTCCAATGCTGAGGTTGTTAAAACAAAAACCCCAGAAGACATTATTTGAAATAGAAAACCTTCTTCCCTAGAAAATGAGACAAACAGAAATGGCCAGATTTTGGATTCTGGCAGCAGATAACACAGAATTTTGTTTCCTGAGAGAAAGAGTGTACCATATACCGATCTGGCCTCCCTGGCCATTGCCTGGGCCAGATCAGCTGCTGGGCTCTGTTCAACTTGTTTTAGTACAGAATTATGGTGTATCCACCACACTTGCCCTTTGAAATATAGCATCACAGCTGCCATCTGGCATTCTCCCTGTTGTGTAGTCTCTCTAAATATGGGTTAAGCTAAGCAAGGCAAACGCATCTCCCTAAAGAACAAACCCTTTCCCCCTTCCTATGGAATGGCAGCTAAAAGTGGCAGTGGATGTAGGAAATGCTTCACAAGAAGCCAGTCTGCCATAGGAAAATTCAGATATGCACAAAGGATGCATTCCTGTAAAAACTCAGTTTTTCTCCTATATTTTAAATGCCATTAAATTAACACACACACACACACACACACACACACACACACACACACACACTTATGAATACAGAATTAAGTCTGTAGCTTGTCAATGAACCAGATGCTTGGAGGAAGGAACATCTAAGGAAAAGATGTCTATATTTAAACCTGATTTGTCAAGACTGTGCATTTCCTGTCTGCTTGTCTTTCTCTTTCTTTATTCTTTCCATTACTAATTTATGGAAAAAAAAAAACAACTGAGAACCTCCCATGTGTCTAGCACTATAGTAGGTATTGTTTGATTGACAATGAAATTTGAAGCATGGTACCCACCTTGGGGATCGTTAACTTGGAAATAGCCAACTGCACCATAATCAAGCAGTAAATTCATAAATCCTATAGTGTCCATGGTAGGGGAAGACTCTTTACCCCTGTTTGCTAATTTGCAAATTGGTTCATTATTCCTTTTGTGATCTTCCTTTTTGGAAGGTTTTCTGGAACCCCTTTGATGGAGTCAATGATATCTCTGAACTATTGATTTATTTTTTTAGCCTATGATATTTAATTCTAAATAGCTCAATTTTGAAAGAATATGCCTAGAATGCACATTCTAGAATCTTCCCTGCACACCTTGCCTTAAAGGGCCCGCAAAGGCAGGGAACCCCCTGGATGGTCATGGAGCTCAGTTTGGGGTGTGGAATTATGCCCCTGCCCCAGGAGCTGTGTGAAGTGCTGTCACCTGGACAGAACTTCAAGGAGCCTAGCATGTTCTAGCAAGGACAGATGTGGCTGCCCCACATGTGCATGAAGTAGGGAGAAATTATTTCTAACTAGAGAAAAAGAGCCAGGCTTGTGGAAGAGGTATTGCATAGAGTAAAAGACATTTTTTTTAAGAGAGCAAAGGCAGTAAGATGAAGAACTAAGACAGGGATGTTTAGAGGGCTGAAAGAAATCCATAGATGGAAGCTAGGGGACGTTGCTTGGAGTGATGGGATAAGCTTGATTCATTTCGTTATGTTGACCTCAGTGGGAACTTTGCCAGTATTTTATATCTTCCTATTTTAGCCTGCACTTCTCTTGAAAGAAAGGTATTTAGAAGAGTCTATTTCCAGAAGCCTGTTTGGAGACACAAGGCTGGCAGCTGGCATGATAATGAGCCCATTTCAGTAGAATAAATCCCATTACTATTAATATTAAGCAGCCACAGAATGATTCATGACGCTCTTTTCAAAATTCAGAAAGTGCTTAATCAAAAGGAGAGGGAGGAGAAAGAATAAATAGAAATCTTGTCAGGGGTTGATTATTGTTGGCTTTCTCTCAGTCAGTGCTCTGTTGCTCAGGCTGACTGATGCAGAGGTGGGGCACACTGGCTTCTTTTATTAAATAAAACTTTGCATTTTGGCTAACAGAGAAAAATCTAACCAAATACCCCCAAAGGTCTAGGAAGCTTATTGATATTTTTGCAAGTCACACGACTGTCCTGGGGGTGCTTAAGTTCTGTGTTCAGATTTTTCAATGCGTTTTCTTTTGTTCTCATAATTTTTTCTTTTTCTTTTTTTTAACACATGACATTACAATGATCTTGGAAATTCATGCATTTGAATCATTGGGGTATAATTTCTCGATTTTTCTGATTGTACAGATTGCAGAATCACACTGGTCATAGAGTCACCTATATACATACGGCAATTATAATGTCTATTCTATTCTTTTTTTTTAATTGGTGCATTTAAATTATACATAATACGGGGATGCCACAACCCGATTGCCACAACCCGGCTGGGCACAGAAACACAAGCCGCTCAAGCAGGAAACAAAGCTTTATTTTTAAAAGCCGCCAGCGTCCCGTGTGCGCCCTGCCAACAAGCTGGTCGACACACGTGTGTCCCCACCGGAACCGGGCGCCCGGACCTCCCCCGGAAGTTCCCTCCTACTATCCTTCCCCAACCAATGGGAACTCTCCCATTACATGAGTGACATGAGTAACCTGAGTCCAGTAACAGGCCGAGGTGAACAGCAGGAGTCCAATTTCCATATGAATGTAAAGCTTAACATAATCATATCATCTCAATGGCTAGACCTAAACCAAAGGTGCCATGTATCATAATACTTTTGCTGTGGCTCCTAGCACGGGGACTCATTGTGACATATTTGTCCATGCACATAACATAATTTGGCCAATTTCACTCCCCAGTACCTCTCATTTTCTTTCCCTCTTCCCTCCTTTCTTCCACTTTATTGGTCTCCCTTCTATTTCATTCTTGGGACTTTCATTTTCCTACTTTTTGTTTCTTGAAAACTAGGTATCCCTATTTCCTATTGTTACAAGGAAAGATTTCAGGTAAGAACTTGACTAAATAGATGTTTTGGTTTGGACATGGAATGTCTCGCAAAGCCCATGTGTGTTTTGGTTGTTGATCTGTGGTGCTATTAAGATGTAGTACCACCTTTAGGAGGTGGGGCCTCGTTGGAGAAGCAGGTCACTCAGGTGAGCCGTTGAAGGGCATATTTTGTCTCCAGACCCTTTCTCCCTTTCTTCCTGCTTCCTGGACACCATAAATCAAACGAACAGCTTTACTCTACCTTGTGCTTCTACTGTGATGTTCTGCCTGGCCACAAGCCCACTGTTACGGGGGCCAAGCAACTGTGGACTGAAACCTCTGAACTCATGAACCCAAGTAAATCTTTCCTCCTTTAAGTTGTTTTTCTCAGGTATTTTGTCACAGTGATGGAGAGCTGATTAACATACCAAAGAAGAATCAAAGTTGATTTCAAATCAAAGCCGCTATCATTACAGGTAGATGAAACTGATACAATAGAAATTTGAAATAAAGAGAAAAAAGAAAGTAACTATATCAGGCAAAAGCAAAACTGAGATGGAGGCTTGTAGACAACTGTGTTGTTTTGTTTCCGGTGCAGAGAATAAGGATAAATAATCTACATAAGTGTTTCTATGAAGCTAAAGGTATACCCTTCAAAGGAACCACCATGAGGTTTAAAGGTTCTACAGGCTCCTGGAGATTATAGCAACTATTCCATGGATACCACCCACATCAACACCAGGTGTAGGCTCAAAGTCACACTCATGTCTCTTTTCTGTCTCCTCAACAGTCTTGATCAATCTTTCATTTTAGGCTGAATCTTGTTCTCAGAAAAGTCAAACCAAAATCTTTCCTCATGTTTCAGTTAATTTCTCTTCCTTCACCAGATTTATATCCTTTAAGCAATGAATCCTGCTGTATGACCTCTTGATGAATTGAGTTTTCTTCATAACTTAGTGGCTTAAACAACAAATATTTATACAGATTCTGTGTGCCAAAAACCAGGTGCAGCTTAGCTTAGCCCCCCACAAGGGTGAAGGATATATCTGCTGGGGCTGTAGTTACCTCAAAGTTCCTTGAGGGCTGGTCATTTCCAGGCTCAGTCTCATGGTGGTAGGTAGGTACTTTCTGTCGGCAGGAGCATCGGTTCCTTGACATATGGGTTTTCTGAAAGATAGTTCACAGTATGGCAAGTGGCATGCCTGAGAGTGAGGGAGAGAAGAGGAGAGACCACTGGAGATGGAAGTCAGATCTTTTTGTAACCTCACCTCTGAAGTCAAATTTCTGTAGCTTTGCATATCCTTCATTTTAGAAATAAGTTGTCAGGTCCACTCTGTGCTCAAGGAAGGGGATTCACACAAAGGTGGTGGGGATCATCCTAGGATCTCAAAGGTGCTGACTATGCCTATTGCAAACTATTGCCAAACAGTGCACTCCAGGATAGACGCTCTCTGCAAGCAAGGACTCCACTCACAGCATCTTGTAGTTGCTCATCCTCTTGTTTAGGCTTTTTGGGGTACCAAAATACAAGACTTGCCTCATCACCTCCACAAAACAGGAGCTCATCTTAAGCCATTCCCACCTAAGTACCACTGTAAAGTCTTTTTTTGGCCATCTGCTTCGTTCATTCTCTTTCTCTCTCAATTCTTTACTCAGGTTGAATGTTTGTAGCTGTCCCTCTGAATCCTCCATTACAGCCACCCTCGGCATCCTTCTTCCTTTCGACATCAGCTCCTGTGGCTACTTGTGACTTTCTTCCTGGGTCTTCACACCCATCCTGAGGTCCTATCTTCTACTGGAGTGGGAACCGACTTGTCAACTCACACCCTGCTTAGTCACCCTCAAAGAGGCTCTGACATTCAACCAGATCCAGAAATTGTCAGCCATGATTATTAAAAGATCGTGCCTTCTCTTATGGACCTTCTGCCCCAGGAGGACCCTTTCCTTTTCCTCCCCAAAGAACAGTGCACCTCACTACCATTCTTACTCTCCGCCCACTGTGTCCACCTCACAAGAGGTCACTTCCCTGGACCCAGCTGCTCTTTTCTGAGTTCTTCTTCTGTGTTCACTGACTTGCTTTACAAATCCATCTGCGTAGATTCTTTTAATTTTTATTCCTTGACCATTTTCTTGATTTTTTCATCACAAGGGGATTAAGGAGGTATATTGACAAAGGCAGGAACCTCTGCACTGAAGAAGGAACTAAGGTATGAATGGAGATACAGAGTCAAATGGCCAAGGGAGACTTGGGGTTCTACACACACGTGGATACAGTTTCCAGGGATCCCAACACGGGCATTCTCAGCTGTGTTGATTTCACCTTCTTTAAGAAAATGTAACTGGAGAGTCGTTCCTGGTTAGGAGACTCGCCATATCTGAAAGGCTTCTCTTCCCTTTCATGAAGTGACATCATTGATGGAATCAGCTTTGTCTGCAGATTCTGGGTCACCATATACATAATGTGGTCATTGAGGTAGCAGGGTATGGAGTGAGGCAAACCCCCTTAGTCTTCAGTGTAGTTAGAGAAGACGATGCTAAGCCAAGTACATTCCTAATGAACGCAGAAGGAATCAGCTTTGTGTTCATTCAAAATCCAACAGGGCACCGACTCAGTAGGGTTGTCCAAATGATTTAAATGTATATAAATGTAGATTATCAGTAGTAGAAGACATGCATCCAGGTAGTCTGGTGATCAGAGTCCAAATTTTGGACAACATGTCTTCATGGACAAGGTTATCAACTTCATCAATATAGGTCTAGAAAAATACAGTCTCTTCCAGACTTTCCCACACATTGACAACAACAATATAAAACAGCAACTACTCTAAAATTCACCTTGAGCAATAAGAATATTTAATGGTTGCCTATTATGCACAAAACAATTTTACATGCATTTACTCACCCTCATCTCAATGAGGTGGTACAGTTGTATGTTTACTTCACTCACGAGAAAGCTAAAGTTTATAAAAGTTTAGTTGGTAGCCTGGGTATCAGACAGAAGTGGTAAAGTCAAATTCCAATAAAAACATGTGTCTGCACACCCTCTACTCAAGCTTAATACAGTGACAGCCTAGCTTTAAAACATCGACAATAAAGATGGTTGCTTCGTTAACCCAACAGGAAAAAAATATGTCTTGAAGTAAATTAATTCTCACCATTTCAGATTGAATGATTTCTTAATAAGTAATTTTTTTTCTGAGCAAATGCTCTAGTTGTAAGAATTTGGTGGCAGGGGAGAGCAGGGAGTGGGTGTTGGGATGCAGTCTGGGCTCTGCCCTTCCTGAACGTGTGACTTGGGGCCAAGTCCTTTCTTTATCTCTCTGACTTGTCTTTTATTGAAAGCAGATCTATCTTGGGTGGTGTGTATCTTTGAAGAAATACATGGTAAACATTAGGCAGAGAGTAGCACTTAATAAATGGCAGAGACTGATTTTGTTGCTAGTAAATAGTTTCAGTGTGGTTGAAGACCATCCGAGGAGGCATTTAAAAGTCCATAAGGTTGGATCAACAAAGGAGCAAGAGGTGTGGATGGGAGAGGCCATCCAAAGCTCACCTATGTGATGCTACAAGTTCAGATGCCTTCAAGCAGCTGAGTGATGAGCTGGGATGGCCCCTGGTTTACCTGCAGCACAGGCCAAGGCCCTAACTTTCTATATTTCCTCTTAGGAGAACAAAAATAATTGTTCCATGAGCTATCCCAAAGGGACACGAGGTTTTGCATTTTAAAGTGGATTGACTTTCTTGTCACAAATAATACCCACATTTATAATTTAGAGACCAGACCCTTTTTATAACTTTTTTAAAGAACAGTTCATTCATGAATTTTCTTTCTGTCCAGAATTCTATAAGCAGCATTCTTGAATAATTGACTACAAGTGTTCTGATTTGTGGGAGGGATGGGAATGATTTCCCTGGTGGAGAGCTGAGAACAGGGAGACGGGACCCCTGAAGGCCAAATCTGTAACCCACTGGGTGTTGTTGGGTGAGAGCTTTGCTAAGGTAAATTACTTATTTCTATTCCTGCCCTACCACATCCATCTTGCCTGAAGAAAGAATTCCAGGTAAAGGGTAGTTTTGATTTTTTTCCCCTATAGGACTTATGGTAGTAAAAACAAGTGTCATCTCTACTTTCTGACTACTAGTAATACCATAAGACAGGATTTTCTAGTTTGGCACATCCTTCCAACCAGTAGAACTTGGACAACAAGGTGCCATGGTAGAGAGAGGTTCCAAAGAAGTAACCAGATGGCCCCTTTGCAGTACAGGAAGCATCTAGGGGACCTCTGGTTTTCTGCAACCCCGAACAGATCATTATGCCAGTCTGGGAAGTCTTTGTATTACCATTAACACAGAAGAAATAAGACAAGAATTTTATGTTTCCCAGGAAAGAAAATAAAGCTTCATCTGCCACCCCAAATCTGGAAGGTTTACTTTCTTGAGAGTAATTATATGAGAACCAAAAACAATATTGTGACTTAGGCAAATGCTTCCCTAAGAGGAACTCGATTTTATGCCTCATTAGAAGAGAAACCAGTGCCTCTACAGAATCTGCTTTTCTTTTAGGAGGAATTAATAAGCAGCATCAAGTTTGCCATCCAAAAGAAGACGGATTGATTCCAAGACCAGGACTGCCATCTGGCTCCGATGTCTGTGGCAACAGGGATCCTGACACAGCCATTCTCCGCCATGCTCCACCAAGGGTCCTCCCTGTGGCCTACTTCTCCATGAAAATTTCCATGAAGAACCTGGTAATCCACCAATGTGATGCCCTAGGTCAATCTTCCTTTTTGAAACGGCATAACTACAAAGTGTGGAAAAAAAAGCAAAGAAAACAAGCTGTCTCCACCAGTTGTGTGGGTTGGATGGCAACATCCTTGATGCCTAGAAATATGAGATTGAATTTCCTCTTCAAAGGGAAAGAGGAACTCCTAGGCTAAGTGCGTATTTCTACTTATTCAGAGTTTCCTCCCATTACAGCCCTCACCCAGCGGTGGAGTATGTAGTCCTCCTCCTACAGGCATGACATAGTCAGTGATTTATACTTCCTGTTGGGTGGTAGAGACAAATCTTGCTTAAGTCTTTTTAAGCTTTGCTAAATATCCTTCCAGGTCAGCAGTAATATGGGTGAGGTCACAAGCCCAGCTCATCTTATGGGAAGTTTTCATGATTGTGCTGATACCATACTCTCTAAACTCCATGAGAGTTTTCAGAGGGCTTCAAAACAGGAGTCTATTTATTTATCTGTTTGGAAGTTTCAAGCTGTCAGGCATACGATGCTCTGCAGTTAAAAGCAAACCAACCCAGAGACAAGGAGCCCTGTCTCCCTGTGCAAGGCTGACTGTTGCTTTCACTTGTTCTGAGATTGCCACCATTGCTTCCTTGGGAGGCAAAGAATATACAAAGCCATTTTCAGCCTGTGGGCTACCATGTGTCTCAGGCAGATTCACATAGAAGCTGAGTGATTATTTGCTGGGGGCTTTGTGGAGGAGACATTGGTACCCTGTGGCTGGCCAACTTTCAGTGTTTCTCATACAATTTCACCAAAACACTCAGCATGGCAGAGAAGATTAAATATTCATTCTGAAGGTGATAGAGGAAGGTAATTTGAAATTACCCTGCACAAAAATAAAATGCCTTTGAAGTTGTAAAAAGCCATGCATAATTTATAATTTAAACTAAAATATATTTGTGTGTATTGCAAAATGTTCTGTTCGGCAAGGAGCAGAAACTTACTAGAGCAAGTTCAAGTATAAAAAGGCAGCTTTTTTTCAGGTGCACCCATCCCACAGAATCCAAGGGTGGTTAGGAGAGCACTGTGCTTTGTGGAGAGCTGTCAAGAGGGATGTGGCTGTTCCATCTTTGCAGACTTCCAGTTCCCTCTTTTCTATCTTCTGCGGAGCTGGTTGTTTACAGCAATGTGTGGTTCAACATATAACCCTCCACTCTTGGGTCTACCCAGTCTTTTAGTTCTAACCTTGAATAGCAAATACCCAAATCCTCTTGGCTCAAAATTGAAATGGATGTGCCCATTGGACCAGGTGGCTACCCCTAGATCCAAGAATCATCTAGTACCAGGAAGGCAGTGATTTGGCCACTTGATTGAGATATATATGTGTGTGTGTGTGTGTGTGTGTGTGTGTGTGTGTGTGTGTAGAGAGAGAGAGAGAGAGAGAGAGGAGAGAGAGAGAGAGAGAGAGAGAGAGAGATATGTAGATGTGTATGTAGATGTGTATACACACACACACAAACACACACACAAGGTTTTGTAGGGATTGTGTGTAAGACAGGTTGAATAATAGTGGAAAGTTGTACACAGAGCACAGATACTGTGTTAAGGAGAGAATGGGAGAAAGTATTGTAATATGCATTTGATAAGTGTTAATATACAGAACATATAAAGAACTCCTATAACTCAACCATGAAAAACCAAGCGACCCAATTAAAAAAACAAAACAAAAATAAAGGCAAGGACTTCCATAAACATTTCACCAAAGAAGATATACAAATAGCTTGAAAGCACATGAAAAAAATGCTTAATATCATTAGTCATTAGTGAATTGCAGATCACAATCAGATACTATTTCTACCATGAAAAATACAGAAAAAAAATTTCACTATTTTTTTTTCCTGCATGTTAATGTGGAGTATGGAACTAGGTAAGGTGTAATTTAAGATTAGAATTTAGATTATATGGTCTCTTCTCTGTCCTAAAAGGGAACAAATGATTATATGATCCAAAGTTAAATAATACTTACTAACCATGAATTTCAGTTGTGTGCTCCTAGAGGACAGGTCAACACTATAAAGGAAAGCAGTTTTAGAAATTATTCTATAGGTTCAGCATAAAATGGAATAAAAATTTCAAACTTGAGTGAAATTTAAAAATAATTATTATTTATATGTGGTAAAATAAATATATATGTATGTACATACATATCATAAAGTTTATCATTTAAACTATTTTAAGTTCACAATTCTATGACATTAATTATATTCACAGTTTTGTGCAACAATCACCACTACGACTGTTTCAGAACCTTTCCATAATCCTAAACAGAAGCTCTGTAAACAGTAAGCCAGAAATCCCATTCCTGCTTCCATTAAGTTCCTGGTAAACTGCAACCTCTATGAATTAGCTTAATCTAAACATTTCATACAAGCAGAATCATTAATATTTGCTCTCGTATGTTTGGACTTAGCTAAACATTTTCTTTCTTTCTCTCTCTCTCTCTCTCTCTCTCTCTCTCTCTCCCTCTCTCTCTCTCTCTCTTTTGGTACTGGAGATTTAACACAGGGGTGTTTAACCATAGAGCCACATCCCCAGCCCTTTTTGTTTTTTATTTTGAGACAGGGTTTTATTAAGTTGCTTAGGGCCTCACTAAGTTGCTGAGGTTCACCTTGAACTTGCATTCTCCTGTGTCAGCCTCACAATTGCTGGGATTGCAGTTGTGCACCACTGTGCCTGGCTAGATAACATTTTGAAGGTTTATTGATACTGTGGTATGTTCTAGAATTTTTATTTTTTAAAAGCTGAATAATTTTCTATTGTAGGTACATGCCGCAACCCGGCTGGGCACAGAATCACAAGCCACTCAAGCAGGAACAAAGCTTTATTTTTAAAAAGGCCGCCAGAGCCCCGTGTGCGCCCTGCTAGCAAGCTGGTCCACACACGTGTGTGCCTCTACCCAAACCGGGCCCCCCCCCACCTCCCCCGGAAATTCCCTCCTACTATCCTTCCCCAACCAATGGGAACTCTCCGGGAGTCCCGTAACTTGAGTCCGGTAACATGAGTCCAGTAGCAGGCCCGGGTGAACAGCAGGAGTCCAATTTCCATATGAATGTAAATCTTAACATAATCATATCATCTCAATGGCTAGCTGACAGTCACCTAAACCAAAGGTGCCGTGTATCATAATACTTTTGCTGTGGCTCCTAGCAGGTACATCCATATTGTGTTTATCCATTTAGCAGTCAATGGACTTTTGGGTTGTTTCTTTCTTTCAGCAATTGTGAAAAGTGATGCTATGAATATTGATATACAAATGTTTGTTTGGGTCCATAGCTTTAGTTCTTTAGAGTACGTACATCTAGTACTAAAATTTCTGGGTCATGTGATAGTTCTATATTTAACTTCTTGATGAACTACCTACCACACCGTTCTCCATAGAAGCTGTAGTATTTTACATCTGCACTAGCATGTATGAGGATTCCAGTGTTTCCATGTTCTCACCAACATTTATTTTCCATTCTCAAAAAAAAAAATTATAGATGTGCCAGTAGGTGTGGCAGGGTTTCTCAGTGTGGCTTTGATCTGCACCTCACTCCTGACTAAAGATTTGAGCGTTGTTTCATGTGCTTATAAGTTATTAGTGTATCTTCTTTGGACAATCTCTATGGAAATCCATTGCCTTTTTTTTTTTTTTCTTTTAAATTGGGCTGCTTGACTTCTTGGAGTTGAGTTGTAAGAGTTCATTATAGTAAACTCTTTTCCAGTGCATTTTGCTATGTTTTCTTCCTTTCTTAATGATCTCCTTGGGGGCAAAACCTTTTTCATTTTAATGAAGTCCAATTTGTATGCTTTGCTTTTGTTGTTGCTTGTGTTTTTGTGGTCATATTTAACAATGTATTGCCAAATCCAAGGTCATGAAGAGTTCTCCCTCTATTTTGCATAAGTGTTCTATGATTTTTACTCTTCTTGTTTTTTAAGACAGGGTCTTACTATGCTGCTCAGGCTGGCTTGAAACGTGAAATCCTCCTGCCATGTAACTGGGGTTATAGGTATTTGCCATATGTTCAGATGATTTTAGCTCTTTTATTTAGATGTTTAAATACATTTTGAACTAATTTTTGTATATGTTGTGAATTAAGGGTCCAACCTCACATATCATTTTTAAAATTTTATGTATTTATTTTTAGATTGAATAGCCATATATACTTTCACATATATATTCCTATATATGTTTATATACGTTTATATATACTGAGATACCCTAACAGTAACCAAATTCTTGCTCATATATTTTCATATATATTCAGTTACATAATTACAAACTATAAAACCAATTGTAAATATCCATCTCAAAAGAAAAATAACTATATACAAATTTGTATCCATTTAAATGTTTTCATATATATTTTTACTTATATATTCATATTTGTATTAATACATGTGGATAAAAATGTTCAAGCCCTTAACTAACCCTGTTTTTCTACATTAGTCCTATACCTACCAATATATCTCAGAGAAACCTCTATACATATAAACCATAAAATTTTACATGAATGTACTTATGTATTTGGGGATATAAGTTCATAAATTCACATAAAAACCCATACTATATATATGAACTCATTTCCATAGGCATGGTGCAGACTTCACACATAATATAACAATATTGCTTATCTTAAAATATCCATAGATAAAAGTATATATATATAAAATTTGATATATAAATTTTCCCTATATTTCTATTTATATTATATTACCCCTCTATTCATATATATTGATATATATGTTCCAAAGGTAACCCATCCCCTAAACAAAAACTGTAACTAAGAACTAAACCTAACCCTATCCATGATTGTGAGCCTTTTAAACAAAAAATTATAGATATTACTGAATGTCCACATATATTTTCACATGTATATTCTGTATACGTTTATATACATTCATATATACGTATATATGTACGTACCCTAATGGCAACCCAAATCCTACCCATAAATTTTCATATATAATTAGTTATATAATCATATCCTATATCTTACCAAAATTGAAAACATCCATCTCAATCGAACCCAGTGCCTCATGCATGCCAGGCAAGCGCACTACCACTTGAGCCACATCCCCAGCCCTCTATGGAATTTTTAATTTGGATTATTGTTCCCTTCATTTCAAGGATTTCTTTATTTTTTTTCAGAGTCTCTCTTTATTGAAGTGATCTTTTGCTCCTGTATTTGCTCTCTTCTATCTTCCTTTACTTCACAGATCAGTTTAACTATGTACATTCTGAACTCCTGCTCTGACATCTTTTCCACTGTGGTGTAGATGGATTCTGTTCTTGTAGTATCTTGGTTTGCTTGGAGAATTTGTTCCCTTGCTTTTTCATGTTGTTTGTGTGTCTACGCATCTAACAGTATGGATCTGAGGCAGTAGAGTCTCTACCTTGTGGACTTACAGTGTTCCTGATGGTTTTCAGTACTTCACTGTTCAGAGGGAGACAAATAATAACAACAACCAATGTAAACAATTTACAGCATTAAACCAAATGGTTCCTACTATGACATCTACAATGTTAATTATCACAATACACAGAAATGATGAGATCAGTTATTATTGCGTATAATAGCAACAGCAAGTTTTCAAAAGGGTTTACATTTTCAAATGGTGGGCAGGGAGAAAATAGAAGTGATAGAGGACACAATAATTATGAGGGAGGAGGAGAGAAGTCAAAGATTAAAGGATGAGTGAAAGAGAGAACAATAGAGATTGGCTGTTAGCAGAAGAAAAGAAACAATCAATGGAAACATAGGAGAAAAAATATGAAGCAAAAGTTTAAAAAGAATAAAAATAAAAGAATACAGAACGAAACTAAAATATACTAATCAAAAATCATGGTTTATAAAAAACTAATCCACATAAAATAAGTGGCTTCAAAAATCCTAGAGATAACATGAAAACATAGGAAACTGTATAAATGTCCATGTACCATTAAGGTCACAATTAAATAGTGAAAAAGAATTTTAAAAAAGGAAAAAAAAAACTTGATGAAAAGTTAGAGAATTCTTTCCATTGGAGTTTTAAATATTCTCAGCTTCTCTCCTCTGCAGTTTTAGGTGGGGTCTTGTGGAGTGTGATGCTCCTCTCTTTGGATTGCTGGAGTGAGAGACATAACTCCGTGCATGGAGTTCCTGGAGGCAGGGTTTAGGTTTAAGGAGGCTCCAGGCTCTTGGCTGAATGCTAACTGGTCTGGAGATTTTAAATCAGCACACCTCCAGCACCCAGTACTTTCTGGTCCACACTGGCAGACTTTACCCCAGGGATCTTCCCTGGGTTCCACTTGTGTGATGTGAGACCCTACCTCACCTGCAGACCCCATGTTTCCTGGTCTGGGGTTCAGTCTCCAAACAATAACTCCCTGCCCTTCAAAGTTCCTGGCCAGCTGCACCTCTCCCAGCTGGTCCTGCAAGCCGTCAGATTGGAGAGGGAGCGGGAGAGCCAGGTGGTTTCCTCCACCAGTTGTCCCCTGTGTAAACCTCTCTCCATGTGTGATTTTTCTCGTGGTCACTTAAGCACATTCTATGTTGTGCAGCAAGTATTTACTGGGCCTGTATCTGGGGCCACATTCAGGTTTGCCAGGAATCCACTTTCTCCCTTGCCGGCCCCCTCGCTGAAGCTGCAAAGTGCTTCCTTCCCTTGTCCTCCCACGCTGCCTGGAGAGACGTGGCTTCTTTCCCCACACATGGCTATCACGCAGCAAGACCTTCGGGTTTGTTAGGCAATGTCCTGAGTCTCTAAATGCTCTGTACCAGAGAGCCTCAGGCCTTCCCAAAATGGGGGTTCCTTGGATTCCTTTACCCCTTTACCACGCTCAGAGCATGGTAGAGCTTCTGGTCTGGGTCTGGCAGTGGCTGTGCCACCGGGATTATTTTTACTTATTTTATTGTATCCAACTCCTGTGTTCAGGTCTGCTTGGGGTGTCCGATTTTAAGTTCCAATCAAGTTGCCCTCCCTTTTTGTCTTGTTCACCCACCTTGCAGAGAAGCTGCCTGTCTGGTTTACTGCTTTCATGCCATGGAGCAGCCAGGCCAACCTCACATATCTTGCATGTGGAAATCCTGTTATCCAGCACTGTTTGTTGAAAATCAGTATATATGGATTTATTTCTGAGCTCTTTATTCTGTTTCCTTAGATGATATGTTTGTATTTATGCCACAGCCACAATCGTGATTATTATATCTTTGTAGTATGTTTTGAAATCATGAAATGTGAGTCTTAAAACTTTGTTCTCTTTTTTTTAAAACAGGGTTTTATGTTTGTTTGGGGCCATTTCAATTGTATATGAATTTGAGAATCAGCTTTTTATTTCTGCAAAAAAGAAAGCTGTTGGAATTTTGATAGGGATTTCATTGAATCTACAGACCACTTTGGATGGATAGACATGCTAACAATATTAAATCTTTTAAGCCATGAGCACGGTATATCTTTTCATATTTTTAGATTTTCTCTAATTCCTTCAGGAGCACTTTATATTTTTCACTGCACACATTTTTTTTTACTTTTTCAGTTAAACTTATTCTTAGATATTTTATTCTTTGGGATCCTATTGTAAATAAGGGTAAACCTTGTTATATAAAAAACAACTGATTTCTATGTTTTTTATCTCTATTCTGAATGCATTATGATTTCCTACATATAGTATCATAACACCTGCAAATAGGTAGATATAGATTTCTTCCTTTTAATTTGCATGGCTGTACTTTCTTTTCATGTCTCATTTTTTCTTTCAGCTCTTTAAATAAATAATTCCCCTTGCCTTATGGACACCATTGTTTCTGCAGACAAATTGGTTGATAATATTATTGACAATGCACTGTGATTAGAGGTCAGTCAGAGATTAGGATATCCTCAGATTGTTGTTTAGCACCTTACTCTGGGCGTGTGGGAAATTCCCTACATTCCCCTCTACTGATGGATGCTTTGAATCCCTAGTTCATCCAAGAACCTCTCTCCAGCTTTTCCTTTGAGCTCTTAGACAGTCTTTCATGTGTTTTAAGCATAACGTCTTGCCCAAGGTCACTGTGGAGGCCTGGTTGGCCTCACAGTGTTTTTGGGGTTTCCTGTCACATTTCCACCCTGAGTGTACTGCGCGTTTGATGGGACAGAGATCAGTGTCGTGCTTCAACCCTTCTAACCTCCTACACACACTTAAACAAGGTGAAAGTCAGGTCTGCCCTGCGTCCTCCTTCAGAACCAGGAGCCAGGGATCTATACTCAGCTCAGAGGCTGCCATCTTTATCATAGTATCAACTTGGGGAGGAAATGGGGAAAGGGAAAGGAAAAAAAATCGCAAAGCTTTCAAGTTTTTCAAACTTTTTTTCCCTTTAATGTTTCCTGATTCAGCATTCTCTTGGTTGTTAAAAAAAACTTTGACAGAGTTCTGACAGGGTTGGTGTTGACATTTTCTGCTTGATTTTTGATGTTTCTGTGAGGGGAATAGGAACTTGAAACAGCTACTTTTGTTACTTCCATAATGATTTATTTTTTTCTTTGCTTTTCTCAAGGTGCTGAGTTTACTTTTAAAGCAGGAACTGACAAGTCTTACCTTGTGGAACCCGTGAGCCCCACTGTCGGCTTAATAAAAAAAAAGTTTCATTGTTGGCTTGTTCATGCTACAAAGTGAGGTTGAATGATTTTAACAGAAACTCCATGGATTGCAAAATCTAGTATTTACTATCTGAACTCCCATACAAAAAAATTGAAGAACCTCCTATTTTAAAGTTAAAGCTGTTCTGGGAGACTCTTTATTGTATACTTCAAATATTTTCCACTTAATATGTATTTAATTATGCAGAAAGAAAGGTTGAAATAAACTTTTTGTATGGATGGCATTCATAAAAGTCTAGAAAAAAAAACCCAAATTTAAAAAGGAAAAAAAAAACCCCTTAAAAAACAAACGCAAGTTCAAATTAACAACCTTAATTTAATGTGAGATTCTTTTTCTTGAGATGAAATTAGTGAGTAAAGAAATTATTTACCTGATTCTCATTCTCAATAACTTGATTTTATTTTTGATTATGAAGACTATTCCTTTGAATTCTGATTATTACCATTTTCATTTTTCTTTCTTTTTAACAATGAGCTTGCTAAATGTCGTTACAAAATCCTTTACTTTGAAAGCCCAATCATTCCAATCATGCATCTTTTCTTAGCTTGGGCCCTCAGTGTCTTAGATGAAGATTCCCACAAAAGTGTTGTTTTCAGGAAAAAGTGGAAAAAGACTGGTAAAAGCAGGGTGGGGAAACAAAGGTCTGATCTCAGTAGTTGCAGCCTTTGCTTGATCCTGCGGGGAGCAAGGGATATCTCAGAGGGGGGGGGGGCCTGGGAGCTGGGCTAAAAGCCCAGTTCTTTTGAAACCGTTCACATGTGGTTAAGAATGTCTAAGTCGGGCTGGGGATGTGACTCAAGCGGTGGCATGCTTGCCTGGCATGCGTGTGGCCCGGGTTCGATCCTCAGCACCACATACAAACAAAGATGTTGTGTCCGCCGAAAAACTGAAAAATAAACATTAAAATTCTCTCTCTCTCTAAAAAAAAAAAAAAAAAAAAAAAAAAAAAAAAGAATGTCTAATGTCTAAGTCGTGTGCAATCTTAGGCATTTATGTCCCCTATGGATGTGGACAAGGTGGCTCCAGTAACCAAAGATCAGAGACTCACTAGAGAGTTGTTCATGTCAGTCCTTAATGGCAGAATGCACAGAAGCTAGGGGAAGAGATTGTCTGAGACACCAAGAGGAAACTCAGGGGACCTGGGCATATTACCATGTCCACTGCATACTCTTAGATAGAATGCTGGTCAAGAAAGCACACAATGGAAAGTATTTTTTGTCTATTCGTTCCTCTTTCGCTTTCAAGTAAATATGCACAGAACAATATGATGGTCTACAAATTGAATATATTATGGATTGCTAGGGTTTGAGCTTTCATTAGCTTAGGTATATATATGCAGGAAGCTGTGGGGAGACTTCTTTCTCTTGCCACATTTTCTATTCAAAGGGCTGCATTTTTTCATTTCCACAGTGCACTGTTAAGCCGTTTGTCTTTCACTTTGAGAGGATGCATTATTTACTTATTAAGTTCATCAGTCCTTTTCTCATTAGCCTTTAGGTAGTACAGTCATATATTTCTTTGGCATTGTGTGATTTCCATGGTGTCAAACTAGCATTTCAATTCACCACATAATTGAAGGAATAAGGAGTCCTCATGGGAAAGTGTCTTTCCATTGTGAATTTTCGGTTATCTTTAGATCTGGTAAAGTAGGTCCACGAGTGTAACGGCAAATAAAGGGTGATTGTGTCATCTTGACATTGCCACGTGACAATTCTAGGGCAGACAGACTGCTCAACATCTTAGAATTAGACACTGGGCTCCAGCATATTTGTAGAAACAAACTGGGTGGAAACACTGGGACTGAAATTTCATGCCAATGCATGTCCTGAAATATTATCACAAAGTAAGTGTACTTAATTGAAAAGTATTATCACTCACTTGTGGGCTGTTCACAATATGGTAGCAAGTACCATAGGGTCTGTGGACATGACCCAGAATATCAAGTGACTTTAGCCTTTAAGTGGGTGTTTATGCATGTATTTTGATATAGCCTCATGTATATTTGGTCTCTCAATTTCAGTATGATTATTAAAAGCAGAACTTTGCTTTTTATTTCTTTAGTATCCTCATGAGTCATATGAGCTATGATTTGCATGCAGCAAATGTTCAATAATTTTTTTTAAACATCAGAGCTAAGAGGAATTCAGGTGAAATGGAAACCTAAGGCCTTTAACTGACATTTGAAATTAAGGCAGGAAGTTGGAGACTGCATAGGATGTGGCATCAGAAGACCTGGGGTTGAGTTCATGATCTATTCTTTCTCAGTTTTGTTAACATGAACAACTTTAATCCTCTCCTCTATAAAATGGAACAGTAAAACTAACATATAAGGAGACTTCTGTGTAAGTTCCAAAAGGTAAAGGGCTTGGAAGTCTTTAACTTCTGTCCTTACAACTAGAATAAGCTGGGCAGACTAACAATCAACAGAGACATGAAGTAGAAGGAGCAAATTGCTACCTTGAAAGCTAGAGTGATAGGTTTATCCAGAGAAGTACAGCACCCAGGATTTTCTTTCATGGAGCAGAAATTATCAGGCTGTATAAACCACGAAGACTACCTTACTGTTCACTTTGACCAATTGTTGGAGGCTAGTTGTGGACTAGTCAGAATGAAAGACTCCTAAGGACCATAGACATGGGGACCTTCCACTCATTTGTTCACTTTCTCTCTAGAAATCCCACCAGGTTCTCCTGGTGAAGGTCTGAGTGAGATCCCCTGGAACCTGTAGAGGAGCCAGAGGAGAGCAGCAATCCTGAAACTCTACTGGACTGTTGTTCCTTCCTAACAAAGTCGCAGACCCTGTGGAGGGAGGAGGTCCCCAGAGAGCAATTCTGAAAGCTGAACTCCGTTGAGGGCAGAAGTACAATCCTCTCCAACCAGTTTCATCAAAGGCGGAAAACCGTCAATGATGTAAATAGTTTGCAACAAATAGGTAGCCAGAGTGGAAGGGAGAGCAGTACCAGGAAAGGAGTGTCCGAAACACCCATCAAACTCCTGGTATCTATAGTTTCAACAAATATTAAACACAGTCCAACGGCTACCAGCTTAGCATAAACACTGGTATTGAAACCTGTTGAACTTAGTTCCTAAAACATGGTACAGTATGCCGGCAATTCAATTTTTAAAATTACAAGGCATACCAAAGACCCTATAAAGAGACAAAGCAGATATCAAGACCAGACTGGGCCCTTCAGGGAAACAGCACCCAGAGGACAATGAAATACCACTGCATACCTACGTGGGTGGCTGGAGTCCCCAGCTGGAAACACCGGCTGCTGTCCAGGACGCAGAGCAGAGGAAGTCACATGCACTGCTCACGGGGATGCAGAATGTGCGCTCACATGGGAAGGCCAATGGGCAGTTGGTTTTCTTTTTATTAGAGCATTAAAATTATGTATAGTATTTGGGTTCTGTCTGACAGAGTCGTACTTGCAAGGAATTTGATTGAATTCCCATATCCTCCATTTCTTCCCCTTCTCCTTCCCCCTATTCTCTTTCTTCTACTCTACCCATCTTTGTTGTGTTTCTTTCTTTTTGACTCCTACTTTCTACTTACACATAAAGGTGGCACATTTATATATGCATGTAACAGGACTCTGTTAAGTTCCTTCCATTTGTCTTCCCCTTTCCCCTCCTTCCTTCCTCCCTCCCTCGAGTTCTTCTCCTTCTCCTCCTCTTATCTTCCCTATATCTGTATGATATCATATCCCCCAACTCCCTGCGTTCTTTCCTTTGCTTCACTTTAGTTTCCACCTGTGAGAGAAAACATTCAATTCCCAATTTTCTGAGTCTGGTGTATTTCACGTAGCATGACATTCTCCATTTCCACCCATTTACCAGCAAAAGCCATACTTTCATCTTTCTTTCTAGCTGAGTAAAACTCTATGGTGTATATATAAAGCAAAACTTTATCTTCCACCATGACCTTAGAGATGTTCTAAGTATTTTATCCGACTGACATAGAATTATACTTCAATGTTTACAGCAGTTTTGTTTATCATCACTCAAAAGTGGCTGAAGCAAAGATGGCTGCTTGGCTGTAACGCACCCCCCTGAAACCCAGCTGTTTCTCCTGTGGTATTATTAAGAGGTGGGGCCTGAAAGAGCTGAATCACCCATGAGGAATCTTTTCTCATGAGTGGGATTAGGCCTTTATACAAGAGATTCCACATGACATTCTGCCTTCCACCATGTGGGGACACAGTATTCCTCTCCTCTGGAGGAAGCTGCAAGAAAAGGCCACGTTTGGATTGAGAGCGGCCCTTACCAGACAAATGAGGACTGAATCTGCCCGTGCTTCATCTTAGACTTCCTACTTCCAGAACGGTGAGAAGTAAACTTCTCTTCTTTCTGAATTACCTAGTCTAAGATATTTTGTGATAGCAGTACCACATACTCAGATAATGTCTTTCAATGGGCACCTGAACAATGTTCTGTAAATACCCATACATTGGCTTGAAAAGACGTGGGTAGGTCATAAATGTATTTTGCTAAGTGAAAGAAGCTACTGTGTAGCCTTTTATATGACACTTTGCAAACAGCAGAACAAAAGAGATAGAAAACAAATCAGTGTTTTCCAGGGGTTTGAGGAAGAAGGTGTGTTCTAGGATGAACCCGACGGGGTATTTTTAGAGCAGTTAAACTAGTTTCACTAGTATGACACCATTGTGGTGGTTATATGATACCATAAATTTGTCAAAACTCATAAAACTTGACAAAAAAAGAGTGAACTTTAATTCATTGAAATTAAGAAACAACGATACCTGGTTGGAATGTAAACTATGATACTAGAATATCATCATATTATAAATATATACCTTACCCTCAGAAAAGAAACTTTCATTAAAAAAGACCTTTGAATTAAGTGGAAAACGTAAATATAAAAACAACTGGCCCAAACAAAAGGAATGTACACAAGCACTGTACTTGAGGTGATAAAACTGTTTCCTAAGGAGGAGTAGGCTCACAAGTCTGAAACCACTCTACAAGTGTACTACAATTGAACAAATAAGTCAATGGAGGAGGATAGTGACAACCAGATTTCCTACTGTTAGGGGTATATTATAGATAAGCTGGAGTGGACCATGTGCTGCTACAGTAAAGTTGGAGGACTAGGAATTCATGTTTAGCTTAACATACATACATACAAGTAAAAATCCAAAATCATAGACATGTATATCAGTGTACACACATTTATATCTAGACTCACAATGACACCTCCAAGCACACCTCTGGTTTCTAATATCATTTTCTAATGAAAGGAACTGGAGCTCCTTCCAAAAAATTGTTGATTCTAATACTGGGCAGGGAATACACAAGATGAGCCTGGAGGATCTTGCATCCAAAAGTAGAGACATGTGCGCACGTACACAGTCACGCAGCGATGAGAATGTTTCAAAGAACACTGAATCCGATTGAAAGAGTCTCAATGGGCCAAAGGTGAATAGTTTCAGCCACAAAGTAAACAGTGTAGTATTGAACTCTAACTGCTATTGCATAAGAATAAAATAAACATTTTTAAGTTTGTGTGGTTATAAATAAAAGATTGAGTAAATAAATGGGGGAGAACATATAAATCTGACCTCCAGAATTGTAAGTAATTTAAGGGACTTCCTTTAACAGGCACAGAGGGAAAAGAAGCCACTTGACAGTAGCCAAGCATGACAGGAGTTAGCTGCCTGATCAAGGCTTGCCTCATTAATGACGAGTCACGTTGACCCGGTGCAATGAAAATGGCCCTTTACCTCTGTGCTCCCCTCTGCCAAAGGCGTACAGTCCAGCGAGCCATGAGAAGAACATCAGATACTTCCGACGTGAAGGATGGCCCACAGAATACCTAAGCAGCGCTCCTCCCAACTCCCCAGATTGTCAGAGGCACGTCTAAGACTGTCACAGCTGAGAGAAGCCTGAGGAGACAAGATGATGACGTGTCACATGGCGTCCTGGATGGGATCCAGGGACAGAAAAGGGGACATGAGTATTTTGTTGATTTTGTTAATAACATTGTCTCAATATTGGCTCATTATCTGTGACAAATGCGCCCAGGAATGTAAATGCTAGCAACTGAGGGAATTGGTGTAGGATATCTAGGAAGGGTCTCTACTGCTCTAGCCATTTTTTTCCATTAATTTAAGAATATTACAATTTCATTTAAAAAATGACCTACAACTCATGGAATGGGATCATTATGAATTTTTAAAATTTATGCATATAGATAGCGTACATATGTCTGTAAATAATGAATATTAGTTAAAATTGAAATGAGGAAGTCAGTATAGAGCACTTTTCCTGAATTTATTGAGATGAAAACTAATTTAAAAACTGGGCATCTAAATTATCAGGTAGATGGTAAAACACAATTCAAACTATTAGCTTTATCACTACTAGAACCCAGATTGGAAGACATGATTTTGTGTGTGATCACCGGGAGCTTCCTAATATTTACATCAGAACGAAGTGAGCCTACTCAGTTACAAGTGACGAAGCCTGGTCTCTGGGTGGACATCACCCCAGAATGACCTTTCTCTGCAGGGAGGTAGCTAAGCAAGAGAGTCCACAAGAGACCGTGCCACAACCACGATTCCTTTATCACCCACTCCCCTTCCCATGAAGAGAAGTGATGAGCCAGGCAGAAAGAGCAAGAAAGCTAAACTGGGTGGATTAGGTCCACGTGGACACAGATCCAGGGAAGTCAAAGGAGTTCCGCTCTGTAGTTGCCTCTAATAATGAGGAAAAGCTGCTCAGAAGTTAAGTCAGATCTATGTGGTGTGTCCTAGATCCCCATTCCTGCTCTTTCCTATGTGCCAACGGTTTGTGAACACAAGAGTTAAACCTGCAGGCAAAGGCTCTTTTCTCTTGGATCAGCTGACGAATCGTTTTGAGTGAGTGTGATTATTATAATTCTTTCACACTGATTTTGTGAAGAGATCTAATCAGGCTGTTGAAAGTCATTGAAAACATACTGGGCTCTAGTTTCTCTATCTGTCCAAGCAAAGAACTTATTCAGCTCTCTCTTTGCCTATGTGAAGGGATGATGCGCTAGGGAAGGAAAAGAAAACAGACAAAAATAAGAAAATGTGATCTACAAATCCCAATAATGTGTACAACCGTCCTACACCAATAAAAAAATGAGGGAAGAAAAGAAAATGTGGTCTGCCTACCATTATTATTCAGTGAGGAATTATCTAGTCAATTCAAATTTCTTCAGAGGAAATTCCCTTTCTACTATGAAAACCTGAAGATCATTCTATAAATTCTTCTTCAGCTTAAGCATACTTAGAAAATGATAAATACGTTTTAATTGTTTTTATGAAGTAACTTCATGAGTTTTGAACTTAATTCTGCTTATAAAGATTTTTACAATTTTAAGTGCCCATAATATGGATTAAAAAAAAATAATTCCGATGATAACTCTGAAAGAGGAGAATTCAAAGAAAAAAGAATCTTAGAAAATTCTACTTAGGTAAATAGCTCATATATGTCTTATGCTATTGCATGAAAACATATCTATAATTTTAGAGAGACAAAAGTAAGAAGCAAAGTACTATGCACATGTCTTTAGCTGTTTGATATTAAATATTTTTTGACTTAGAGTTGTAAGAGAATCCCAGCTCTACTCTTCACTCAGCCTCCCTTAATGTTAACATCCTAAACAATCATGGTATGTTGATCAAAACTCGGAAATCAACAGTAGCACAATAGGATCAGTCTGCACATCTTGTTTAGATATCTTCTATATTTTCAACAATATCCTTATGTTGGAATTTCAACTTGTAGCATTCCTCTCTCCTCTTCCTCCCTTCTCCAGTGTTTACACTATTCTCTGTCCACTTACCTTTGTCCCCTCTCCTGGCTCCCAACCATCCCCTGTCATACCACCTTCTGGAGAGTCTTGCTGTTCTCCAGTCTTGTTCTAGGGATATTAAAAAAAAAAAATCGTAGTTATAGATGGACACAGTACCTTTATTTTATTTGTTTTTTCTTGTGGGACTAAGGATCGAACCCAGTACCTAGGCAAGTGCTCTACCACTGAGCCACAACTCCAGCCCTTGTCCTAGGGACTTTCCGCAGAACTAGAGAAATGAGCAGGGAGGGTCCTGAAGAGATTGTTGGGAGGAATGGAGAGAACACTGCCCTGCAGCCCAAAGTCATCTATGTGGAAGGAAAGGGGTTGGAGAAGCCAATGATACGTTTCTTGGAGATGTAATTTTGGCAATCCATAATCCCTTATGGAATACAAGAGAATTAGGTCAAGAGGGGGCTGGGGGCGTAGGTCAGTGCATGAGGCTCTGGGTTCATCTTAGCATGGAAGTGAGGAAGAAAAAGTGAGCGGGGCAGTAAGAAAAAGAATAGGGTGAAGAGAAAAGAAGATAGGAGAAGTGTTAGTGGAAGAGGGTATTAAATCAAATTCATTTAACATTTTTTTTTCTATCAGAGATGCGAGTTAAAGATTGAAATTACGTTTTCCTCTTTAACTTCTGTAGGCTTAGACCAAGCATTTTGGGGAACAGATTTCTAATGAAGACTGGAGCTTTTGGACCTATCACTTATATTAGTGATGTATTTAGATTAGTATAAATGGACTGGAATTTCTAGTTGGTTTTTATTTTTCAACATAAGTTTTTCCTTTAGCAAAGTCTCTGAACTCTGCATAAATAAAAATTCAAAAGAAAAAAAATTCAAAGCCCATTGGATTAAGAATACCAGTTCCTTACTACAAAGGCAAGGCTAGATGCTTGTGTTTTGAAGATACAGATTTACTTAGCTATAAAAAGTCTGCAACCGGCTGCTTTGAAAACCTCATGCTTTGTCCTTTTAGGGATCTGTGGGTTAAATGCTACCTTTTGCTCATGGGCTGCATCTAATTCTTCACATCCTGTTTGTTTACGCCACTGTTCACTCTTGTTTCATTAGAAAAAAAACTTCTTATCACCTAACCAATTGTGGGTTTTGCCTAGTTTCAGAGGATTGACTTAAATTTGATGATATTAATTCCTTACCTCCTCCATGTTCTATTAATCTGTTCTTTACAGCTCTGCTCAAAATTAAATATTTCATCTTGTTTAAAACACTTTTGATTACCACAACACCATTTAGCCGCGGAAAATAGTTTCATAAGTACACTCTGGGACCAATATTAAGATGCCTGAAGGTACAGAGGTTCAATTTATGTTCCTCAAATTATTATATTGCCAAATGAAAGCTGAGAGTCCTGGGAGCCCTCACAGTCAATGTAGGTGGCTGCTAATAATTAGCACAGCTTCTAACAATCAGTGTGGTCATCTGTTCTTGGCAGTCAATGTCACTTGCAATAGCAGATCTGATGTTTGTGTTACGGTGTCCTGCCTCTGGGTAATCTGCCAACTGCAAGTCCTAATCCAAAGCATTTGGCATGTCAGCTAAGAAGGGTCAAGAAATCCTGCTGGCGGTCCTTTTGCTTTTTCTGCTGCCCTCACCATCTCAACACGGTTTGAATCAACAGTGTAGTGTAAATATCAGACACTGTCCTGTGGGATCTAGGCTGTATTGATCTCATTTGAATCTCCCAGGTTTCTGATTTCAATCCTCTGCAAAACTCAATAGCATATGAAACTGCTGAACTGCTGAACCAATTGCTGGTGGGTGACATCTTCAACAGCATTTGTTTGCATTCTCAGGCAGGTTTCATCATTTCTCTGTGCATCTGCCTCATTGTCTGTGGGATGGAAGCAATTATCATCTCACAGAGCTATTGTGCCGATTAAATCAGATGATCACTTGAAGCATCAAACACAGTGCCCAGCATGGCCACAGTTCCTGAAGATGTGTTGTCTTTCATGGGGTGAGTCAAGGTTCACATTTGGGTATTAGCTCCCTGGCAAGAATTTGCATGGCTTGACCAGGGCAGGTCTTGTTTATCTCTGGGTGGCCCACAATGCCCGACATCAGGCCGTCCATTGGTCATAAAAGTGGCTCAGTGTTTGCTGTATCACTGGTATAATTGAAGTCCAATTAAAATGCTGAGATGAATTTCAAATTATAAAAGGTTTTATTTAGGAAATATAAAAATGAAGATTGCAATACAGGGTCCATACCCGCAAACCAGACATGCCTCTGGTTTGCTGGCTGAACAAAGAAAGGCCAGGAGTTTACTGGCAAAGAGAATAAACCAGGTAAGTTGTTTTGAAGGGAAGTGTGTTGGCACTTGTGTGGCTGTGATTGGCGAGTTGGAGGTGTTGCTGAGCAGAGCCCAGCCAGTCTTAGGTCTCAGCAGGCAGTTTCACTGCAGCCAGGAGGTTAGACCTGTCATCACTAGCTATTTGGATGGAGTTGTCTTGCAGGTTGTCCCTGGAGCTGGCTCTCTGTGCTCTATTTTAGTTGATATGGCAAAATGACTATCTTTGCACACTATTCATAGTGCCCAGCCTGGTGCCAGGCAGAGATTAGACGTGCTATGCTCTTCCTCCTTGGCCCTCTCCATGGGATACCCAGGCTGAACAGGAGCTACCCTGCCCTGTGAAGGGGGACAGCCCCTGAGCGGCTCCCTCATTCCCCACTCTGTCCTGTCTGCAGAAGAGTGATGTGGCAGGAGAGGAGAAAGTAAAGAGGGACTCCCGAGGCCATCCAGGCCACAACCCCTGACCTCCCAGCCTTGACGACTAGAGAGCTGACATATGTAAATCACCCTCCATGGGTCAGGCTCACAATAAATTCAAATTGCCTGAAAATTTATACAGCGACAGCAGCTGTTATTAGACTTCAAAGTGACTCAAGGTGCAGGCAAATGTCCCACAGCTACTTTACCATTCCATTAATCAAATTATCCAAACTTACTTTAATGCTTTCGGCTCCCGTGGTAATTGTTACATTCAGAATTTACTAGATGGCCTGCTCTTTTGATAATCAAAAGCTCTTACAAGAAATTTACATGCTTACATACACACAGAATTGATATATGAAATTTTGTTGGTCAACAGATACTCTCAAACGAATTTTGGGATTCTTATTTCCATGGATCCTGAGGAAACAACGCTCATGTGACTACTTCACATATTCAGTCCCTACTCAGGTACACAGGAGGCCTAAGGCAAGATCCTAGAGACACAGACCAACTCCTTCTCTCGTGGCTTTTTCAGTCAGTTTATTCATCCTTACAATGTGCAAGACCAAATGATGCTAGATGAGTGTGTGGATAAAGTAATTCCCTGGGAAATTTCCATGAACATTCAATTCCCATGAAAAATGAAAGGCGAGTCTAATTAAGAGCAGGACCCTCTGGAGAAAGGTATTCAATGCACATGACCCCTCACCAGATTCTCAGGTGTACTTCAATGTCTGCCCAGAAAAATGCAAGGAGTCTCATGGTAGATGGAATGGGCATGCGTAGAGTGCTGTATACTGAGAGTCTTTGCTACCTATTTTCAGCACTTGTGTTAATGTGGTAAATACCTCTTTTCCTAACATTGAAGATTCTGAAAGAAGCGTGCCCTTATCGGCCCATTGATCCATTTATCTCATGATAAATTAGACTAACGCTATCTTAACATGTAGTCTCAAACCAGCATGTAGGTCTCTTTTATCTCTGTCTCTTGTCTCTTATTTCTACTCATGTTTGTATGCGTCTACCTATACATTTTTAAATAAACTTCTGATTAAGGGATGATACCTAGAGAAAACCACAAAGACACAACTCCATTAATTTTTATAAAATGAAAATATTCATTTAAGCTTACTCAAATTAAAACAAACAAAGAATATTACTAGCAGATCAAGAGCATTTCTTGTTGGCTACTCTTTTATTAACTACCACCCTCTTCGACACAAAGGAAAAGTTGGCCCATTTTCATATATGGAAAAGAATATATCATGGAATCTTAAGTTTTTTTCACTTAACATAATCTTTGTAAGACTCATCTATGTTGGGTATAATGGTAGCTTGTTCTTTTTCACCATGCTATAGTATTTCATTATATCAATATATCACTCTTTATTTCTGATACTATTGATGAATATTGTATCATTTGCAGTTTATCACTTTATGGGTAATTCAGCTATGAACGTATCTGAACATGTCTTTTGGTGAATATTAATATGCATCTTTGTTGGATTTATTTTTAGGAATGGAATTGCTAGTTCACAAAGTAAATATATTTTAATAGATATTGCCAAAGAATATCCAAAGTGGTTTTACCATTTTACATTTCCTGCAACAGTGTATAAATATTCTAATTGTTTTGCATCTTCATCCCTAATATCAAATATTTTTTGTTCTTAAATATTTGCCAATAGCATAGGTGTGAAATGATACCTCATTATGAAGTCATATTTGCACTTGAGAGATTAATAATGAGTTTGAACACAGACCATGTTTATTGGCACTTTGATATCCTCTTTAAGAAGTGTCTAAGTTTCTTTATTCATTTAAAAAGTTAAGTTGATTGTCATTTTCTTACTGATTTTCAAGATTTATTTATGTATTTTCATATAAGCTTTTGATCTTATATATGTAAGAAAATAATGCCCCCTTTCCATTTTCTGACGTACTTTATATGTTCCCTCTCTCTCTCTCTCTCTCTCTCTCTCTCTCTCTCTCTCTCTCTCTTTGGTACCAGGGATTGAACTCTGAGGCACTCAGCCACGAGCCACATCCCCAGCCATATTTTATATTATTTAGACAGGGTCTCACTGCATTGCTTAGTGCCTTGCTTTTGCTGAGGCTGGCTTTAAACTCGTGATCTTCCTGCCTCAGCCTCCCAAGCCGCTGGGATTACAGGAGTGTGACTCTGCACCCAGCTTTACTTTATATGTTCTTAATGGCATCTTTTGACAAAAAGTTCATAATTGTCAGGGTAGTCCAATTTGTTAAACTTTCCCATTATGTTTAGACTTTTTTAAAAATTTTATCAAAGAAACATTTGCCTACACCAAAGTCAAGAAGATATCACAGAGATGATGTTATTTTATATTGTCTTCTAGATATTTTATTGTTTTTAACTTTTCATGCTTAGGTATACAGTTCACCTGATGCAAAGCAAGGGTCATAAATCACCTTTTTCCATGTGAATAAGCAATTGATTCAATATTCTTTGGTTAGAAGATCTTCCTTTCCTCGCTGCACCTTGATTGAGCCTTTGTCAGAAAACAAGTGACCACATGTGTCCTTGTCCATGTCTGGACACACTATTTTTGTTCAGTTTTGTTCAGTCTGTCAATTTGTGTCTTTGCATCACTTCCATACTGTCTTGATTGCTGTAGCTTTAATACATCTAAATATTGGTTGATCAAATTCTACATGTGAAATTTGGAATTATTTTATGAATTTCCCAACACATTTTTATGACAGGAAAAATTGGCATTTTTTTTGGAGTATTTGGAGAGGTATTTGTCACTCTGACACAATAAGTCTTCCAAAACTATGAACCTGTGTATCTTCCCTATAAAAATGTAAGCATCTTTAATTTATTCAAAATTAATCTCGTTCTCTCTTTTTACTTTTTCTTTCTCTTTTTCTGTGAGGTAGATAGTATTTATTTTTTGACTCCAAGAGGCATTATATATGTTATTAAAGTCAAGCAGGCTGATCTGTTGATAAGTAAATAGTGTCAAGCATGAAATTTGCATAAATTTGCCATAATGGATAATGTTGCAGGAAACACTCTTGACAAAACAAAGCTCCAGATAGGGAGTGTCCACAGCTGTGCTATGATGAAGGGTGAATATCAGCCACCACCCATGAATGCCAAGGGCCAGTTTGGCACCAGACTGTTGATATGCAACAATGTAGCTAGAATCAGAATTATGTACACAGACTTTAGAATCTTTGGATACTCACTAGCCAAACATTTCAGAGGCAAACAGGGGAATGGACAGGAATGCTGTGGTTATGTGTGCTTCCCTAAAAAGGTATTAGAGCACTATATATTGCTATGTATAAGAGAAAGTCCTAAAAACCGTGGAAAGGCTGGTACAGACACCCACATTTAAATATCCACATTTTACATACAGATCACTAAAATTATCACAATACTGGCCAGGAGTGGTAGCACACGCCTATAATCCCAGTGACTCAGGAGACTGAGACAGGAGGATCAAAAGTTTGAGATTAGCCTCAGCAATTTAGCAAGACCCTCAGCAACTTAGTAAGATTCTGTCTCAAAATTAAAAAAAAAAAAAAAGAAAAGGACTGAGGATGTGACTCAGTGGTAAAAAAGCCCCTGGGTTCAATACTTTGTAACAAGAAAAAAAAAAAAGGATGTGAGGGGGAAAGAGTCACAGGTAAAAAGTTTTAACTCAATTAAACAAAACAAAACAAAACTCTGAAATTCCTGGAGAGGTGTCTGGCCACCTTTTATAATGTTACTGACAATCACAGCAAGTGACTAGCAGGTAGGAAGGAGGAAGATGCTGTAGTAGCAGAGAAGGGAAATAGCTAAATTAACAGGAACAAACACATTTACAAGGGCATTCATCCTTGGGCATTGATAGGCTGCCACCAAGGCAAGGGTTAGGGCCTGCATTATGGAAGCGTGCCAGGTTGCACTTGGCTCTACAGAAGGTGCTGATGTTAACCTCTGGGGGTGCTGATGTCAGCCTCTCTGCCCCAGGAAGTATGGCTTCTGGCTGTGTGAGGCATCTCTCTGGTGTATGAGCACACGTATGTGCACATACATGTGTCTGTGTGGATAAGTGTTTGGGGAAGACTGTGCTCACGGCTACCAGAGGGACTCTTTCCTTTTGCTACAGACTTCTTTTGTGGGATTAAGGGGAAGTGAAAATTAAAATGATCCCTCTACCGAAAAAATGTTCTAATATCACCTAAACATTCAGTTATGGAAGGATTTATTCACCTTTCACATGCATCTAGTCAGATGAACGTTTTCTGAAGAAGTACAGCAGATCTACAATCACTAGATAAAAGTAGTAAGTTATAACCCAGCCACTGACAGTCCATATCTTATTCTCTGTGAACATGTACTCTTGGTGAAGCGTTTATTCAAGTCTTTCCCCCCACTTTTTAATTGGGCATTGTTTTCCTACTATTGTCTTTTGAAAATAGTTTCATCATTTATCACTCTTTCAACAAATATTTATGGAAGGCCTACTATGTACCAGGCATTATGCTAAATATGAGAGATCCAATATTCCCATATACTGGAGCCAAGATTGGTCATTTGTTTGACTAATTGAGTTGGAAAACCATATTTTGGATCAGAAACATTCTGAGACTCCCATGCTACTCTTTTTTTAAAAAAATTGATTTTTTTCCCCTTACTCTTGAGTTTTGAGAGTTCTTTTTATAGTCTGGATGCAAAACCTTGTCAGAGACATGATTTACAAATATTTTCTCCCAGTCTGTGACTTGTCAATTGGAAACTGGCAGTAAGACAGTGCTGTTTAATGAATAAGGCTCTCTTTAGAGTCCTATCATTACGACCAATAAAAAAAGGCACAGAATCTTTAAACTCTGTGCTAGAGAAAAATCCAACTGAGGAGTCAGTTCACAGCACTGGACAATCAGAGGAAGGGACCTCCTGGTACCTGGGTCATCTCATGGTAAAGTAAAGGGCCTTATGGTACAGTAATAGATTTGGAGGCACAAAGAGAAAGTAGCCAATTGTCATGAGTGACCATATGCACACAAAATTAATACTCTGGGAGGAAAGTGGCTTAAAATATTTTCAGCACATTATTAGTGGACACTTTTTTCTTTTTCTTTCACACTGGGGACTGCATATTAAATGTACTTTTAACCAATAATTTTACTTGGCTGGAAAACATCAAACTCTGAGGTCAGATGAGAAAAACTACAGCTATTTGCTCTGTATGTGTTTTAAATCATGCACGTTAGTTCTTTAAATAGAAATTTTAATATTCAGATGAATGCACCAACATGTATGTTGTTTATGTCCTGGTTGCTTTTTCACCATTAGTCAACCTTTCACCTTTCCCACAGGTTCATCAATTATCACCCTTGCCATGATTTTTGCTGGATCAAAGAACATCATTATATGAGAGACAACAAATGCCATAAAATAGTATTTTATATTTTTATACATATTCAATGTTTCTGTGTCATTATAAATGGTATAATTTAAAATGTTATTTTATCATTGTCTATTGTACTAATGATAATAGTTTTTTTTTTTTTCCTTTTTGCCTTATTGCATGAGCTAGGGCTGCTAGTTCCATTGTGAGTCTGTGACTTTGCTTGACATTGCTATTTTATGACCCAACTTCTCCACTCTGTCACCTTTTTAACCAGTGGCAGAATGATTGCTTCAGAAGTCCTCCCCATTCAACTTTCTTCATATTTTCAACCTCTACTTCATATGCTAGAGTGGGCCTTACTTGCTGTGTGTAACTACATGCTACACAAAATTGCTTTTTTGATAAGTTTTTGTTGGTATTTTTCTAATTTATCCTTGCCTCTTACTTGCTAGATTATATCGTAATGGTAGTGTTTAAGGTGTGGTATGCTAAGTGTGTATGCAACCATGTGAGTGAGTGTGTGTAGTTGTGTTCACATTTTTTAAGCATCAATTTTATTATTATAAGAATTATGAGAAATGGACATTTATTAAGAACCATCATTGCTAACTCAGAAACATGGGAGAAAGGACAGAGAAAAGGGCAGGGGGGAGTGTCCCAGCAAAACAGTCCATGGTTTCTCTCTTCATAGGTGAGATGCTGTGGGATTTGTCTGTTGGTCTTTCTCAGCTTTGTTTCTGAATCCAGGTGTGGCTGCCCTCCATTCATTGAAGTCTGTCTGTTTTTGAATCCGGGATATGTCTTCAGACTGGCAGGCAGCAACACCTCCACAGCACACAGATGATGGTCCTCCTGGTCCCTTTCTTCCAGCCCTGGCTGTGGTTCTACCATAGGGTTGCCCAGTGGATGGGGAGTTTCCTTCTGATGATGGGAGGGCTTGCTGCTTTCTGCCTCCTATCCACTGCAGCTCATCTAGGAGCTGAGCAGGGAGGGTACAGGGACATGCTGGGGGAGGGGTTTTAATGGGAATGGTGGTCCTCACACACTGCCTGCAAAGAGAAATGGCAGGCAGGCTGGGTCTTCTGATGCCCTTCTTCCCTGACTGCTCGTCCTCCTCAGACAGCTGATTCTCACAGAGCAAGAAGAAGATGCCAAGTTCAGGCTCCCTGGGACACCTCTTTGGGAAGAGAGTAAAGCTGGAAGGATCTGAAGGGCATGGGTAAGGCCCAACCTCCAGCTAGGCGGGCTGACCTTGGATGATGCAACTTGCTCCCTGGGTTGTCTGGTACTGGGGTACCAGATATGAGACCATAACCTCATTGAATTGTCTCTCTCCTAAATCTAGACGGTTATCACGTGGGTCATAACCTATGTCAAACACGATCCGCATATTGTGGGGTCTGGGTTGTGGTGGGTGGCTCACTAGGATGAGTTGAATATTCCTTACCAGAGGAAGCATCCTGTGACCACAAAGTAGAGAAAAACACTGGGCTCCAGATGTCCACTGCTGGGCCATTATATTATTCCTACCAGTAGAGTTCTGGGGGCACAGAACTACAGAGTGCCACAGAACTAGACCAGCTTCTGCCCAGCCGTGAACCTGCAACCCAGGCTAATGTCACAGAGTGTGATGTTTCTGCTGCCATCCACCAGGGTGTTCTCTGGCTTTAGATCTCTGTGTGCAATGTGCCTCTAATGGCAGGGCATGGGGCGTATGATCTGCCTGAACACTCTCTGGGCCTCCTCTTCCTGCATGCCAGCAGCTTCCAGGAAGTGGTACAGCAGCTGTCCCCATCATGTTCTCCATCACAGTGTAGATGTTTTCAATGGCTTCACCAATGTGAGACCATGTGGTCACACCTGGGTGTTCTCCTCAGCTTTATTACATGTACTTAAGACATAACAAAGGGCAAGTTCTGTTCTACCTCTGGCAGGACTTTCACAGCCACCTCTGTTCCCAAGGGATATGTTGGGTCAGTTTTACCCGGGCAGAGGGGCTCTACCCGATGTCCCTCAGAGCACTGTGATTGCACATGAGGGTGTCCTCTCGGGAGGAGCAGGCAGAGGAACCCTGCCACACTCTAGTACCTCACTCTCTGACTGCTCTCACTATACACCTCCTAAGCAACGACACCAACTAAGGTTGCCAGCTAATTAAAAAAAGAAAGAAAAAACAAAGCCAGCAAAATAAAATAAAAAAGCACAAGGTAACAAAATTAAACAACAATAAAAATGAACATCAAAATAAAAATTCTAAGGTTAAAAGACCCAAACTACCAAATGAGCTAACTATGTGTGAGTCCAACAGTCACCAGCCCAGAGCTTCCTGTGCTTATGGACAACACAACAACATCACAACAACAGCAACAACAAATCAGCCACAGCCAGGGTCTCGTGAGGTAGTTACTGCACCTCCCTTGCACTGGCTCCTTGTGAGGTCAGAGCTTGAAATAGCTCTGTCACGGCTGGGTATAAGCCACAGGGTCTTCTCACTTTGGGGCCTCCAGGACTTTTTCCATCTTAATAATAAGGATAAAAAAGGAGTCTATAAGTTTTTTGTTTCAGTGGATTGTGGAGACTGATATTTACTTATTTAGAAATTAAAATATGAGTTATTAAAAATGGCCTTTTCATTTTGAGTCTGAAAAATCTGTGATAATGTTGGCTTTTAAAGACCTCATCATATCATTCCCTTTTCTTCCAACTCAGAATGATCGGTGTCAAAAGGATGGTTGCACTCCACTTGCATCATGACTCTAACAGAATGCTTTGTTCTCTAAGATACTGCAAGGCACGTAACTAACACGTATGGGACTCAGAGCAGGGAAGCTTAATTTCCCCATCAGGTCCTCATTGGATTTCTCATCAGAAATCCTGAAACCCAGAAGGAAGTGTTTTGATATATACAAAGTGATGAAGGACAAAACTAGTCAGCCAGCAAAATTGTGTTTCCCACAGGAGGGAGAGTGGATGCATTATCAGATGCCCAAGACCCTTCATGCTGCTGTAACAAAATACCTTAGACTGGGTGATTCATTAACAACAGGAATTGACTTCTCACAGTTCTGGAGGCTGGTTGAGTGCCAGGTCTTTCAATGTTTGGAGATAGCTAGTGATTTAACATGGAAACTTGTGGCTGTGTCCTAACATGGTAGAAAGGATAGATGGGCTAAATTCACTATCTCAAGCCTATTTATTTCTTTATGGTGCCGGCAATTAAACCCCAGGGCCCCAATACATGCTAGGCAAGTGCTCTGCTACTGTGTTATATGCCCAGTCCTTTTCTGTTTGTTTGTTTGTTTGTTTTGACATAGGATCTCACTAAGTTGCTCAGGCTAGATTAAAACAAGTGTGTGATGCTCCTACCTTAGTGTCCTAAGTAGCTAGGATTACAGGTGCATGCCACCATGCTCAGCTTGATAAATGTACTTTTGTGTTTGTGTAGTTCTGGGGATTGAACCAGGACTTGACGCATTCTAGATAAGTACTCTTTTCTTAAGGCGTACTTCCCATTCTTGAGGTTGGAGCCGCATGGCCTGGCTCTATCCTGAAGGCCCCTGGGCTCTCAGTACCGTTGCATTAGGGTTGAAGTTTCCACAGGAATTTTGGAGGGACACACACATTTAAACCACAGTCCGAGGTAAAGAAGGATCATGGATTTGGTAACCACGAGATGTGCCCCAGGTGAAAGGAATTCTTTGGGTTGAACTGAAAGACATTTGATAGGAACTTGGAGCTGATGCTCTCAGAGCTTTCAGATTTTTGTGTCTATAGATGAAGTTTCTATCCAAAGCCAGTGTGATGAAGTCTCCCAGACTGGTTGATGGGCATGATGATGTTGTCTGTGCTGATCCTTAGCTTTGGAGCATCAATCACTATTCACATCAGCATCCCTGGGGCAAAGGCCACAGGAAGGTGGTTATAATGCTTCTGGCACACAGCAAGACCACCTGGGCCGAGTTCAATTCCTCCCTAGATACAGTTCTCAGCCAGGAGCCCCACACAGTGGCCTGCACCTTAAGGATCTCCATGAAACCTGAGTGGCAGAGGGATGTTTATGGATGGTGTCTGGCTCCTGGGCATTCTCTGCAGAAGGAATTGGATCACCTGCAGCTTTTGCTGCTGCTCCTTGAACCCCTACTCCTGCATCTGCTCATGCATGTGTTGCTGGCAGAGCAGGATATGTGATATCATGCTGGAGGAGCTTATCAGAGGCTTGGAGGTCCCGGGATGCTCTGCAGAATTGCTGCTGCTCTCTCTGCTGCTCTGGGCCTGGGCTCCAAGGCAGCGGCAGCCAGGACAGCCATATAGATGTTGGAACCCTGGGGTGGAGAGTGGCTCTGCAGTCTGGGAGGTCATGAACCAGATGGGGTTGGAAGCAGCAGTGGTCCAGTTTCTTCTGTGACCCCTTAGAACAGGGCTTCTCTGGTACCCTGGGCTCCAGGAAGTGCAAGGTAGTTCTCTTCTTGGCTTCTTGGCATCTCTTCAATCATAACTATTTATTTTTAGCTCTACTAATTATTTTGCAAACAAGAAGTAATGCTGTGAAAACATTTTTATTCTATAGTTTGCTACTTTTACAAAATATTTTACTGTGTTTTCAATATATTTTTGGAAATTGGTTAGAGATATTGGCTTAACATGTAACATTGCAATTTTTCCCATTTAAGATAATGAAGGAAGATTGCTTGTTTATATTTTTGCAAAGAATGCTTGATCTTTAGGCGTGGACTAATGACACAAAATGAAAGATGCCTGTAGTTTTAAATGTTCCCTTTACTATGTTGAATTAAAAGTCATAGATTAAACAATATAATGAATCCCTAATTTCAAAAAATTAAATCCCTTCATTATAAAATGTAGAGAAAATAGAAGAACAGATGACTATAATTATGATATAATGACATATATTTCAGTATATAAGTGCTTAGTCACATTATACTAGTTGAAAAATTAGTTAGACTTATGTCTATACATATAATCAAATGATAAAAAAAGTTTCAAATACAGAGTACCCAAATTCCAGGGTATATGATCCTCCAAAAATAGAACACCTTTTTAAAAGTCCTGAAGAAAACTGAAAAGAAAATCCAAAAATTCTTCAACTTATATAGCATTGCATTCCTGGAAAATTCAGTGGATAATAAAAACATACAAAATTTTTATGATTTGTACATAGAAACAGAGTTAGGTTCTAGCTCATATAATTCTAAATAGATTTTTGTTTTACTTATATGGGTTTTCCTTGGAATATTTGAAAGTTGTGCAAGATGCAATGTAACTTTTCACTCCATGGGGACTGTTCTTTATGCTCGAGAAGTAGAGCAACCTCGATCTCAATCACTGAATTCTACTAGAGTTTCTCAGTTGTTGTGACTGCCAAAAGTCACCCCTATAAACTTGCTAAGCACCTGATCAAGAATCACAAGTGGAATAGATTATTAAATAGATGATTGTCGATGATCTAATTTATTGTTATATTGTGAGAGTTTAGTCTAAGAACTAAAAATCAAATGACTATTTGCAGCCATAATGATAAAAGTCTGCATTTTTAGGAATGTGCTGTCATCCTCAGAGTCCCACCTGAATTTCCAGGTTTCTAGGACTGAGGATGCTGGAGAAAGTACCGAAGTTCACAGTTCGGTTCAGAGATCCATTGGCACTTGGCCCTTCAGAGGCTGGACCATCACAGAACTAAAAGTGGACTGTTTCACTAGTTTGGAGTAAATTTTCCAAAAGGTCAACATAGGAGTATTTGTGTTGGGCTGAGCTACATTTCACTACTAATTTGTCTCTGGAAGCTCTAGCCCGTAGTGTGGCTGTATTTGGAAATAGGGTCTTTAGAGGGGAAATTAAATAGAATGTAGTTATAAGGATACAACCCTAATTCTCATAGGAGCAGGAAAAGACACCAGAGAGCTTGCTCTTTTTCCTATGTGCTTAGAGAAAAGGCTAGCTGAGAATCCATGGAGAAGGTGGCTGTCCACCAGTGGCAAAGATAGGCCTCACCTGAAAACCCCACCCTGCCGACTCCCTGATCCTGAACTTCTGGTAGCCAGACCCTTGATTTCTGTTGTTGAAGGCACACAGCTGTGGTATTTTGCTGGAGCATCCCTAGGAGAGCAATATGGTGAGCATATAATTTACTTCTAGTAGATTTCTCATTCCTTATTGGTTTTTCTATTAGAGTGAGATTGCACAGATGGAAGTCTATGTTTGAAAATAGTTTTATATCAGCCTTTACCTGGCAATCAACATTCTATCTGTGTTAGCTAGGGAAGGGGTGGATCTGGCCTTTCTGACCTCTGAGAAGATCATATCCATCGCTCTTGCTTGGCTTCTTCTCTGTGACTTGCCTTTCTGATCAGGTGTTCCCCGGGAGGAGGGGGTGGCACTCTGAAGCATATTTGCATTCGGTGCTCTGTAAGCGTTCTTGTCTCCTCTTGCATGCATTAGCTATCGTTTGAATTTTAATGACGAATTCTCTAAATATGATTTCTTTCCATGTTTCTGTAGCTCCTTGAATTTTAATCTGCTGCTACTGTCAGTTCCAGTCACTCCCTTTTACTCCATTTTAAATAGGCTGCTCCATCTGTGCCCCACATTTTGGCATCACCAGAGGGAAGCTGTGGGTAGCATGTAGTAGTCACTGACAATAAGGATCCACCCATCCCACATATCAGCACTTGAAAGCATGGAGCCTCTTTGAAGCCTGACTCACTCCCTGTTTTTAACTTGTTTTTAATTGACATATAATAATTGAATGTATTTATGGGACACAATGTGATAATTTGATACACATTTACAATGTGTCATGATCAGATCCAGGTAATTAGCATTTCCATTTCCTTTAACATTTATCATTTCTTTGTTTTTGGAACCAAGAACCCTTACCTTCTAGCGCTTTATAAAATATATAATCAGTTGTTGTAAACTGTAGTCACTCTACAATTGTCCATCCTCGGGTAACACTGATACCGTGGCTCATCTCTGGACTCACTAGATCAGGGGAAAAGAGGAGCTGCAGGGATCTGGCCACCCGACAGAGTTCATCAGGAGAAGACAGGCTTTTTATGAAATTCAGAAAAGCCCTAAATTTTCTTCAAACCTTCTAAAAAATTCAAAGGCCAAGAGGCAGAGACTCAAGAGAAAGTCACCAGTCTTTTTTAACAGAAGAATAAGTAATAAAAAAAAATGCTATTTGAATCATACCATCATCCTGAACTTGTGAGTTGGGATCTGTTTGGGAAATGTGACTTTCCTATATTAAGTGACAGTGCTAAGGCAGCTAAGGGAGGCACTGAATTGCACATAGGCAACTATTACTTTTTCTTTCTCTTTTTTTTTGCACAGCACAGATGGTAGTGTATAGTAGTCAGTTCATTTTTTTTTTCTTTTTTAGTAGCAGCCATTTCTCTTGGTTCAGTATTATTTCCAAATGATTCACCCTATTAATTTGATCAACATGTCTTTATTGACCTTCCTCCCAAGTAAGGGTGAAGTGAAAACATGTAGGGACTAGGGATGATACCCTATAAGGGAAGGTGAATCCTAAGCATAAGTAACGTGCTTTGATGATGTGCAGCATCACATCAGTCTTCCTCACGGTGCTTTGAGACTGGACAAGCACAGTCATAACTCCTCAGAATGCATTAACTAATAAATTGCTTTTGCATTGACAATAGGATTTAGGAGGCTGGGGAGCATGGTTATGATCGAATGTATCTGGAGGAAATATTAATTATAATTCTCATTTTACAGATAAATTAATGTAGGCTGAGAGCGGTAAGTGGTTTATCCCAAGTAATGAAACCGCTATGTGGCAGATTCACCAAGATCTAATTCACATTCTCTGAGTTCTAATTCACATTCCCAACTCTTTATTGTACTTCATATTGCCATAAGAGAACTTCAAACAAAGTAATTTTCAAAACCTACAATTTGGAAATGATATGTGTTCCACACAAGGGAGGTGAGTATGTAAATCATAGTATTGTTCAGTGGTAAAAATCAAGAAGCCATTAAGTATTAGATTACAAAAAGGGATCCTTTGAGACAGCTTAATGCCATCCTACTATGTTTTTGTGTAGGGTGGCAGAGTAAGAAAAGTGCATGTTTAGAATTATATGCAAATGTAAATTTAACAAGTAAGGAAGATAATCTACCCAAGTCTATGTTTTATGATGGCATTTTTCCTTTTCTTCCTTTTCTACTTACTTTCTTCTCTGTTTTTGTTCTTCTCCTTTTCCTTCCCCTCTTTTTCTCGTTGTCTTTATTTCTTGTTTGTGTTTATTGTTTCCAGATTTTGGATAACAAGGGAGTATTGTATTGATGAAAAGGAGAAGAAAAATCCTGAAGAAATTACGTCCAAGTGAAAAGTGCACAAAGAGGAGTCTCCGTGCAGAGGTGTGGCCCGGGGCGGGCTGGGAGGGAGACTGAGCTCCACCAGGAGAGGTCTAGGAAGGTGTGACCTGGAGAAGGAAAGGGACTCGGAATGCTCATGCTTTGTATGGAGACCCCAGGGTAGCTCAGCTTGTTCAAACAAAAGATTCCAAGAGTGACATAGTATTATACCAACAAGGTTGGTGCTACATACAAGTAAGTTAGTAAGTAAACTATGGCTAGCCTAAGCCATCAGGTGGGGACGGCTCTGCCATTGTCTGTGTGGTGACTTGGTTTTACGTGATTGAAAAGGAACCTCATATTTTTAGCACAGTCCTCAGGAACGAACTGGCTAAGTCTGTTCTGTCTGAATGCACAGACGGCAGAAACCTCTTAGTTTTCTCGAAACCAATAAAATAGTGAGAAATAGTCATGTTCACAAGTAGATGTTAAATCTAGGGCAAATTCTTGCCAAAAAACATAGGACACTTGGCAAGCTTGAGCTAGGGCTATTAAACATGAGGGCCTATTACTGAATATTTATGGTCCGCACCATTCTTGAAATGCTGTAATTTGAGTGCCCTCCAACAGTTTATGGCAGGTATTTCTATACCGATCATGAGCACACTAGCAAGTTCCAGAAACAAGGAAGTCAGCACTATTTTTGCCCTGATTCATTTTCATGCTCCGCCAGCAGCATATGCATGCATTTCAAACGAACGTAGTATAGTGCAGATACTATAAAAATACTGTTTTCAACTTCAAGTAGTTTTACCTGGAATTAACGTTTCTTTGGAGTAATGCTATACTTTTATTAGGTCATGAGATAAAACCATTAACCCCAAATGGTGTTGGAATTGATTTCCATCATGGAACCTACCTCAGCCTTCTCTCTGTGTTCCTGGGGTGTCCCATTCTTTCCTTGTGATTCACTTGGTACCTTAGTCAGGAGCCAGGAACATCAGTGTGTATTTTGGGACTTAAAAACACTTATTCCTTTATTTCTTACCTTAACGGAGATGAACTCTTCCACCATTTTCTGTGGCTGTGAGGTCAGCTTATGATTAAGCTTTCCAGATTTTGTTTAGTTCAAACACTGGAATCCATCGAGTAGAAAATGTTTTGAGGTGCTAGACTTAAATCCTCACAACTTCCCAGCTATTGACCTGGGGCACATTTCTTAAATGTTTATGCCTCCTGTAAGAAGAGAACTAATAATACTTGACTCATACGGTGAACAAGAGAATTATTTCAGATGGCATCTGTCAGTAACCCTGCAAGACACAGAGCCTGGACTCAGTCTGATGGCACATCCCAGCTGGACTTGGTAGTACCCATGGTACTTATGTTCTCTCCTGCTCTGAATTAACTCTTCACACCCTGTTATGAAGACCAATTGAAATTCCATGAGTTTTCAACTTTCAATCCTACCAAGGTGGTTTACATACTAGTCTAAAAATAGCCTTTTCAAATCATTTATAATTTTTCTTTTATCAGAGTCATTCTTCCAAGGCAATCAATAGCTGCTATCATGCTGGAAAGGATTTCCTAAGGAGCAAACTGGGACTGATGGAAAGGAAATCCAGGACATAGAGAAGTGTCTGCTCTTCAAACTCTTATGATCCCAGGATCGTGTATGTAGGCCAAAGACACCATCCCATTCCTTTTCAAGCCATTCTGTATATCTTTAATGCCTGGAAGTCCTTTCACTTACTTGAACCTGGCCCTCATAGCTGATAGAACTCAAAAGATTTTAAGGATTTTTTATTTTAAGGATTTCCCCAGAAGTCAAGTAAAAACTGCCCACATCTTGGTGCAGATTTAGGAGTGATTAACTTGTTGCTATTTATTATGACTTCTTGTAGATTCAATGACTTGAAAATGAATGGTAGGGTATTATAGAATCTGGCAGGATGCATTGTGTCCTAATGGACATACCTGTGCTATTTATGAGCAACACCATGAGTACTCATTTCCCGAGCATTTCTAATACAGGCACATAAGTGAGTAAAGTCGTCTCTGACCCAGTTTCAGGAGTTGGTGTTAATCTGAAATGGTGGATCACAGGGTCAGTTGTAGGGCTGCTGTCAGGTGGCTTAGTAGTGGAGCTTTTGACATCTTAATCATCACCTGCCTCCTTTGCACTTGGCCAGCTGTGGTGCTCAAGTGGCAAGGAAACATAAATGATGTGCTTCAGGGGCACAAATACAGAGGGTGTGTACAGGGAAATATGTGAGGACCTCTCAGAAAATGGCAAAGTAGCAGAGTCCGTAAGTGTGGCTACTACTACCACCACAACCCCAAATCTGTGTTTTTGCTTCCTGCTTAACTCTCTCTCACACTCTTCCATGTCCCTGTATGCACATACACATTCAGCAGCCTGTAAGATGTGAAGCTGTCACACTTTATAGAGGGCTTGACAAACAGTACTAGAGGGTGTGCAGTCTGGATTAGCAGGGAGTTAGCCAGGAGATCTAACTTCCTCTGGACTGCTTCTCTACTCAGGGTCAAGTGTGAGGGATAAGGTGCAGCAGGACACAGAAACCTTGTTATTAGTTGGACTAGTTCTACCATCTCATTGTGTCCTACTTGAGGACTGTCCAGAACAGCAGAGTCTTTTGACATTTGTTAATCATGATGCTGGGTGGTCCATTTGATTGAATGCAGGACTTCACAAGCCCTTGGATCATCAGGAGACTGGGTTGGGCTCCAAAGACGTGGCGAGGAACTGGCACCTTAGTTTTTCTGAAATATGTTAACAGTGAGTCCATATCTATAAATCAGTATAAAAAGTTAGCTCAGTTCTCAATATACATGCACTTATCTTCATATCAATTGCACAAATGTTCCATCATACATCTGAAAATACAGCATCATATAGGTACCTCATTAAACAAGCACAACGCCTGGCCAGTTTAAAAACAAAAAAACGATGAAGCTGAAAGGTCATTATGAGTAGAAGTTGTATTTTCTTCCTGCTTTTCAATGGATCATTTGGCACAGTCTGCCTCAGACAAGTGAGTTAGGGCCATGGGAGGGTGTGGTGTCTAAGAGACGCTTATTTGGAAACTAAAGGTAATCACAGTATAAGAACTGAGAAAGCACAGTGTGTGTGTGTGTCAGTGTGGGAGTGTGCGAGGACACTCAGGTTTGAGGTGGAGACAATGGAGTCCTTAGGTCATTCCCAGCAGAATGGACACTGCCTTTACAATAGCAAAAAAATGAGTTCTATTTGCCCAAAGGAATCACAGCCAAAATCATATTCTTTTCTTTGGTAAAGATTGCTCTAGAAACTGGATAGAGCTAATCCTGTGGACAGACAATATGTGTATTTATAGTGTATATATATAGTCAACCAATATGATTGACTCAGTTTTTCAATTTACATCTTTCCTGTCAGAGTCTTACAGATTAACTCTCTCCATTTACTTCCTTTTACCACTTTAGGCTTAAGGAAGTTAAAAAGAAAACAAAAACAAACAAACAAACAAAAAAAAAAAAAACTTGGGAAGTCATGAGAGTGACATGATCAACCTCTGAATTTAGAAACCCTCATTCCAGGAAATGAGGTCCCTCTAGAGTGAACTAAAACTCAGCCAGAAATTTGACCCAAGGGGTTCTGGATACAAAGAGCATAACTTTTTTTTTCTTTTTAAGCAAGGAAATCAACATGAGTTTTTATTTAATTTTTTTCAACTTTTTAAAAACTTTTTAAATTGGTGCATTATAGTTGTACATAATGATTTGTTGTCACATATCCACACACGCATACTATGTAACAATATAATTTGGCCAATATCACTCCCCAGAATTTCCTCTCTCCCTCCCTTCCCTATTGCCTTGTGATTTTGAATTGTGTTTTCCTAATTATTAGTAATGTTGTGCCATTTGTATATCAAATATATCATCTGTGCAAAACTCTTTTTTTTTCAAGTCGTTTAGTCAATTTTTAGTCAATTTTTTTTTCTTATTGTTTTAGGGACTCTATATATTTTGGAAATTAACCTCTTATCAGATATACAATTTTTCAAATACTTTTCCCCATTCCGCAGGTTGTCTCTTTACTGTTGATTATGACTTTTGATGCACAGCTATTTTGGGGAGTGTGGTAGTGTGTGCTTTCCTTGATCATCCCTTCCCTCCAGAGCTGGCTTCAAGGGCATGACATCTTTGCAGTTTCATGAGGCCCCACATTGGAAGACCCCTGTTCCTCATGTTCTACTGTGGCTACCTTGAGATTCTTGAACCTTTGAACAAGGGGCTATGCATTTCTATTTTGCACTGGGTCCCCCAGATTCGTGGCCCATCCTATTTCCCCTCCACTTGCCTCCAAACTTTTCTTCCTTACTGTCCTCTGATACTCTTGACAGTTTTTCTTTTAATCTTCACTTTTCTCTTAAATAGCTGCTAACCCTAAGACTTTCTGTTTCACAATCTGACAAATCTGTCTGAACACAGTATTCAAGTCAATTAAAGTCATTGAATCACTCTGACTTGATTTTTAGTCAATGTGGCTATCATAACATTTCAACGTGTGAGAATGACAACAGGTGTAATAAAAATTTTCAGCCTTTATCAAAAAAAAAAAAAAAAACTAAGAAGACTGTGCCAAAGGAAAAAGCCTGAAAGACTGTGCCTAACACTTGGTTGCATTTTGACTGCATTGCATCTATTTTTCAGAGCAGATGTATTATTTTGAGTCTTTTAATACGTTAGGTACAGCGGCTGAACCAGCTTCACTCTGCTAAGGCTGCCTTGACATAGCATTTGCTATTAAATGAACTGTCAAGATGGTTTTGTTAGAAAATTAGCTCTTTTGTTCCTAGAATACAGGTAAAGCAAATGAAGATAAAGAAAAGGGGATTGCCAAAGGGTGGAAGAAAACCAAACTTTGGTACTTGCTTTCCTTTCACCCAGTAATTTCCCCTAATTGTGGTGTTGGAGATTCTCTGGAGGAAAAGAGAAACAGAGAATATGTCAAGCTGTGTAACTTTACTCAAATAAATAGCCGATGCTATCCATCTCTACATTCAGGATGAACTGCCTGCGAATACTAATGGCGGGGCTTCGCATCATTGATCTTCATCAGGCGAGTGTATTATCCTTCGCGAGTGCTCCTGTGCTGCCCACCTCTGGTGCACCCCGCTGCTTCCTCTTTCTCTTGCCTGCAACTTTCATTTTAACCTTTGAATCATTAATCAAGGCAGTGACCTTGACTATGAGAGTCTACATTTGGTGAGTAAATGGAATGGAAATCTGAAGATGTGCGGCCCTCAGTAGCTGGAGACAGAGCATCTTTTCTTGGGGATATCTGAGCAGGATCGCTGAAGAAATGATGCCATTGACTATCAACTTCTTCATCTGCCATCTCAGATTCATGCTGCCCTCCAAGGATGGCATTTAAAAAATTAGAGTTAGTTGTAAGTGCCTTTTATTATCTCAATTTTAAGACAGTGATTATAAAATTTGCAGATGGTATGTTACATAAAAGTGTGAAATGACTCTTCTGTTCATGACTCGCTGTCTCTTCTTCTTCTTCTTCTGGTCCTTAAAGCAGATTTCTGCTCTACAAAATGCATTGATTTTTTGGATTCAGGAAGATGTGGATTTGAATCCCAGAGAGGCTGAGCCAATTTTAAGCAGTGGTAGGGACCTGGGGGCTTTGGGAGAGGCTTGGCTTTCTACCTTAGCCCTAGTCTTCCAGCAAAAACTCTCCCAAAAGAACTACAGAAAGAGTCTGTTTGCTGTGTAAATACGTCTTCCTGTAAATCCCCAGCCTGACCTTCCACAAGATCACTGCCCTAAGGCTATCCCATAGGGAAATTCCTCTGGAGCTGCCAGTAAAGTAGGCTCAATTTTTTAACTCTTCTAAGTTTTAGTTTAACTTCTGTAAATCTGAGGTGACCTGTCTTATAAGATTTCCTGTGATTAAATAGGGAGCATTCATGGAAGGGCCCGGTACAGTCTGAGACCTGTGGGATACTGTTTCTACGCAACAAAATGGTGACTTACAAAAATGAAGCATCCAGAATCCGTGAAAGTTGTAATCAGGAAGGTTGTGGTATGTGTCATTCTGAATGGATGAATATTCTGTAGCATTTGCAATTATTAACCCTCTGTGATCCTATAAGTATTATCAAATTTTTATGAAAATATTTTTTAAATTTACTATATAATTACTTCTCCCTTCAAAATACACTGGGTATAATCATGCATGTGTTCCTTGTGTTGATACATATGTGGTGAGGTTGGGTGTATTTTTATGTGTTGGACATGGAGCACGCATGCACATGTGTCCTGTTTGTACATGTGTTATGGGAAGATGTTTTGATAACCCGTCATCATTATTAATAGGAGTCATGGGACATTTTCTCTCCAGTTATGAGTTACGTCCCTGAAAACACTTTGGCAGAAAATTTGAAGCTGAAGTGTTCATATATTTAATGGGAAAATTGTATTTGGGGGACCATGTGTATGTCAGAAATTTCTAGCACCTCTAAAAATAGTTTTATGTTCATTAAAAGAATAGTCACATGCTAAGTAAAAAGGCTATCACTAGCATTTTGCATATCTGAAAATGATGATGCTGTGTATGTAAAATCAAATGTAACTTTATCATCTTTTGTTCACTGAATCTTCTACCTGAAAATTCCACTGAAATGATGATTTAGAATTATTTTGGTATATGCTGATGGGATGCTTCATTGTGTGATCCCCTTTGGGGTCTTTCGGACTTTGGTCTCTAAGCTTTTGACATGTTCTTTCCTGAGTCTGCCAACTTTCCTATGTAGACTGTTAAAAGAAAAACTGAGATCAGTTTTATTTAACTGAAAAAGTTTATATAAGCAAGAAAAAGGTTCTAGAGCCAAATGTCATTCCAAATGATTTAGAATGCTCCAGTTCACACCTTTAAAGTTTTATTTATATCCAGAAAAAAAGAAAGTGATGTATAGAAATAGCTTAATTGGCTGAAGTCTTCATTTGGGTTGGGGTGAGGAAGCTGTTGGCCTTATATAGACATGGTCTAATCCATTGGCAGCTAGTGAAAGGATGAGGCTCAACAGTTGTGATCAGCTGAGACTCAGTTACATAGTTACAAAGGTATCCACTAAGGTTAGATCACACAATTTGTTTATGCATCAAGCTAGGCACAATTCAATACGATGGAGGCCACTTTTAGCGAAATTTTATCACGGCAAGAATGGAGGCCAATTTAGGCCAAACTTATTTCATTTATCAAGGTTTAGGGCTAGAATTTGAAACATTACACTTAGTGGCACTATAGAGTCTCTCCATTCCTCCATTCCTTATGTTGTATCTTCCCTTCCCTTCCTAATTCTTGGTACTATTTCCTATTAGACATTATTTCCATACATTTAAATAAACATGTTTATGGGGGGGGTTGTAAAAACAATTCTGTATTTAATAGTTTATTACCAAAAGATTTGCATTGGGATGGATAACTGCAGTAGTTGTGAGAGATAGTCCTCCTATGAGAAGCTGCCTGCTAAGCTATGTTCTTTTAGCATGTATATCTTAGCTAAATAATACTCCATTGCATATACATACCACATTTTGTTTATCCATTCATCTGTCTATGAACAGGTTGACTGCTCACACCTCTTGGTGCATAATCCAAAAAGAACACGAATGAGCAAATATGTCTTCAAGATTCTGTTTTCAACAACAACAATAACAACAACCAGAAATGAGATTGCTAGATCAAAAGGTAATTCTGTTTAGTTTTTTTTTTCCATAGCAGTTTATCATTTTTATTTCTACCAGTTATGTCAAGGATTCCAATTTCTTCACATACTTGGCAACACCTGTTATTTTCTGGTTTTATGTTGTTCTGTTCAAGGTGGGTAATCTAATAGGTTAAGTTACTATCTCGTTGTAAGATTATAGTTCATTGTGGTTTTGTTGTCTTGCTCCTCCCCCTCCTCTCCGAAGAGCTCCCAGCCAAGAGCGCCAAGTTCAAAGGTTTCCTCCCCGACCAATCCCCACAGGACACAGTGTCCGCTGGCTGTTCCCGAGTCACCCTGCCAATCAGCACCTGCCACGTCCCCTAGGCAACCCTTCTTAAGCCAGAGCTTGTAAGCACAAGCTCTCTTCTCTCCTCTCTCTGTCCTCTGCCCTCTTCCTCTCTTCCTCTTCTTTCTCTCCTCTCTCTACCCTTTTTCTCTCTCTTTCTGCCCTCCTCCTCTTCTCTCTGCTCTCTACCTCTCCTTCAGGCAGACCCCCAATAAAATCTCTTGGTTGAATCTCTTTGTCTTGGGGAGTCACTCGCCTTTCAGTTTTGATTTGCAGTCCTCAGATGATTAGTGATGTTGAACATGTGTTCCTATGCTTTTTGGCCAGTTATATAAAATCTTTAGAAAAATGTCAGTTCAGGTCATGTGCCCATTTAAAAATCAGAAGAATAAAATAGACATTATGATTGCTGTATGTATATAGGTGACTGTATGACCAATGTGATTCTGCAATCTGTACAATCAGAAAAATGAGAAATTATACCCCATTTGATTCAAATGTACGAATTGCCAAGATCATTGTAATATCATGTGAGCTAATAAAAAATTTAAAAAAATAAAAGAATACTTAATTTTTCTTGCCATTTTTGAGTTGTAGGTATTCTTCATATATTCTGAATATTCCATTTTTATCAGAAATATAGTTTTCACATTTTTCCCAATTCAATAGGTTGGCTTTTCACTTTGTTTCATTTACCATGCAGAAGTGGTTAAGCTTGATGTCGTCTCATTGGTTTATTTATGTTTTTATATTGTCTGTGCTTTTAGAATCATATCCAAAAATTCATTGTCAAAGCCAATGTCAGGAAGCATTTCTCCTATATTGTTTTCTGAGAGTTTTATAGGTTCAGGTCTTAGGTTTAGTTTGTTATTCCAACTTGAGTGAATTCCTGTGTATGGTGTGAGGTACGGGTCCAAATTCATCCTCTTATGTGTGGTTATACAATTTCCCTCAGCACCTTTTGTTGAAGACTCTATCTTTTTCCCATTGTGATGTCTTGGATCCTGTTGAAGATCATTTGATGACAGATGTGTTTATTGCTGATTTTGCTGACCTGCTCCATTAGCCTCTTTAGTGATGGATTACATGCCAGTCTACTTCTTTACTGTAAAGTTCTAACATGTTGTGAAATCAGAAAATGTGAGGCCTCCAGATGTGCTTATCTTTCTCAATATAATTTTGGTAATTCAGAGTCCTTTGAGATCAATGTAAATTTTAAGATTTTTTTTCTCTTTTTTTTTGCAAAAAGAAAAACAGCATTGGGATTTTGATAGGTACTGCATTGTATCTGTGGGTCACGTTGGGTACTATGGACATTTTAACAATATTAACTTCCAATTCTTGACCACAGAGTGTGTACCCATTGATTCTTCTTAATTCCTTTCAGTGTTTTATAGTTTTCAGTGTAGTGTTAGAGCCTGTCTTCTTGGTTAGGTTATTTTATTCTGTTTGATGCTATGTTAAGGAATTATTTTCTTAATTTCCTTTTTGTATAGTTCATGTACTCTATAGCAACACAAAGAATTTTTACATGTTGATTTTGTATCTTGCTACCTTGCTAAATTTGTTTATTAATGTTAACAGTTTTTGTTTTCTTTTGTGATGACATTATTTGTGAGTGGAGATGATTTTACTTCTTTCTCATGTGGATAGCTCTTCTTTCTTTTTCTTGCCTAACTCTTCTGTCTAGAACACCGAGGAATACTTTCAACAGCAGTGACAAGGGTGTGCATCCTGGGGGCCTGGGAGGTAGATCACTTGCTCAGCACAGTTGAGGCCCTGGGTTTGATCCTCAGCCCTGTAGGGGGGAGGGGGAAGAATGCTTATCTTTTTATTGCTCCTGATCTTAAAGGGAAAATATTCAATTTTTCACCACGGAGTATGTTGTTTGCTATGAACTTTTTAATATGTGGAATTTCTTACATTGAGATAGTTTCCTTCTGTTCCAAGTTTATCAAGTATTTTTTATCATGAGAAGTTCCATTTCGTCAAATGCCTTTTCTCTTTCATTTGAAATGGCCCAAGTGACTTTGTTCTTAATTCTGTTCATGGGGTGTCTTTCCATTGGCTGATTTTCTTATGTGCATTTTCATTGCCTTTCATTTTAGGCTTAACTCCAGCTTTCTCATGATGATGTTTTAATGTGTTGAATTTTGTTTGCTAAGATTTCATTGAGGGTTTATGCATTAATATTCATCTGGGAGATATTGATATGTCATTTTATTTTCTCATTGCATCTTCTGACTTAGGTATTAAGGTAATGTTGGCCTCATACAGTGAGCTTGGGAGTGTTCTCTTGGCTTTAACTTTTTGGAATAGTTTGAGAGGATTTGTATCCATTCTTTTGTAAGTGGTTTAATTCCACTGTGCTGTCAACCTGTCTGGGTTTTTCTTTGCTGAGAGTTTGTTGATTACTGATTCAATCTCCTTTTTAGTTATGGATCTGATCAGATTTTTTATTTCTTCATGATTCAGTTTTGGTATTTCTTTTAAGCTCTGTGAATAGTTTCTTTCAGTGTTCAACCTACATATTTTTTTTTCCAGTTCCAAATGTAAAGTATATTAAACTTTCCTGGGTGAGACAGAATCTCATAAGAAACTGTATCAAAAAGATGTTTCCTGGTGTAATGTAGCAGACTGACTTTCAAGTTCAATTTGGTTTTAACAATTAAGTTTAAAAATCAAATAGAAATGTTCCAGCACTGGGGATATAGCTCAGTGGTACAGTGCTTATCTTGTATGCTTGAGGACTTGGATTCAACCCCCAGAACCAAAAAATAAAACAAACAAACAAAAAACAAAACAAAACAAAAAACAAACAAACAAATGAAAAAAGAAATGTTTCAAACATTTTAGTTGTGTTCAACACTTACAATAGTATTTATTCCTTTTCATTTAATTAAGAGGACACATAAATAGGTATAAAATGCTTTATTGCCTTGTTTCTAACATGACTTTTCTACTACAGATTGCAAACTCATTTAATAAAGGGTAGATTCAATAGAATTGTGATGCCACTTGTATTTTTTTAATCACCCTTTCACCACATTTCAGATTCACATTTTACTCATTAAAAAAAAAAATCTATATTCCCATAACCCACTCTCTACCCATTTCTCACAGCAAATTATTGCAAAGGAGTTGATTGTGATATTTTATATTATTCTCACAAAATATGTATATGTTAAGAATATAAATCTTAAATATACATGAATGCAAAATTGATCTGAAATAGATTAATTTGACTCTCAATTTTCTCCCTGAGCTATGCTTTTAAAATCTAACTGTACCGAGATACCAAGCTAATCTGTTGTTTTTAAGATCTAGCTGTACTGAGGTACCCACAGCTAATCTGTTGCTTCTATGCATTTCATGGAGTTCCACGAGGCGGAACCATGTGGTCCTGGCCCACTCTCCCACCCACAGGTACACAGGCAGCTCACATCTCCCACCACAGCTGCAGAGAACATCTTTGTTCATCTTCATTCTGATTTTGTAATACTTGAGACTGTTTTATCTGCTGCCATGTTATGCACTTTTGTTAAACTCTTAAAATGTTCTCAAAGAACAGTTTATTTTCGGTCACTTAAGATCTTACCATTCTCCAAAGCAAAACCAGTATATTGAAATTTTGAAGAAATTTTGAAAACAAGTAAGTCAGAATATGGGGAAAAGAACTGAATCAGAATATGTCTATACTAACCCCGAGGATGACTTAGTATGATGGCTAACCCTGACAATGACCTCATCTGTTCTCAGTCTGTCTCGAAGAGGGAAAAGCTGCTCACAGCTCATGCGGCTTAATTGTCAGCTTCTTTACCTGCTGTGGGGAGATACCCTTTCCCCAGATGTTCAGCCCACTGTTTCCCAGTCACTAACGCGTTCTCGTCTTACACTTCATTGGTTTTATCAGGTCCGTTCCAGGGAATCAGAAACTAGGCTGGCCATGCAAAGTATCTTCTAAACTGGAATGCTCTCAAGGGTGAAAGAAGACACTATTAGTAGTGAACAGGGGCAATAGAGTCCTGAGCTGTTCTAAGCAAATGGAGAGGGATAGTGTTTTAGTTAGAGTTTTCATCACTGTGACCAAGAGAGCTGATAAGAACCATGTAGAGGGAAAGTTTATTTTGGTTTATGGTTTCAGTGGTTCCATCCATGGTCATCAGTTCACATCTGTGGGCTCAAGGTGAGGTGGAGAAGGGCGTGGTGGAGGGAAGCATCTCAGGAAGTGGCAAGCAGGAAGCAGAGAACAAGCTTCGCTCACCAGGGACAAAATACAAACCTCAAAGGCATGCCTCCAGTGACTTACTTTGGCCACCATACTTTACCAGCCCAGAGTTACTGCCCAGATGAATCAATAGATTAGATTACACCTCTCATAATCTAGTCATTTCACCTCTGAAAATCTTGCATTGTCTTATACTTGATCTTTTGGGGAAACACATCATATCTAAACCATAATTTATGACCATTCTCATAAAAGTTAAAAAGCTGGTTTATATATTTAAATTTTAGCAACTTGCCTTCCAGTGGCTTTCCAAACAGAAACGACATAGGAGCAAGTTCTTGTGCTACGATAAAGCCAGATGGAAGAATATTTTTTGGCAGACACAGAATAGCCCTTCAATCACACCATGGAGCAATTGCCAACTCTCCTGTCTTCTCCGTACTGTCCCTTCCTCCTCCTGCCTTTTCTGTGTCTGCCAGGCTTACGGGGTATAGGATCTGCTTACGCTCTTCCCTCCCCAGGGACAGCAAGAACAGGCGGTTACCAGAGGTGCACAGCTGCCGAGCTTCGGTGGTCTTGCGTGTCATTTTCTGGACGCAGGCGTGAGTGGAGTTGCTTGGTTATTGTCTTCATGTGTACTCTCTTTGGTCTGATCTCCTTGATTGGAATTGAAGGGAGATTAACAGAGATGTTAGTGGCAATGGATTAGTCTGGGATAAAGCTGACTTCTTGTCCTGGTAGTTTGTTCTTTTTTCAGCCAGACTGACTTTCTAAAGGGTCACATGTCTATTTTCATTCTTTGAAATTCTAGTCTTATCTCAGTTTCTCATTAAAAAAAAAAAAAAAAAAAAAACTAGGAGAGTAGATTCCTGATAGGTTATTCCTATCTGATTAATCACTCTTCTGATTTATCTAGATTTGTCAAACACCACACACACACACACACACACACACACACACACACACAACCCTACACAGGAATGTACTTTGTCATCCCCAACAAAAATGACTTTCCTGTGATGTTTTGAAAATAAGCTTCTTCATTTAAAAGGAGATTTCTTTTTTTCTTTTTCTTTCAATATCTAAGAATATTTATTTGAGACAATGGAGTACAAATAGATGAATAGTGATGTTGAAAAGAACTGGAGAGAGAGGCAGTATCAATAGAGCTGAAGGGTGGTTCTGCTTAAATGTTGATACCTCAAAACAAAGACAAGAGCAGCTTTCTTGCATAGACAAAAATGCACTCTTTTGGTAAATACATTTGACTTAGGCATTTTCATTTCTAATAAATGAGAGATCTCTATTTTGATATTGACTTAAGAAATTGGATTTTGCATAACTATGGAAAGAATGCAAAGGGAACCAATATGAAAATTTAAAACATGGAACATTCAAATTTTATTCTTTTATATGTTATACTCAGAGTATTTTGAATATTAAAAGAGCAAAGAATGTCTGTTATGATAAATTCTAGATTGTTGAAGCTCATAATGCCAAGACACTGTAAGATTCTGGTCAATCGATGGAAAATATATTGTATTTCTTTTAAATCGCTTTTTAAATAACAGTATCACAATTAGCTGCTATCATCTGATTGCAGAGATTAAAGGAGATATCCTCTGAACAACACCTGTTATAGAGTGGGAGGAGACAACACATGACAGCATTTATTCTCACCCATTTCAATTTACATACCTTAAAATATTATGATTTCTTCTGTGGATGGTCAATACTTACTAGTGTCACCTAGAGCAGTCACTGTGATGTCTTTGGCTTTAAAAAGATGAAGAGATGACAAATAACACAAAGACTTACATGACAGTTTGAAAAATAAAGTGATAGAAAGAAAATTCTCCTGTGTATTCAACTGCTTTTTTTCTTTTTTTTTTCTTGGTGGGACTACAGATTGGAGCAACCACTCTGGAAAGCAGTATGGAGATTCCTCAGAAAACTTGAAATGGAACCACCTTTGACCCAGCTACCCCACTCCTCAGTTTATAACCAAAGGACTTAAAATCAGCATACTACAGTAATGCAGCCACATCAAGGTTTTTAGCAGCTCAATTTATAATAGCCAAGCTAAGGAACCAATATAGGTGCCCTTCAACATATGAATGGATAAAGAAAATGTGCTATATATACACAATGGAATATTACTCAACCATAAAGAAAAAAATGAAATTATGGCATTCATTGGTAAATGGATGGAATTAGAGAACATCACACTAAGTGAAATAAGCCAGTCCCCCCAAAACAAAAGTTTGATGTCATCTCTGATATGTGGATGCTAACTCATAACAAGGGAGGATAGTGAGGGGAAGTACAGAAGGACATTGGATTAGACAAAGGGGAATAAAGGGAAGGGAGGGGAGATGGGAATAGGAAAGACAGTAGAAAGAATCTGACATAACTTCTATGCTCATATGTAAATACACAACTAGTGTAAGTTCACGTCATGTTCAATCACAAGAATGGGATCAAAATTGTGATGGGTTGCACCCCAGGTATGTCTAATACATCCTACTGTCACGTACATCTAAGAACAACAAATGAAAGGTCATTTTATTTTCATTGAGAAAGTCCTTTGGATAATATTATATCTGTTATTTTCTCTGATAATTTAGAGACCCAAATCTTTATTAACTGTCTCCAATCTTATGACTAAAGATTTGTTTGCATTTGTGAGACTTTCACACTGGATTAGAGAGTAGACAGGCAATAATTTCCTGGGTTCTCTTGAGAAGACACAGAAGAGACCGTGCACAGTGGGCACATGTGGAGTGGGACGGCAGTATGATACTGACTAAAGTAGGTGGAATAGATGCTTTCTGGCTACTATCTTGTGACCCTTTGTCTTACCTGCCAAAGTCTTCCCATGTACTTAATACTTTGTATGAACTTCCCAAGTAACTTCCCATGTACCTTGGACATCATGCAAAGCCCCTGGCCCCTTCCCTTTGTGGATGTCATCTGGTGATCTCTGAGGATGCCCCTCACCCCACTGTGGTTGGTGCCGTCTCCACCTCCTCAATGCTTCTTGTTGGGGCTTCTGAGCAGGAACTCTTGTGAAACCTCTGTGGTTTGGGGATAGTCCTACTTTCCAACACATACATAGCATGTTTATATCATCCTGTTACCAGGACCCAAAGGAAGTTTGTTAATAATCAAAGTCTCAAAGGTTTTCAGGTTTTCTTTACAGTCATTCTCAGAGAGATCAGATGCAAGTTAGCAGAGGGCCAGGTTTCCTGAAGGACACAACGGTGGTGTCCTCAACTTTTGGGCTTTCGAACACAGATGTGCACATATACAACGATGTACGTGACTTCTATTGTAGGTTATTCTCCCTGCTTTGGGCCACAGTGATAATCTATAAAGAGTCTTAAGAACTGACTGCACACCTGGGTCTGCTGCTTACTCCCTGTTTGGCTTAGGGTGAACACTGTTAGCATTCTGGGCCTTAGTTTCCCTATTGGGGCAAATGCATAATAGTAATACTCACCTTAGATGGTTGTGGCAAATTTTAAATCGCTTACAATATATAGGGTACTGAGAGCAATACCAGCTTTGTTGCAAACCCTCAGTGAACATCAGCCCTTATTGTTTTCTTACATGCTTCAACTTTCTCCTTGAGTTCTAAAATAAACCAATTTGTATTATAATATCATCAAAACAGAACTTGTATCGATAATATGAAGCCTGGAGAATTTGACTATGAGATATTTGGTTAAAAACCAAATCAATTGAAAGTATCACTTTTGAAGAGGTCTCAGTTAGTTTCAGAACAGCAGAAAAAGGAAAAGTATGGAATGATATTGGCCAAATGATATTGCTTTATTATGTGCATGCATGAATACTTAACAACAAATACCATTATATATAATCAATGATAATGCACCAATTAAAAATTATTTTAAAAAGAAGAAATTGAAGAAAGGAGAATGACATCTTTCTCAGCAAATACTATCAAGAGCATGACAGCCAAATTTTGTAGAAGATGAATCACATCACGCGGCAATGACTTCTTATTCATTTATTTTTAAATGTAAATGCCAGGAATTGAACCCAGGTCCTCACACATGGTAGGCAAGCACTCTACCGCCAAGTTACATCCCTAATGATGATTTTCAAAACTTTAATGGAATGAAAATGTTAACAACTAAACCAACAAACACTGGTGAAATCTAGAACTTCCACAATGCAAATCCTACAAGATGGACCATCAGGACACGTGACATTAGTGAATTATGTCACTTGATACTTTTGCCACCAGGACAAAGCACTTCATTTCTCTAAATTTTATTCTGAAATTTGGAGATAATTGCTGTACAGACCTCCCAATCAGGTTGTGCACACCAAAGGAGATCACACATAGAAAGGTGCTTCGTAGACATCTAAGTTCCTCTAGAAGGACTGCCACAAGTCACCCTTCTCACTTGTTACTTCTTCGTTAGAAACATTCTGCAATCTCCTTCATTATTTTTTTAATCAAGTCTTACCCTGGCCTCTAAGACCTTCAATAATCTGACTTTCCCTATCAAACCACTCATCCTATTACTCCATCTCACTCCTTTAAAAAATGGCTATGAAGTGCTTACTTTGTGCCACACTGGTTTTTAGTTCTTATTTTTCCTCTCTAGAATGTCCTCTTCCCCACTCAGCATAATCACCTTGCTAACTGTCAGTCATACTAAGGGTCTATGGGCTTTATGATAAGAGTGTGTTTTTATCAACTACACTTTGTTTTTAAGGAAACTGAGGCTCAGAGAAGCCACGTTGGTTTTGTTGGTGGTGGTCACAGCTGGGGCACCCACGCAGGCCTCTTGGAGTCAGGAGGACATGACTCAACCACCACCTTTTGTTGCCTACCTGGTTTTCCAGGACATGAGACTGCCCTTGATTTCCATTCACTCCATATTTGCTGAGCATCTATCCTCCACCAAGTGGAAGGGATCCCAAAGGTCATCCAGATCAAGCTCCTTCTGACGTGAGCGGTTCACCATATCTCAAGGTAGCATCAGATTACTGGGCTTCAATAACCACAGAAAAGGGTTTCTGTCTGTGGGATACACAACTTTCTTTGCTAATAGCTCCTAGACATGGAGCCAGGTGCTGTGGTGCTCACCTGTAAGCCAAGCGACTTTAGAGGTTGAGGCAGGAGGATCACTTGAACCTGGGAGTTTGAACCCAGCCTGGGCAAAATGGAGAGCCTCATCACAACAACAACAGTGACAACAACAACAACACTCTGCGCTCACAAGGAGCGAGTAAGAATTTAAACTGATTTATTAGTATGGGCCAGTTTTCTCAGAATATGAGTGATTTATTTTTTAACTGTACTAATTGCTGGGTAGCATTTTAGAAGAGAGGTGCTAATGAGATGCTATTTAGACTCAAAAATAATTTCCTTACCACTGCTTTGTGCAGCTCAGCTTTGTGAATAGTTGAAAGGCCTCATTCTTTCCTTATTAGATATGCTTTCATATTTGGAATGTTACATCAGACCAGATACTCTGCTAAATAAGAACAAAGATAGCAAATAGAGTTTATTGAGTGTGTACTGTGTGCCAGGAATCTGCCGGTCACTTCTCATGCACTGGTTTATTGAATCCTTAGCTCACTGTGGGCACTGACCACCCGGTGTGCTTTGTCACCAGTGCTTCTCATGGGTCAGCAGAAGGTGAATGCAATACTAGATACAAGAAGAGACTCCATGGCAGATGGTGTCCACTCTCCCCTAGTGCCGGACTCTATAGGCTAATTTTCCAACCAAGGGTCCGTGGCATGCGTCTACCAAAGCTGTGTTCTTGCACCGTGCTCCAGCCAACATTCTTGATGATCAGGCATTGTGCTAGGAGTGTCTTCCATGTAGTTTCTCAAAGCTTGAATTTGACAAATGAATTTTAAAAAGACTCTGGGAGAGGAAGGACATAGTTCAAGGTGATGTTGTAAATTGCAGATCTGGAGTGAGAAGCCCAACCTCCCAGCCGGGCTAAGGAGCCTGTCATCTGCCCCGCCCTGCTCTGCTGAGCTGTCAAGCTTAATAATGATGCATCCAGCATAAGCCTTCTGTTGTTTTCTAATCACTTCCTGGATGTAAACACTTCCATATAATCTCAGACAGGCTTCCTCTTCTTGCAGAGTTGCTTTGATCGTATTCCTTTGAATAATCCATGATAAGCACACCAGGGGCATGACACAAGGACACAATAAGCATCTGTTGGTTTGTATTAACGATATAGCATCCTTTCCCATATTCTTTCTTCTTATGTGCAGGGCAAGGACACCATTTCAATCTTTAGCTCAAAAATTCATGCTTAGAAGGACAAAGTGAAAAAAAAAACATTATTTTTTTAGTATGGGTCAGTTTCTTCAGAACATGAGTGGTCTCATTTTTTATTACTGTATTAATTGCTTGCTAGCATTTTAGAAGAAAAGAGAGGTGCTAATGAGGCACTAATCACCCCCCACACACACACCCTTTTAAGCAACTAATTATGACTAACAGCTATGAATCTATATCAGCTTTAAAACCTAATGAATCCAACCTTATGAAGAAAAATGATTAATGAATAGGGTCTGTATGTAGCTCAACAAGAAAAGGTCATGGTAACTACTGAGAGTAAGATGTTGAAAATGTTGCAAATTGCAGAATGGTTTTATCCTAATCTGTTATTTGAAATAAGAAGGGATGTCTCCCTATCTTGTTTTTGTAAGCAATCTGGAGGTTCAGTGAGCACTCTTAGCTCCCTCCTGGGCCAAGGGAACCTTTGAAAATTTAAGCAGTTTTCTCCTTGGAACAGTCAAGGATATCTTTCTCTCTATAGGGTTGGTACCTCATTTGCAAGTTTTAAGAAAGCTTTGCAAGCTTGAAGGATTTGAGACTCCAGGGCAGGAATGAACCAGGAGCTCACATCTGTCCCTTTTGGTACTGCTGTCTAGATTCTGTGCCTGTTTAATGTCCTTTTCAATGACTGGCTGTGTAACTGCCCTTTGGCTACATATTAACTATTTTTTTCCACAGTACAATTTCTCCTGGTTTCAGACACAAGTTCGCGTTTAAGTTTTTACAATGTTCTTGAATGATAACAGAACTAGAATACAAAAATTAATAGGAAATAACCTTTAAAAAATGGAATGAATGGGTTTATTCTTATTTTCAGCCCTGGGTTTTGTAATAGCTTTCCCATCAGGGTGGTTTTGAAAGATAATTCACGCAGCTAATATATGTATGCGCCTAGGGCTCCCAACACAGAGTAACTCCATCCCTGACATCTCACTCCAACCGGCAGCAATTCAAATTCCTCTCAGTGTTATCAACACTGGCTAACGGGGTTCTCCAACCACCAAAGTATGGGGCCTTGAATGAGTTCACATCCAAGGCCGCTCCTCCAGGGACTCCCAGTGTCTGCCAGGGACTGTCACAGTTTGGCCAGTCACTCTTGAGGGCTTGGCGCTCCACCGTGCTGAAGTTGTGCCGTCTCTGGACTCTGCTGATGGGATGGAAAGCATCCCTACTTTGCACTAACCCTCTGTTAGACGACAGCAAAGCCATATTTCTTGTGTCCTTATGTTATAAAGAATTGCAGTTTCTCCAGTTTTGACTCACATATTTTTCTCTCAAAGTTCTAAACATATAATCGCAGAGTTGAAGGACAGAAAGAGAGAAAATAGGTAGTCTCAGTCCTCTAATAGTAATGGTACTAATTTCTGTGCCTGGACTTTCCCGAAGGATAAGAAAATGAATGTCACTTTCTCCACAAGTGTTCAGGGAGCAGACTTTTAGCCAGATTAATAAGGTACCCAAACCAGTAAGTTTCCACTCAAAAACATTTTCTCCATAACCTTGAAATCAATTAGCTGTAACTCCCAGATCTGGTGTTTGCCATAGTCGAAAGTATCTGGCTTCTGCTGATGGACAGAAAGCAACCCCACTTTGGGCTATCAACTATCCTTTAACTTTCTGACTCTCCTTTATGATCTGGTAGCTTTGCTATATTCATAATCATACTTGACTTCTACTTGACTTTATTCCTCTTACATGTTCACCTGAAAGATTTTGGTGATTCACTTGTATTTGCTACTTGGTCACAGTTCAAGCATATCATGGTCAGCATTTATATAAATATTGTCTTCAGAGTAGTTAAACATACTTAATTGAGATTACTCTCCTTCCTTTTACCAGCACAATCTACTTTTACATCATTAGGATAACTAGAATAATTACCAAATCTGGGATGTTTCAAAAATTGATCCACATATATTGGAGTGGCTGCATATTTGTGTGCGCATGTGCACATACAAGATGCCCTGTTTATCAAAGTATGACAGCCTTGTCTTTAACCTCAAGGCTTAATATTTTTCTGTCAATCATATTGGTAAATTCTTGAAGGTGAATGCTATGCTTAACCCTTCAAAATTTCTTCTCACAGCACCCAGCACAGTGTTAGCACTAGACTATTATATAAAAATGATGTCAAGTGAATCCTTCAACTATCCGTCAACTTTCTGACTTAAAAAAATTTCCATTTTTGCTACTATAATAATATTTAAGAGCATGAGTTACAATCACATCCTATCTATGAATCTTGGTTTTGCCTCACAGTAAATACATGACCTTGAACAAATTACATACAATAGGTCTTTTTGCTTCTGTTTTCTCATTTATAAAATTATAATAAAAATAGAAAAAAAAACTCATGTCAAAATTACACTAGTTAAGCCAACATTTACATATATTTTGTCTCTTCCTTATACAGAATAAGAACCAACAGAATGTCAGCTTTTGTGTTCCTAATTCTCATTTCATTATATGGATCATTTGAAGGGAATCACTCTTTTTTTTTTTTCCCCAGAAATTGGAGCTAAACATTACACACACACAGACACACACAACTAAACATGAGGTAAAACAAGAATTAGAAACCAGTATCAGGGTCATAAATTGAGCAGCATGGTGGGGAAATATAATGCTAGTTGAATTGTACTCTAAATATATTTTAAAATATATTTAAAATATATTTAAATATATTTAAAACTATGTGCCCTAAGGTTGCATCTATAGAAAACTTAAGATCCAAATCATGAGCAGAGTCAGGATCAGGAATTATATTTGAACTAACTATAATGAGGATGCTGAACTAAATTCATCCCTTTAAAGGAGATTAAACCCCTCAAGTCAACAGACAGCATAGGCAGACTGGGGTAAACCCAACAAAGTTCTCCCTTCCTTTTTATTGTTGGGGGGTGGTATTAATCATTAGCCAGGCCAGCAGGCTGCAAATCAGCAAGTGTCTTTCACCTTAATGGTCAAAAGCAAGGAACTCATGAGGCAGACAGACTTTGGCAGGCAGACTCTACTCACATCCTAAGCCTCTGCTCCCTACCAGAGATTGTCTCACTATCTCCCAACCAACCTTCCTATTAACAACAGTATCATAGGAAATAGTTAAATATTTAGAAATGAAAATCTTTTTTACTTAAAAAGTGGAAACCTGTATCCTTTTCTATCTTATACTTTTATTGGGCAAGGAGTGGCTGCTGTTTTCTTCCCATGATATCCTTTCTGCATCAAAGCCTCTAATCCACAATCCTGAAGGTCTAAAAAATCTATCCTGACATGGGAAGCTAAAATAATCAACTTCTTTTGGAGCAAAATCAGTGGAGTGCAGACTAATGCATATTTTATATCTTAGTTTAATCCATCTGATGTAAACCCTTAATCCTCAGTACCCCCTCTTGTTTAGGCAAAGCTTGTGGAAAGTCTTCAAAATCAGGATTATAGAGCCTAATGCTAAAGCAGCCGACGTTCGCAAAGCATTTAGTTATTTGTGCTGTGAAAGAATTGGGTTGCACTAAGTACGCAGTAAGTGAGAGATCTAGCGATTGTAGCCACATTTTATTGGGCCGTTAAGTAGGAGATTGGTTCTCACTTTTCCTGAAGGCTCCACTTGTAATTATTTTTAAAAAGCTTTACCTTCTGAGAATTAATGTGACAGTTTGTAATATTTCAGTGTCCAACATTTTATCCCTCCAGATTAAAGCAAATTGTTAGGAAAGGCTCATGGGCAGGCTCTGTTTCATAAGATAGATGGATGTATCCATAGAGACTCTCCAACTCAACACCTTCTTGCTTCCCATCAACAAGGAAAGCTAATTTCACAGTACGAACTTGAAATGTATTTGGCTCTTTTGTTTGGGATAATTCATCATGGAACATCTGGCTCACTCATAAAAGCTTTCCTATTTCAAATAACTTTCCACCCTAAATTGTTCCGGATGTATCAGCATTTCTTTTGGTTATTAATATGATGGACAAGTTTTGTACCGCTCAGTGCCAACATGAAGACTCTGTGACAAATGAAATTTGCTCTCCATGTGTCTAATGATGCCCAAGTGAGGTCCTGTCTTCCCCTTCTCCCGAGAGCTTCATCTCCCGTTTCAGTGAGAGCGTCCACATGAGTGTCTGGTCCTCATGAGCAGAGCATCAGGGTGAAATTACTCAGCTCTTCATCGAGCTGTTCGAGGGTTTCCTTTAAGTGTTTATTTATTTGGATGTTTGTTTCCATGTATTGTTATTGTTATTATTATTGCACACCCATAAAAACGAGTTTATAGTTGATTTCAATTCAAGAGAAAAGCCATATATGCTAACCACACCAATTCTGATGTAAATTGATAAGCAAATCAATCTTCCATGAAGAAATGAGCTTTGCAATTTTGGGACTGGCATCTATTAGAAAATAACCCACATTGCTTATAAAACATGCCTGATATGGAATTTCCGAATATTAAAACAATTATTTTGTACATTACATGTTGCCAAAATCCTCAACACTTTGGAGTCATTTAAAAGAACATAAAATAACAACATCAAAATTGGATTATAATGTGGGAAATGAAGAAAAATAATGAAGAAAGTGAAGCATTTTGATTGCAATTATTAATAGTAGCTATATCCAAGCAAAAAAAAAAAACCCACTAAACTCTAGGACTTGAGCTTCCTTTTAAATTATCTCATTCTCATGGTCAGTAAGAAGGAGACATATTTTCTTTGAGAGAGAAACACATTTCCTCAGTCAGTTCTGTGTAGACACAGAGAATTTAAATCTTAACAAACACATACTTATATAAATATGTACATTTAATTCCCAGATTTTTCCCTCCAACAAATGCCTCTATTGCCAAAAGGTGTTTCAGAGGAGCTAATTGAAACAAGTTGGCATATGATATTTTGTTTCTAATCTTCTTTATGAATTAAGTGGTAAGGGTTGTTAGTTATGATATTATCATCTAATTAAGGCACACTTATTGCACAGTCATTATAATAAATATGTAAATATAATGGCAATTGCAGCTCTAAGCTCAGGTCATAAATGTGGGTATGAATTTATAGGGAGTGCCTAGAATAATTCATGGTAAAGTACTCAGCTCAGGTTTAAAATGGGGATCATTACTGGGGAATTATATTGGCCCAATTATACTGTTAAGTTATGTACATGTATAAATATAAAACAACAAGCCCCACCATTATGTACACCTCTAATGGACCAATAGAAATATGGAAAATTTTAAAAAAAGATGGGAATCATCAAGAAGGAGACAAGGAACCCAGACAATATAAACTTATTAATAATCCACTTAATTGCACATAGAAACTTTGTCAATCTCAATGGAGCTTATGTAACATGACCGTGGGGGAACTTCAGACTAACCAGCAAACCTGGACTATGTAAAAGGCTCATCACTGAAGCAGGATTCCAGTCCCTAGAGCTATCTGTCACCCTCTCTCATCTACTGTGTATCCCAGAATTAGGTAGTTAGTCATCTATGAAGGGTGACAGGTGAGACTTACCTGACAGATAAGCACTTGGAAGATGGGGTTGGGTATGGCCCAACCTCCCCGCAATCATAATTACATCCCCTTAAGAAAAACGATTGTTTTAAGATCACACCACACCCTACCAGGTGGTCTAGACCCTGCCTTACCAGGGAAACTATTACAACCCCCAATCCGCTGGGCAACTGAAACAGGAAGAAAGCCTGCTGAAGGCCAGCAAGCATACAGCTAAGAGGTGAAAGGCACACCATCAGTCAGGGCCATTTTTGTAATAACAATGCTAAAAGTTTTATTTTGTTAGTTACCTAGCGTCAGAGGGATTTTAAATGAGAGAACGTTCTCAAGGCAGGGAGCATCTTTTAAAATAAAACACACCCCATTCCAAGCAACTAAACATCCATTGCACACACAGCCGTTCAGAAAGTCCTGGTGGAAACAAGGTGAGGTTTACATATTGTCCAGACTGTCTGGAATTGGAGCTTATACTGGGGAAAAAGTTTTGAAAGTACTTGGCATCTGATGTTTGGCATTTTAAAATTAAGAAAGTTTTTATTGATATACTTTAATATCGCCTGGGTGTTGACTTTACTGCTTACTCTCTTGACTTTCACCCTTTGCTCTTATGACAATTTGCTCATTAAGTACAACCGGCACATAATGAACCTTTACAAACGTGCCAGGTATTTTTGTTAGAACCATCTGGCAACCCTACAGCACATCTCATTTGGAATTATGCCAGCTACTGATAATTGTGGGAGGCATCACCTACTTCTACTCATCTCTTCTGGTGTTTAATCTCTTCCCTACTTGATCATTGCCATTCATTTTTCTCTTTCCTTTTATAGCAGAGACCTTTCATTCTACATCATCACCTCTTTGCTTCTCATGGAACATCACTGCCCGGACTTTGGTCCCCAGCAGTGACCTAACATTTTCCTTGTGAAGGTCACCAGCAACTTATCTGCTGCGCTACCAGAGATCACCACTCAGCCTTGTCTATGCAACCTATCAACCACCTAATATACAGGATCACTCTTTTCTGGGAATAGTTTCTAACATGGTGTCTTCATCCATCTTTTGTTGCTTTGTAAAAGAACACCTGGAAGTGGACACTTGACACTGAAGAAAGTATATTTAGATCCTGAGATCCAAGGTCATGACACCAATAGCTACACAGTCCTGTCGAGGGATTCTATAGCTGTGTCCTACCTGGCAGAGAAAAGGGAACAAGCAAAAGGTGCCAAGCATGTAGGGTGGCCTTGACTTACAGCAACCCATTCTTGAGAAACTTAATCCAGTCATACAAGACTTGATCCGCTAGGAAACAGCATAAATGTATTCATGGGAGTTGGTCCCTCATGATCTGATGACCTTCCATGAGGTCCTGCCTCTTAAGGTTTCTGCAACTGTAATACCACCACGACTTGGTGGCCAAGGCTCCAGTCCATGAACCTTTGGAAGGCACACTCAAACCTTATCCAAATTATAGCATGTGGCACTCACATTTTCTTGTTTTTCCCTCCTGCCTCATTGTCTACTTCTTCTGGATCTACTTCAGAGGATTCCTCTGATGTGAAAAAGTGCAGGACCTCAGAACTCAGTTCCTGAATTCTCTGCTGGTCTTCACTGTGCAGTTCCATATCTTTAAATGGCATCTCTAGCTCAAGGGATCCAAATTCATAGCTCCATCTCCATCTTCTGCCTTCAGCTCCAGATTCTCATGTGTTGTTGTCCTCTCTGAGTTTCTATGAGGCATCTCAAATTCATCCAGCATGCTCCAAAACAACATTCTTTTCTTCCCTGCAAATCTCTTCTTTCCAAGGCTTTCTATTCTCAATAAATAGTACCAAAACCTAGATGTCATTCATAATTCGTTTCTTTCATAACTTCCCTTACTCCATCAGCGATAGCTCCACTTTGTATACATTCTGAATCTGGTCACTTCCCCTGGAAGCCTCTGCTTACCTTGGGCATTCAACTTGATGTACCTTCACCTGAACTATTGTACCGACCATGTGGTCAGTTTCCTGATTTGACTGCAGTCTTGTCTCTAATCAACAGCCACAGTGACTTTCTCACAGGAAGACCATGCTATGCCACACCTTTGCTTTGAATTGTCCAACAACTTCTTTTCATACTGGAAGGAAATGTCAACATTTTCACCATTTAAAGAAACCATAACTCCTTGGAGAACTGGTTGGATCTAGGTACTAAGTAGAAAAAATTATATATAAGGCTGAAATATCTCTGTAGATCAGAAAAGCAAAACTGCTTTCTGGTTATTTCCAACAAAACAGAGGTGCCATGTGGCCAAGTTTAAAGAAGTCAGAGAGGGATGGGGATGTGGCTCAAGCGGTAGCACACTCACCTGGCATTCAAGCGGTGCTAGGTTTGATCCTTAGCACCACATACACATAAAGATGTTGTGTTCCCGAAAATTAAAAAAAAAAAAATTAAATTCTCTCTCTCTCTCTCTCTCTCTCTCTCTCTCTCTCTCTCTCTCTCTCAAAAAAGAAGTTAGAGGAAGAAAAGATAATAGTATCTACTGAAACTTATTCAAGTTTCAGTAGATACTATTATTCATATATTAACTTATTCATACATATGCATTCATATGTATGAAGAGAAAGAAGGAATATTTTTTGAGAGAAAAAAAAATTTTTATAATTGATTATTTTTGCATCAGGACCTAGTCAATTTTCATGCATTGTGTTTGTTAATTAAAATAATGTGAAAAAAAAGATGAAGTGCAGAAAAGATTTCCTATATGAGGGCTTGAACAGGTAATTCTAGGACTGGCTGAATTGCAATCTTCATTCCCCAGAACAATGAATTCTGGGGGTAGATCACCTACACGTGGTAGTCCCCTGTAGGGTCTGAAAACATCAGGATTAGCAGGAGAGGGAGCAACAGAGAGAAAAAAGTGAAAGTTGCTGTTGGAGTCCGAAGAAGGTAGGGTGAAGTTTAGAAGGTCAGGTCTGATGATTGAACACTCACTGCCATGGAGACCCATATCCCCTGTGGCTCAACCCTGCCAGGCTGATGGCGATGCTGGAAATAGGGAATTTCAGGTGGCATTTTGTCATGGCATATCATTAATATACAAGACTAGTACAAATATGGCTAAGACCTTGGAGGGAAGAGGAAATATTTTTCCATATGCACTATTTCTCAAAATCCTTGATTGCAGAGAGAGCTTGAGGAAGCTCATTGGTGGACAGGCCGCAAGTGGCAATAATTAGGCTCCCTCCCCAAGGTTTCTGGCAAGCTATGTTTTCAGTGTGTAGTCAAGGTCATGAACACCTGATTCAGCATATGTACTCAAGGTCATAAACATTTGCTTGTGAGCAAGTGCCCACTTATGTAACTGTTGGCAATGTGCCTTCTTTGTCTGGCCTGCATTTTAAAAAGCCTATGGAAATGGCTCATGGAGATATATGGAATTAGCTGGGGGCTGGCTAGTGGCTATTGCTGCCCTCAAATAAAGAATGTCTACAATCCCAACTGTGTTTTTCACCTGCTGGAATCTTAAACATATTTCCTGGGTCTAAGCTTCAGCCTCAACATGACACTCACGTTGGTGACAAAGGAGCTACCCGAGTTACAGCTATAGGTAACAGTGTGTCCCCACCACCATCTGGGTGAATTTAAAGTGTTAGCAATTTACTCCTTTCTTCCTTGTCTGTAATTCAAAGAACAAACTCCTAGATTCATACATCTTTTAAAATTGAGGGGCCAAAAATAACCCAGGGTATAATCAAACAAAGAAAGTAAAGATGATTAAGAATGATCTCCTCCTTCTACATGAGGTTATCATTAAAAAAGGGGTGGGGAGAAAAAATGAACTTTTTTCCACCAGTAATTTAAAATAGTTATTTTAATGGCATGGAACACTATTTAGGCAAATTTGTAGGACTAAAGAATATGACAGAACTGAATAAATGCTCACACATCTTTATAATATAATCTAAAGCTTGCATGAATGTTTTAAAAAGCATTTAGTAGGCAAAACTTTAAATTCCTCTTATCTGTACTTAAACATGCATCAAAATCACAGTGAAGTGAAATTCTCAGGATGCAAGTTTGTCTCTTATCGAATACATTGGTAAACAGAATCTATTTATTTTATATCTTTCTATTTCTCCTTGTAGTTTGATAACCACTGGAGAGAACATTAGTGCGCTTCTGTGTATGCGCTGAAGTGTCCATGGACTCATTCTGTGGTGGCTCAGGCTTCTGTAGAATCCTTGGGTTATGATTGCTAGTATTCTCTGGGAAGTAAATATGCAAGATCATGTGATTTTGGAAGGTGCGGGATACAAAACCAAAGGGCCATTAAACTCAGGACAGATCACATTTGTTCCTCCCACAAACTGGTTTACTTGTCATTTATCTCTTTCTTCATATGTGTCAGATAATTAAATCACTTTTGCTAAAATATTACTTTTCTGTGTTTCTTTCTAATTCTGCTCATTTCACCCCTGTCCTGAGACATTTTATTACCTGCTAATCACAGGCCATCGCCAGGGGCACCTGTTTCTCTTTAATTATCCTTCACATTTAGTTCCAATGTCAATGACATCCACCTCACTCTAAATCCCTGATTTAAAGAAAAAATCTGCACTGCTTTGAAATAGATTCAAGTTGATTACAAGGAAAAAAAAAGCCTATTTAAGTTCATTTGTTAGGTAATGATATGTCAAAACTTACTGGAATAGGTAATAAATCGTTACTGAGCTCCGGGTTGTTACACATTATTAATAACGAGAGTCGTCATTATTTTTCAGCAGGGACATAGATATACAGAGTCACCTTCCTGTGTTGTTTTAGGCTCAGAGTCCCTTTTCAGAGGATTTTAAAGGGTGGCAATCATGCAGCAATCAAAGACCACAACCTTGTCATCTGAAGTCACTGGTTCCTTGTTGATTAAGCTTCAGTTTGCTGTTAAGTTTTATGAGACCATAGGGACTCTTTTAGTGAAATGACAGCTTTTATATATTAACACTCTGCCCCAACTGCTGGCTTTACTGCAGAGATACTACCACCCTCTCTTTTCTTTCAATAATCTCACTGACACCATGGTTACTGTGATGTCATCGCAGTTAACCTTCCATGCCACCAGGTTCTGTGTCTGAAGATTCAGCAAACCAGACTACAAATATTCACAATGAAAAGCTGTGTCTTGACTAAAAGTTCTCCATATCCCCGTAACAATACCAACAATATTTTTCTTAGAACTAGAAAAGCAATCTTAAAATTCATATGGAGGAACGAAGACCCAGAATTGACAAAACAATTCTGAGCCAAAAGACAAAGCTGAAGGCATCACAGTATCCAACTTCAAAGTATACTACAGACACATAGTAACTAAAACGGCAAGTACTGGCATAAAAACAGACGCATAGGCCAATGGAACAGAATACATGACACAGAGACAAAACCACAGGGCTACAGTCATCTGATTTTTTATAAAGGTGCCAAAAACATACATTTCAGAAAATAGAGCCTCTTTAATAAATGGCGCCAGGAAAACTGGATTTCCTATTTAAAATATTGAAACTAGATCTTTGACTCTCACCTAGCACAAAAGTCAACTCAAAATGGATCAAAGACTTAGAAATAATGCCAGAAACTTTGCAACTACTAGAAGAAAATAAGGGAAATGCTCTAAAAAATAAGGTGTAGAAAAGAACTTCATCAATAAGACTCCTATATCTGAGGAAATAATACCAAGAATTAATATATAGGATGGCATCAAACTAAGAAACTTCTGCATAGCAAAGGAAACAAGAGCATGAAGAGAGAACGTATAAAGTAGGAAAAAATCCTTGCCAGCTAGTCTGAAAAAGAGGATGATGAATTTCCAGGATAAAGAACTAAAAAAACTCAACACCAAAATACTGAAATAACCCATTTAGTAAAAAGGTAAATGAACAAAACAGACACTTCTCAAAAGAAGTACAAATGACCAATAATTATATGAAAAATATTCAACAGCTTTCTCCATCAGGGAAATGCAAATCAAAACTATACTGAGATTCCATCTCATTACACTCAGAATGACAATCATCAAGAATACAAATCATAATAAAAGCTGGTGAGGACTCAGGATAAAAGGAACCCAATGCACTGTTGGTATGGATGTAAATTAATACAATCAATGTGGAAATTAGTATGCAGTTTCATAAAAAACTGAAAATGGTACGACCATATGATCCAAATACACATCTTTTGAAAAGAGAGCACACTTTAGAGATACATGCATGCCCATGTTTATAGGAGCACAGTTCACAATAACAAAGTTATGGAAACACCCTAGGTGTCTGTCAGCAGATAAAGGGCAAAGAAAGCATGATAAATATACACAATGGAGTTTTATTCAGTCATAAAGAAGAGTGAAATTATATCAGTTTGCAGGAAAATGGGTGGAACTGGAGAGAATCATGTTAAATGAAATAAACCAGACTCAGAAAAACAAAGGATGTATGTTTTCCCTCATATGTGGGAGCTAGAGAGAAGAAAGTGAAAAAAGAGGGATTTCATAAAAATAGAAGGGAGACCATGAGGGTAAAGGAAGTTGGGACAGAGAAGAGGGGACGTGCTGGCAGTGAAATTTATCATTATCCTATGTTATGTGCATGTATAAATATGCCATGATGAAACCCACTACTCTGTGTAATAAATATGCACCATTCAAAAATTTTAAAAATTGCTCCCATACTTAACATGTTCAGACTATTTTCTCTTGTCATTTTTCCTAATGTCATAATAAATATTCCCCTAGCATTTAATTGTATAGAGCATTATAAATCATCTATAGATAATTTAAATATGGAAGGATGTACATCCGTTCTCTGCAGATACTATTGACATTTTATGCAAGGAACTTACGCATCTAATACCAGCTTTGGGCATACAGGGGGTCCTTGAACAGTCTCCTGTAGATACTGAAGGACCACTGTAGTCTGATTGCTCATCTAGACTCAGAATTAGAATTGGTCCAGAAAAAATAGAGTTGGAGAGTACATGTTTTGTATGCACAAGATCCTGGATTGGATACCTTAACTCCAAAAAAAGAAAGAAGAGAAGAAATAAAATGGAACTGGGTGAAATTTTCACATGGTATCTTCTGTTTACTTCTGTGTTCCTGTTTTTCTCCAGTCTGAGACCCATACCTTTCCTAACCTTTGGCTATTAAAAAATTTCCCACCCTGTGTCTTTGCTGAGCTCCCATGATTTTCTCTGTGTGCTCATGCCTTCCTTATTATTTCTCATCAAAACATCCTCATTTATGTTTCATACGTTTAGAAACCTGCTGGGTTGCTGGCTTAATGTTTTCTGACCAAGATAACTAATTCAAATTTAACTTTGCCAAACACTTATTAAGCACCTATTCTGCAAAACAACAAAGAACAGAAGAAAGGACTTGCAGTATTTGTCACTGTGTGCTTGAGGTTTTTCTTAATGTAATGTCCTTCAGTACTGTTCATGATTTAGCAAATTACAGAATGTCATTCTTTGTTATGGCTGAATAATGTTCCATTGTGTATATATTTTCTTTATTCATTCACCTATGAATGGACGCCTAAGTGAATTCCATATCTTATAATACTGTATGTTCTCACTTATATGAGGAAGCTAAAATGCTGATCCCATAGAAATAGAGAACAGAATGTTGGCTACTAGAAGCTGGGAAGAGTGAAGAGGAGGAGGATGGAGAGAGAATGGTTAAAGGATATAAGGTTGCATTTGGATAGGAGACATAACTTCTAATGTGTAACAGCAAAGGAGGGCAAGCAACCATGGTTGACAATAACCAGTTGTGAAGTTTGAAATAACAAGTGGAGAGGATTTTGGTATCGACCAAGAAATGGCAAATGTTTGGGGTGACAGAGATGCTCGTTACTCTGATCTTATTGTACACATGTGTTGAAATAATTTATTATATGTCAATTTAAAATAAAAATATTTTAAAAACATACACACAAAATATATAAATGATTAATAATGATAATAATAATAATAGAAAAAAGTTATGAACTTTGGAGGTGGACAGATCTGCTTTTCTATCTCCACTTGATACTTACTAGCTGGGCCATCACAATATATAAGGATGAGGATCTTAAGTGAAAAAATTCGTGAATGTTATCTTATTGAAATGGAAGCACTGGGAGTTCTACCTTATGCCTAGAAAGGAGTTCGGCATAGACTGGGCGCCTTGTAAATATTTGTTCTGCTTTCTGTTATATGCCACTGACTGTACTACATGCTGAGAATTCAATGGCATAGTAGAAAAATCCCAGCTGGCAAAGGATGTGTTGTTTTGTCCAAGCCTGTCACTCTGCTGGGACTTTTGGGGAGACGTGGACACTGCTCCCTTCCGCTGGGAGCTGTCTATTCCCTGGTGCCACGTTCTGTACAGTGACCCCTTTACCCAGGAACAGGCTGTCAGGTAAGGCGTGGGTATCTCACCCACCTTGAAGATGCTCAGAGGCCTAAGAATTGTTGTGATTCATTAACTCTGCCAGACGGGCTTCTGTCTGCTGGAGCAGGGGTCACCAAATTTTGCTATAAAGAATTGGATAGTAAATATTTTAGGTTTTGTGAAGATGTTAAAGAGAGGAGGTCATGCCAGCACTTCAGTGTAAGAAGGAAAATTGACAGACTTTCTCTGCCCGGTCAGTCTGGGGTGGGCCATCCCAGCACCCAGAGGCCTATGCTGGAAAAAGAGTGACCACAAGGGGTTGGGGCCTGGCAGATGGGGGCAGGAGAAGTTTTGAGGAAACGATGTGGGAATAATGGTCAATTTCATTTTATATCTCTGTGACACCCAGCTCTGGTGGGACTCCCTGAGGGTCTATCTTGGGCAACTTGGCTGGAGAGAGGCAGCACCCTGAGTCACTGACGCTAAAACCAGACATCACCCCTCCCCATGAGCACTTGTCAATAATAGGGTCCCTGGGGGAACCAGTGCAGACGGCAGGCTGAGCAGGGAGGTGGGCTGGGCAGAAAGGGAAGGTGGTGCTGATTCTGTATCTGTAGCTCACCTTGCTCACTGGAGAGTGCCCTGGGTGGCACTTGTTGGGAGTGGCCCGGCTCCAAAGACTAACTTCCCCATCCCCCAAGAAGAGCCGTCCAATGGTGAGCCCTGCTGGCTCACCTGATCCTTACCCACCAATCAGACTAGCCCTGCTGGCTCACCTGATCCTTACCCACCAATCAAAAAGCACCCCATGCCAACTGTCAAACCGCCCTGGGCTCTATAAATATGCAGAGCTGTTCCTCAATAAACGGGCATTTTCTCCCAGGCAAGCCTTGATGTTCTTTTAACACTGTAGTATGGTAGCCAGATTGGGCCTGCAGGCATAGTTTGAAGAGCCTGGCACTGGGTCATGGCTGGATAAACCACCACACACTGATTCTTGGGGGAATCTGAAGTTAAGGCATGGAGAGAGGGATTCAGTATTTCTTTTCTCAAGGAGAAAAGAGTCACGGTGAGGGGCAGATGCTGGGTCAGGGACATGAACTCCCTGTACAGAGGGCTGTCATGGCCCTTTCCTTCCTGCAGTGTTTCAGCTGAAGTGTGCTGGGGCAGGGGCGCCTAGCTGGCAGGTAGCTGAAACTGACTTTCCTGGATCCCCTGATTCTTAGATCTTTGTAGGACTAACAACACACTGTCCTTCCGGGGTACTATGGATGTCCTTTTCTCTTGCTGTTCCCTTCCCTCCAGAGAGGGGAGACTATACGGAATTGTTGGATCTTTTATAAGTATCCCTGAGACCAGGCTCTGGCAGAATAAATGTGCTTCCTCTCCCACCTGAGAGTGAGATGGGTTTGCTTTTCCAAGCCTGAAAGTTTCATAATGTTTTCTGTATTATAACCTCTAGCTTGGTGTTTTCATGTGCAATAGTCTTGCCCAGCTAGTATACTTATTGATTTGTTTAATTGTTATTTTTCTCATATATATTTTGTTTATTTATTACAAGTTTCCGAGGGAAGCAGATATGACAAATGCTGCTTGACCTTGGTAACACAGATGCTGCCAAAGTTGCCCAAGACCGCGTCTCGCTTTAGTCACTTGACAAGTAACGATAGGATTCAGTACAGCTACCTGTGTCTGTTCTTTTGGGGACACTAAGTGTTTAGGGTGTGTCCTCATCAGTCGTAGATACAGATCTGGTGTGACAGTTTAACTATGGGCAATCAGGCCTTGGAGAAATGGATCACCAACCAAATGCATAGGAATTAGGTCAATAGAATGAGGAATTAAATTCAAATTGAATAAACTGACAGGTAGTTGGAAATACTCTGACCCGAACGCCTCATTCCTCTCCTGAGGACATCGGCGCAGAAGGATCCACATCCTTGGTACCAACTCTGGAGCCCCGGGCAATGTTGACAGCACACTGAGAAATCCCCACCACTTACCTTCCAGAAATGTTTCTGACACATCACCGCCTCTGGATTTTTTTTAAAAGACAAATTCAATTAATTGTGTCACCGCTCATCCTGTATTTTTCATATTTGTTCACTTGTGGAAGTTGGAAAGATACTTCATTATGGGAATTCTTACACTTTTTGTATGTGCAAATGGCCAAAAAAAAAAAAAATGTACGAAAGAACGTTCAATATCTCTAGCAATCAGGGAAATGCAAATCAAAGCTACACTGCGATTTCATCTCACTTTAGTCAAAATGGCAAATATCAAGAATACAAATAATAATAAATGCTGGCAAGCAGATGGGGAGAAAGGTTCATGGCTGGTGATACTGTAAATAAAGGCAACCACTCTGGAAAGTAGTATGGAGAGTCTTCACAAAACTGGGAATGGAACCATTGTAATGACCCAGCTATCCCACTCCTTGGCATTTATTCAAAAGGACTAAAATCAGAATATTTTAGTGATACAACCCTATCAATGTTTATAGCAGCATAATTCACCTTAGCCAAGATATGGAACCAGCCCAGGTGCCTATCAATAGATGAATGGATTAGGAAAATGTGGTGTATATACACAATGGAGTTTAATTTTTTTATTATTTTTTAAGGATTCTTTCTAAACCTTTAATTTCTAGAGGCTTCATATTTTTTATTAGTTGCTCAAGACAATACAGTGATCTTGACATATACATTTGATTCAGATAGGGTATGAATTCTCATTTTTCCACGTGTACAGATTGCAGGATCACATTGGTTATACATCCATGTGTATACATACAGCAATCCTAGTGTCAGCTGCAGTCTGCTGCCCTCCCTATCCCCCCTCCCCTCCCCTCCCCTCCCATCTCTATTGTCTACCCATACTACTGTGACACTTATCTCTCTCTCTCTTTTTTTCTCTTCCCTTCCCTCTCACACCATCATACACCTTTTACTCTCCTGGTCTATCTTCTATTCATTTTATATATATAAAATGAATGTCCTTCTGTACAGCATCAATTTGAAATTTTATATATATATATATAAAATGAATGGAATATAGACCAGTAGAGTAAAAGAATGGGAGTAGATGGAGAAGGAGGGAGGGAAAGGGGTCATGGGGGTCTGAAAAGGAGTAAATTAAATTCCATACATATATGATTATGTCAAAATGAACCCAACTATTATATAGGACTGTGATACATCAATAAAAGCCAAGAAATTATTTATTTTGTGTGTGGAGTCTGGTGGAAACTGCTCTCCCGGTTGAGTGGCCCAGTGTGTATCCATTCCAATTCAAGCACAGAGTCCAGAGGGTTCTTCTGTGGACCCCCATCTCTCCCAGTCTAACCCTTTTTATGCTTTGTGGCAAGATATTTATCACTGGTAAATAATCCATAAGAAAAATCGCATACTAAACATTTTGAGAATTTATCAGTTTAAACTGAGATTCAGTCTCTGTTCTCAGAATGAATAAACCTAATGAGTTATATTTGAATGTTAATGCTTTATTTTTAATATTGGCAATTTATAATCGACAACAGTTGACAGTGCCGTCAGTGGATGGATGAGAATAGTGCACTCGATTGGCATATTTCTATTTTTTGTTTTCTCTAGTTTGCTTGCTGTAATGTCAGAAACGTCTAAGGAAGAAGAGAGCCAGAATTTAGCTTGGGTGGCTGCATTGCACATAATACAATGAACTGACATTCGGTGCAGCTTCACCTGATCCCAGGCCCTGTGTGTGCTTTAACGGGCGCCATGTTCTATTTCATTTTACCCCTCCAACAGCCTATGAGCGGGGAGTGCAAGCTCCACTGAGCAGGGATTTGCGCTTGTTTTCTTTACATGTGATCCTCATTTCAACTAGACCCCCTGGCTCAAGGAGGTATTGTGGAGACGTTTTTGTTGAATAAATGAATCTTTCCAGTGAAAGGAAGGCTGGGAGAGTTTGAGGGATTTACAGAAAGCCAAACAATAAACAAGTGCTAGAACAATGTCCAAATCCAGACTCAAGTCCTTAACCACCAGGTCATAGCTCCTGTACCTAGGCCATGAGAACAACGGCCCAGCTCTTCCTTCTGTGGTGCTCAGTTCCCCTGGCCTGGGATGCACTGTGTCTTTTGATCTTCCTACTGTTAGATCAGATGCCATCACCTGAGGGGAGGAAACTGAGGGTGGAGGGTTGAGCAAGGGTCTACAGCTAGGGTGGGGCCCAGAAACAGAACTAAGGTAGGCCAGGTTAGCGCACCTTCATGAGAAGAGAAGGGAAGGTTTTGAGAGTGGAATCCAATCTGCCAGGAGCTGGGACAACAAAGAGCCAATTTGGTTTCTCTGATCCATGAATGCTGGTCATCTTCAAGCCCTTGGTTTCAATAATGTTGAAGTTCTCCCTTGTGACCACACTTACCTCCTGCTTTCCACATACACCTACAAGCTAATACCTCCAAAATCTGTGTCCCAGAATCTGTCCCTTGAGGCACAGTCTCATATTTCTAGACAACGCCTAGGGATGTTTCTTATTTGAGTGACATGCAGTCATTGCAACTCCTCCTGTACCCTGTTGAACTTATTATAAAATATTTGGTCTCTTTACACTCTGTCACCAAGTTTAACCCCAACCTACATTTGCTACTGATGCCAACCACATACCTCCAGGCTTCCAAAATTAAATCACCGATTCTCCACTCATCCAAATAGTTGCCAAATCTTGCTCAGTTCACCTCCAAATATCGCCCACACCTCTGCACCTCCAGGGCCTGGACTAATCCAGGCTGTTTTCAACTCCTGCAGATATATTGCAAGGATCCTAACCAGTGTATCTGTTATGCAAATATCCTCTCCTCACCTGATCTCCATATACCACATTCCACAAACAGTCTGACCAAGCCTCAGACTGAAAGACCATGGCTGGGGGCCGGGTTTCTGCATAACAGAGTTTAAGTGCCACTTTCGGGATTTCTTGGAACAGTCCCCAAATACCTTACCAGACACCGCGGACCCTGACTTGGGTTTGCCCTAGACTCCTGGGTGTCACTGTCTTTTTGTGTCTTATTTCTGTTTCCTGCTCTTTTGCCATTTGCTTTCCTTTACAATTCCTTTTCCTTTGCTCTTTGAGATTAGGCCCAAATACCAGCTTCTCAGTGCGAATCTTTCCCTATGCAGATACAAGCATTCTCTCCAGTGTTTCCTGAAAGTTCTTTTTACACACACACACATACACACACACACACACACGCGCGCGAGCACATGCATGAACAGTCATATGTGATCTAACGACGGGGATATATTCTCAGAAATGCCTTGTTTGGTGATCTCATCATTGTGCAAACATCAGAGAGTCTACTTAGGCAAACCTATAGTACCCCCAGGTTATGTTACCTACCATACGTATGTGGTCCATCAATGACTGAAACGTCATCATGTGGTGTATGGCTCTGTGTATGTGTGTGTGCAGCTTTTAATCACTCATGTCATTGGAACTGCTATTTTATAAGTCAATTTATTTTCTTTTTTTCTCTTGCTTCTGTTTCTTGGTATGTCTAGACATATTTTTCTGAATACCGTACATCTTATAGAAGTCATAGAGGTTCTGGATTGCCTCATCCTACTCCGAGAGAGTCCTCTCTGTCATCTGGAGGACAGGTTGTTTAGGGATGGATCATTGTAAGCCAAACAAACTGAGCAGACGGAGACTTGGGTGTAGGTCTTGCCCCCGCCTATCTCTCTACCCTCTCCAGGAGCTCCTCTCTAGATTTGGAGCTGCCTACTAGGTTTGCTCTTTGGTGATGTTTACCTCAGTACCTGCAAACACAAAAATGCTTCCTTTTGCTTTAAGTGGCTTCTGCCTATTTTTTTTGTCCTCTTGCCCTTTGTAATTCCAGGTGTCAGCAAATAGCTGAAGGGGAGTGACTGTGGCAGGATCACTTTCCACACCCACTTTATCACCTAGATTTGGCATTTCCCGTCTTGCTGACTTGACCAGCTCAAATTCTAATTTGTGTCTTTCCACCATCACGAGATTGTCAAAGTTCCACCTGTTTTCTTGTCTGAGTCCCTCTGCCAGCATTCTCAGCAAATCATCAAAACCATCAAACAGATATTTTTATTCTTTCTTTTCTTCTTTTTGCACATAATCCAGTTTTTCTAGTTGTTCTTGGGAGTGATGGTATGCTACAACTACTTCATTGCAGCCACAAATGGAACCTGAAAACAACTCTTTTAAGCTATAGTATTTCAAACCAGATTGTGCTACATTTTTAAAGTTGCTTTTGAAACAGTCTGCTACTCAGTTTTATAGACTGAAGTTCTCTCTTCATAAATCTGCCGTGGATGAATGCTGAGAAACTAGACGAATGGTCAAAATTATGTATTTCTTTATGCTGTGCTTTATTTTATATTAATCTGGAAGTCTTTTGTGTTTGCATACCATGTTACATTTCCCAGAAGCCACAGAGACAAGTCAGAAAAATAAGCCTACTGAAATTCTGTTTGTATATTGAAATCTACTGCGTCACACAGCTATAAAACCCTCATGCCTCGTAAAATCTTATAGCAGCTCACATATACAAGTCTCCGCATGCATATATACATATAAATGTATAGACACACATGTGATTATCTTAATATATAGTAGGAAATATTCTTCATCTATTAAAAATCGTGGTTTGAATACTTATTTGGGGGGAGGGTTCAAGTTTTAAAATCCATCAGTCAAATAAGACAAAGTTCTTATTATTCAGTTTTAATGCTCTGCTCATTATACCAGCTTAAAGGAAGAAATATGAAGAAATATCTGGATTTCTGGGATAAAATTCTGAAAACCTGGATTTATTATTCTTGTTACTTGGCCCTAAGCAAGTATCATTTTCCCTAGGTCCATTTTCTCCTGTGTAAAATGGGCCAATGTTATTTATACTCCTCTTATCACATGGCTGTTTAGAGAAGAAAATTAGGTCATATATATAAAAGTACTATGAAAAGTTAAATGCATACATAAATATGTGTTATTATTAGTTTTTAAAGGCTTCTAAAGATTAGCGATACATGAATAGAGAAATTCAGATAAATTCACAGCTGTGAGCCTGACTGAGGCAATGATGTTTTAGAAAAAGCCAGCTGGGGCACCAAGCAGAAGAGACTCCTGGGCCAGAGGAGGCGGCCATGGATCTGTCTGAATTTCAGAGGAGCCAGGGACATTTTTGCTTCTCCACACGTGGCCCTCTTTCCTCTCTGTTCATCCCCAACCTTCCCGACACACACACACACACACACACACACACACACACACACACACACCCCACTTGGTCTTCTCAAGGATTAAAGCCTAACACTGCATCCAATATTGTTGTGTCACTGATTCTGTAGGGACAAGCACATGTGGGAAGAACAGTGTCTCAAGGTGCTGTAGTCATTTCCATCCTTCAAATGAGCAAGACGTGCCTTCTTCCCGAGATCACCATCGGTGAGACTGGAGGATTCAACCGGGCTGAGAGTGCTGGGTCTGTAGGAGGGGTAGGCTGGAGCACCCGAAGTAAGGAGGACAGAGCAAGAAGGGATCTGCTGACCTTGACATTAGGCCTGGGCCAGCCTCAGGGGTGTGGAGATGGGAAAGTGCCGCAGTCTGGCTGGGCACAATTCAGGAGCCACTTGTCAAGCAGAAACGAACTTTATTTAGGACACACAGGCCACACCACACAGCTCTTCAGGAATCCCCTCAGAGCCCAACTGCCACCACCGGCTTCCCACCAGCCTCTCAACCCCCAATCCTCCTGCTCTTGAGGCCGATTGGCTGGGTCGCATGGGCAGAGCCAAAAGAGTCCCCCAATGAGCAGCTCCGTGGTCTGAAAGGGCGGGGAAACAGCCCAATGAGCATCACCGCAGAGGAGCCAATCAGCTGGCAGCTGGAAATTTGCTGGGGCCGCTGTGAGCCAATCAGCTGGAAGTTTGCCGAGGCCCCTTCGGCTGTGGCTCTCAACAGGAAAGGAGCAGGAGTACCTGAGAAGGGTTGCTTTAGTCCTGCCTGAAGGGTTGTGGAGAGATAAATATCAGCCACTCTCTGTGGTGTGGGTAATTGTCCATCCAGTGTCCACGTGTTAACAGCTGGTTACCAGCCTTTGGTGCTATTCAGAGGTGGTGGAACCTTTGGGAAGTGTGGCCCACTAGAAGGAAATTAGGTCACTGGGAGGCATGACCTTGAAGGTGGTATTAGGACTTGGCCCCTTTCACTACCCTCTCTTTTATTACTGGTCAGGAGAGTGGCTTTTTCTACCTTGTGCTCCCAACAGGATGTATCACCTTTTCCCAAGCCAAAAAATAAGGGGCCAAAAAATAATGATGAACTGAAAACACCCGAACTGTGAACTGAAATAAACTTTTCCTTCTCTTAAGTTGATTTATCTCAGCTATTTGTTACAGTAATGCAAACCTAAGACAGTCACTGTGCCAACTTCTCTGCCAGGTGCTCTCTTATCTACATCAATTTTTTTCCTATCTTCTCGGTGACCCATGATCTAAACTGCATGTGATGAGTTGTGTTCCCCTGAAAATGCTGATGCTAAAGCTCTAACCCCCAAAACTCTCTGAATGTGACTGTATTTGGAGACAAGGTCTTCAAAAAGGTAATTAATTAAAAACAAGGTCATTGGGCTGGTCCTAATCCAACTTGATGGGTGTCCTTGTAAGAAGGGGAGATTAGGATATAGACAAGCACAGAGGGAAGACCACAGAGAAACACAGGGACATGATAATCTGTAAGTCAAGATGAGAGGCCTTGGGAGAAACCCAGGGTGTCACCTGTGCAAGGATCTGGGTTTGAGTCCCAGACCTGTGAGAGCAAGATAAATCAACTCTGCTAAGGTCACCTTGATCTTGGGTTTTCAGACAATAAGCATCTGAGGTTTAAGACCCCGGGCTGGGACTTTTTAAATAGCTGCCCTTGGGAAACTAATCAGAGTATATAGCAGAAAATGGAGCTCAGTTCTAGAGGAGGAGATGGAGACTCTTGCTGTGGCCTTTTTAGTTCTTTTCTGGCACTACATATGAATTTCCAAAAAAATGCTTCATTTGTTTGTCAATTTTGAATAGACACTTCTATTTAAGTTTCGTAAAGAAAAGAGAGTAGGTTTTCTCTTTTCTCACCCTTATATTTTATGCATGCTCTGTAAACCAGCTTCAGTGTTACTGGTTATTCTTTTTTTTTCTTTTAATTTAGTTCTCTAACTTTAAAATCAATAGAGAAGGTTCACAAAGGAATCTTCTTAATCCTATAATCATTACTATAAAAATTGAGCTTTTATCTAAGACTTCTTTTATTACAATAATAGTGACTGTAGTAGAAAACAATATTATCGAGTAGCTATTTCCTGTGTAAAGAACTTAAAATATATATGACTTTGTTTTTTAATAAAATATATTTATTTTAGAACAGGTTTATATTTACAGAAAAATTGTGGAAATGGTACTAAGAGTTTCCCTACATCCTATGCCTCATTTCCTCTATGAGTAAATTTTATCTGGATGGACATTTGTTTCAACTCCTGAACTAATATTGAGACGTCATTATTAGCTAAAGTTTATAATGGTTCCCATATCTGTAGTTTTAACCTGATGTTCTTTTTCTGTCCAGAATCCAAACCAGGGTAACATATTACACTGAGTTGTCAAGTCCCTTGGCTGTGATAATTTCTCAGACTCTCCTTGTTTTTGATGACCTTGAAAGTTTTAAGGATACTACAGGTATTTTGCAGAATATTCTCCAACTGGGATTCCTCGGATGTTTTTTCTCATGATGAGGCTGGCGTTCTGTGTCTTTGGGAGGAAGACCATCGAGGCAGGTGTCATTTCATCACATCATATCGAGGCTCTCAACATGATTTGTCATTGTGAGCCCTGGCCATGCTCACCTGGACGAGGAAGTGGTTGTCAGTTTCCTCCACATCCAATGCCCCCCTCTTTCCATGATATATTCTTTGGAAAAAAAATTTCAGCAGAGTTCACAGTTAAAACATGAGGCATTATATTCTATGTAAATCATTTGCAAATTTTGTTCATTGGGAATTTGTTATTTTTCTTCCATTTATGTTAGAATGAATCCATAGAGATGGATATGTATTTATAACACTTATTTTACTCATATGTTTATTTTAGAATTTGATATCATTTTTGTGGCTCAACTATTAGGAACTCTCTCAATAGGTTTCTGTGTCCTACTCATGACTATGATTTTTCAAAATTGCTTTTTTTCTACTTGTTTTCTTTTAGTATGTCTTTACTTTCTGATTCCCCAAGATGCGTCCTACTAAGGGCATATATTTTTCTTTGGTCATACATTTTATATTTCCTCTGAGGATCCCTGATTGCTTTTACAATAATACTAGAAACTGAGACGGGATGGTGGTACTAGAGACTCATTGTTTCTATTTCAACTAGTGGAGTAAGGCAATGGATTCCTGTATACTAACCCTGGAATCCACTCCTATCTGTAACTGTTTCTTTAGGTAGCCATCTACATATGCATGGATCTAAACATGAGTTCACATGATTGACTGACTCTAATCCATTATCACGTAGATCATTCTAACCTCCTTCCCTTACTCATCTGTAAATCCCTACCTTCTGCTATCCATGTACATCCCAGTATACACGTTGACAGAGTAGCGGGCTTATGTGTAGCTTCCTTGGCTTTGATCCTTTCAGAACCCGATGTCTCTTAGGTCAGCACCTTTTCTTTTTGTCGTGCATTCATAAAACAGATTGTTTCATAATATTTAGCACTCTGTCCTGGGATCTTGTAATTTTATTTTTATTCCTGTATTAAACTTCTTAAGTAGGAATTTTAATTATGCTCATTTTATACTTGAGGAAATGGAGGCACAGAGAGTTCAACTTGCCCAAACATTTCTCAGGTAATAATTAGTGGAGGTTAAATTTGTGGTGAGATTTATATTTCTTAGTTTGAAGGTTATAGTCTCCAAAAAAGGTAAACACTTATTACTTTAAAAAAAAAGCCAAATATGTTTTATTCTACGAAAGGGAGGCTGGAGATGAAGACACCCAAAACCCACACCAATGATACAGAGCTCACTGCCTCATACAAAATCAAATGCTGGAAGTATTTGTCTTGGGTAAGTGTGTGGTTTATAGACATTTATATATGAAGCAAGGGTCTGAGGTGGTAAAGTAGGAGACATGAGCTTTCAAGGCAGATCATCCATTGCCTTCCCCGATATATTTGCGGAAGCAGAGAAGCAGAACAAAGAGGATATATACATACAAATGTAGATAGATAGATAGAGATCTATCCTATGTATATATTTGTGAATAATTAGAAGGAGAGACCCACTTCCCAGTTGCTATGTTTTGAATGTGGCTTGTCCTTTTCAAAACTCATGTTGAAATGAATCCTCATTATTGAGAGGTGGGACTGATAAGATATAACCAGGCCTCGATCCTTATGAATGGATTTATCCATTGATGTGATTAATAGGTTAATGGGGATCTCTAGATTGGATCCTGAATAAGTGCCAGCTTGGCTACTTCTCTCTTGCACTCCCTAGCGCTTACCATGTGATGCTCTGCACTATCTTAGGATTGTTCCAGCAAGTAGCCATCACCAGTGGTGGCCCCTTGATTTGGTCCAGAACTGTGAGCAAAAATGAGCCTCTTTCCTTTATAGCTTGTCTAGTCTGTGGTACAGAAAACAGGAAACAGACTAAGACATCAGTTTATTTATTTGTTTGTTTTTAACCCTGTAGTCCTGTGAGGTCATATGTTTCTATTTTTTGCTAAGGAGAATTTGGATTTTACACACACATAGATGTGTATTTTATATATATACACATATATATTATTTGTTATCTATATTTATATCATACGTTTGGTATTTATAATATATTATCATGAATTACAGAGAGACCAGGAAATATCAAGTCTGCAGCATGGGTTAGTAGGCTGGAGACCCAGGAGACCAAATGGGGCAGAAAGGAGGCTGGTCTTTTTTCCTATTGGGGCCTCCACCTGAGTGAATGAGGTCCACACACACTGAAGGGCAATCTGTTTTACCCGGTGATCACCAGTTTAGATGTTATTCTCATCCAAACACACCCTCCCAGCTGACACAGAAAACTCATCATCACACAGCCTCACAACCTGCTGCAGGGAGCCTGCACCCTCTTCTAGAAGCAGAAGAAAAGCATCCGGGAGGAAGGACCAGGTTTCTCATCATCGATCAGATGCTGAGGAGGGGCGCTGACGCATGCTGAATTGCAGCTGACTGGGGGCCTCAGAAAGGTCTGAATCAGAAGCTGCCAGGTTGAGCTGTTTGTGAAGGAAGAAAATTCGTTTCAAGGAAATGCACCATGTTCCCGCGGTGCCCAAGCAGCTGCGGTTTCTATTCTCAGCAGACCAGTGGATAATTTACTAAACAAAAACACGTCCCAGCATCCACGCTTCACAAGGTGAAGCATTATTGCATTGACAACTTCATTACCCTTTTCCCCCTCACCCTGAAATGAGTTTCCTACGGAAGAAGGCTCAGGCCTTCCGTTCACCAGCTGCCATGCGCTCTGTCATGCTGGTGATGATTAAGGTCCCCTGGAAGAACCTTGGCAAGCACACCACAATGTGACTTATTCATTCGGTGGATTGGTGAAAATATTCAAATTTCCAATGATTTAGGGTGAGGCTGGCAACCTGGTGGGCTCAGAGGCAGCCTAGGTTCCAGTAGATTAAGATCAGGGTTGCTGAATGAATGATGTCAGAGAAGTGGCTACCACCAAGTATCTACCCTGTAGTAGCTACATGGAATAAATTTGCATACTGCAGTTCAGAATCTCCTGGGCCTTTTTGGTACAGTATGGCTTTGAGTGGATGATTTGCTTTGTTATTATTATTTCCATTTATATCAACAAAATTCTCAGACGTCCAAAAGTAGAAGATAGTTTAATCAAGTTCCATGTACCCATTACCTACTTCAACAATCCATTTTGCTAATTTTGTTGCATTTATAACTCTTTCATTACTCCCAAGGCTCTGAAATGTTTTTAAGCAGATCTCAGACATAGGATCATAGTATTTATAAATACTACAGTATACTTCGTTAACAGGAGAGATTTTAAAACAACCTGAATAACAATTTCAGACCCAAGAAAAAATAATTTCTTAGTATTAACCAATACCCAATATTTGTATAAATTTCTACTATTCAGAAAAAAAATCTCTTTTAGAATTTGTTTGAATTAGAACTGCAAAGATAGCGTTGGTTGGCTCCTCTCTCTCTCTCTCTCTCTCTCTCTCTCTCTCTCTCTCTCTCTCTGTCTCTCTCTCATAGTCCCTTCTTCCTTCTCTCCCTCTTTTCTCCCAGGCCACAGGCAGTCTTCCCTAATAGGAACCTGATTATTTAAATACAAAGGAATTAACTACTTTATGCTCTGGTGATGAATTCTGCGGGATTTCATGTTTGTGCTGTGATTCAATGACTGCATTACGACTGGAGGCTCATGGTGCCCACCACTCAGGTGTGGGTGAGCTGTGGGTTCCCAGGCAGTGTTCAAAGTGGACAGTGACTTTTCCCTTAGTATTTTTCATAGTCACTAACAACAATCACAGAAGTCCCTTATCACATTAAAGACTACAAAGTGATGCTTTCCTAATCCGGTCACTTAATAATTAGGATTCTTTCATCAGGAATTTCCCACCTTAGATGCTTATATGGAAAACGTAGAATATGTTCTTATTCTTTCTCCTTACTTGACAATTTGCAAATCATCCATGCAAAGTCATACTGTACCAAAAAGGCCCAGGAGATTCTGAACTGCAATATGCAGATTTATTACATGTAGCTACTACAGGGTAGATACTTGGTGGTAGCCACTTCTCTGACATCATTCATTCAGCAACCCTGATCTTAATCCACTGGAATCTAGACTGCTTCTGAGCCCACCAGGTTGCCAGCCTCACCCTAAATCACTGGACATTTGAATATTTTCACCAGTCCCCCAAATGAGTGAGCTCAGACCTTAGCAACCTCCATGAATAACCAGTGGTTTCCTGTTTAGATAATAATGAACACCTGCATTTTACGGATTTGATGTTTTACTCCATTACAGAGATTATTTTATTTAATTCATTTTGAGATGCTCAGAATGACTCTGGATTTTGGGGAACTTCTCTCTGATGTGACCCTCATGGTTGCTCGGGAGTTTATCTTGTACCTGTCTTTCCTTGGACTTAGGTCATGGTTGCTTTAGTGGGAAATGGTACTCAGAGGCCACGTTTCTGTGTGGAATGGTGAGTAAAAGCTGAAAGACTGTCATTGCTTTTTACCTGGCCTTTCTCATGGACAGAGCTAGAAAATATTTTTGTGTCATAAGAACAAGAAAATAATTCAAGACCCTATAGTGGTATTTCTAATTCAATTTTAAGATGATAGAGTTCTTTCTGATGTGATGTATTTTTTCTTATACTAAGAACTAAAAACTTTGTTAGCTACATTAACTATTTGTTTAAAAATTTAAAAATTATTTGCAAAAATCACATTTTCTCATACATGTCCATATTAATTTCAAAAGAACACCAGTACTATTAAAAATCACAATTACCAAATGGAGCTGAGTATTCCTTTGTGTGTGTATGGAAGAGTGAAAGAGAAAGAATATACCATCAAATTCCTGTATTTTAGAGTCATTGGAAATATCTTCTTTCAATATGGATATGTCACTAACTTGATGTACACTTAGAAACATTTGTTTTATTCACAAATTGTAATTTCACTTACATTTTAGATTATATTGTGGGAGAGGGAAGGCACACGCATTTCCTTGGCTCTCTCATTTCCAGTCACATGTCCCCCAGGATGAGTTTCCTCAGTCCCTTGGGAGTCAGGAGGCAGGGTGGGAAGGTGGTGGGCTCAGTGTAGATTCTCTACTTTCTTATACTGTGCAGGCAAAGTCCCAAATGTATTTCCCCTTGCATTTCATGCTTAATCCCATGTTCACAACCAAGCCCAGGTCAGATGGAAATCTCAGGCTTTCCCAGAGCATCACGGATGTGACTTGCTGCCTGCCTTGGAGTCAGTCAGCTCACATTTCTGTGTCTTTCCAAGGGCTCTGTTTTCTCAACAACCTGAACTGAAGTCGACCTCGGAATTTCTATGGTCTGGACACACCCCTGTGGGCCTGTAAACGGGTTCATCTCCCCCAAACCTCTGTTTTCCTCTAGGCCACCCCTTTGCTGAGGCCAAGTTGACAGCAGGTCAACATTGTTCTTGGGATTCTTCCTCATGCTGAGGGAGGACGTTTGCTGGCCTGGAGTTGGAAGGGGTGTGAAATCATACACATGCATCTTCCTACTGGAGGCGTGCTTCTTCCCTCAACTTTCTGTCAAACAGCAACAGTGTTTCGTTTTGTTGCAATGTTATAAACTCCAACCATTTTCCAGCACTGTATCTTAGTGACCCAGGGGCATCCTTAGTCATCCAGACCCAAGGTTAACAGAGACCCAAAGACAGCTCTGCCTCAGCCCTGCTGGTGCATGGACACACTCTGGGCATCTGGATCATCTTTGGAAAACCCTGACAGGAGTGAGCAGAGATGAGAACGGTGGAGTAACTGGTACAATGCAGAGATTGCCATGAAAACCAATTTGTTTCTTCCCCCCAATTGAGAATCTTAGGCATTTTTGCTGGGCATAGAAACCTGGGGTGATAAACAACCCTTTAAATGATCCAACTTTGCATGATTCCTATCACAGGAGAATAACTGTGTGAGCTGAGTAGCTACCAGTTTCCTGGATGGCTTCCCTTGGCCATAGGTAGGAAACATTCATCATTTGTTATCATTAGACCCTCTCCCTCCTGTCCCAGCTCTAGAAATACATTTCAGCAAAGAGCTGTCCAGGTAAATGGATGATGTGGCTCTGTGTTAAATTTATGACTCAATTACAATCAATCTTACGCTATCAGCTTCCAGTGTCTGTATGTAATTAATATAAACAAGGTAGTGAACCATCATTTCTAATGCCGTCATGCTGGGAGAAAAGAATGGAATCAATGCTTGCTTTATAAGTAATTGGCTTTGGCATATGATTTTAGATCGTCCAGCTAGGCATAATGGCAAAGAGAATTATTCCTTTGGGTATAATTTATTCCAGTTTTGTAAGTTTATAAGTGATGTTCACCTTACTTAAATTAACAGTTCAGATCCTTGCTTTTTGCTCTACCTTCTACTATTCCTGGCAGGTTAATTGGGTCAGGAGAATCAAACCTGCAGAGGTCAGCTTCTAAAGCTTCCTCAGGCAGTATGGAAAGGAAGTCTAGTAGCCAGGTGAGCTGTGTGATTTGAAAATATCCAGAACAAACAAAATGACTATCTGCTTCTGTACAGCCAAGGTCACTCCTGGAAAATTTTGGATTAGCATCTATATTTTGCTAAATGTCTGTCATAATAAATCATTAAAGCAAAGCCTTGTAAATATTTGCCTTTTAGATCAAAATAATTATATTCTTTAAGCCTATTTATAAGAAGGCCATTCAATTAAAACAAAATGGATCATATGAAGTGACTTCCTGGCATGTAGACATTTAGCATCCCAGATTAGATACACAGTTCAGCCTAGCTGTTTATCACTTATAGTCCATGGCACGTTCAAGTTTGTTGAAGATATTGGGCCCTAATTTCTCCACTGAAAACTTTATTAAATGTTCATTTGTTTGGCCAGATAGACATCTGTGTTTCCAGATTAATGTATTAGGCGTTTTTAAATCCTGGAAACACGTTTAGCTGCTTTGCAGAAATTTCAATATGTGCCCAAAGGATTATTGCAAATCTATTGAGGGCATTATTATGTATATTCATCTGCTTGTCCTGCAAAAGACTGAGCCTTACAGCAAATCTTATATATTAAAAAAAAAAAGCAGAATTGATGTATTTTGGCAAAGCTCCAGATTCTTTGATAATAGGTGTCACCTTGGTACTTCATTCTGAGATTTCTTCTCAAAATGTATTTCTTTTTGAAATTAAGTTACTCATATATGCAAGTTGACTATATTCATTTTACTTTAAAGCATAGCAGATTATTTAATGGTATAAATTAAACAAATTAGACTTAACATAATTATATGAAGATAGAAGTCAAATGAAAAACCATCATCAAATTATAACACACAAAGTCATGTGTTAACATTTCTAACACATGACTATGTATAAATTAAAAGAGTATGTGTAAATTAAAAAAGTGATGTGCATCATAGTTAGATTTTGGGTGAAAGCATAAATGGATAGTTTATAAAATCAGTACAGATAGGCAATAGACATAAAAAATTATTAGACTCATTACTAACTTGGAAAAGACTAATTAAAAAGTTAGAATCAATTGTTTCCTTGTAAGATGAAGATGAGAATGGAGGTAGAGCTCACCAGGGAAAGAGTGTGGAAACTCACATCCTCATTATTATAGCTGGTGGGCGTTGAGCAGAGAGCCCTTCTGGAGAGAGAGTTAACATTATGTGCATTACAAGCTCTAAACTAGTGAATGTTTTCTTGATTCACTAACTAAGCAAGATCAAAAAGTATACAGAAAGGGCTTTTATATCATGGTGTTTTGGAAAGATGAGAAAATAAACAGAACAATTGAAATTCTTAACAATAGTATCCTGGTTGATAAATTAGGGTATATTCATATAATAGGATGATAGCTACTAAAATAGTTTATATAAATCTTTCTTGACATGAAAGGATGTTGATTGCACATTTCACTGGAAAAATTAAATTTTAAAATAGCTTTGCAGCACAAAACTACTTTAACTTAAATTGCAACATCAAGAATGTTAAAATCCTAAAAGTGTGTACCCATGTCAGTATGAGGCTCAAGAATAGATTTTTTTTTGCATTTAGTTTATCTGTATTCTCTCTTTTTCTTTGCATTTAGTCAACAGATATTACTTTTGCAATATGAAAATAAAAGTTTTATATTTTAAAAACAGAATGCATTCATCTAAATGAGTATTATCTGTTACAGTCACCTTGGGAAACAATAAAAATCTAATGTTTGATATAAAACTACTTTTTTTCCTCTTCACTAGGATTATATTCTCTACTGAAAAAGGCTCAGTTTTTATTTGTTTTGCTAAGATGAACTGATTATTTTCTATTCCCAGTTATTTCTTGCAAGAAGACCTCAATCCCTGGGATAAACTGTGTGTATACCAATCTCTATAGCTGAAAATAATTTTTAAAAAACTTTGTAATGTGACTGACAGCTATAAATTGCAATGATGAAACCATCAATAAGATTCCTATGATAAGATCTACATATATTTTCAAGGTTATATATTGCTTTTCTTACAAATGAAAGTGTGCAAACATTTATTTATTTTTTTTTTAAGTCAGAAGTCCTGCTATGTTGTCCAGGCTGGTTTCAAACTCCTGGTTTCAAGTGCTCTTCCAGCCTCAGCCTCCAGAGAAGGAGCTGAACTATAAGGCATGCACTACCATGTGTGAATTTTAAATTAATTAACACATTCATGGTTTTGAAGAATAAATGCAAAGAATATAAGTCTATCTTAATTCAAGAACACACACACACATTTCACCATTATCTAGTTTTTAGTTAATACTGAATGAAGCAAAATTACGTGCCCAACCATAAACACTGTAGTAGTAATTCAATATCAGGAAACTGGGAATCTAGCAAACCAATCCGGAGCACATCTGGGGTCTTGGATAAAAGACAAACAGACTAGCATTAGCTACCATTTATTGACCATATGCTCTGCGCCTTACTCTTTACTTCTCTGATCTCCCTTAATCCTCCTGATGATCCCCAGAGGTAAATAGTGTTGTTCTCGATTGCTGAAGCTTAGGGAATCTCAGTGACTTGCTCAATTTCACTTTCTATTAAGTGGCAGAACCCAGGAAGGTCTGACTCCAATGTTGTTGCTCTTCACACTACATTAAACTGGTGTTGCTGAGGAAAACAAAATGAGAACCATCTCTAATCAGCTGTTTGCATTTCTCTAGTGAAGGCAAGTCTTTTTAGGAACAAGTCCTACTTTCCTTACCATTAGTAACATCTATGAAGGAATAACAGAGTAGACGCTTTCCACAAATGTATTTAAATTTCATAAGTTTGCATTTTCTAAAGAGACCCAGAATCAGTCAATTATTCGCTATCTACATAACATTGGACTGACACCTATAATCAAGAGAATTGTTTGTTATACACACAAAGTGGTACTGTTACCTATAATCAGGGCAGATATTTTTTAGCAAGATGACAAGTGATTATATTTTACAATAAGAAAATCCTTTGGGTCCCCATATAATACTCCTTAATTGTTCTCTGCTATTTTGCTTTAAAAAAAAATACTCTACCTTGAAGTAGGAAGATGAATGCGAATGTCATTTCAGTTGTTGGTGAGCCATGTGCCACCAACTGCTGTGTACCAGACAGCATCCACTTCACTGCTCTTGCCAAAGAGAGTGGGACTGAGATGGCCCCCACAAGCCAGGAATTCTGTAGAAGGTGGACACGTGGAGAAGGATGTCCCACATTAGGGACCACTGGGAACAAAGACAGTCATGGGAAGTTGAATGGGATTATAGGGAAGAGTGAGTGAGCCTTTCTGGTGGAGGGTGAGGGTATAGAGTTTGGGATAATCACAGACCTCCGTCACAACCCACAATGTTTGTCAAAACTTCATGGAAATGGGAACACTTATCATTACAGGAAGTCTTTGGCATGCAACCAGGACTGCAGTGAGCAGTCTAGCAGGAAAACTTGCTCAGTAGCACTTGTCATTAAAAAGAGACCAAAAAAAAAAAAAAAAAAAGAATCCAGGTAGGTGTTTTTAACTAAGGCTTTCTGATTATTTCCAATAAAAATTTGGATTTTTTTTGGGGGGGAGGGTAACGCTGAGGGTAGTCTTGAAGTACTGTAATGCAAACCTTTCAAAGTACCTACCTTTGATTTATTACAAGTTAGAAATTGTGTGATATGCAGTGGATCATTTGGAAGCACAATGACAAAGTAATGAATGCACTTAAGTGTGCACCTGGGCGTCTCCTGTGTGCAGGCTGCAGGCTCCCATGGGGCAGGCACTGTCCAAACTGCCTGGAGTTCAAACAAAAGCGCAGGGCTTCAGAGGGAAAGGGTGCTCCGAGGGCTAAACTGCCAGGAGTGGTGTTTTTCGTAGATACATTCTTGGCATTTACAAAGATGTGGTTTCTTGTTTTTTGGTTTGTTTTTCCATTTGAGGAAGTCCATGGCACACACGTATGAAGTCCTGTAGTTTGATTCTGGAATTTCCCTAAAGGCCCAAGTGTTGAAAGCTCGGTCCTCAACCTGCTGCTCTTGGCACATGCTCCTACTATGATGTACTGTGCTGCCACAAACCCAAAGCAATGGGAGAAATTGATCCTGGACTAAAACCTCCAAAACTGTAAGCATAATTAGCCTTTTCTCTTTTTAAGTTGATTTATCTCAGGCATTTGTTACAGTAATGGAAAGCTGGCTAACACAATTATTTACCACAGTTTAGTCTTAAGATCATTATGAAGACATTGATTTACTCTTTTATTCAGTGGATATTTATTAAACTGGCCAACCTAAGCCACAGTCAAGGCTGCAGTGGGGTTTTCATGGGCTCTGGTCACTACCATCATTGTAGGACTTTATTTTCTCCATTAAAATATTTTAAAGTTTTGCAACTGCCTTTGTGTTAAGATGAACATAGTTCTAGGTGAATTAATTATTGTTTTATATTATTATTACTATAATCCTTTTTTTCTGAAGATTTTAAAGGAAAACATAAAAAAATTAAAAAAAAAAAAACCTTTTGTGGCCCCTAAAAGTATGAAGGGCCTATACACTGTGCCTCCCATTTCTAACAGAGGGGCCAACCCTGACCACAAGTCTTTGTTTTCCTGCTCTATGCCTGGGATCTGCACTCAGAGGAGGAACAGAAATACCAAAATTCAGGTAGATTTATTATTAAGGTCAATGAATATTTAATTTGGCATCCAAGTGATTTGCAATTAGAACCCACTTTTTCCCTGGATTTGGGGGATGACTTAGTCTGTCTTGTCTTCCCTAATGCAAAGCAAATTTTGTAAAGGTTGAATCAGGAAAAGCATTTGGCCACTGCTTCCAGGTTCCCTAGTGATGATGATGATGATGATTGCAGGCATTAAGAGGAGCGTGGTTTAGGGCCACAAAGGGGTGAACTGGACCAAGGGGCTCAATGGATTTTCTTTCAGTGGCCCCTCTGCCTAGGTCTGATTTTTCCACCTGCACAGAAACCAGTGATGAGACAAACTATCTATTTATTTAGTCAACTCCTGCTACTATAACAAAATAGCATGAACAGGGTGTTTCATGAAGAATAGACATATTTTCTCACAGTTCTGAAGGCTGAAAAGTTCAAGATCAAGGCATACTCACAGAACTACAGCTATAGCTCCGTGGAATGGTGCTTGCCTACCATGCATGAGACCCTGAGTTGGATCCCTGGCACTGCCAAAACCCAAACCAAGCAAATAAACAAAGAAAAATGGGCACCAGTAGGTTTAGTGTCTGGTGAGGGCACACTCTCTGCTTCCAAGATGGTGCTCTGAATGCTGCTTCCTCTCAGGGGACAGTGCTGTCATTGTCACATGGTGGCAGGGCAGGAAGGAATAAGCTCCCTCCTCCTTCATGAAGCACTAAACCATCCAGGATGGTTCTGCCTCGTTGCCTCCTAAAGCCCCCACTTCTTAGTACTATGACGCTGGAAGTGATGTTCTACCATATAGATTTTGGAGGACACACTGAGATCCTAGCAGTGACTACCTTCTTGGGCTAAGAAAGCTCATAGGAAACTGAGGCTCAACCCTCCTCTTTCACTCTGCTCCACTTGCGCTCTTGTCCCTTTTTAATGACACTCGTCAGTAACTGAAATCGTCCTACTGACTTTGGAATCAGTTCACGTATTCCCTCGTGGGAATGTCACCTCCTCGAGGACCTTATGTTCCTAGTATCTGAAAGAGCGTCTCCCAGACAGTAGGTCAGTGATAATCACATATTGACTCTCTGACTCGGATATTAATGTCTGAAAATGTTGGTGTATTTTTGAAGTAATTTCTACACTTCATTCTGTGTTAAATCCCGGCTTTGTCAACATACAGCTCTGCTTCTGAGATCTTTTCCAATGCCATCATTCTGGAGTTCTGGGAAGCTCCCCACAGCCCAAACGTTTCAGGTTCAGGCATTTGAATCATGAAGCACCTTGAGAAGTGATGACTGCTGGGTTTCTTGAAGTAGCATCATCAGAGATCAGCTGCTTGAAGGTCGGGACAAGGCCAAGATGTGAAAAGCTGTGATGTTCTGAAAGAGAAATGCTGTTGATTGCAGGCACTAAGAGGAGCAGGGTGTAGGAGCTCATGATCTTCAGAATACTTTTCTTTGTCCTTTAGAGACTTTGCTGGCAGTTCCACACTGTCTCAGGACACGACAACTAGTCTTAACTTGAGGGAGAGATAGAGCAGGTCAGGAGAGGCCAGGCCAGGCTCACTGAAGTGGGAAGAATCTGAAAAGACAGTCATAATGGGAGATCTTCAAAGGACATCCTGCCTAGACAAGGACACCAGAAGGTGCCGTCCCTCAGGGCAGAGAGGAAGACTTGGCCATAGTTATGCAATATCCAGGGAGGCGGGCAGGCCCAGGAAAAGTGAGCAAGGCCCGGATAGGACAGCAGACAGACTGAAGCCTTCCTTAAAATTGATGCACGGCAAATAAGTCAAACAAACAAAACCAAACCTAAAAGCCTAAAGCAGGCATCCCAACAAGGAAGATAGGAGTCTTCCCCCTGAAACAGACACAATTGATGTTCAAGTGAGGAATTCCGCACACCCTCGTACAGAGATGGCACAGCTACCTCTGTGGACACAGACCTTTCAGGACAGAGTGTGTCCTCTGCAAAAGGCAGGTGGCCCATCTTCAGGAGCAGCTCCAGATTGTGTGGTGGCCTGGCCTGGTTTCGCTGGTGCCCTCTGCTCACACTGGAGGACACGCTGGAGCGCGCTGGCTGATCTGTCATCTTCTTCAACATCTATGGGAATTAAGGGGTGATTGCAGATGGTGACTTTCTAGTACACGTCTTCAGGGTGCAGGAGCACCTCTGTGAGAAGTGGCAGTTCTCTCGCAGTGTCTCAAGGACAGGCTCTTCTGTGGTTCCCACTGTGGGTGTGCACCCTTGCTGTCTGGCGGTTCCTGACCTTTCCTGTTGTGTTCCCCGACCTCTGGTAATGGCAGTTTAGCCACTGAGCCATCTGCTCACCTTCTGATTCATTCATGAGCACTTTCTACTTTTGACCTTAAACATTTTGCTCACATTGCAGGAGGCACAGGGTGATGGTAAGATCTTGAACTCAGCCATGAGACAGGCCTGGCTTGGATCCCGTGACCTCAAAGAAATGACTCACTTCTTGAAACTTCTACCTCGTTGAAATACTTTAAACATGGCAATATCATGAGGAGTAGATGAAAGCGTGAAATCCCAAACCTTGCTTTCTTCATTGTATAATCTCAATAAATATTTCTGTTCTCTCCTTCCCCTTCATCACCCTGATACCCCAAGACAGCAGTCCACATCAATTATTGGCTATGGGTAAATATTAAATAGACTTTCAAAGGATGGAAAGCAATGAAGAAATCTATAGAAAAATGCTCTAGGTTTCTAAGAACCACATTCAGAAGACAATACACAGACCCATGTAGCAGCAACTCCACTGGGGAGAGGTGCACATCATCTCACCGTAGATAGCAGAGTCCCTCTGGCTAGGGAAACGTGAACCCATTCATCAGAAAATGAAAGAGAGAGAAAAGGAAGGAAAGGAGGAAAAGGAGGGGAAGAAAGATGGAGAAAAGAAGAAATGAAGAAGAGGCAGTTTCCATGACTCACACATTTTACATTTTCAAATCACACTCTGTCAGTAGATAAACATTCTTCTCTTCGTAGCTCTCCAAAAATGTTTTACATTTAAATTCTGCATGTTTAGCGCAACCCAGTTTTCCTCTAGAATAAATAGCTTTCTTTAAATTTATATACTGGATAAAAGTAGACATTATGCTGTCCGGTATTTGACATAAATAAATCCAGTTATAAAATTTTGGGGGAAAATAATACAGTTACATTTTCCTTTCAAATCATAAAGTCTTAGATTGGCTTCATGTTTAAAACAAAATGTGTACCCATGATGTGCACATTCATTTATAGTCTGATCGGGGATTTGCATTTTTGCCATCGTTTTTTCTTTTCCCCTATCTTTTAATTGCTCAAAAACTGTTCTAAAATCGAGGTACGTTTAGTCTGATTCCTGCTCAGTTATGCTTGCCTTTCTCCACACACTCTCCCACTAACCTAACTGTTTACCCTCTCCAGCGAAGTCAAAATGCATATACTTGGAGTACAGTGGGTACACCTGGCATGCTCAATGAAGCAGTGTCCTGAAGCAGTGCCAATCTCCTATGTTTTAAATTCTCTTTTTGTCTATGTGTTAGGTTTATATGATTTAAATATCAAAAATCATAAAGAGGCCCCTTTCCCACCCTCCCTGTGTTCCCAGTTCATCCAATTTCCAATATCCACAGTAGACAGCTTATTTTTATTTTTCAAATATATTATTTGGAAGCCTTTTCAGGGATACATATACACAAACATATACATTCTCATCCACAACTATTTGTTACTTAATTACTTTTCTACTGCTATGATTTAGCAGCTTGAAAAGTCACATGACTATCTCCTAGTGCCAGGTGGCCAGGAATCCGGATATGGCTTAGCGGGGTCCTCCTCTCAGGCTCTGGTTGGCTGCGCTCAGGGTATAGAGGGATTGTATTCCTTTTGGGAGTCAGAAGACATCTTTTGAACTGCAGATGAGGAAAAATATCATTTCCTTGTATATCCTAAGTTCATGGCTGAGGCCCCCATAACAAAAGATAGATTAACAAAAAAAATGCAGATTTCTCTAGTAGGTGTTTTATATGAAATGGAAACCTAGGTAAGGAAATGAAGAAATGCACAAGACTGTGTTGGGGATCGATCTGATGAAGCAGTGCCCAGTCATGGGGAAGTGTGATTGGACAGGAGACTGTGAGCTAGTGCACCTCACTGGAGGAAAGAGAACTGACCCGTTTGCTCACTTTCTCTCTGGCCCCGTGTTTTCAGATAAGCTGTTCCTTTCCTCTGGGCATAGAGAAGGCACTGCTTACAGGAGGGTCTTCTGATCAGCTTCTGTGAGAAGTCAGAAAATCCCTGATGACCTGCGTCAAGAGAGGAGGGAGCGGGAAGTGAGTGGAACTTCCTGCTTCTGCTGCTTTCTCAAATGCCAAAGTGCCAACCCCTGCGCCCCATCAAAGCATCCCTGGTTTTCTGTCAGAAATCCATGCCTTGTGTTTGTCAGACTGAGGTCTCAGCTCCTAGAAGCCTACACGTGGCCATATCACACAGGTTCACTTCATAGCAGCTTGCCTCTGTAACGCCAGCAAGGACGTTTCCAACCTTCAACACCTCTCCAGGACGGTGTGAGGCTCAGCCCTCTTCATCTGCTGGTTTGGAACTCTGGATTTTCCTTTTGGACAGGCCAGGTGTTGGAAGTTCATACTCTTGTTTTTACAACCTCCACGAAGACAGAACAAACCAACCACAACCAGCAAACTGAAAATGAACAATCCTGGATGAATCAGAGAATCCAGGTCACAGGACAAACCACCCCCTGAAAACTGGAGATCAAGACAGACGCTGAGAATGACAGCCAGCGTGATCAGAAAGCCCCGGAGCCTGGTGGGGAAACCCACAGGTAACCGGCCACAGACGGAGCCTGCGTGGCCTTGAGAGAGAAACACTCCAGAGTGCCCGTGCTTTCCTGAGTTCTACCTCCAGGGCCCCACCAGGTTGTCTCTGTGCAGATCAGAGCCAGAGGAGGGAAAGGTGACATTCCTGGAGTATCCCCAAGGGATTTACCTAATCTTAGAGGAAGATCATGCAGACAGGAGGAAGCCTCTCTGGCTGTCCTGTCTCCTATAAGCAGAGAAAATGAAAAGGCTAAAAAGTCCCCATCTTCTAGAAGTAAACATCCAGGGATATTGGACCAATAAGAGGCAGAGACTTCACCAGAGAATGCTTTTCTCCCCTTGGTCACAGGGCTGGGGCCAGGGAAGTGGAGGGGGTGCGGGAGCTACAACAGGGGCTCACAAGGGAGGGAGCAGGAATGAACCACTAGCCACACACTAGCAGTTTATTTACTTTAGTTTCTGATGTCTGTCTTATAAAATAAAGAATAAAATAAAAATTTAAAAGATCTACAAAGGTAGAAATATGATCTGAAGAAACAAGAATAAGAACGAGGCTTCCAAATGGGAGAGATGTTAGACTTCTCCTGGAGACCTTAAACAACTATGACTCATATGCTCAGGACTCCAATCAGGACAAAAAAAAAGGACAACATGCAAGATCGGATGATTAAGATAAGCCAGTAGATAAAAAAGATTCAAAAGAAAATACTAGTTATCGAAAACATTGCAATAAAAATTAAGAACATTTTTCAATGAGTTTTCCAGGAGGATAGATGTAAACAAGGAAAGAATCAGTGAGCTTAAAGACATATCATAGAAGCCACCAAAACCAAAATTCAAGGAAGGAATGCAAAAGACGGAAGAGAATACGCAAGGACCATACAATGACAAGAGGTCTAACCCGTATGTAATGGTAAAAACTGAAGGAGAGGAAAGGGAACAGAAGAAATACCTTTAGGGATGACTAAGAATTTCCTAAATGTTAATAACAGACACCAAAGATCCAGGAAGCTCATAGAATACAAAACAGAATAAATGTATTTTAAAAATCTACACTAAGTCATCTCACATTAGAGACAAAGAGAAAATCTTGCAAAAAACCAGAAGAGTGGAAAAAGAACTTGTCCATAAAGGAACAAGGATAAGAATCTTATCAGACTTCTTTTTAGAAAACATGCAAGCAAGCAAGAAGAAAATTTTCATTTTTTATTTAAAATCTTTTTCTCATTTATTTTTAGAAAACTTTTATGTGTACAGGAGATCATTTCTTTGAACCAAATGTATCTTGCTGTTTGTCATTTGACCTTGCCTTGCTTATGGTGTTCTTTTAATATTTATTTTTTGATTGATGTTGATATTTTCAATATTTTGGTATCAATATATTTTAAAAATTTAGTATTGGTTTTGATGATTTTGATATTGATTTATGTTTTATTTTCAAATATTTCATAGCTTCTAGATTTTGTGTCATGTTTATAAAGGCCTTTCTAACACTCATGAGTTCTTCGAGTATTTTTATGGTTTTATGGTTTTTATATTTTTGCCCATTTAGAATTTATCTTGTTGTTTGGTGTAAGGCACAGATTCAACTTCATATGTCTCTAGAACATTTTCCCAAATGGCTGTCCGTGGTCCCAGCCCCACTTACTGAATATCCTTAAGGTACTGCCTCTTTCACATCTGAAGTCTGTGTGTACAAAGCTCACTCTCTGGAATTTCTATTCCGCCCCTTGGTTTGTCTGTGTGTTTTAGTTCCTCAAGTGTCAGAGCATCCTGTGGTGTTTTATGGAACAATTCTTTCTGCGTGGCTTGCCTTTTTCAGTTTTCCTTTCTTTCTGTTTTTAATTTTCAACATGAACTTTAGAATTGCCTATTAATTGGATATGTTGATTAGATTCTTTAAATTTGCACGTGAATTTAAGAAAGTTTCCACTGCTATGATGTTAAATGCTCCTTTTCAGCTTCATGGTGCACTTCTCTATTGATGAAGGCTGTTTGCCAGGCTATGGTGGAATTTTCAAGTTCTCTTTGTTTACATTTCTTATAAACTGCATTTCTACATGTTTTATCTCTGTTGATATTATAAATAGGCTTTTTCTTTTTAATACTTTAACTGGCTTTGTTTTATATCCATGACTGTTATCGACTTATGTGTATTAATTTTATTACTGTTTTTCTGAATTTTATTATGGTCTGGTTTATTATGGTAAAATCTTGGTTGGCCTATGGATTTTTTAGGTTACTACCCATATCGTGTGCATAAACATCTTGCTTTCACATTTTTATACTACTCTTTTATTATTAAAAAGAAACTAAAGATGGTTTCCACCTCTATAATATCAGTTATTATACCCATTAGAGAGAATGTTCACCTTCTATAGCAATTATTTATAAAAATCTCTGTACTATTCTGAAAACAAATTTATTTATAGCCCTACTTCTGATTTTAAGAAAGGTTAATTTATAGCCTAATCCTAAAACAGAGACAAATAATATAAGATGAATAATTCATAAAAATTTGCATTTCAATATGTGAATATTGATGATGAAAAATAACATTTGCACCTATTTATAATGTTTATCTTTAAGAGTATCAAAATAATATTGCAACATATGTACCATTATTCTATATAGAGGGCAAGATTGAAACAAGTTAAAACTAAATAATTTGTGTGACCCGGGGAAAAGTAAAAATGCTAAACTTCTTTTTCAAAAAGCAGAAAACATGTGCAAATAAAGGTTTCACCTTCTTGGCATCCCCTTCAGCTGGAGAATTTAGTTGATTGCCCTTCCATTCCTATGCGACAGCTGCCTTAGTTTATGGAAAATAGATGATCCTAAAGAATCTGGTAATCTTTGTTCCAGGATGCACTAAGTACTTAAATTAAGTATGGATAAGAGGCCTATTGAACATGCTGTGGTCCTGCCAGTCCAGGTCCAGGGCTGCTGCTGCCATCACACACATACAACCCTGGCCTTCCCTGAGCCCAAGTCAGGTCCCTTTCCCCAAAGGGCAAAAGGGCTGCAGAGGTCTCAGGGTTGTCACACTCAGCCTCCAGGTGTGACAGGGAAATGACAGAAGAGGAGACCCTCCAAACTCCAAGCACATGCTTCATTTTTCCATGAGACTTTATTTACGAAACTAAAATTCAAAGATAACATTGCTAACAGTTGCCAGATGGCATCCACAGAACATGAAGCATGGACTCTGGGCAGGGTGTCTTGTCAGACTGCAGAGGTCACTGCTCCCTGGAGCTCAGACCCAGGAAGTGGTTTACCAAGAGACTGGACCCCAGGACCATTCTGGAATCTTTGTCAAGGCATAATTTGATTCTGTTGTTGGCAATTAATGTGTGTTGGGTGGGAATGCTAGGTATCCCGAAAAGTACAGAAAAGGTCTTAATGATAAAAAAATTTATACTATTTCCCCCACTGACTTTCAAATGTTCCTAGGAGTGTAGATTAGAAGCAGCTCATAAGTATGTAAGCCTAGAATATAACTGTGCTTAACATATATATTCTAAATATATTTTTGTAGTTTTAATACACTCTGAGTTTTCCAGGAAAGCAACTGCCAAGTCAATTGAGAGTGTTATTTAGCATTTTGGAAAATAGGATTTCCAATGACAGAGATCTTTATGGTGTGTGTATTATCAGCTTTCTTGGCTGTCACAACTGAGTTGATCATATAAATGTATTTATATAGATACAAGCGTGCTTTTAAAATCTTGTATCAAGAAGACAAACATAATGAGAAGTGTATTGACAATGTTCCTTTGAATATTTTCTGTTTCATATTCTTCATAGCTTATTTATTATAATTATACATATATATATTAATTTATATATACACACATCTATGAATATGACTGCTAAGGTTTGGACACAAGGTGTCCCTGGGAGCTCTTGTGTCAATGCAGGGATGTTCAGAGTTGAAGTGATTAGACTATGAGAGCTGTAACCAAATCCGTCCCTTCTAGTTTGAATGGATTAACTGGGTGGTAACGGTGGTCAGGTGGGGCATAGCCAGAGGAAGTGGGTCACTTGTGGGTAGGTCCTGAAAGGTCATATCCTCCCTGCAGTCCACTTGTCTTTCTCCCTCTGATTCCTGGCTGACATGAGCTATACTTCCCTCCATCACGTTCTTGCACAATGATGTTCTGCCTCCTCTAGGACCCAGAGCAATGAGGTCAGCTGACTGACCATGGACGGAATCTCTGAAGCCATAAACTTTTCCTCCTCTAAATTGTTCTCTTCAGGTATTTTGGTCACAGCCACATAAAGCTGGCTGACACCATGAGTTTTTCATTTGGCCTTCTAATGGGATTATATCCACGTATGTGCATATAGAATACAAGCTATTTTTGAAATTACTTATATATTTTTTTCCTTTATTTCCACTCTTTATTACAGTGTGGGTAATAATACTGACTGATGTTTTCATTTGAAATTTTATGTGGAGGTAGATTTTGACCTTGAATTTCATTCCTGGGTGGGGATGATGGCCACTCCCAGATTATCTTTGTGTTATTCCTGACTTTAGTAGGACGGCTTCTCATGTTTTCCCATTAGCCATGGGCTAACTTTTGGGATGAGGTAGATACATGGATTCCTATTATTAGGTAACATTTTTAAAATCAAGAGTGGATATTGTCCAAAACCTTTTTACCATCTATGGAGATGACAATAGGATTTGGTATGCTGCCTAAACTACATTAACAAATTTTGTAATATTGAATCATTCCTGTTTTCTGATGTATATTCCCTTAGGCATCTTAGGAGCTGGGAACTCCATCATGAGTGAAAATCAATGCACTAGTGGAAGCTGGGAAATTAGGATGCTAGTTGGGGTGCAAGTTCATTCACTGTGTAAGGCCCCGATTCCCGCACACTAGCCTCCAGAATGCAAGTCATACTGTGGCTTGGTAAGTGTATACACATCTTCCAGTCCCAAGAGTTGGTTGTTATATCCAAAAAATGTTCTACAGGTTAAGTACATATTCTAAGATAACAGCAGGAAAATTCTGCTCAAAAAGAAAAACATCGGGAGATGTTTCTGTATACAGGAAAAATAAAAGGAGGTAGAGAAATAGTATCCACTCTAATAACTCAGCACAGTCGGAGGCATATCTTCTTCCATCCTTGGCATAGGGTAGGGGGTGAACAGTGTGGCCATTAATCCAGCTATGGGGTATGAATGGTATGTTTCCATACAGCTTTTCCCGGCAAAATTTGGTTCACACTAACAGCAGGCTCTGAATAGATACTGTCACTGTTCCCACGCTACCCATCCAGCTTCTGAGGTTCAAGGCTTTTGTGAGGTCAAGAATCTTGTTAATAAAAGGCAGAGATAAGGTGAAACCCTGTCCAGATGCCTTCACTCATCTGGACTATTTCCACAGTTTCCCCTGACCCCTTGGTACCACTCATGCTTTTTAAGAAATTCTGATTTTTTTTCTTTTAATTATAACATTGCTCCTTTCCTGTTTCCCTGACGGTTCCCTGGTGTAGATCAGTCATGCCATCTAGGGCAGAATACTTCCTAAGTGATACTGCATCATCACAGGCACATGGTCACAGAGTTTGTTATGGCTTAGATATTAATTGTCCCCCAAAGGCTTGTGTATGGACAATGTCAGAAGGTTTAGAGGTAAAATGACGGGTTGTGAGAGCCTTAACTCAATCAGTGAATTCATCCCCTGATATATATGGATTAGCTGGGTGGTAATTGTAGGCAGGGAGGTTGTGGCTGGAGAGAGTGGGTCACGAACTGTGCCTTTGGGGTATATATTTTGTGTGTGGTGAGGGGATAGTGCGCTCTCTCTCTCTCTCTCTCTCTCTCTCTCCTCTCTCTCTCTCTCTCTCTCTCTCTCTCTCTCTCTCTCTCTCTCTCTCTCTCTCTCCATATATATAGTCTGTTTCCACCACGATGTTCTGCCTCACTTCAGGCACCAAGGAATGGAATTGCCCATCTGTGGACCAAGAACTCTGAAACTGAGAGCCCCCAAATAAACTTTTCCTCCTCTAAAATGGTTCTCTAAAGGTCTTTTGATCACAGCAGCAAAAAAAAGTCGACTAAAACGCAGTTAAACTTTAAAATAACATGATCTTTAAAAGGAAGGTGGAAGGAACTCCAGGCCCCCTTTTTGAAATAACAAGTTCCGCTACCTGGCTTCCTCAAAATCTGTCCAAGTTCCTCTGAATCAAGTTTTATTCTGCCGTATGTTCACTGCCTTCCTCCTCCTCGGCTTTCCAGTCTCATCTCTCAGGGGCTCTTTATTCCCTGGGCTCTTTGCTCCAACCTGACAAGACAATGTGCTTCCAGTTTCTACCTTTTCCTCCGTTACCTCCACTGCTGCAGGATTTCTCTTCTGGGGTCCATTGCCCCCTGCTGATTCTTATCTCCTGTACCAGTGCCCCTCCCTAGCACCCTTCCTATCTACGATAGATGGATGTGACCACCCATGGTCTCTGGATACTTGATTGCCTTTCTTAATTTCTATGATCATCTTCCCTGCTAGACCTTCTTTGAGCCTAAGTAACATGCACAATTTATCTCCATAATTTGGCGCCTAAGAGTCCAATACATGAGTGTATTGATTAATGAGCCAATAAACACATAGATGCCAATAATACACTTCCTTCTTTGGCTGAAGGCAGCTTTTCTTTATTTAATGACAGTGGAGGGTGATTGGGTCAATTGCCCTGGATGAGAAACCATCACTGTGGCCGAAAAGAAGGAACCACCATGAACCAGTCAGTTCAGTTGTTTATTATATAAAGTCAGCTGGAGTTATAATTACTGCTCTCAAATAATTTCATGGTTTCTGTATTTTTGCATGGAGTGATAAAGCGTTTGTATTGATTTAAGAACGCTCATCATGTTTGTAGTACCAACATTCTTCTCTGGAAATACCATTGCAATGGACACTTGATTAGTGGGAAATGCTTCTGTTATGTTTTAAGTGCATCCAAGCTTTGTTTTTTAAATTAGGCATTTATCTTCCTTTATCCTATTGCAAGCTTCAAATAATATGGTCCCACACAACAAGTGGAATTCTTATAATAAGGACTTCATGAATTCATATGCATAGAATTTATTGACTGGCACAACTAATTGTCAAAACTCAAAAGTGGTTTAAGATGGAAAACACACTGGAATACATTAGAACTGTTTACTTTGGCCAACTGTGTTTCGTTTGTCTTTTCCAATACAGGCCGAGTCCACTCACTCCAACAGGCATTTATTCAACACTAATTAGGCCCAATGTGCTAGGCACTGGGCCATGCTCCAGAGACACAGAATCAGAATCAGTCATGTTCTTTCCCCTAGAGGACTTCACACTCTATTGAAAGGCAACTCATGTAAACCCATCATATATTCATCCAGTTCCTAGTGGTTCCTCTATCCATCCTGTGGTTATTCTAATTAGATTTCCCTCTCCTCTCCACCCAGTCATCCACCATTTGGCACACTCATGAGATACTGACTAGTTCTCGCTGCTGGAACTAAGATGGCTTGGAATTTACCACTTCTTCCGTTTTGCATCCTCAGTGCTGAGAAGCACACATTTGGCACAACAAATCGTTGGACAGATAGAGGGCTGGAAGGACAGATGAGGGCAGCCTGTGCTAAGTTTGAATGATGGTAAAGTCTGCTGGGCAGAAAAAGGGAAAAATGGGAGACAGATGCAGAGCCTCCCTCATTTTTAAATTAATTCCTAGAATCCTTAGGTGTAGACACAGCTTTAAAGACTATAACTGCAAAGTTGTTGTATAAGGAGGTTCTCTGCTTCTTCCAGGGAGTCTGGCATGCCTCCACACCATTTGGGACAATTTCCGGACTGTAGCACACTTCTTAGACATTTCTTTTTTAAATCTTCCAATTGATACATAAAGATTGTTCAAGTTTATGGGATGCAGTGTGATGTTTCAATACAGGTACACATTGTGTCATTATCAAATTAGGGTAATTAGCATACTGTCACCTCATTTATTATTTATTTGCTATGACAACATTCAAAGTCTTCTCTTCTAGTTATTTTAAAATATACGTTATTAACCACAGCCATCCCACCGTGCAGTAGACCACTAGCCACCAGTCCTTCCCATCTTCTGTGATTTTAAATCCATCACCCAATCTTTCCATGAGCTGGGGAATCTCTGTTCTTTGAGGTTTGATTTAAATTTTGGAAACAGATCAAAGACACTTCACTCAGAAACTGTTTGTTACTCCATTCTTAATTCTTAGATTAGTGCCTAGAAGAGAGGATGTGCTTTAAAATGATCAATATGTGAAAATATTCTTTTACTTTGCAAATGAGCATGGCTAAATATATTTATGGTTTTTTGTCTCATGTGACTCATAGACTAGAGTGGAAGTATATTTCGATGGAAAATACTGAAAGTGTTTAGGGAAATGTAATGAAATGTATTTGAATAAGGCCACAGTCACGGAATCACTGAATCCTGCAGGAACACTCTTGATATGATAATTAAAGATATACGAATCTTCATATACTATATTTTTATTTAAACAGACATTTACTATCTTGACTTATATACTTAGCAGTGCTGGTACCCTCAGGCATTGAAGCAGGCCAGGCAAGTGCTCTATCACTGAGCTATAGCCCCAGCCTTTCCATATCTATTTTTTTTTAAACCAAGGATTGAACTCAGGGGTGCTCAACCACTAAGCTATATCCCTAATCCTTTTTTTTATTTTGAGACAGGGTCTTGCTAAGTTGCTTAGGGCTTTGTTAAGTTGCTGAGACTGGCCTTGAACTTGTGATCCTCCTGCTCAGCCCCCCTGAGTCACTAGGATTTTTAAGTAAACAAATGAATTAACTCTGCACCAGAACCCTAAATGGGGGTCTGGAATATTTCTGAGGATTCAGGTAGGGCTAGAGTAGCCATGGTACATTTTTCTGAAAATAATTTTGTTGAATCAGATTTTTAAAAGTTGGATTCTTTATTTAGAAGTTTCTGCAATGTGGTAGTGAGGACTCAAGAGACTTTTCTGGTAACAATGCTTTTGTGAATACCTGCATAGAGTTTTCTTTTTCTCCATCCAGGGAAAATATATAAGCACCTTTCTTTTTACTTATTTATTTTTATTTGTTCTAATATTATTAGTATATATATATATATATAACATTAGTATGTATTAGTATATATATATTATTAGTTATATATAACAGTAGAATGCATTTTGACACATCATACATAAACGGAGTACAACTTCTCATTGTTCTGGTTGAACATGGTGTAGAGTTACAGAGGTACAAGCACCTTTCTTGATAGGATAGAGACAACCAAGCCCACGTTTCTGGGTGAGGAGGACGGTCATTTTTTAGGCTTCATTGCTGCTGGTACGGGATGCGCATAATGAAGTATTCAGAGTCCTCGTTTTTGTCTATCTTTCTCCTCAAACCTATGTCTAATGCATTAGTAATTCTGTTGACACCAGCTTAAAAATACATCAGACCACCTTAGCTTTAGAATGTCCAATCCATCAACTTCTCTATTTTGACTAGGAGTTTGAAAAGCATTATTCTTCTCTAGACTGAGAAATTTATATATTTTTTTTCTTTTTAAACTTTATTTCATGACCTGCTGTCATGTTTTTATTAATAACCTTCATTCCTTCTTGCTTTTTACTTTCTTGGAACATCTGTTAATGGGCATCTCTGTTTAGTAGATACCTAATCAATGACTCTTCCCATATTTTTTTTTCAAATATTTTCCTCGTATTAATATTTTAAGGAACTTTAAAAAAGATATTTGGATTTTTTACATTTATTTAAAGCCAGTTTCTCCCTCTCCATTTGTTACAGTGAGAAAAAATATAGGATATGATGTTTTCCCCAATGCACAAAAGATTGGAAAGATTGAATAACTTTGAAACTTGGGCTCCTCCGTCTGTGAGGACATACTTGGTGAATTTTCTCAGATCTAATCATAGTGCTTTCTCTCATTACATATCTCTTGTTTGAAAAATATAATATTTTTTATGCTGAGATTACTTGATATATTCTATATTGAAATTACTTGATGGCTGTTTCAGTGAAGCAAAATATTTGTTTCACTCTTTGCTGCTGTGAACCTGCCCCTTAGATTTCCTTGTCCCTGCTTCCTATGTAGCCAAGTGTCTAACTGCTGTCAAATATGTACCTCCTGAAAAATAATTCATGGCACTCCACGAAGTCTGTGCATTGATCAGAAATGACTGTTGTGTTGGTCTAGCACCTCGGTGTTGTTGGATCCATTTCTGTACCCTGACTCATGACTAATCTGTGTCCACAGGATCTTCAGAAGTTAGTCAAAGTTTGAGACTGGGGGGAAAAGCAAGAGCCATGTGGATAGGTGTGAGGAGAATTCCTGTGCTTTCTGTGCCCTTCAGACAGAAAGAATAAGCCAATTGTGCCAGTCGGCTCTCCGTTACTGTAACCCTGGCACAATCCTCTTAATGAGGAAAGGCTTATTCTGGGTCACGGTTTTGGGGGTCTTAGTGGTCAGTGGGCCCCCTGCCTGTGGGCTGTGCTGAGGCAGCACATCACGGTGGGAAGACAAAGGAGGAAAGGAGAGGGCTGAGGTCCCACTATCCCCTCCAAGGCCACGCCCCCTTGACCTAAGACCTCCCACTAGGCCCCACCTCTTAAAGGCTCCACCACCTCCCAGTCATCCACAGGCTGGGGATCAAGCCTTTAACACACGTCCCTGGGGGTAGAAACGAGGATCCTGATGATTATGAGCAATAATTACTTCCTTCTAGTACAAGGAGAGCTTCCATGCACTGGAGGGCCATCCTGGGTGTTCTCCAGGGGTGCAGGCCCTGACTTCAGGTGTTCCATTTCCCGTTTGGCTGGCAACAGATTCTAGCATGTAGGCCATGTTCCATCAGTATTCGTGAAATGATGATGACATGTATTAAAGTCATTTTTTGAAGAAGGAAAGATTGAAAAAGTGTAAAATCTGTTAAAGGAAAATGACACAGGAGCCACTACGGGGGAGGGATTCTTGGAAGGAGCCTGTGTGCCATGAAGGAAGAAGACAGGGTGGTAGGAGCAGGGAGAGAAAGAAGGGACTTGTTTTATTGATGTCTCAAAGACCGACACATTTGATTTGAAACGGAAGACAACTTGACAGATGATTATGATAGGCACCAGGGGAATGCCATGAGTTCCCAGAAGGACTGGTTGGTAAAACACAGATGAAGAGTCCTGCTCAGTCTAGGCTCGGCCTCTCCCTGGTTCCCCCTGTCCTCCAGCTAGGAGTCCCCTCCGTGTGGACTCGGACCCTCACTGTCAGCCTTGGGGGTAACTCAGACCCTTTGGGGGGAAGTTCCACTTTCCCTCCAACTTCTCCCTGTGCCTACCTTTCCTCTGGTCTCACCCACTTTCTCCAGCTGTAGAGGAGGCCTCGTCCCGAGGGTAGGTTCTGCATGGCCCCTACTTTGCTGTCTCAGGCACAATCAATAGCTGCAATCTCACCTCCCTCTGCTCCTCCGGTCCCAGCTTCATGGGGTGGAACTGTGAAACTCCTGGCTCAGCTTTGTTCTTTCCCGGTTTTTAGTGCATCTCAGATGATTTTTTACCATTCAGGTCTGTCAAGTTTTTGGCCCTTAGTTTTTTTCCCTTTATCTCCTAAGTAACTCTCCCTGTCAATTCTTTGAACCCTCACAAGGCACTACTATAGCAGAATTGAATGCAGAAATCTGTGGTGTTAGGTGTTCGTAGCCTCACCTGTCCTGGGAAGAACCACCTGGTAGATGGATGGCAGCACAGCAACCTGTCCAAGTCCTTCACCCTCAGTGTGCGAGTCCAGCAACAGCGGCTGGAGAGAGGTGAATTCTGGAAAAAAAAGTGAGGTTCTGGGACTTAGAAAAGACAGACAGGTCTCACAAACCAGAAAGATGGGGAGGTGGTAGTGGTAGGCACTAAGGCCACTGCAGCTGTGGAGAGGCCAACACATGTCCAGATGGTGACAACCTGATGACAACACTGCATTCTCATGTGGTATGAAACAAAAGTTTTAGGAGTCTATTGTTTTGGACTGATCTCCTGCCCTGGGCTCCAACAGACCAAGCTAAATATTCAGGTGGAGTCACCCTCACTCAACTTCCACTTCCCACGCTGAAACTCAGCTGATTACCTGAATGCATTTCCAAGAAACAGGATTAGAGACAGCAGCCCATTTTCCCAAATAAGCCTGTTTCAATCAGTACAATAATGAAGTTCCTTCTGCTTCACTTCTCACACAAAAGAAGTATCAAAATAAACCTGTTGTAAACTAATCAGTTATTTCTCTGTTGTCTGTCTTCTTGACCCTACCTTACGAGGAAAATAACTTTGAGATGACCCACATATCTGCCTTAATTTTTTTAAAAAAATATTTATTTATTTTTTAGTTGCAGGCGGACACAATATCTTTATTTATTTATTTTATGTGGCGCTGAGGATCCAACCCAGGGTCTCTCACATGCTAGGTGAGCACTCTACCACTGAGCCACCACCCCAGCCCTCCGCCTTCAATTTTTGTGTCTGTTTTCTTTAAGCTCTTTTCTGTCCATAAAACCAATCTCTTCTGCACAACTCTTTGAGACATCTATTCTATGTTCGTGGAATGGAGTGTTGCCTGATGCTAGACTCTAAAATAAAGTCAATTATCTAAGATCTATAACCTAAATTGCCATTTTGTGTTTGTCAGAGTAACCTTTGTTCAGGACTCCTCCAAAAATATTAATTATACTCTTAGGTATATTTTAAAGTAAATGGATGATTTGAGAAAATACTAACTTTTAAAACCCAGGCTTTCTTAAGAGTGTAAATATACAAGAGTTTGCAAAAATTAAATAGAAGGATTAGGATTTTTATAAGACTCTGTGGCTCAGAGTGGGAGGGTAGACGAAACTAATTAAGTCGAGATTTTCAAGGAATGTTGGGCCTCAGCTGACACCTGGGCTACACAAACATTTGGTTTTACCAAGTACTCAGGGATCCCAGCTCTCTTCGAGCACCAGAATTTCCAGAGGGAGGTAGAGTTTCATGTGTAATTTTCTGTGTGTCAAAATAAACTCTAGGGCTTAAGTTTCGAACAGACACAGGGGTCCTTTCAACAACGTGGTCTCAGTCTCTTATTGGCTGTAAAATAAATTTCATGGGTCATTTAAGCAAGTAATAGAATCAAATAGCAAATATTGGTGAGCACCACCTATAGCAAGATTAAGTATTGTTTAAATAAGGTTTTGTTTTTTTCACATCTCCCTGTTATGTATGTTTGTATGTGGGCACGTCTTATATTTATGAACAGTTTTTTTTTTTGATCAAAATGCCAATAATGGCTAAAGGAGATAACAAAGTTTAACGATACCATCAAAAAGTGATTTTCCGATCTATAAGAATAAATTTGAATTTTAAAATATAATATACTCAATTTGCTTACAAACAGTTTAGTAGTTATAGGTTTAAAGCTATGAATAATAATGCGTGAACAATAGACAGACCTCAAAATATGTCACCCCACAATATGTATTTCTGTGGCATATTTCAAGATAGCTAGTCTGAGGAACTGCAAATGGGATTAACTCTGAAAAGCTGCCTGTGTAAAGCAAATTTACATCTATAAAGAAATTCACAATAAAAAAGCCAGCCAATGAAAATAGGCTTTTCTCTCTAATATCCCATTTCTGCCTAGGAAAGATCTTTCCACAGGAGGAAGCATGGGGGATCTGACCCTGACCATAATAGGTAACAACAGATGTGCTGGTGGAAACAGAAGGTTCAATGGATAATATAGACTGAGCCTATTGTGCTGACCCCACGTGCTTTCTTTTGAAGAGTGATTTGCCTGAAGGCACCATGGCCCTCCCTGGCTAAATTCAAAAGGTCATGCTGCCTTCCTTAGCAAATGTCCTTTTATCTACAGGTGAAGTGCGGCTCCAAAGGCTCCTCCTCCCCATAATAAACTTACCCTGGAAGGCAGGGTGATGGGAAGATGCACTTTGTGGCCTTTACACAGACAATATTCCAGGACTCTGGGAGACAGGATCATTAGAAGCCAATCCCCCACCCATAAAATCTGTAAGAACCAATTCCATTGAGAAAGAGTCAACGTGGGCCAAGGTGACCCAGAGTTGCCTTGGATCTTCATCTTATCCTGATGATAATGAAACCTCCCTTCTCTGAGGTAAGACCATGCATAGTACAGCATTGAATGTCCGATATAATCCTGCTGTCAATCAAAAGCCAAGAGGTACACACTCTGGAAACCCCCCCCCAATAAAACAGGAGAGTAGGAGGGGCACATTGTCCCTCTTTTCTCTGAAAAGACCCACAAATTCTCACTTTCGCCTGTGAGAGTGTTCAGTTTTCCCCTTTTCCTATCCCTTCTAATAAACTCACGCCTGCTACTCTGATTTGTCTGAAATGCTTCTGGTGACCATGGACCTCTAGTTCCATGAGCTCCGTGGTCTCTTTGGCTTCACAGATGACCTGGCTCTGCAACCATCCAGACAAAGATGACCAAGTTGTCTACCATCTGGAAGACGTCATCACCATAACCAGACAGCCCTTGCTCACTGCACAAGGCTCTTTCCTTCAGGATTCCCAGGGCTGTCGCCACTCCCTTCCCCCAGACACCCCAGGCTCTTTTCCACTGTTCAGTTCTACGTAGATTTCAGCACCATCTTTTCTTCCTTGAAGTCTCCTGTTTTCTGTGTGGCTCCAGTGTTTCTGCATGCCAATAAACTGTCATGGTTTTATCTCTGTTAATCTGCCTATTTTCAATATACCTAATAGACCAAAGTTGTTGAACATTCAGAGGGAAAATTAAAAAATGCAAACTTCCCCACATTAGACTGCTCCTGAATTCATTGCTCTATCTATTTGTAACACTGAAAAAACAAACTTTAATTGAAATTAGGGCAATATATTTTGGGGTATCATTTTATCTAGTAGGTAATTCTTTTTTCTTCCTTTTTCATATGATTTGTGATATATATAAACTAATTAATAGAATGCGACTGCCCAGAACAAAAGCAAGTCACATCCAGATAACTGGGCTGCTCTAGAATGCAGAATTATAATACAAGGTTTTCTCTACCTTGAGGTAACAGATTCAGACTTTGTACTCTGATGTCACTCAGTCACAGATGGCAGGTTATCCTCAGAGGAATGATCTGCTGCTGAAAGGTGGGGAGTGACTTTCCATGTCACTCAAACAGAGGGGATCCTGTTTGGCCAAACACAATTCTAAGAAGTGGAATCAGAGGGCATCTTTGATCTCTTTAGAGCCAGAACTTTCAGTGGAACATGTGTGCTGGTTGGGTAAAGGAGACTGGATCAGGCACCAGTAGTCTCTGCCTCTGATTTCATCTTAACGCACCTGAGTTGAGAGTCTTCCTCTCTTCCTGTTTACTCGCCTCTGTACCAGCTCCACTTCTTATACAAGGCACAATCTGCTCCTCTGGACGGCATGTGAGAGCTGACTAATCATGTGCAGAATTATGGTGCCTGTTGATGAGGTGTTATATTTTAATTAATACAGTCCATAAGTTCATTATCTTTTTGGCAATCATACCTCACCAGTGACTTGTATTATGAACACCAATTTTGTTCCTGTGTGATACAATGAAGCAATTTTTCATTTCTAGCATTATTTTTTGGACTCATGGGCAGGTCATGTCATCTTCCCCTGTTAAATTTCATCTTGTCAGATTTTGCCTATCGTTTTATCCTGAGAGCCCTGGTTCAATCAACCAATGCATTACTATCCTGTTGAGACTTTAAAAACCCAGCAATGTCATGATCGTGTCTCTAAATTTTAATCCAGGCCCTTCAGCTTGTCTATAGAAACTTCTTTCCAGATTGACATCAGTCCCACAATCACCTTAATCATTTTATGGTTGCAAAGCCAATTGCAGTTCACCTGATACTGTCACTCAGCTCATGTACCTCAATTTGCTCTTAAAATAACATAAAAGACTACATCACACTAAATATGGAATTAGTATTGTATGATGCCCACAGCATTTCTACAACCTAGTAGTTTAGAAATCTTGTTAAAATGAAACAGTGTTAGTATGCTATGATTTGCTTTGAATCTTGGTGATATTCTTTCCTGTTCTCCATACTCAAAATGTCCTGGCTAAAAAAAAGCTAACTTAGTTATAGTTCTCATTCACTCTCCTCTCTACCTTTGAAGACAGAACTGTTGTCTACCCATTGGCAGCTGTTCTGAATCTCTCCATTCTTTGACTTTCATTAGAGATCATTGATAGTGACTCAGTGAATTCATTCACAATTTCCTGAATGACTGGCATATGATCCATTTTGGGCATAAGACATCAATTCATTCAGCAATACTTGATACTATTACATGTGTGTGCACACACACATACAAACACACACACAACTATTTATCTTATCCTTCAATTCCCTCTTATAAATAATTATTGCATTTTCTTTACATAGGAGGAAAAAATAACCATGTACTGTTACTGGTAGCCTATTCCAGATACCTTGCCTGGATCCCAGTGGCTGGGTTTGGCTGCCTGCCCAGATAAGAAATAGGTAAAAGATAGAAAAAGGAAAAGTGAACTTTCTGCAGTTTGATCAAACTGGGAAGAAGGAGCTAGATCACTCTGTGCAAGAAACAGTTACAATTTATAAAAACAAAAACCAGGTGATATACACATGAAGAATTATTTGGCTTGAAGAAGGGACAAAAATGGGGAAAAAGCAGTAAATACACAAAGGTAGATTCATAGCCTGTGCTAGACAGGCAGGGGCAGCAGGTAATTTCCCTCTTTGCTTTCTTAGGCCATGGGAGAAAGAACTTTACTTTCCATGTTCAGCATGAGAAAGTTATTCTCATTTTCAGGGGGGCCTCAAATCTCTTTGTTCACTACTTTCCTAAGTTCTTAACTCTGATACTTATATCAAAAATCATTTTACCAAGAAAAAACATAAAATTTTTTAACATGTGTATTTTATATACACATGGATGATACTCAGGAACATGGTTAAATTTCAAAGAGGTTAAATTAGAACATCAGCTTATATGATATCTTTAAATAAAACAGAAAAGAAAGAGTGGGGGAAAGGATGTTATAGAAAATGACTAGGAACAGCACCATAAATAAGAGTAATGTTTGTTCTGTAGTTTTAAGTCAGTGTTTTCTCCAAAGAAAGGGGTCTGTGATTTAATACTTTTCTCTCCATGGCATAAGGTGAGTGATACCCCCACAAATGAAGATTTCCTTGATAGGTGTTTATTTCCCTTATTAAAATATAACTTCCACTCCTTTTGGAGCTTCTTTGATCTCTGCTTCTTCTTCAAATTATCAGATCAAAATAATCTTTATGCACAAGGGGTATATTGGGGGCAGCATATTCTGATCTCTAGCATCTTCAATCTCCGAGTCATGTTCAGCAATGAAGCTAGTAACAAGATAGTAAGATCCAGTTTTCCTTACCATCAATCAGACTGCTTTTAACAGTGAGATATCTGGTTGATCTGTAGCAAAGGACTGTGACAGGGCCACACAAAGACACCAGAACTGTGGCACCAGGTTTTGCAAATCAAAGAGCTTTATTGTGAGACCAACCTGCAAAAAAAGAATAGGACTCTGGACTCAACATAGAAAAATAGCTCAACTCTGCCTCAATCAGCTGGGATGGGGAAATTTATAGGAAGGGAGGAAAGAGAATCTGCTGGGTGATTAGATGGAAGGGAGGAGAAGATTTGGGGTTCCTTTGTACAGGATTACATGATCATCATGTCTCTTTATAGGTGGTGACATGATGATCCTGTTATATATATATATATATATATATATATTTTAGTAAAAAAAGTCATAAAAATAAGTAGCATACCTAATAATGTAGTTGATTTGCATTTTGGTCTTATTTCCACATTAATCTGGTTGTCCATAACAGCTCAAGAATTAGCAATGGTTTAAAGACATACTTTTAGGGTTAGGGATATAGCTAAGTTGGTAGCATGATTTCCTCACATGCACAAAGCCCTGGGTTCAATCCCTAGCACCCCCCCCCCAAAAAAAAGACACACTTTTGATTAGCATTGCACGAGAATACTTACTAGAAAATTTAAAATAATTCACTTACAATTTTTGCTTCTTAAATCATTCAACCAATAATTAAATATTATTACAAACTATTTATTTACCACTAATAAATAGTTTGTAAAATAATTAAGTAATAAAATATGACATGATATTTTTCTTTTCTTTTTTTTTTTTTTTTTTTGTGGTGCCGGGGATTGAACCCAGGGCTTTGTGCATGCAAGGCAAGCACTCTACCAACTGAGCTACATCCCCAGTCCATATTTTTCTTTCTTTAGCCAGATACCATGGGTATGAATTTTATTACTGCAATTCTAGGTTTGCTTATGATTGTTACATAGATAGAGTTGTCACATAAAATAAAAATATAGGACATCCAGTTAAATTTGAATTTCCATGAAACACCAAATACAGTAACAGGTTCACTTCATGCTTTGACTATAAAATTTGCTGCTTCGCCCTGGTGGCTTATTATTTATTTAGTCCTAGGGATTAAACCCAGGAGCATTGCACCACCAAGCCACATGCCTGGCCCTTCTTATTTTTATTTTTTATTTATAGACAGGGTCTTTCTAAGTTGGTTAGGGTCTTACTAAGTTGCTGAGGCTGCTCTTGAACCTCCCAACCTCTTGCCTCAGACCCCCAAACCACTGGGATCACAGGCTCAGGCCACTGTGGCCAGCTGATGGCTTATTTTAAAACTGACCCCCCCCTTCCCTTCTCCATCCATGTGGAAAACAAGATTGATATTCTTCTTGTCCTAAGTGAAGTTATCTGCCCTTCCACTGACTGTACACAAGAGTAAAGAAACTCCAGGCCTGGAAACTAGAACATCTCCTTTGAGGATATAAGTTAAACATTAATTACATCTAGTGATAATGCTACTTGGAAAACAGCCCTCGAATTTCCCTTTTTAAAGCCCTCTGTTCCCCTGGAAGTCAGACTGGCCGCCTCTGTAATGGGAATCCTTTGTCTTTCGCCTTTGCTAGGAAAGCATTAAAACTCATTTTACCTTTTTTTTTTTTTTCAAAACTGTGTCCTTGATATTGGATTGGCACTGGGAACAAGAACTGAGCTTTTGATATCAATATTAACTTGTATAGCTAAACCTGTACACAAATATAAATTAATCCTGCAGAATTGATTCGTTACAATATCACAGTGGCCAATGGCCCCTAAAATATCTTTTTCTTCCCAAATCTCTGAATTTAGTTTCCTGGATGGACAAGAAATGTTAGTTAGTTGGTAATGATGGTTAAATTTTGAAAACTATCATGAGGAGGAATTTACTATTTTATATCCATTAATCTTAATATGTCAGGTAACCAAAGAGCTCCTTTTTCAATATTATTCAAGCATGAAATGACAAAGCTGAGGGTTGAAGCAAATAACGTTTTTGATTGCATAATGAATTCGGGGCATATTATTAATAACCATTTTACCTACATTAATTATAGAAGCTTTATTTCTTCTTCTGGGCTTCAAAATAGATAATGGGTTCTAAAGGTTTTTTTCTCTCTCTCAATTTAAAAATGCATTTGAATGAAATATGGAACATAGAAATCTGAGCATAACTTAAACTAATGGATTCAGTCAATCATAATGGAGAGTAAGTAGAAACGAAGAGATTTTAAGTAACTTATTTATATTTACTTATTTAAAAACATTTACTGTCCGATAAACCATAACATATATTTTATTTAAAGCTTATAAGAATGGACAGAATGTAAATAACAGTGCCTTAGATTGAAACCCGCCGTGTCCTCTGTACAACCCAAGCTTGAGCTAGACTCCTCCCCTTTCCTTTCCTTCAGCTTGGAGCCACAGCTGTGTTGGGTGTTGCTATTGGCACTGGCCACAAGTCTTCATTTCCTTTCTCAATCCCCTATATATTATCCCAATAAGTTTCTCAGTACATGCATGGTGTGCTCATGTTTTCCATCTTTCTCTGTATCTTCAAATTCGTTTTGAATCTATTCTTGGATAATAAATAACATTCTCATGGCAATCTTCTAGACTAGAAATCTGGGGACACATGACCAGTCTTTGCATTAGCAAAGAAAACCAAAGCCCCAAATATCTAACTTTATTCAAACACCACAAAACCCAGTTATTTGCTAGTTATTTATTGATAGGTGCTGGGGATTGAACTTAGGGGCTCTTGACTACGAGATACATACTCAGTCCCCCTTTTATTTTTTTAATTTTTATTTTTTAAATTTTGAGGCAAGGATCTCTCTAAACGCTTCAGGTGGCTTTGAAATTTTGAAACTCCTGCCTCAGCCTCTCAGGTAGCTAGGAATACAGCCATGCACCATCACACCAGGATTTACTCTCCCACATGAAGAAATAAAATAACTAGCTGGGGATGGTGGTACACACCTGTAATCCCAGAGTCTCCGGTGGCTCAGGCAGGAGGATCATGAATTCAAAGCCAGCCTCAGCAATTTAGCAAGGTCCTAAGCAACTCAGTGAGATCTTGTTTCTAAATAAAATATAAAATATGTTAGCATTGCATATCAGAGCCTTTGTTTTTTTGGGTTTATCTTATTTCACTTAGCATGATAGTCTCCAGTTCCATCCATTTACCAGTGAATGCCATAATTTCATTCTTTTTTTTTCGAGAGAGAGAGAGAGAGAGAGAGAGAGAGAGAGAGAGAGAGAGAGAGAGTATGTTTAAATGCTTTATTTTTCAGTTTTCGGTGGACACAACATCTTTATTTTATTTGTGTGTGGTGCTGAGGATCGAACCCAGCGCCCCGCTCATGCCAGGCGAGCACGCTACTGCTTGAGCCACATCCCCAGCCCTTAATTTCATTCTTATTCATGACTGAATAATATTCCATTGTGTATATATACTACTTTTCCTTATCCATTCATCTGTTGAAGGTTGGTTCCATAGTTTAAGTATTGTGAATTGAACTGCTAAAACATTGATGGGCTGTGTCACTGTAGTATACTGATTTTAAGTCCTTTGGGTATAAACTGAGGAGTGGGATAGCTGGGTCAAATGGTGGTTCCATTCCAAATTTTCTGAGGAATCTCCATACTGCTTTCCTGAGTGGCTGTACCAATTTGCAGTTCCACCAGCATGTATGAGTGGACCTTTTCCCCCAACATCCTTGCCAGCACTTACTGTTACTTGTATTGATAACTGCCATTCTGATTGGAGTGAGATGAAATTGCCGTGTTCTTTTAATTTGCATTTCTCTAACTGCTATAGATGTTGAACATGTTTTCAGGTATTTGTTGACCTATCATATTTCTTCTTCTGTGAAGTGCCTGTTCAGTTTGTCCATTTATTCACTGAGTTATTTGTGTTTTGGTGTTGAGTTTTTTGAGTTCTTTATATATCCTGGAGATTAAGGCCCTATCTAAGGTGCAGGTGGCAAAGATATTTTCCCATTCTGCAAACTCACAAGAAGGAGGATGGCAGGTTAGGAAAGAATAGAAGTACTTTGGATTAGACAAAGGGGAATGAAGGGAAGGGAAGGGGAATGGGAACAGGAAAGATAGTAGAATGAGTCAGACGTTTTTATCCTATGTGCATATATGATTACACAACCATTGTAAGTCTACATCATGTACAACCAGAAGAATGAGAAGTTATATTCCATATATGTATAATATGTCAAAATACACTCTACTAACATATAAAAAAACAAACAATGGAGCTATGGACATTTTGTGCATGTCATATTGGCAGACTTGCAAGAGGTTCATTGAGACATAAATAATAGCAAATTTCTGAGCCATTCATTTTGCATATCTTCACATTTAAGACAAAATGCCAAATTAATTTCCAAAATGTTTGATCCAATTTACACTATCAACAACAGAGAATGAATTCCCATTTTTATGCTCTCTTGTCATTACAAAATGTTTTCCGGTTTTAAGAAATTTGCCATTTTGGCAAGGTATAAAATTATATTTCATAATTTCAATGTACATTTGGCTCATTATTAATAAAATTAGTCATTGTATCATTTGTTTAAAAAAAACAAAAAAGGAGCTGGAGATGTTGCTCAGTGGTAGAGCACACCTACACTCGTGGTCACTGGGCCCCTTGTTGGCCTTCTCCCCCTTCCCTCCAGCCCACACCGTCTTTCCTTTCTCCCTGGGGTCATCCCCCCCCCCTTTTTTGAGGGATGTTATTTTCCACATCCTTCAAAGAATTAAAATCAAGAGAATCTTTCGGAGCTACCCCTGATAATATCACGTTTGCCTTCTTTCACTCATTCTTGATCAGTCCTTTCAGGGGCTCATCAGTTTTATTAGTCTCTGCAAATAATTGTCTTTTTCTCTTCATTATTTTATATTTCTTTTTTTCCCTTTGTTAGACTCTGATCTTACCTGTCTCATTCCCTTCCTTCTACTATCTTCAGTTTTAATGGGTTGGGTTTTGTATTTTATTTGTTTTAATTTGTTTCATTTTGGTAGATTTTTGAGGCATAAATTAAATCCCTATTGGACTTTTTTTTCTTTCCCCCAAATTTATGTACTTAAGGCTGAGCATTTCTTTCTAGCCACCATTTTGACATATTTCATTACAATTCACTTCACAGTATTTTTAATGTCAATTCTCATGTTGTCTGACCTGTAAATTCTATAACCTATTGTAATTTATCTTCCAAAACAGGACTTACCACCTCTTGTTTTTAATTTCTTCCTATTAATTTTATTAGTATCACTGTGGTCAGAGACTACTCTGCATCATACGAAGTTTTAATTGGATGAAACTTGCTTTATGACTCAGCATATGATCAATTTCAGTAAATGCTTCACTTGCAACTGAAAAAAAATATGTGTTTTGTAGTCGCTGTGTCCAGTCTTCTGTCAGTTAGGTCAACTTGGTTAGCAGTGCACTTCACATCTGTTGTGCACTTATTGATGTTTTCTCTTTGCTTGTTCTGTCATATGCCAAGAGATGTGTGCTGAAATTTTTCATTGTAATTGTTGACTTGTCCATTTCTTTTCATCCTGTGAATGCTTTCTGAATATATTTTGAAACTGTATAACTAAGTGCTTATAAATTTAGAATTTCCTTCCATCTTCCTCATTTTATCTCTGTGAGATTCCCTTTTCTCCTCTTGTTTTCTTGTTTTTGTATTTGGTTTGTTTCCAATTAATTATAGTCATGCCAACTTTCTTTCTTCTTCCTTTTATCTTTCATCTTTCTGCATCCTGATGGAATTTAGGTGTATGCATGCCTATGTGCAGGGGTGTGTGTGTGTGTGTGTGTGTGTGTGTGTGTTTAATTTTAAACTTGGTTTGGTCATCTTTGTAAATTTTTTTTGCTTCTTTTTCTTTTATTGAAATCACTTTCATAAAAGAAAAATCACAAACCTGCAGCTTGACAAATGTTTATAAATGAAACACACTTGTGTCACCAACACTTGAAAGATGAAGAAATAAAATATTACCAATGCTTCAGCTTCCCCTCTACGCCCCTTCCAGCCCTTGCCCTCCCACGGTGTAAAAGAAGGTGCAGGTTGTGGGAGTCAATGACTCTTCCCTCCAAGGTTTTCATATCTCACTATTTTTCTCAGAGACATATGCGCATTGAAGGTCTTAGTCTCTCAGCGCTGTCTAATGTTTGAGTTATCTCTTTGACCACCCAGCTGGGTACCGCTTCAGACTCCATCAGCTGTCCCGTGGGGGTAAGTGACTCACCTGTCTCTTCTTTTGTTATTCCTGTATATTATAAATGCTAAAGCTCTGCTGATTTCTCTGTCTTCTGCAGCAGCCTCTGTGAGGTCAAGTTCAAGTTCAGCTTCTTACCCTCCAGCTCTGCTCAGAATCAGTAAGTGAAGTCAATGAAAAGTGTCAAAGATCCTCAGCTCACCTCTGAAAGTTTCTCCTCTTTATGAAACTTTTTTTCTTCCAGTTCTTGTGGGAGAAGATTTCAAAATAATATGATTTTTTTTTTCATTTAATGAGTTGTTCTCCCTGGGATTTAGACTGCCATGAATGACTTCATCTTACCTAAAAGCAGAAGCATGAATATTTCCTAGCTTTGTCCTGCAACAGGGATTTTTATTTAATTTAAGTTGAACAAAATGAAACATATTTGGCTTTGATTTTCCATCTTTCTGTGTGCTGTTTGTCCCTTTTCTTCACTGTTTCATTTCTCAAAGTCTTTGTCTTCTTTTGAATTAATAGGCATTTTTTTCTTCTTTCCAACTCTACTGACTTGCTGGTTACATATGCTGCAGTCTGGCTGGGCACAAATCACCAGCCACTGAAGCAGGAACAAACTTTATTTTTGAACTGCAAGAAAACACTTCACCCATGCTCCAGGGGAATTCTCCCGAACACCACGCAGCTTGTTCAGCAACCCCCAGCCCGCAATATCTTTCCCGGAAATCCCTCCTCTTGCACTTCCCCAACCAATGGGAACTCTCGGGGGAATCCCCGGGAATCCCCAGGAGAACTCCAAAGTAGCATGAGAACTCAAAAGTGGCAGCCAAGGTGGATAGTAATGCCTCGCCTGTCAATCAGTCCTGTTGGCAAAATGCCAGGGGCCATACAGACTCGGCCGTGGCTCTCAGCAACAGATACTTTGACTGTTCTTTAACTAGTTAATCTAAGGATTACCATATGCTTTTACAACATTTTAAACAACACAGGGACCTTCATGAATTTCACATATTAATTCTCCTGTACCCACTTATTCTGTACTTCAGTTCTTTCATCATTTAAATCTTTTGATGCTATCATCGTATTTCCTACAATCTTTCTACATATATTTATTCATTCGGTTGCTATTCCTTGCATCTCTGAGCTGCCATCTGGGAACATTTTCCTTCTGTCTGAATTTCATCATTAATATATCCATTAGTGCAGGTCTGCTGGTGACAAATTATGTTGTATTTTGTTTGTCTGAAAACGTTCTTATTTCAGTTCCAGTTTTAAGAGATATTTTCACTGAACATAGAATTCTGAGATGGCAGTTATGTTTTTTCAGTGGTTTCAAAATATTTTATTGTCTTTCAGTTTCCTGGTTTTCTGTTGAGGATTCAGATATTGTTGTTATTGCCCTTTTGAAAGAAAGTGTCTTTTTCATTAGAGATGTCTACAGTTTTTTTTCCCCTGTGGTTTGAAAACAGTTTTATTAGGATTTGCCAAGGCATAGTTTTTTTATTTTTTATTGCTCGTGTGCACATGTGAATAAGTGGGTTTATCTTACTTTGGGTTAGTAGAACTTTTCGAATTCATTGCCTGATACCTTGACCAGAACCAGAAAATTCCATTTACTGTTTCAATATTGCTTTGATACCTTTATTCTTTTCTTTTCCTTTGGGACCCTGACCACAGAAATGGGAGAATTTTCATATTTTATATGTGTCTACCCTGAATTTGAACTCGATCAATGAATTTTTAATTTCTTAATCTCAAGTTTTTCATTTCTTTAGCTTTAGAGTTCCATTTGATCTTTCTTTGCAGTTTCAATGACTTTCCTGAATACTTCAATTTTTAAAAATTTCTTGAACATATTCACTGAGACCTTGCATATGGAAATTCTAAATACAAATTGACCTTTTGTGTGGCCTTATTTCCTTTAGAGAGTTTTCACTTTTGCCGGTTAGAGACATGCTAAACTCCTTGCCTACAGATCCTGCATCCTCTTAATGTGGTCGTGACCTGAGAGGACTGAGGTGGGCACTAGCCCTTGGCAGGGAGGACAACAGGGGACGATTCAATTTCTGACTCTCTCTTCTTCCTAGAATGTTTTCAGTGCTCCACCTGTAAGACTGAAATATTAAAATGGCTTCCCTTGGTGCATCTTGAACTCTAGTTTTTGCCCTTCTAACAGGAGATGGCTTAGCTATTCAGCCTCTTAAGGACCCTTTTTAGACTAGTCCTATGTTCCCCAGGAAACAGCACCACAAATTCTCGTTTTCTCAATCTTGGTTCAGCAAGTTGTTTCAGCCCTCCAGATTTCTTTCTATCTTCTTTTCTTTTTGTTCTGGGGTGGAAAGGGCCCAGTTTGTTTATTTTTGCTCTTCAGAGCAATTGAGTTGTAAACAATTTGGTCCATTATGCCTGGAAGTGGAACTCTATTGGGTGGGTATTAATACAGTAAACATCAATGCCCCTAAATATAAGAAGAAAACATTCATAGAATCAAAGACAGAAATAATAGCAACATGATAGTAGGAGATTTCAGTATTCAACTTTCAATAACAGAACAAGCATAAAAAAGATTGATAAGGAAACTGAGGACTGGAACAACACTAAAGACTTATTTGGTCTAATGGTCATACACAAAACACTTTGCAATAGCAATAACATAAACATTCCTTTCAAACATATCTGGAATATTCTTCAGGATAGGTCACATGTCCAACCACAAAACAAATTTTAACATATTTTTAAAAGATTGAAATCATAGAGTGTGTTAGTCAGTTTTCCATCACTGTGATAAAATACCTGAGACAATCAGCTTATAAGAAGAAAAGCTTCATTTTGGTTCCCACTTTTGGAGATTTCAATATATGCTTGGTTGGCCAAAGTGTTTGGACCTGTGGTGAGGCAGTACATCTTGGTGGAGTGTGAGTGTGGAGCAAGCTGCTCACCTCATGGTGGCTGGGAAACAAACAGAGAGGCAGAGAAGCAGTTGGGCTTCCAACATTTCTCTCAGGTCACACCCTTACTGACCTTACTTCCTCTTGTTAGACTCCACCTCTCCAAGGTTCTACCACATCCTGAAAACATCATGTGCTGAGAATTAAGTCTTTGAGACGTGAGTCTTTGAGGGGTATTGAGATTCAGACTATAACATAATGAGTGTCTTTTATGAGCACAATGGAATAAAAGTAGGACTCCACAGCAGAAGAACAATAGAAAATTCATATATTTGTGGAAGTCAGATAACACATTCTTAAACAAGCCATGAGTCAGAGGAGAAACCAGAAGGAAAAGTAGAAAATATCTTGAGATAAATGAAAATAAAGCACAACAAAGCAACATTTACAGAATGAAGTGAAAGAAATATGAGGAGGGAAGTTTATATAGCCCCATGCTTATGCTTAAAAAAAAAAAAGAAAGAACTTAGATCATAATTTAACTTCATACCTCAAAAAAGTAGAAAAAGAAGAACAAAATTCATGATGACTTCTCCTTTTCTAAAAGCAAAGATAAACAGAAATAGAGAAAAGATAAAACAAAAAAAAAATAGAATAGAAAAATATCAGTGAAACTAATAGTTGTTGTCTTTGATTTTTGATGATAACAAATTGCCCAAACCTTGACTAGTTGAACTAGGAAGGAAAAAAAAAAAGCAGAATCAAATAACCAAGGTAGGAACTGATCAAGGGACCATGACAACTGAGGCAATAGAAGAGGAAGGAGTATAAGAGAAGGCTGTGAATAATTGTATGCCAACAGTTGGGTGATACAAAATAATCAACAAATTCCTAGAAACACACAACTTAGTGCTGGATCATGAAGAAATTGAAAATCAGAGCAGATTCATAAGAAATAAGATTGAATCACAAATGTTCCAATAAAGAGACGCTCAGAACCAGACGGCTCCACTGGAGAATTCTCCCAAACATTTACAGAAGTAACAGCCGCCACCCTGGAAATGTCCCCTAGAGCCCCAGAGCAGGGAGCACCCATGGGAGGAGGCATCAAGGCAAAACAAAGACGTTGTGAGAAAAAACGACAACCCGAGACCCCCTCATGGACAGTGGTGCAAAAGATGCTCAACACAGTGTTGGCTGACGACACTCAACAGCATCTTCAAAGGGAGACATCTACCACGACCCAGTGTGACTCATCTCCACAGGGCAGGATGACTCAGAACATGAAAATCAAACAGTGGGATGACCACACCAACAGAGTGAAGGACCAACCACAGGAGCATCTCAAACGAAAGAGAAAATGCCTCTGACAAAGTGCAACACCCTTTCCTGATAAAAACACTCGGCCAGCAACAGAGGGAAGCTACCTCAGCATAAGGCTATGGATGAAAGATCCTCAGCTGACGATCTGATAACCGTGCACGACCGAAAGGCGTCCGAGTTAAGGACGAAAGGAGGACCGCTCCGCCACCGAGGTTCAACGTGGAATTTAACATCCTAACCTAAGCAGTGGAGCAAGAATAAATAAGGCATCCACATTTGAAATGAAGAAGTAAAATTATCTCCAAGGATGACGTGATCTTAAATGTAGAAGACTTAAACATTCCACAAATCTCATGTGATTAATAAATTCAGGAAATTAACAAGATACAAAATCCACACTCAAAAATTATGTACACTAATGATAAAGTATTTGAAAATGAAATTAAGAGAATCCCATTGACAACAACATCATGAAGAGTAGAATAGTTAGGGATCACACTAGCCAAGCAGGCAAAAGACCTCTTTACAAAAAACTCTAAAACATTGCTGAAAGAAATTAAAGATGTAAGTAAATCAAAATCATCTCATTTGAAGATTTTATAATGTTGACTTGTTGATACTCTCCAAAGTATATGTCTATAGATTTAATGCAATCCCTACCAAAGTAATGACCAGTAGATCTAATGCAATCCCTAGCATAACCCCAATGGCATATATTGCAGAAAGAGAAAAAAAAAGTGCTAAAACTCCTGTGGAAACTCAGGAACCCCAAATAACCAAACAATTTTTGAAAAAGAATTCAGTTGGAAGGCTCACACTTAGTGATTTCAGCACATGTTGCAGAGCTACAGTGATCCAAACACTGTGGTAGCAGCATAAAGACAGATCTATAGAAAAATGGAATGGTATGTTATTCAGCATTTTGTAATTGCAACCAAATAACTGAGACATATCGTAGCTTTAAAAGGGTAAAGGTTTATTTTGGCTCACAGTTTTGGATGTTTCAGTTCGTAGTTTGTGGATCCGTTGCTTTTGAACCTGTGCCAGGACAGCATGTCATGGCAGGGAGTCCCTGGTAGAAAAGCTGCCCACTGACTGGTGGCTGAGAAGTGAAAGAGGGAGAGCAAGTGACCAACATCTCACAATCCCCTTTGAGGCCATGACACCGATGACCTAAGACCTCCCATCAGACCCCACCTCTTAAATTTCTACCTCCTCTCAACAGTGCCCAGATGGAGACTAAGCCTTCAACACAGGAACCTTTGGGGGACTCTCAAGAGTCAAAGTATAGCAGGGAACCCAGAAACAACCCTTCAAATACATGCTCCAAAGATCTTAGATCAGGATTCTATAATTACTCAACACAGCAAAGATAGTCCCTTCGACAAAATGGTGATCAGCAGGTTGGAAGTCCACATGCTGGAGAATAGGATGGACCATTACCTTACTTCATATAAAATTTATGAAAAGCATAAGCATGAGAATCAAAATGATAAAATGTCTAAAGTAAAACAAAGGAAAAGTCTGTCACGATCTAGCACTTGGCAATGAATGCTTGGATGGGGTAACAAAAACACAGGAAGAAAGAGCAAATACACAGTAACGGGAATATATCAAACAGAAAGTAACCAGTGCTTATGAAGATGTGCGGATGCTGGATCCCTGAGTACTGTTGGTGGGGATCTAGACTCCTATGCCCACTGTAGAAAATATTATGGCAGTTCCTGAATAAAATACTTATTTGTCTTGCTTCTGGGTATATACCAGACATGTTGAAAGCAAGATGTCAAAGAAATATTTTGTACACCCACCATTATTCACAATGGCCAAAGTGTAGAAGCAACTTATGTGTTTATCAGTGGGTGAAATGATAAGCAAAATGTGTCCCACACATCTAACAGAATATCATTTAGCCTCAAAAGGTAAGGAAATATGATTGTGTGCTATAGCATTTGAAAAACCTTGAGGATGTTGTGCTAAGGGGGAGGAATAAGCCAGTTAGAAAATGAAAAGTAAAGCAGGATTCCACTTATATGAGTTATAAAAAGTATTTAAGTTTCTAGAAAGAATAGAATGATAGGGGCTGAGAGGAGAAAAGAATGGAGAGCTTTTTAATAGGTACAATATTTCAGTTTTGCAAGATGAAAATATTCTAGACCTATGCGGCACAGCAGTGCACATACAGCTAACACCAATATACTCTACACTGGAAGATGATTAAAATGGTAAGTTTTTATTGTGCATTTTATCATATTTTAAAAAATTTAATGATTATTGATTAGAAAGAGAGAAGAATGGAGAGCTCACCATGGAAGAGCCTGAGCTCACAGTGTAATTGTCAGTGTTGGGGTTGGGTTGGTAAGTCTTCCAGGAGTACAAACGGCAGGTAAGACAAAGTTATTATGAAGTACCTGTCCTAAGGACAATTTCAGTGCCATGACAAAAGAGGGAAAAGGTCAGAAGGGGGCAAAACACACAAAGGGCTAGTGGCATTTCAGAAGAACCTCAAAGCATCCCTAGGATTTCGACCAGTGCAGTTGATGGGAAAAGAATAATCCATGTTCAGGCAACAGTGTGTCAGACCTTGGTGCAGTAGAGGTGATAGAATTGAAGTCAGGGACATCTGCTGGAACTGAAGCATGAAGAAGGGGATTGATGAGCATCATGTGATCTGGGGGGTAGCCAACAGGAGCTGGTGGAGGTCTTGGCATGCGTTTATCTGAACAGAGATGAGTTTTAGGAGGCTAATCCAGCCGTGGTGGATAGGATGAACAGCTATGACAGCGCAAGAATCAGAGACGGACCATCAGTTTCAGAAGCAATGATACCTGAGTTGGATATGGCTGTGCCCAGGGGCTGGTGGTAGCTAAAACCAGCCTGTTGTCTGCTTTTCAAACTGTACCTCTGAGGAAGGGGAAGCTTTTTCTTATTTGCTTGGTGTTGCATTATGGGATGGGAATGGACTTGGCACTAGGGAAGCACTAAAAAATGGTACCAAATGGTAGAGACACTAGTTTTGGAGAGAGGGATGAATTGAAGCCATTTTGGAAAGCTTATGCTATAGAAATAGCAATAATAGAGGTGATATTAATAGAGGCAGGGAGGTTAGGAGGATGAGATGTATGTATTTAGGTATATTTGCTTCTTTAAGGCAGTATTCAGATAGAAAATATTGCAAAAGCAACAACAAAATCTAATGGAAACACTATAATGAAACTTGTATATTACAGAATATTAGATGTTAATGAAAGGTTTCCACATACCCACAGGGAACAGTGCTTTGTGTATAATAACACGGTGTCTTTTGTCCTTTTCTTTTTTCTTGCTTGCTAAATGGGTGATCATAGACAACTGTTTACAAAAATTATCCTTCTTTGTACAGAGTGGGGGGTCTCTGGGCCTGGTCAGCAGCTCTGCCTATTGCTCCTGGAAGTCTTTCTAGGTATTAACTCTCTCTACCCGAGACCTCCCTCCTCTTTAGTTTATTGGAAATTTTTCTTTCTTTCTTCTCCTCTTTGCACCTGCTATTCTTTAATTTTTATACCTCAGGCTGCTAGTTCATTCATTCATTTATCCATTCATTACCACTCATGCATTTATTTAAGGTCATTTATTAAATTCTGGTTGGGAGAATTCTAGGATGGTTTTTAGGATCCCAACCCCACCTGAACAGGTTCTGTACGATAGGCACCCCTGGGGTGTGGAGAGCCAGATCTCATCAAGGGAGCCCGTTTGAAAGAGGACCTAGAGAGTCAGTGAGATTCAATGCTGCAGAAGATGTTGTCTGATTGGACTTGGGGCCATAGACTGCCCTGTTGTGGAGAGGATCATAGGCAGGTGGCTTTGGCAGGGCGCCTCGGGAGCTGAGCATGCCTCTTATAGTACCTACAAATACAAGGGCATTTTGCCAAGGACTCCATTATTTTGAAAGCAAAAAAAACAAACAAACAACAATAAACTGAAAGCAAAACAAAACAACAAAAAAGAACTTCAGAGCTCCAGAAGGGAAGGCATCCTGACCAACATCTTGCTTCAGCCCAGGAGACCCTGAACAGAGCAGGAGTGAAACAAAGAGAGTTTGTACTTCCGATCTACACGAAGAAACTGTGAGAAACAAATGATTATCATTTTAGGTCTCTATGTTTGGGACAGTTTTTTACACACTCATAAGAAATGGAAACAAGTTGCCCTTGATTCCTATTAATTTGTGAGACTAAATTCCAGAGCTATTAAGTCCTCTCATCCCATTCCCCTGTGCTAGCAGCCCTGTTCCTGGGTTCTGAAAGCATACCTGGAGTTCTCCCTTCCCAGGGTATGCACATCATTCTCTGTTCCTCTGTCCTTATCTTCTGAGACCTGTGTTTTTGTTTTGACCTAAATATGTGACCTTTTAACCAATCTCTGTACTGATGACCTCCTGGCTATTTCAATATTGTCCAAAACCTTAATTCCCATCCTTTGATTTAGGAGTCCAACTAATCCCTTGCTTTAAACCAGGCCTGTCATGCAGCTACTCAGAGACCTGCTGCTACAGACAGGAATAAGAGTCTTGATCAACCAGTGAAAACAAAATCATCTCAGAAAACCATCTTTATTTTCTCCAGTTAGCATAACCCATCTACTTTAAGGAAAAGCAGCATAAAAATAGTGCCTTTCAACCACAGATTACCAGTCCATTAGGAGAGATAGACCATGAGCCTTTTGAGAAATATCTCAGATGATCTGGTAGAAGCCAGTAATTTGGGGGCACATTCAGAGTAGAGCACTTCTACCCCACTTAGTGAGGGGGCTGCAAGCCTGGTATAGCCCGGCTGCCTCCTCCCCCTATGAACTCTGGTAGTACCTTTCTTGCCACACAGAGGTGCAGCTGCTCTGTTTGGGGAGGACTATTTCTTGCAGTATGGATTTGCAGAAGTTTTAGGCAGAAGAAGAAGTCAGAACAGGACATGCTATTCGTCTTTGAAGCAATTCAGGTCTTACACCTCCTCATGTCTCTAAGTGACCAAGGGCCTAAATAGAATGTCTCTTTTACATCTCTGCTTTCTCTCTCTTATTTCTATTGCTGTCTTTCCCCTATGCCTGGGCTTTTATTTATTTTTTTTAAACGTACCTAGGAGAATACCATTCCTAACCTAGATGATGTGTTATCTTTCATTTAGCCTCCTGTCTTTGGAAAATTGTAATGATGCCTTCTATTGCAAATGCTACATAAAATAAATTGCATGACTTAACAAGATAAGAGCAAGTTTTGGTAAAAAAAAACAGCTAATACTTTGGTATAAATATTACTTACAAATCTAAAAATCATAACTTCTTTAGTTTTTCCTTTCTGGAGGGATGGACAAAATTCTAAAACACTTGATATTAATGATGAAGACATTAATCTTCTTCTAAAAACTTTCAGTGCAGGAGTCTTTCCAGCAGAATAAAGCAACAGAATATTGATAAATTTCTTATGGGTTGAATTACGTTGAGATGTTCTGTGCATTTGCCATGGTTAGAATAGAATAAGCTGGTAACATGGAAGTTGGGAATGTTGACTATATTGTATTCCAGATTTTCTGAATCTAATGCTTAAATCAAAATAAGTAGATGAGAACAAACCTTAGTGGTGAGATAAAAATCCAGGGATTGAGAAAGAAGTACATTTGTCCTCTGCCCACCACAGTGTATGCGTACTTGATACCCTTTCCTCACTGGAAGAATGTGAGGTGATTTTCTTAGCATCTGAGAGATGTGTGTTCTTCTGACCAGAGTCAGCAACACATTTTTTTAAAGCAGTTTTCAAAAACAGGGTATTTTCTTTTTATTAACAAAAGAAGCAAATTATTTACCCAAAGTGCAAAATTCTCAGATTGTCAATACTTCGACTTTGCTCACAATGAATACAATTCATGGGTTTATCAAATGGCATGGATGGAAATCATCTTCTTGAACAGATTTACCATGAATGCAAAAAAATGTGACATGTTGATGAATTATTTGATGAATTTAGAGAAGGACCTTGCCACTCTGGAGAAATCCTAGTTGAAGTTGCTTTTCCTAGTAATTTTTTTTTAATTAAGTAACTTTGCACATTAGCCTTACCTCAGCTTGTAGAGGACTAGCTTTGTACTTCAGATCTGTAAAAGTTTTGCAAATTTAAGTAGTAACAAGGAATAACCTAGAAATTGGAAATAGGGAAGAGTCTGCCTTGCCTTGGGCTACAGTTCAATTTGTATGTAGGAAAGTGAGTTATATTCCCTTAGATTGCTCGCTAGCTCTTGAGCTTTTTTTTTTTTAAATTCAAATCAATTATTATTACCTTAATTTTGCATACTTATTGTGGTAATCCAATACATGTATATAATGTATAATCATCAAATCAGTGTATTTAGCATTTCCATCTCCTTGGACATTTTTTTAAATTGACTAAGACATAATAATTGTACATAGGTATGAGATAAAGTGTGAAATTTCAATATGTGCCCATGATGTTTACTGATTAGCAAGCATGTGTTTCAAAGTAAAATGGCATCTGTAACTTTAAGAAGCAAAAAAATACAGAGATGGCGAGAACCACATTATTCAAGTCTATAGCTCCCCAAACCTAGGATTTCCACAGTCTCACATTTCAGTAAATTTGAAATGAGCTTACGATTTATTTTTAAATGTACCAAGTGTAATTGACTTGGAGCGACAGAACAGCTCAGAGCAGATTTGTTAGGCCAGGCTCTGAACCACTGAGTAAGAAGATTTGTAATGAAGTTGCTGACATACTCTTAACTTTGTAGCAGAGCACACTAAACTGCGATAATTATTCTTTAGTCATTTTCAACCCTTAGGTCTCATTTTGATGGCTGCTGTAACAGAGCTGGTTCTCTTTCCCCTTTGATCATAGAAAGTTGAATTTTTAGTGATTACTGTTTTTAAGATTTTTTTTTTTCCTTGATGGAAGAGTACAGAAGGTTGGAGCTTTAATTCTATCCATTAAAGTGGCACAGAAGCCTTGACTTGAAAGAAGAGGCAGTCACTAGGAAATGGGGCATCAGCGGATGGGGCTCTAATGGACATTATTTTCTGGAAAATGGTTGAGTTCTCTATGACCTCAATCTCACCCTTTCATTTTGACATCCTGGGTCATTTCCACTGCGTTTCTCAAATTTAAGATCGTTACAGACACTGTTTTAGTCATTTCTTTCCCCAACACATTGTTCTTCCTAAAATATTCCACTCCTCTCCCCCACTCTGGTGCTCTGCCTTCAACAGCTTTTTCTTTCTTTCCCTAACACCTTGCTCTTCCTTCCTTCTGTCCATCACAGTTTTCCTCCACTCAAAAATCTGTACGTTTTCTCCTCACAAATGTACACATTACGTCTTGTATTTTTTATGGCCTCTTTTCTCTATGCAGTTGATTCAACAAACTTGTGAAGTGCTCGGTACTTGCAAATGACTCTCAGACCATCCAGGGCTTTTTCTTTCTAATTCCCTTTAAAAGAACTTGCAGCTTTCAAAGCTTGATTGGCAGCTACTCTAGGGGGCATACTAAATGGTAGTTACACATTTCTCTGTCATGCTTTTGGGAAGAAATATAGCTTCAAAAACACTCCAGTGAGTTCAAAACTGAGAGCCCATAGATTCTGCACATTATTTCCATGAGTGTTTGTGTTGCCTGCTATTTAGAGTTCGGAGTCAAATAACCATCCTGAGCAGTTTTGCATTTGCTTTTAGCTTGATGTCCTGTTTTATCATGGTCAGACACATGTAGGATCTGGAACAGAGACAATGGGAAAAATATGTATGTTTTAAAAAATTCATGCTACTAGGGAGCCTGAATCCAACTCTAAGTCTCAATAGCAAATTTAAATCAGATTCTGAGTTCTGGGGAAAGTTTCCACAGACCTCGGAACTTTAAGGTATTATTGTTCTTTCTTGCAAATCTTAGTGAAGTCTAAAATCTTTCTAACATGCTGGGACTATTTTCTGTCTGAGGAGGGGGAAGAAAACTCCTAAAAATATCTATAATTAGTAGATCTTATGGTGAAACATCCCCAGCATATTAGAGGATTCTCAGGCTGCAGGAGATTTAAACATTCAGTGAGAAGCCTTCACGAAGGTGTTGGAGAGAAAGTCTTAACAAGGCGAGTTTATTTTCTTTCTTTTTTTTCCCCTCCCCTGAACAGGAACCATATCAGAAATGAGAAATTTGATACTGAAAAACAAAGTAAAAGCTTGTGGGCTCCTGCGAAGGGCAAATATGATATTGAGCTCCATCAGGGTCCCTCTCATTTTCATATGTTTATATACTGCATCTCAAACACACTCATGAATAGTCATCGGCGTAATCAAAGAATGATGTGTCATGTCATCAGGACATTTTAGAGTGCATAGTCACACTGCTTTAAAAAAAATGTCACTCCAACTGTGTCATGATGATTCACCAGCAATTGTACCCAAGCTCCTCTGTGGCAGGCTCTCTCACACCTGGCCGTCTGGGAGCTCCGAGCACAGGAGGTCTGTCAGAGAGAAGCCCCGCTCAGAATCCAAGGAGGGCCTGGGCCTGGACCCTTTGGGAGATAGGATCTGCAATAATGAACGCACGTGGTGTTATGGTTTGAATGTCAGTGGTCCCCCAAAACTCACGTGTGAGAAAATGCAAGAGAGTTTAGAGGTGCAGTTACCTGGTTATGAGAGCTTTAAACTAATCAGTGCATCAATGTATTCGAATGGACGAATTGCCTGGGTGGTAACTCTAGGCAGGTAGGGTGTGGTTGGAGGAGTTAAGACTCTGGCGTTGTGCCTTTGGGGTATGCTTTGGTCAGCTTTTTCACTGCTGTGACTTAAAGACCAGACCAGAACAACTGTAGAGGAGGAAAAGTTTATTAGGGGCCTCAAAGTTTCGAGGTCTCAATCCATAGACAGCTGACTCCATTCCTCAGGGCTCAAGGTGAGGCTGAACATCATGGCAGAAGAGTGTGGGGAGGGAAGCAGCTCACATAATGATCAGGAAACAGAGAATGAGATCTCCACTTACCAGATAAAAATATAAACCCCAAAGCTTTGCTGCCAATGTCCTACCTCCTCCAGGCATACCCCACCTGCCTTCAGTTATCATTCAATTAATTCCATCAGGTGGTTAATTCACTAATTAAGGCTCTCATAACCCAGTCATTTCTTCTCTGAACCTGTGGCACTGTTTCACATTCAAGCTTTTGGGGGACACCTCACATCCAAATCATAATAGAGCATAAATTCTGTTCCTGATGAGGGGAGATCTCTCTCTCTGTTTGCGGAACCCTGAGCTGGTGTCCTCTGCTACACATTTCTGCCAGGATGTTCTGCCTCACCTCAGGCCTAGAGAAAAGGAGTCACCTTTGAAACTGTGACCCCCAAATAAACTTTTTCTCCTCTAAAAACGTTCTCGTCAGGTCTTTTGTTAACAGCAGCTAAAACAGGTGGCTAAATGTGGCTTCCCAGTCCTAGGGTTGAGCCTTCCTAACATTCTGCCATCAGACTCTCCCAGGGATTCTGCTGAGTACTAAGGGAATTCTTGCTGAAGCTCTAGTCTCGCTTGTGGTATCCCATTTGCTCTTTTTCTTCCTGATGTTTTTAATTCAAATGTTGCTATTAGTGGCTGTGTAGAAATAATCCAGATCAGATTCTGAAGACGTTGATTTTTTTTTTTCTTCCAGCTTCTGTCACGATCTTGTGCATTTCTGAAATAAAGGCTCGGGAAGCAGAAGATGCTCTTGCAGTGAGATAATAGATGAAAGATGATCTGTACGGATTTGTCTTTCTTTTCCTGGCCCCTTTGTGCTGCACAGTAATTACTGCATGCAGGTGTGCAGCATGCCTTGGTAAAACCAACACTGAGACAGGAGTGGTGTCTTCGTCAGCCTCCATGGGATCAAATGTTCTTGTGACAAGAACAACTTAGAGACTAAGAAAAGTTCATTGTTGCTCATGGTTCCAGAAGTTCAGTCCATGGGCTGCTGAGTTCACTGCTCTGGGCCCAAGTGAGGCAGTTTGTCATGGTGGAAGGGACCAGTGGAGGCAAGCTGCACAGCTCAGGGCAGGGTCAGTAAGCAGAAGAAAATAAAGAAGGAAAAGAAACCACAGGCAAGATGGCCCCTTGGAGGGCACAGCCATCCCCTCCTGTCATGTTCTATCTGCCTGCAGTTATGCAGTCATTCAGTTGTCACCCAGTCGGTCCATTCCAAGGAAGATTTGCGGATGAGGTCACAGCTCTCACAGTCCAATCCTTCCACCTCTGAACATTCCTGCAGCAACGCAAGAGCTCTGGGGAGACATCTCCTATCCAGCCCATAATAAGGGGGTAATTCTTTCCAGTCTTCACTGCTGGTGGGAGAAAGAGTCATCCTTGCTCTTATGCTAGGCCTGTGGTGTGCCAGCCCATGGTACCGCGGCAAGGCCTGTGAGAAACTGGGGAAATTGTTTACTAGGATGTAGGAAATGCCCAAGAGAGATCAAGACTGAGCGGTGCTTTCATAAAAAGTACAGAGAATACCCCAGCTTTCTTTCTGTCGGAGCTTCCACATTTGTGTAGGGTGTAGCATCACAACTGTATTTCTTTTATTGTTTGATTTTATGATTTCACTCTTCACACTTTTGGAATTAGCCTGAAATGTGAAATTGAAAGTTTTGTGAAAAATTAATATCATATTTTTTGTTTATCCAGGGAATTGATGCCAAACACATAACTTTTACAGAATGGTTTTCAACATCTACCATCCATCCTAGGGATGCAGGGACCTCATGGAACCTGGAAGACACACATCTGCTAAGGAAACATCGGCCCCTGATTTCATGACCCCGAGAGAAACCGGAGCTGAGTCACGGGGCTGCTTTGGGATCTGCAGCTGAGACAGAGGAGGCCAGATTGGTCTCTAGAATTGTGAATCCTGTGTCTCTGGAGGGTCCCTGGGCAGGTGTGGCGATTCCTAACTGTGATTGAGATAAGCTGGAGCTGATCTGTAGGGCTAGTCTAGGATCCAGGGTGGGTCTAAAGTCAGCATGTGGCCTACAGAGGCGCTGCTGTCCTTGTCTCTGGGCACCTGTGTCCGTGGGGCTTCTCTCCAGCTTCAGCTGAGGAGATTCAGGACTGTGGGAGGGTCTGCTCTGGACCTGAGCCCGCCCTGGGGATTCAGAAGAGTGTGTCTCCCACGAGGTCCTCGCCCAAGCACTATGATTCCTTGAATGTGGCCAACAGAATTGCGGCCTTGTTTCAGGATCCTTAGCTGGCATAGAGGTTGGTGTCCTTGACTCCCAAGGTACAGCAGGTGTGACTCCTCTTTGGCCCCTGGGCAGAGAACTGTGGACAGTAGAACCGACACCCAGGGGTGCTCCAGCCAACCCCCCTCAGAGACAGGGCCATGTTCAGGTGTGGAGCTGGGACCACAGCTCGTGAGGGGGGTCTGCCCTCCCCAAATGACCCTGGGAGATCCTGGGCTCTCCCCGGTTGTTATTTTCTACCTGAATCCCTAAGTTCTAAGGATCCCACAAAGGCACTTCTGTCTGAGATTGGCTGTAGAATTTTTGCCGAGGTGGGAGATTTGAGCCAAGGAACCACCTAGTCGTCATCTTGCTGAAGGTAGAGTGATCATACCGTATAGCTACACTGTGGTTATTTCTGTCCAAAACAATAGGCACATGCCATTATATAAAAAAGAAACCGTTCCTAACAAAAGTAGACTGTCCTCAACTGAAAAGTCATATTTGTAAGGGTGAAATGGCTACCAGGTGAAAGTTCTCTTCGAGTTAATTTGCCCTGTCTAGACAACTCGGCGTCAAAAGTGAAAACAGATGATTTAGTTATCTCTTTTTCTTTTCCTTTAAAAAAAAAAAAAAACAAAACTTTATATCTTTCTTCTTTGTTGTTTATATTTAATCTCTTTGTTTTTTAAGAGAAGCTTAACAGCAAAATTGAGAGAAAGGCACAAATATTTTCTACGGTCTGCCTACCCCACACATGCAGAACCTCCTCCATTAATGTACCCACCAAAGTGGTACATTGGTTACAACCGACGAACCTACATTGACACGTAGTCATAATCTACAGGCCACAGTTAACAATGGGGTTTCCTCTCGTTATTCTACATTTGATGTTTGGACAAGGTGTAAGGATCAGTATCCGCCATTGTGGCACAATACAGAGTAACTTTAATTCCCTAAAAATCACCTGTGCTCCTCCTGCCCATTCCTTTTCCCCTCCTAAACCCTGGCAACATTGATTTGTTTTTTACTGTCTCCATAGTTTCGCCTTTTCCAGAATATCATGTCAATGGAACCACACAATCTTTCAGACTGACTTCTGTCATAAAGTAATATGCATTTAAGGTCACTCCACATGTTATGGTTTTAATTAGCTTTTTGGGGGGTTACTGTGACCAGAGTACCAGAAAGGAACAAATTAGAGAAAGAAAAGTTTGGGGGGTGGGGCTCACGGTTTCCTAGTTGTCCAGTTCCCCTGCTCTGGGCCTAAAGTGAGGCAGCATATCCTGGGGACCGGGCCCAGAGGAGGAGAGCTGACAGCTCATGGGGCATCAGGAGGCAGGGAGAGGGGGTGGGGGAAGGAGCCACAGGGAAGAGGCGACCTTCTAGGGCACATCCCCAGGGACCCAGCAACTCCAGCCACGCCCCACCTACTGACAGTGACCACCTAGTCATTCAAACCAGGAGGAAGTGATTAGGTTGCAGCTCTTACAATCCCATCTTTCACCTCTGAGCATTCCTGCATGAACACAGGAGCTTTGGGGGCTACCTCACACCAAACCACAACACTTATTAGGGTGTTTGTTAGAGCTCATTCCTTTTTAACAATAAGTAGTTGTCCATGTGTGGATGGACTGTTGACTTGCCCTCCGCTAACATCTCCATTGCTTCTAAGTTTTGGTGATTATGAATGAAGCTGCTGTAAATATCAGTGTCCAGGTTTTACATGAACATATAACATTTCAACTTCTTTTAGTGACCATAATATTAAGAAATGCAATTGCTGGATCACATAGTAATGGTATGTTTACTTTGGTAAAAATAAAATGTCAAAATGTCTTCCAAAGTAGCTGTCTCTTCTTACACTCCCACCAGCAATAAATGAGAGATCCTGTTTCTCAACGTCTTCACCCATCTGTGATGTTGTCTGTTTTCCAGATTTTGGCTATTCTAATAGATATTCTGCTGCAGTCCGGCTGGGCAGAATAACCGGGAGGTGACAAGCAACTTGAAGGTTGAAGCGGGAACTGCTTTATTGTGGGGAAACTCAGCAGGAACTGAGCGGGAACTCAAGGTAGCGGGCACCCAAGGTAGCAGGAGCCGCTTTATTGCGGGACAGCAGAGGTATATATACCTGATGACACACAGCTTGACTCAATTAGCATCATCCAGTTACAGCAGTCAGCCAATAAGGAATCCCCACCATCTAAATGGCTTGTGGCCTTGCTTCACAAACCACTCCTCCTGGCAAACTGCCAGGCGCCATCTTGACTTGATTTGTGGTCCCCAACATATTCAGAGGTGTTTTTTTTTAATTTACATTTCCCTAACGACATGATGTGGAATATCTTTTTATGTGCTGATTTGCCATAGATGTGTGTGTGTGTGTGTGTGTGTGTGCTCACGTGCATGCTCTAAGATCTTTGATCTGGTTTTCTATTTGTGTTGTTTATTTTCTTACTGTTACGTTTTAAGAGGTTTTATATTTTTTTGAATACTAGTCCTTATCAAATGTGTCTTTTGCAAATATTTTCTTCCAGTCTGTGACTTTTGTTATTCTCTTGACATTGTCTTTTGTAGAGTATTTTCTTATTTTCATGAGGTCCAGCTTATCAAATCTTTCTTTCATGCAGAATGTCTTTGTTATTGCAGCTATGAAGTCATTACCATACCCAAGATCATCTGGGTTTTCTATGTTATCTTTTAGGAGTTCTACGTTTTGCATTTTCCATTTAAGACCATGATCATTTTTGGTTAGTTTTTGTGAAGAGTGTAAGAACTTTGTCCAGATTCTGCTTTTGGTTCTCTGAATGTGGGCATTCAATTGGTTCTAGCATCATTTGTTGAAAAGACTAGTTTTGCTCTATTATATTGCCTTTACTCCTTCATCAAAAGTAGGCTGATTACATTTATGGGAGTCTCTTTTTGGGGATTCTGTTCCATTTATCGGTCTGTGGTTTTACTAGTATCACAGTGTGTAGTTATTGTTGCTTTTTCATAATGAGTTTTGAGGTCAGGAAGCACTGGGCTCTAACTTTTTGATCCTTCAATATTGTGTTAAATATGCTGGATCGTTTGCCTCTCTCTATAAACGTTAGGCTCAGTTTGTCAATTCTGAAAAATAACTTGAAGGGCTTTTGATTGGGTTTTCACTGAATCTATAGACCAAGTTGGAAAGATCTGACAACTAGACAATACTGATTTTTCCTGTCCCTGAAGATGAGCTATTCATTTAATTTCTTTTCATTTCTTTCATCAGAGGTATATAATATTCCTCGTGTAGATGTTGTACAACTTTGTTAAATTTATATCTAAGTATTTCATTTTTGGAGGTGGTGTTCTTAATTTCAAATACTGCTGGTCCATTGCTGGTGAGTAGAAAATAACTGAATTTTTAAAAAATTAACCTTGTATCCTGCAACTTTGCTAAAATTGCAAGTTATTTCCGGTACTTCATTTATTCTTTTGGTTCTCTACATAGGTGATTGTGTCATCTGCAAACAATAAAAAATTTACTTTATTTACTTGCTTTATTGCATTAGCTGGGACTTTCTGTATGATGTTGAAAATGAATGGTGAGATTAAACATCCTCACCTTGTTTCTTGTCATGGTGGAAGAGCTTCTATTTTCTAAGTTTGTTGTATTTTATCAAATTGAGGAAATCAAACTCTAGCCCCTGGTTATTGAGAATTATTTTTAATCAGAAATGAGTATTATTTTGTCAAATGATTTTTCTTTATGTATTAATATGATCATATGACTTTTAGTCTCAAAAATCTAATTTAATTTAGTCTCAAAAAAATAATGTAAGTCTCAACAAATTAATTTGTTGGATTTGATAGATTACCTTAATGGATTTTTGAATGTTGAAATCACCTTGCATAGTCAGTATAAATCCCACTTGCTTTTTGTGTATATTTTATTCTATATATTATTATTATATATCTGCTATTGAGGATTTTTATATTTGTGATCATAAGAGTTTGTAGTTTTCTTGTAATGCTTTGATATTGGTATGAAAGTGAGGCTGGACTCAGTTAGAAAGTTTTCCTTTTCCTATGTCTATTGATAGATTTAGTATAATTTTTTTCCTGAAATGTTTGGTGGAATTTACCAGCAAATTTGTCTGGGCCCGATGCTTTCCATTTTGGAAGGTTATTAAATATTGGTGCAATTTAGTTGATAATGGATTATTCAGATTGTCTATTTCTTCTTGGGTAAGTTTTGGCAGATTGATCTTTCAAGGAATTGGTCCTTTTCATCTAGGTTGTCAAATGTATTGTAATAAAACTTCTAGTAGCATCCCCATATTATACTGTGAATGACTGGGATATGTAAAGATATGCCACCTTTCATTTTGGGTACTAGTAATTTCTATTCTATTTCTAAACAGCTTTTTAAAAATATTTTTTCTTCAGTTGTAGATGAACACAATACATTTACTTTGTTTTTATGTGATGCTGAGAATCAAACTCAGTGCCTCACAAATGCCAATGGAGCCCTCTGCCACTGAGCCACAACCCCAGCCCTCTAACCAGCTTTTGATTTCATTTGCAGTCTCTATTCCTTTCCTATTTTTAAATTCATTGATTTCTGCTCCAATTCTTATTTCTTTTCTTTTGCTTATTTTGGATTTAATTTGCCTTTCTTTTTTCTAGTTTCCTAAGACAGACTTTTGTATTATTGATTTTATAACTTTCTTTTCTAATAAGCTCCTTCAATGCCATATATTTCTCTGTTAGCTCTACTTTTGCAACATTCAACAAAGTTTTCAGAAGCTGTGTTTTCATTTTCATTCAATTGAAAATATTTTTAAACTTCTCTTGAGATTTCTTCTTTGACTTAGGTCTTACTTAGAGGTATATTGATTAATTCTGAAGTATTTGGGGGTTTTGTAGTGATATTTTTGTTAATTCCATTGTGGCCTATTAATTTTTAGTAAGAAGTCTGTTCTCAGGGATGAAGATTGATTGGATGCTATTGTAGAAAATGTGTTACATAGTGAAAGATGGACATGACTTTTCACTTAGATCAAATGTCTGCTATATTAAACTAACTTCACATTTTACATTATAAGATTTTTGTATATACATAAAATATGAGCTAATAATTATTGATATGCTTTGAAATACCCATTAATAGAATTCAGCTAATAGTTAAATGATTCCACCATAAACCAGTCAAATCAGATGCCTCAAATATAAAGTCAGTTAAAGTAAAAATTTATTTTAATTTTTAACCCAATTTATAAACCTAAAGATTTGTACTTTTTTTCAGAAAAGATGAAATATGTCATGATTTATGAACACTTTTGTAAATTGCTAAAATTCAAAATTCATTGAAGAAAAGATATATTTTGCAATTATATTATGGATCTAAATTTTATTGAAACAGAGTATGAAAAAATACTGACAGTGTACTAAATTGAATCAAGAGCCCTGTGGAGAAGAACTGAATTTGAAATTAGCTATAGCACAGGGGCCATAGTTAAAATCAATTGAACAAGATGCATTATAGCACTAATTGAGACAGAATTCATAATCATACAAATGTAACAGACTTTTATTTATCTATACCTGATCTGTAACATACTTTTTTTCTGATAAAGCTAGTATTGAACCAAAATAATAAATAAATAGTTAAATAAATAAAAATTGAGTCCTGCAGTCTCTGTTTTCTGCTCATTAATAATCAAGTTTTAGAAAATATTTGATCCTTTAAATATATTAATTTTAAAATCCACCTAAGTGTCCTATGTGGTATCAAACATATTTTGGAAACAAGTCCTTTATATTTTAGTTGTTATACTTGTTCAAAATGAGTTAAAATTCTTTCATTAAATAATTCAACACATGAAGTGCCAATAAAGCTTTGTCTTTCAAAGGTTTTTGTAAATTGCCATCATCGAAAATGAAATTTATAAACAGCACTTCATTCCTATAATAGCACAGGAAAAGAAAACAAATTAAGTGATGAGAAATCAGATAGTATACAGGACATGATTTTGGCATTTGATATATTTTGCAATATCATGACTTAGAAAAGAATATTTTAATAAATTTTTATTTTTTAGTTGTAGCTGTCAATACCTGAATTTTTAAAATTTTTTTTTATGTGGTGCTGAGGATCAAATCCAGGGCCTTGCATATGGTAGGTGAGCATTCTACCTCAGAGCCACAACCCCAGCCTGAACAGAATATTTTTGGTGATGCTTTTTGTTTTTAATCAGAAAATTTATATTCTGAGCCAGTGTACAATAAAAATGAGATGACCTGGCATTTTGTATCCTCCAAATTATCACAATTCTCCGAGAAATAAGAGATAACATTTTATGATCTCTGCCTTATAGCAATATTCATTGAGAAAACATATTCAGAACACAGTACAATTTTTGATATGAAAATAATCTTGGGACACCCTTTCATTAAGCACAATGTGATCTGAATTTTTCAGGTATGTCAGAATGGGTAGAAAGGTGATTTTATCCTTTGAAAATACTGGGGTTTCCCAAGCAGAGTCAACCATGTCAATGATTTCAAATATTTTAGCCATAAATTTATATGGTGGAAAATAGTCTGTAATTTTACGAAAAATTAAATAAGATTATATTGGAAATTCTAACTCCAGAAAATATCAATGGCTTAATAAAAGACATATAATTTAGATATATGATTAAAATATGTGAATGTTTGTCAAGCTTTCCTTACATGTAAATATATAATAAATCTATACAAGTTTTATATATATATCAGTGCTATTTTATATATATATATATATATATATATATATATATAATATAATATATATATATAAAACACTGCAGTGTTAGGGATCCAAACCTAGGCCTTGCACATACTAAGCACATACTCTATCACTGAGGTATATCCCCAGCCCTTTATATTTTTAATTTAGACAACCATTATAAAGATTTTAAAAAGTTTATTTTACTCTTCACAAGTACACATATATAATAAATGATTTTATTTAAAAATAGATTCAGAGCAGAAATCTTTTATAAGTTAATATAATACTATCATGTGGAACTGATGTGAATCTGTAATATGTATACGGAGTAAAAATGGGAGTTCATAATCTGCTTGAGTCAAATGTATGAAATATGATATGTCAAGAGCTTTGTAATGTTTTGAACAACTAATAATAAAAAAAATAAGATCAGGTCAATAAATGAACATATCACAGTATTTACTGCAAATGTTCTCCAAGGTCTCGTGACTTGGACAGTAAATCATGTTCCTACCCCATGCTCATGAAATTGGTTTGTGCTCTTAACAGCAGCCCCCATGCATGTCTAGCTATTCAAAGCAGCAGCACACAGTGGTTGTGCTTCTTGCTCATTTAGGCATTATTTCTATGTTGGCCACCTCTCCTACCTGCAAAGAAACTTCCATCTCAAGAATCCTGGAAGATGCATAGTCTGGCCCCCACCTAACAGGTGAAAATGTCACATTCTGGCTTTGCAGACTCTTATGAAAAATTAACTTATTTTTTATACTGGCGATTGAACCTAGGGGTGCTCTATCACTGAGTTACATCCCTAGCCCTTTTAATTTTTTATATGAGACAGGGTCTCATGAAGTTGTCCAGGCTGGCCTTGAACTTGCAATCCACCTATCTCAGCCTTCCAAGTTGCTGGAATTACCCGTGTGCACCACCATGCCAGGCATGGCTTTCTAGCTCTGTGAATCTAGGGCCAAAGCATGAGCTTTTGACTTGGCATAAAAGCCACCCCCCTACCCTGGAGTTCGGACTGGAAGTCAGTGACTCAGATAAGTGAGATGGGAGAGAGGCTGTTATGGTGGCAGGTGGTGATGGCTGCAGCAACAGCAACTTCCAGTTTGCAAGGAGAGCATAGTGTGTTGGTTCCAGCAGCAGTGTGCAGAGTCTGGACCAAACGGTCACAGTGAAAGCTGGAGTCAAAGCAGTGGAAGCCACAGTGCAAGCTGGAGTTGGAGCTATTTTTGGTGCCACAGTGAAATGTACAGTAGAAGCTGCAATGGAAGCTAGGGTAGAAGGCAGAGTGGAAGCTGCAGATAAGCTATAATAGAAGGAGCAATGGAGGCTGAAGCAGAAGGGACATGGAAGCTGCAGTTAAGGCTGCAATGGAAGTCCCTGGGGAAAGTGCAAAGAAAGTTTCTCTGGGAGGTACAGCAGAAGGGGAAGGGGAAGATGCATTGGATGCTGCAAAGGAAGCTGAAGGTCAGGGGAAGCCACAGTGAGAGGTGCAGTGGAAGCTGCATTGGAGCAGCTGCTGGAGCTGCAGTGGAGCTCAGCATTCTGTAACTTTCACCGCTTTATTGACAAATTTTGGCTGTGACCCTGACCCTGTCTGGCATATCTCATTGCTGCTCATTTTTGAAGTCCAGGTTTCCTGCTCCTTCATTTGGGAGTCAAACCCACAGATTCATTTTTTTTTAATTGTAAATTTCCTTACTGCTGTTATCACTGGAGTCAGTTTGTGGCCTGCAGTTAAGAACTCTGGCTAAGATTAACTGTGCGTGACACCAGGACTTAGGGAAAGGGCAGTTGGCTGTGTTTGGAGTTGGAACATGGCTGTCATCTCAGGGGACTCAGACCAGGAAAGTTTCAACCTGGAAACACAAATGCAGTGGAAAGTAGAGATGTCTGAACTGTGAAAATAGCAGGGTGACCAGAGGCCTCAGGACTGTCATCCTGGTATTAATTGGGGTGCTCTGGTCTGCTTAGACTTATGAAATTGGTTTGCGCTCTTAACATGTACAGGGCAGTCACTAGCGTTGCCTATGTAGACTGTGCCTTTCTGAGATTTGATTTTCTTATAATTACTTCTGGCTTTGTGTGTATACTTTTACCTACCAAATGTAACGTTTAAATTTATTTAGCAAAACTTACAATAAGCTAGGCTTTATCTATATCAATTCATTATAACAACATTATGAATTAGATATTATTGTTATAATTAGATATTAGATATAAATGTGGAAAATTGGAGTCTAAGTAACAGTTTCCCAGAGTCACAAAGTTAGTGACAAGTGAGAATTTAAATTGGAATATTCTGAGCCCAAGGCCAGAGTAGGCACTACTGCCTGTTCACCACCCAGGACTCCATTATGCTGGGCATGCTGTCCTGTCTCATCCCACATCTCATTGCCCAAAGGACATCCATCATGATGCTGTGTCTACAACAGACTTTTATTAAAGATCTGGGGAAAGGAGTATGAATGTGTGGGAGGAGTAGCATGGATGGGCAGTACACTGCTCTGCTGCACCAAAAAATGAAAACAAGAGAAAACAGGATTCTTCCAACTTGACTCAAGATACTTATATTTCTAAAATGTGCCTGGGTTCTTTTGGTGGCCAAACCCCTAAGAAGAACCATTGTTTTTACTTTCTTGCTAAGCTTTTCAAATTTTTGTCCTTCCCAGAAACCCCAGCTTATTATTTTTATTACATATCTACAATTGCTTTAATTGCTCTATGTTCTGAGTCACATCTTCAGGCTCATTTTTTCCTAGTTAAGCCACTCCCCCATGAATGTATTAATGCCAAACCTACAGACTATAAAGGATAATGCTGCCTTTTGCTAGTTGACAGACAGAAGGATAGTTACAAATACATGGGCTTTTCTCTCTGCTAGCCCACTCCAAAGTAATAAGAAAACTAAACTAAACTAGCCAGAAAATAATGATAATAAAATAAAGGAAAAGTTAATGGCAACACCTAGACAATGACAATCCTACAGACAGGTAGACATGAGGCAATGGGGGTGGCGAGAATGAGTAGAGGGGCTTAGTGGGGAGACAAAGGTCCAGAGGTAGCATCTGGAGGCTCCTATAGATATGCCTCCCCATCCAGGATGTTGGGAACAAGGACATGATTCTGAGACCTAAAGCAGCTGCAAATCAATGCCAAAGCGAATGGTCCGGGGTACAGGTGTGGGGTGGGGCAGAAATGACGGCAGGTAGCCAGTTCTGGCTGGACAGAGAATCAACCAGCCCTCGTAGTGAAATCAACCCACAGCTTCTACAATCAGTCCCTGAGTACATTGGCCAGCAGTGAAGCCTGGGAACTTGGGGACCGTCCTCGAGGTCTGCCAGACCAAACCATGGCCACACTTGAGTTCTCTTTGGATAAAAATAACTGCAGAAAATCAATTCATCTTTGACTCTTTTTAACTCTGGTTTCATGGTAATACTGCATTTGCAAAATTCTGATTGATATCAGCAAAGCCGTACTGAAGGAGTGTTTTCCACGTTTGTGTGAGAACTCTAGTGAAAAGAGGACACCCCAGGGAAGACCTCAGGAACTGGGGAGTGGATACTGAGGGCAGGAGACACTGGAAGAGGTGAGATGAGATGGAGGAGAATGTGGAGAAGGGGAGGGAAGGAGTCTCTCCCACCCAGGTGTGGACCGGGGAGAGCCCTGGTGTATTCTGCAGTTTTTTTTTCCTACTGGGACTCTCACATTCCTACTCAGATCTCCCTGGAGAACAGTGGAGCACGTAGATGCTAAACCACCCAGGTGACCAAAGAACTCACTGTTGGCCTTACAGAGGGGGACTGACTTGCCACCTCAGCTCAGCTGGAAAACCAGAAAGACAGAGGTGCCACCCTCTGAGGCCAGGCTGTGATACTGACTCTAGGGGAGATCTGGCAATGCGAGGGGTGTGTTTGGAGGGAAAATTGGAGAAAGTATAATCGATTGGATGTGGGAGTAGAGAAGGAGACATACAGGGAATGGAACAGTGAGGGGACCGGATGGAGGAGAAACATCTTGGCATTTTGATGGATGCTCCGATATACCTTGCGAGTTGGTTACCTTGCTGGAAATGGGACCATGGATCATTTCTATGGTAGACTTGAAGTAAGGATGGAGAGGGGAGGACACAAGGAAGGAAGGGAGTGAGGAGACCAGCAGAGGAAACACAAGGGAGGCAGGTACAGGCTGTGTGCATCTCCTGTCCCCTCAGGCTCAGGACCATGTGGTGACAGAGCACATACTCCTACTGAGGATGCTGGCTGCTTTTCTCCAACTTTCTTTTCTCCATGACTTTGGCAGTGCATGTTCTGAGACTGTTTTATAAAGCATCTAGCGTTTTGATTTTATTCAGGTCTGATGAGGACAACCCAACAGGAGAGTACTTGAAAATTTGATTTGTTTCAGTTCTCAAGAAAAGGAGGCACGCTCTGCACCCGGGGGCTGGGATGGGGGCACATGGAGAAACATCAGGGTTTGTCTGGGGGCCCAGAGAGGGTGGGAGGAATGTGGACAGGTTTACTGTGATTCTGGAGGGAAATAAGGGGCAAAGCAGAGTGAGTAGATGAACAGATTTAGGATGGGATGGCTCGGCTTCACCAAGCTGTGGGGTATCAGAGTGGTCTCCTCTTGTTCACCCCAGGGTTCTGGGATGACCTACAGTGGAACAAGAGTGTCCCCGATGTTAGGGGTTTGATAAGAGGAGCTGTGTGGGGGTATGGACTTGAGATTGATGGGTGTGCACTTCAAAGGCATGGAGACCTCTGCCGTCTCTAGGAATCAGCCAATCCTGGGAGTGGCAGTCCCTCTCTGGTGAAGAAACTGCAAAATACGGAAGCATCCTAAAATATAAAAAAGTTAAGACCCACAATTAACAGAGAGACTAGGGAGCCATCGGATGCTGGGAATGGCTCCCACCATAGAGTGGGTGGGCACACATCCTGTACACACCTGCTGTCTGAAAACAGCCCGGCTGGCCAAAGTCACAGGGACCCAGTTGCCAGATTCAGCTGCTGTCTCGATGTCATTGGTGACATTCTAACCTGGGGATACTTCTATTTGTCTCACTTCATTCATTTGATTGATATTTCTGGGCAGCCAGGAATTGAGCAGGCACTGTGGATGAGCCAAAAATGGGTTGAACTGATGGTCCCAGGTAATGGTTTTCCTAGATCTCTGACCTTCATAAAGTGACTTCCAGATCCTCTCATCAAAAACTGGGGTCTGTCATTCTGGTTTGGCTCTGTGCATTGCTGAAGCTGATGGAATTCAGCAGGAGTCATGTTTTAGTTCTGAGCCTCGGCTTCCAGAGGCATGTGCATTTTTACACTCTCCTAGAATTTTACCCCCACTTGAGAGCAAGTCCAGGGCAGGCTGCTGGAGGATAGCAGCGTGTGGAGCAGAGATGAAGCGTGCTAGCGGGGTCGATCCTGGCCAGCCAGCCCTCCACTGACTTGTCTCATGAGTACAGATGCTTGAGCAAGCCTGAGGAGCATCAGCAAAATTGGCCCAACTTCAAACCCATGAGCAAAAATGAATGTTGAATGCAAGTTGAACATTTGTTGTCCTGAAATCTGAAATCCAAACCTTTTTGAGGGCTGACAGGAGACCACAGTGGAATATTCTACCCCATGACCTCAGATAATGGGTTACAGTCGAAGAAGAGATGCACTAAAAGTATCATATAAAATTAACTTCAGGCTGTATGTATGATGTATGTTAAAAAAAAAACAATAAATTCTGTGCTTGGACTTGGGTTATCTCTCCAAGACACTTCATCATGTATCTGCAAATATTTCAAAATCTGAAAAGCAAAATACCAGATATCTGAAACATTTCTGGTCCCAAGTGTCTCTGATAGGGGAAACTCAACCTCTGCTGTAAGCCAGGAGGGTTTCGAGGTTGTTAAACATGCAGTGGATAAGGATACAACATACATATGTGAAAGAGAGGTCTGAGTCGCAGGTGCTTCTGCTTCTCAAACAAATCGTGGAGACGGGTCGTTTCAGATGATCATAGAACGTGAGGGAGGACTTTTGATGGTATCACACAGAAGTTTCTAACCTAGAGTGCATAGTCAGGGGGAACTTTCCAGAAGAGTTGAGGTCTGAGAATAAAACAGACAGAGAAGATAGCCAGGCAAAGAAGGTAGGTTACATGACAATATGGATGGAGAAATGGGCGCATAGGTCCAGGGATGAGAGAAAGAAGGCCCAGGAAGCACGAGAGCTTCAGAACGGCAGGAGCTTGTGGTGACCTGTGTGGTATGTGCAGGGGGACAGGTCGGCACTGAAGCAAGGACCAATCAGATCCTGGGGACTAGCATCTTTCTGGGGAGATTGAAGGCTGTTCAACAGTCAGTGAGAAACCAGTGAACACCTCAACAAGAGAGTGGCACAACTTCATTTACATCTTGAATCACATTTTCTGCAAATGTAGAGGCTTGGCTGGAAATGGGTGTACCTGGGATACTGATTGAGGGTTGTTGCTTTAATTGAAACAATCAATGCTAGAAGACAGATAAAAGAGATTTATTGCTTTGGGGATGGATAAACAAAGGAGGTCGAATTCACCTGCAAGATATGTGAAAGTAGCCAAATGGACAAAATCATTTGGAAATTCTTTTTTAAATGAAACATTTTCAATTTCATTGTGTTCCACACAAATATTACTGATTCTCTCCAGCAGATTTGGTGGTAGGGACAGGCACATTTTGGAGAGCGTTGGAGCTAACACTCAGCCTTCTGTCTGGCTTCTTCTGGCTGTTATCTGAGTCACTAAGTGGTGCCTGTCACATTACTTTGGCAGTTCTCTGACTTTATGCTCCAAGGACTTGCTGAGACAAATATCTATCTCAATTTCTTAGACTCTCGAGAAAAACGTGCTGGTGTGGTTAAGATGGTGCCTCCGTTGCTGGGAGAGGGCAGAATGCCTTCTAAAAGTGGACCTTTCAAAGATACTAGGCTGGATGGCTCCGGAGGGTTGCCACCTGAGCCTAAGTGGGAGCTCCCTTCAGTCCATGAAACTTTCCTATCAGAAAACAGAGCTGAAATGATGCACATTGTCAGGGGCTTTGGGAGCTGCTGCCGAGCAGAACTGGACATAGGGAAGGAGATCTCCTTAATCCATACAGGTGCTAGGTGAGTTCTTTTTCATGATCTTGTGCTAGTTTGAGAGGCAGGCCTTATCCCTATGTACATCATGCTACTAGCAATAGTGACTGACATTTTTTTCTTAGAGAGAGAGAGAGAGAGAGAGAGAGAGAGAGAGAATTTTTTAATATTTATTTCTTAGTTTTTGGTGGACACAACATCTTTGTTTGTATGTGGTGCTGAGGATCGAACCCAGGCCGTACGCATGCCAGGTGAGCGCACTACCGCTTGAGCCACATCCCCAGCCGGTGACTGACATTTGATGAGGCCCATCTGGGGTAGGTACACTGCAGTTTATTAAATAAATAAATAGGAAATTGTTTCATAGGGTTGAGCATCCCTAAATAGAAGATCCAAAATGTACTGAAATCCAACCAACTTTTTTGAGCACTAACTTGACACAACAAGAGAAAAATTCCACACAGGACCTCACGTGGCCAGTCACAGTCAAAATGAAGGAGCAGATACCTACACACACACACAAAAATGTATGAAATTACCTCCATTCTCTGTGCACAAGGTACTTATGAAACAAATAAATTTTAAGTTTAAACATGGGTCCTGTCCCAAGACATTTCATTATATATGTACAAATATTCTAACATCTGAAAAAAAATATCTGAAATCTGACATCCTTCTGGTCCCAAGAATTTCAGATGAGGGATGTTCAACCTGTGCGTGAAGACTGAATTGCACAAAGCCTGGAGGCCCCTCACTGCTGGGTGTGGGCCTGGAACTGAAGTTTATCTTAGCCCAATGTTGGTCTTCTGTTTACTTCACCCAAGGATGGAAGAGTAGGAGGGTAGGAGCAAGAACAAGGCAGCAGTAAGTCAGGTGACACAGGAACTCACACGTGGGAGCAATGCAGAGCCAAACTCCCAGCATGCAGTCACTAGAACTAAGACCTTAGAATGCTTTGCTAGACTGGCCCCAATCCCTCTAATGTCTGTTAGGTTTGAACCTTTCATTGAAAAGCTTGTTCCACAGGAAAACCACTGACATAGAAATTATTGTAGGATGCTGACCTGAATATCTTCTCTTCTTCTTTAAGATTAGAGCCTCATGGTTTGGCTCAGCATCTGGTAGAACTGAATACACACGACATTTCTAAGCCTCTCTTGCAGCTGACTGTGAGTAGGTGCTTTAGCTCTGGCCACCAACACCTAACTGGGATTGAAATGGTTTTCTCTGATGATTGTTCTTTAAGAAGAATGAACATATTCTTTTCTTTCACTTTCTCCTTCCTGCAGGTTAGAATTTGGATTTGAGGGCTGGTGCACAAACAGCCATCTTGTGCTGTAAAGTGTCTTCTAAAAAATGCTGGTTGGCACAATAGAGAGTGCGCCTCTGGGCCTGGGGCAGCAGCACATACCTGTGATACAAGCTGCTTGGGAAGCTGAGGCAGGAGGATCGTGAGTGCAATTCCAGCCTCAGCAATTTAGCCAGGTCCTGAGCAACTTAAAGACACCGTGTCTCAAAAGAAAACCTAAAAAGACCTGGAAATGTGGCATGGTGGTTAAGTGCCTCCGAGTCTAATCCTCAGTAAATAACAATAATAATACATAAATAAAAAGGGCACACACCTGGTGCTGCCTGTCTTCGGGTCACTGTTACACAGAAGAGCAATAAAATACGTCTTACTTAAGTTACTCAAAAGTCTGCATGCACGTTTGTGACCTTGTAGCAAAACTGATCCTAACAATGCTGAGTTTACAACACCTTGGTTTCCAGGTCAGAGGAATTTCCCCTCTGAAGGTTCTGCTCCAATCCGCGTAGCATTGATTTGGAGTTGGGTGGATAGCACCAGGAGCGGTAACATGAATATATTCTTTATGATCGTGTCCCTTCTCAGCACTTGCTTTCCTTGAAGAGATGATTTTAGGAGTTGGAGGAAATGATTTTAAAAAAATAAACTCTACTTTCCATAGGCAGCTCTCCCGTTACAACCTTAATATACAACACTAAGGCAGTTTGGAAAAATTGGACCAGTACATTGTGTACCTATTAATTGAAGATTTGAATAAACTATCACAGAATCAAATAATGGAATTTTTTTCCCCGAGCCCAACAAAGACCAAAAATTCATTTTAACCCCTGTCAGCACATATAAATCTGAGACAGAATTTAAAAGCTTGTCCGTATGCCCAGGCACATCACCATTCTGAGCCAAGTTCCCATCACAGGCTTGTCATATCTTCTCTATTTACCTTCATGCAGGGGTGAAGGTGGGGGAAGAGGGAGGGTGGGGGCTTTGTAGCTGTGGAGATAAATGCTTTCAGGCTTGTTCCCCTCCAGATCCTGAATCAGGGGACCATCTGCTAGAGTCTGCACCGTCTAAACCCCCAGAGGTGCCGCCTGTGGAAGGGAAAAGCCTCTGGTTCAGATCCCAGCTGTATCATGGATATTTGCCTGACCCCCAGGAGGTCCCTCCACATCTTCCCGTGGGCTTCCCTGTGTGTGGCACTGAGTGACAATCTTCCCTCCTGGACACTTTGGGGGGTAACATGCGACAGTGAAGTTCAGAGCAGAGCAGCCTCTGCAGCTTCTCCCTGGCTTTACAAATGCACCCCAGGCCCAGGCCCCTGAGGAGTAGGCACCTGTTTACAAGCCGCCCAGTCCTCATGGGAAGGTGGTGCCATGCCAAGGGGAAGACGGCGGTGGAGAAGCCTGCCGTGGCCCACCTGCAATGGAATTCCTGTCCATGGTGGCTTTGTGTGATTGCTGGGTGTTTATCTTGGTGCCTCAGCAAGTGAGCGTTCAGCACACGTGAGCCACTCATTTTGTCTGGAAACACCTTACGCAGGAACCTCACGTGGCACCCGAGGGGAAGTGCCATTTCTTGATTGTTCAGTTTGACTCTCCTGTTGGGCTGTGTGAGTTGCAGCTCCAATTTCAGCAGCCTTGCTCCACTGGTTTCCGTGCACACATCAGGGAAAACAGGAAAGCTCAGGCGCATAAATCAGAGCAGAAAGTGGTCTGCCCAAGGCTCTCCCGCTAATCTAGGTGAGCATGGCACTGGTGCCAAATACTAAGGGCTTCCTGTTGACACTGGACAGAACTGTGCCTCAGAAAGCCATGGTGTTACGTTGTATGCCACCGGACCTCCTGTCTTCCCGTCTCCCTGCTATTTGACACAAAGGCCAACACACACATGCACACATGGGACGCACAAATATTTGAAGTCTTAAACACACTCTGGGAGCGGTGATGTTGAAGCCAATTGATTAGCAAAATCTCCCTTTTTTTTTTCCTTTTCAGAGAACAGGCTGTTGAATATAAATGAGATTTGTTCAAATGGAAAATTTTCCTGTTGAATAATTAGAGTCAATTGAACATGAGCCTATTCTCCACGTGTTTCCTTTATTTGGGGGGAAATTTCAATTTCTCAAAAAATAAAAAAAAAGAGCAACAGAAATAAAGGAAACTTGGAAAGTGGATGAAATAAACAGTGGATGTAGAGAGAGAAGTTAAATAGACTTCAGATTTCAAGTTGTAAGGCCTAGTCCAGGTTTATTCATCCCATTTGAGGTCTCCCTGGTGGAGAGACAAACAATAATTTCACCACACACACAAACCTCATAAAAATTCCACACAAACTGCAAATACTGAATTCCCTTTCCTACCTTCTTTCTCCACTTTTATGAAAATACTTCTTTCAGCTAAAAGTTTTCTAAAATTAATAGCCTCAGTGCTCAAAGGTGGTCAAACATTATAGCTACTGGGACATTTCTATGGTTAAATTACTGATGATGACATTAAGATTATTTAAGACATATACCTACTAACCTGAACAATTTTAATCAAACTCCAGACGTGAATAAAGACTTTGCTATTAAAGGCATGATAAGAATAAATGCACATGAGTATAGTAAACATATTCACAAGAAAATCTTGTTCCAATGATTTGTTTTTATATTTTCTAATTTATCTGACATTTCACTCTGATACACTAAGAAAATATAAATAAGTAGCCTGCTCACTGGGGGAGAGGAGCAATTTGGGGAGAAGTGTATGTAATACATTCTGATGTAATGCATGCTCTTACCTCTGAATCTTCTTTGAGAGAGAATGGGCTTATAAGAAATGTTTTTGTTACTCATTGACATTTTAGATTAGGTATATATTAGCATATCACATATAAAATTCTACATAAATGAATGAACATATTTAATCAATTTGAAGGCATTCTTCATATATCAGAGTATTTTTTGTGTGGGGGGGGTATTTTTAATTTTGGCAGGGGGCATACTGGTACTGGGGATTGAACACAGGATGTTTACCATTTAACTCTATCCCCAGTCCTTTTTAGTCTTTTAATTTTTGAGACAGGGTCTTGCTAAGTTGCTTAGGGCCTGCCTGAGTTGCTAAGGCTGGCCTCGAACTTGGAATCCTCCTGTTTCAGCCTCCCAAGTCACTGGGATTATAGGCATGTGCCACCACGCCTGACAAGCCAGAGTATTGAGTTCTTGGCTATAGCAGTATGGATGTTTCAGGCTGGATCACTCTTTGTTGTGGATCTGCCCTGTGGATTACTGAATATTGAGTACCATCCCGTGCCTCTACTCTCTAGATACCAGTAGCAGCCCCCACACCTTTCCCCAGATGTGACTGCTAAGAAATAACATCTGCAAATCTGGTCAAATATCCCTTGGGATACAACACTGGGAGTAATTCCCCTCTCAAATGGAAAAAGTAGGTATTTTCTCTAGATTTATGTGATTAATGGCTTCCTGATGTGGTTTTTGTTCAGTGGCATAAAGTGGTCTAGAAAGTGACCTTTTCCGTGGATCTTAGCTAATATGTGTCTTGTGCATTTTCTAGGTCTGGTGCCAAACATGTTTGATTCATCAACCTGTGATTCTGGTTGGGAAAAATGGCAGGCATCTTGATTATTCTTTACCTAATCCAAGGGTGCTAATAATTCTTCTTTCCCTTGTTGCTACTTAGGTTAACAAGGATTTCAGAGGCACCTCTCCTAGGCTAAGCATTGTTGTAGGTTCTAAAGAGGTCTTAGTGAACAAAACAGGGGGAAGTTCTTGGTCTCACAGAGTTTACATGTTGGAGGCTGGGGACAGAACAGGGATGTTTATGGAGTAAAAACAACAACAACACACATACACACGTACAAACAACAACATACACACATACACACGTACCCAAATAATTTATATTAAAAAATGGGAAGATGATGAGCCATGTAGTAAAAGAAAAGTGAGACCAGGATAAAAAGAATGCGGAGATTAGTAAGGGAGGATGCTGTACTTCAAGCAGAGTATTCCAGGTAGACACAACTGAACGGGTGAGCATTTGAGCCAGATTTCAGGGAAGTGAGGGAGTGAGCCAGCCTGTGAGTGGGATTTCATGGCACAGGAAGCAAACTGTGCACGAACTCAGAAGGGGAGGCCCATCTGGGAGTTCCAGAGTGGCATCGGGCCAGGATGGCTGCAGCAGCTCATGCAATAAGAACATTGCGGGAGGTTGTCACAGGCACAGTGAGTAGTAATCCCATGTTAACCCTATGTCACCAAAAAGGACTCAGGCTTTAACTAGAAGAAATAGAAATCCATTGGATGGTTCAAGCAGAGGGGTGACATGCAGTTTCTTGCTTTAACAGGCTTAGTCCTGCTATGAAGTAAAGCATAGGCCCCAGGAAGAAGAGGGCAGCAGCTGAGAGTCCAGTGAGGATGGTAAGACTTGGACCTAGACCAGTACTGACAGCAGCCTGGGTTAGGCAGAACCAGGAGGTGGCAGGTAGATGAGAAAGACAAAGACCAAACTGTACAGAGAAGCTTTGAAGCTGTGTCCTTCTGGGGACATAGAGATGCCAGGGTGCAGGTCAGTCACTAGACTAGGTCTCCTTGGTCTTGGGGCATAACTGAAAATCGGCATCATCTCATCTAAATGTTCTCTGCAGGATGAGACGTACTGGCTGCCATCTCGGGAGGCAGGAGGGTGAAGAACAGGCTCTGAGATAAGTGGTTCTTTCTCACCAGGTACCTGTTCTATCATCTGCACCTCCATTTTGCATTCATTCATCCAACGGACATGCACTGACTCTCCAGGCTGTGTAGCTCGGGGTCCTGTCAATCCCACCAGACAGTGGATTGTTAGAGGGATGGAAAGGGACGCCCTGCCCTGGTTTTCAAGATATCCATCTTCCTGGTTATACTTACAAGCTCTATCATGTATCTTCCTACAAGGACACTAACTCCAGAATGAGGCTTCACCCTCAGGACCTGATTATGTCCCAAAGGTGCTCCCTCCTAATACCATCCACCATCTCAGGGACCAGGGTTTTGGCATATGAATTTGAAAACACAAACAGTCTATAACACTCTCCTTTCAAACCTTGTTCTACTTTGTACTGGGGACTGAACACCCATGGAGGGCTCCCACATCTTAACAAAAATTCAATCCCTCAATTGTGATTTCAATTCCCCAAGTGTTGAGTGTCTCAATGACCCCTGGAGTGACGGGTGCACCATGCTGTAGATGCCATAGCTCCCGTCCCCAGGGTCAGGGCATCCCACCATCTTTCCATTAGAAGCCCAGCTCCCTCTTCTTGTGCCATGATGGGAAACTTGGAAAACAAATTTCCACGTAGGGCATCATTTGTCACAGTGGGTCATTTTCTTTCTGTAAATCACAGCATCACCACTAAATGAAGCCATTCTAACTGGACAATGAACCACATTGTAAGTTTGTGTTAGTTAAACAGAGACATCTGATGCTTGACACACTTGATTAATTTTTCACATTAATTCTACTTGTTAAGAAAAATGCTCCAGCCAGAGCACCTCTCGTGGACCAGTTGGATAATACGGCCTTTGATAGGTGCTCATTTTTCTGTTCATGGACACACACTCTCTAACAGAGTCTTTCCCTTGCAAACTCCAGAACAGTAAGTAGAAGTAAGGAGACCTGAAGAAACCAGAGCTCAGTGTCTTTGTTTCTCTAATCGCTAAGTGATTTTATTCCTTAGTGTGAAAAAAATGGCAAAGTTGCTCTGTTGTAGCTCAGAGAAAAGACAAGACACACACGGATGGAATCCTGCCCAGGAAACTGTTGTGTTAATCAATGTGAGGGCTCGGGGCCTCCGGATACACACGCCCACACCAAACCCAATTCAGGATTGCTTAATAGACACTGTCTGTACCCCCTGAGCTTCCAACCTTTCTATTAAGCACAAGATAGAAGGAAATCTGACTTACTTTACCAAGACATTAGCTAATGGGGCACTAAAGCAGATAGGGAGAGAAAAAGGTACGTTGTGGGCCCTGTGAGCTTTTCTTCAGTCAGCTGGTAGGACCTGGGATCTGAATTCCTGCATCAGAGCCTTCCTGGCTTCGTCTGTAAACTGGGGTGTTCTCCACTTGTTCCTTCTCTGCCCGACCCTGGAAGGTGGCTACCAGGGACGGCATCACCTGCGTTTCCTGCCCTCCGACTTTGTTTGGATTTTGAAGCGGGAGGCAGTGTCTGTCAGCAGCCTGCAGAGAAATGAGTGCTGCCCCCCCCCAGACCCTGTCTGCAAGACCATGGATGCTCCGGTCCTCCACTTTCTCCAAAGCCATGGGGTTCCAGGTCTGCTGATAATGTCCCTTCCAGGTGGCCTTTTACACTTGACCCCTGAGAGTTTCATCCACTGTAAAGTATAGAGCACCCAGGCAGTTGGGGTCACTGGTATAACCTGTCCCAGGACAGGCCAGCTTGGAGTTCTGATGTTCCAGACAACAAAAGGAAACTCAGCCCCAGAGAGAAACCAGTTCACATTCTGTCTTCGCTTTTACGTCCAGTGGATTGGCAGGTGCCGGTCCCGTCTAGTTACACTGACTCACAGGTCAACATCCACTAGGAACACTATCACACTATCACATGGTGGAAGGGCATGATGGAGGAAAGCGACTCAGCTTATGGCAGACAGGAAGAAAAGGGGTGGGGGGAGAGAGAGAGAGAGAGAGAGAGAGAGAGAGAGAGAGAGAGAGAGAGAGAGAGAGAATGGGGAGTCAAGGACAAGATACATAATCCCCAAGTTCAATACCTGCCACTTCCAGCCCTAGCCTACCTGTCTACAGTTACCACCCAGTATAGTAGTTCCTTCAAATTGTCAGATAATCAGATGGATGGGTCCACACATCGGGTTACAGCTCTCCTAACCTAACCATCTCGCCTCTGAGCATTCTGACTATTTCTGCACTGTCTAACAGAGCTTTGGGGCACACCTTATATACAAACCCTAACACAGGTAAGGAGTCATGAAGGTGTTTCTCCGTTGGGCTACTCAACTAGTGCAAAAAGTGATCAAAGAGAAGTAACTCTAAAAAAATGGCCGTGAAACACTCCCCTCCTTTCCCAGGTACCTGGGTGGGCATTTGTGTGTTTCAGGGTGACCTTGGTAGTGAAGTGAAAAGAAGGTTGGGAGACCTGCTTTTCTGGTCTGACTTGACACTAGGATTTTAGAAATGATAGCAAAACCTCCTTCCAGCTCTCAAATTACACAAAATAGAGATAACACTATAAGATTTAAATTATAAACTTATAATATATAAATTTATAAAATTTAAGTTTATAAAACTATAGATTCAACGTGGCATGGAGCCATTCAGGCATGCTTCTTGGAAGTGGAAGGATTTGAACTAGAACTAGAGTCAGGGGTGTGATCTGGCCAAGCAGAGGGGGGGCCCAAGTAGAGTACAACCTGAGGGCAGGGGAAGGGGAGGATTTTTCAGACTTTGTTATCACTTCATAGAATAAGTTGGAAACCATTCCATCTTTTATTTTCTAGAAGAATTTATGTATAACTTGTGTTTTATTGTTTTCCTTAAATGTTTAATATAATTTACCTGGGATGGAAGCCATCAAGGCCTGGAGATTATTCTTCAGGAAAAATTAAAAAAAATGTGGAGTTCCTTTCTTTAGTAAATATAAAACAATTGATATTTTCCATTTCTTTCTGTGTCAGTTTTGGCATATTTAATTTTTCTAGGAACTTAGTGAGCTCATCTAAATTTTAAATGTTACGGCCTATATAATTCAATGTAACTTCTTTTAACTCTTTAGTATTCGTTGAGATGAAGAGTGATGTCTGTTTTTCTTTTAGTGGTAGTGGTTTTTTGAACCTTTACTGTATTTCTTTCTTTGACTAGTCTCATCTGAATTTAAAAGTCTTCTTAGATTTTTCAAAAAACTAAGTTTTGTCAGTTCTATTTTTTGTATGTTTGTTTTGTATTTTATTAATTTATGCTGATATCCCTAACATTTTCCTTCTTCTGACTTTTAGAAGTATTCTAATTATTATTTTTCTAACTTTTTGTGTTTACTTATTTATTTTCTAATACTTTTTTCTAATACATGGTTCAAAGTTATAATTTCCTGCTTAGTGGTTTTGTAGCATCTCACATGTGTTTTACACAGTTTTAAAATTACCATTTTGTTCAAAATATTTTCTTCATCTCATTGTGCTTTATTCATTTATCTATTTTAAAATATAATTTTTCCAAACATATAGAATTTTTTAATTGCCCTTTTGCGAATCTTTTTTAACCTACACTAACATCAATTATTGACTTTACTGTTTCAATCTTGTATATTTCTGAGACATTCTTTATGAAATTATAAGAGGTCAATTTTTATACATTTTTGAACATGCTTAAAAATACATATCTTGTGATAAATTACTGAAAGGACTTCAGTGTTCCATAAACAAGAATGAAGTCAAGCTTCTCAATCACAAAATTTAGATTCTCTATATGTGCAAAATATTTTATTAATTAATTTGTCAGTTTGTATGGTAAAGTACTGAGACATTATTGAGGGCTTATGTATTTGCTTATTTATCTCTTTACATTTGTCTAATTTTGATTTATGTTTTTGTGACTATATTACTAGATGCATAAAAATTTAGACTTATGTCCCTATAGAATTCCTGACAACATTATAAGATACTTTCTTGATCTGTTATACATTTTGCCTAAAAAAATTGGTATAACTCTACATTTGTACCTCCTGTAGTTAGTATCTGCATAGTTTATCTTTTCCATTTTTTATATTCAAACTTTGTATAAGTTTGCAGCTCAAATATGCCAATCCTAGCCACATCTGGTGACTTTAAAAAAAATCTTGACATAATTTTTCTTTAAATCACATCATTAAATTTATTTTAATTAATGCATTTAAATAAATCACATGTAAACTTACCATTTTGTTTTTCAATTTATTTCTCCTACTGTTTTAATGTTTCTCTTTATCTCTTTTTCCTTGCCTATTTATGGATCAATTTTAATTCAGTATCTTTGTTTTTATCATTATTTTAGTCATTACTCAAAATAATAACTTGCACCCGTGAATTATCAAATACCATACTTTGGGGGCTGGGATTGTGGCTCAGTGGTAGAGCGCTCGCCTAGCATGTTGGGGCCCTGGGTTCGATCCTCAGCACCACATAAAAATAAATAAAATGAAGATATTGTGTCCAGTTACAACTAAAAAATAAATATTAAAAAAAGCATTAAAAAATACCATACTTTGTATTCTTAACCTTTTCTGAAAAAATGGAGAAATCAGAACTCCATGTATTCTCCTACTAAGCTTTATTGTATGCTTTTAGTGAACAATTTTCCATCAATTTTAATCCTTCTCTAGATGGATTACCAAGGCTGGGGGTGTAGTGGGGAGACGTAGGTCAAAGGATACAAACTAGCTGGCATGAAGGATGGACAAGTCAAAGAGCTAAGGTACGAAGTAAGGACAGCAGTTCATAATAACATGGTACACTCAGGATTTTTGCTAAATGAGTTGATTATAGCTGCTGTTGCTGTGGGAAGGAAAAGTGGGTAACTGTGAGATGATGGATATGCTATTTTGTTGTTATTTATATGGGAATAATTACTATAGTGGAACAATGTATATGTACCTATACATATAAACAAACAACTATGGAAATAAATGAATTTGACAGAGAGAGGTCTCTACAGAAACAATGGAAGCCAGAAGACAGCAAATTCTACCCTTGGTGCTGAAATATCTGCCAACCTAGAATCCTTGAAAGTGAAAATACCCTTGAAGAATGAAAAATGAAATAAAGTCATATTCGGGACAACAATATCCCAGGGAATTGCTCACCTGGAGATCCTCACTAAAGGAGAAACCACACTCAGTCCACTGCGATGTCCACATGCAGCACAGGGAAAATGTGCCCGTCGCCTGTGTTGTTTTCTTGCTGTGACAGCCCTGCCAGCCTAATTTCTCAACCTTTGCCTCGCCCTGCTCTTTGTTGCTGTGCCCTGTCTCCAGACCAAAGCCGAAGCTTTCAGATGTTCTGGGATCCCTGACCTAATGCTCTGCCCCTTCCTGTCTTCCTGCGTGAGACTTGCCCTGGTGCCTCCCTCCTCTGACTCAGTAACCCACAGCTGTCAGGCGTAGACAGAACAGCTTGGAATCTGAAATCCAATACACAAGTTTTGATAATTAAACCGAGAATTTGGGAGTGCATTTTATCTCCAGACTCCGTTAATGCATTAACTGTCATATGCAGAACTTTACTCTTCAGACCTCGTTTCCAAAGAGCTGTCCCAATCTTTCTCTAATAAATGCGTTATGGCTGGAGGATCCAGATGGTTGGTGATTTAATTCAATTGCCAAGCAAGGGGAAAAAAATCTAGTCAATGCACATCTGAAACAAAGAAATCTCAATTTAGGAAACAGGCTTACGCTGCTTGAAATATTGCAAACATTTTGATGGGTGTGATGAGACTACTGCATCTTGAAATTACCTAAGACAGGCAGTTTTGCAGGGCATATGGCTAATGTGGAGTATCAAAGGCCTCTCAATCCCTTCAGCAGTAATTCCACACTTACTAAAGCCATGTATGGGGGAAACTTTCACGCATAGTATGGGCCATTAGCCCGTATCTCTATTGAGGGGTCCTGGGAACAGGTGTTGTGAACTCAGTGACTTGACTTCTCTAGCTAAGACAGGGGCTGGAATTGGTGATTTCTGAAGTCCCTTCTCATTCTAAAATATGGTGACTAACATTTTTTTTAACCTTTTAATTAATGTTGTACCGGTATCTCATTTATATATTTAAACCATTTTTTAAAAAAACAAATGTAGGAATTTCCCTTCCAAAGTGAAACATACTGCAATGGTTTTGGTTATTAAAATAACTTGTCCTCTTTTGCAGACACACCAACATTTTACAAGGCTGGGGAGCATGTGTGAGGAGGATAAAATGACAGTCCTTAAGCCAAAATGCAATATCATTTCAGTTCATTATTTGACATGAGAACTCATTCCTCAGACTTCAGAGTCATGAGAGATATTAAAAATGTCAAGTAAGGGATGACAGGATAAAATGCAGATTGATTCAGGTTTTCAAAATTGATTAGCAGTTTGGGGCCATGAGAGCAATTTGTGTGGTGTTTTCAGTCTACTAGTTGCTAAAATTGATTAGCACTTTTGTGGAAGGTATAGCAAATTGCTATGCTAATCAAGGTAAATTAAATCATGAAATGGCTTGATTACCCAACTCTTTGCACTCTCAGCAACACTTCCACAAAACCAGTTTGGAAAACAGCCTTTCATTGGAGCAGCAGATAAATTTCAGTCTTTTCTGTTCTTTCTTCTTGATTTTGGTATTTGGGGTGGTAGAGAAAAATTATTCATGCCTTTCACTTTGATGATTTCTCAGTCTTTCAGAAAATAAAATAAGCTAGCATTTGGGAAAGTGTGAGTATCTCTATGCCACTGTTCATTGTGAACAAATTGATATTTGTGTTTTACCACTTTGGTATGAAAGAGGTTTCACTTGGTCAATGGTCTTAGGTGTTTCCCATCTGCAACGAACAACAATGTAATTTGTACACTGTGGTCTGCAAAATGGAAGATATGGCTATCAGATTGGAGTGCTGGCATGTCCAAAAGTTCATGATGTTTTGCAGTTGGCCTGGAAAGGATTTTGGTTTAGAAAGAATATATTTCTTGCCAATGCACATTCTTTGTCTTTATGCTTGATTTCCTTGTCCTTAGGACATTTTGTACAGTTAATGAAATATTAAAAGTAAATATCCAACTTACATCCATTTCATACAACAAGCAATTGGTAATAATGTTGGCTCAAGTTCTGTCAACAACTCAAATCAAGTTAATAAAAAACAGCATGTGTGTGTTTAAGTTTCTGCTTGAATTTAATCTTAGGCCATGCTTGTTTTCAGACTGTTACAGAACTACATTAGCATCCCCTTTGGAAAGAGTGAGTGAAGCTTCTCAGCTGGGTGCGGTAGCACTTGCCTCTAATCCCAGCAGCTAGGGGATTAAGGTTGTGAGTTCAAGGCCAGTCTCAGCAATTTAGCAAGTCCCTAAGCAATTTAGTGAGAACCTGTCTTAAAATAAAAAGGACTTGGGATGTACCTCAGTGGTAAAGTGCCTCTGGGGGTCTTCCCTGGTATTTAAAAAAAAAAAAAGTGAACTTTCTCAGACTCTTTTTTTTTTTTTTTTTCCTTTCTTGCCTTCATTCCGTGGGAAATTTGGATTCATTAGGACTGGAATGGAGATAAGAAATCTGTACTAGTGATGAGCTCCCTGTGTCTGACTACTTGCCTCCAAGTTTAAAAATGTGATTAATCCAATCTTCTCACTTAATAAATTAATGAAAAAACAAAACAAAACAAACTAACTCCCCATGTCTGGAGATAAAAGTAAAAAGTATAGGGAAGGCTGATGGCAGGTCCTTATGAAACCCCCTAAATATAAAGGACCTCATTATGAAGAAGGTGATATCTGGGCCTTGCCAATAAGTATATGAAAAGGTGCTCAATATCACAATCATTGGGAAAAATATAGATCAAAACCACAATATCTCCCCACCCCAGATGGGATGGTTATCATCAAGATGAGAAAAAAGTAATAAATGCTTGTGGGGATACAGAGTGAGGGAACTCCTGTACATTGTTGGTGGGAATGTAGATTCATACAGCCATGACGGAAAACAGTACAGAGATTCCTTAAAAGCAAACAAACACACAAACAACAACAAAAACTAAACTAAAATCCCACTCCTGAAAGTATATCCAAAGAAGATGAAATAATTAGAGAAAACTCCAATGTTTATTGCATCACTTTTCACAATAGCTCAGACAAGGAATGAATAAAGAAAATGTGGTATACATGTATGCAATTCACCTATAAAAAAAAACAACCAAAATAATCTGTAGCAACATGGATGGAACTGGAGGTTACTGTAAATGATGTAAGCTAGACACAGACAAATACTGTTTTCATTCTTTTGTGAAGAATAAAAAATCGTCCTAGGAGAGCAGAGTGGAATGCTGGTCACTAGAGACTTGGAAGAGTGAAGAAGAGGGTGACAAAAAGAAGCTACATAAGGGTCACTCAAACAGAGCACAGAGGAGGAAACTGTTCTGATTTCTGTAGCACAGAAGGGTGACTATTGGTTATGAGAAACTATAATGTATTTCAAAACGACCAAAAGAATACAATCTTTCCAACACAGAAAATGATTCATATTTGAAAAGATGGAAGTGTTTGTTATTGTGATTTGATTACTGATCATCATATACATGTTTTGAATTATTGCATGCCTCATAAAGATGTACAAATTTATGCCTCCATTTAAAAAATAAATAAAGGTAGGTCTCAGTAGTTAAAATGAGTCTTTTGAGATACCTCATCATTCAAGGAAGAATTCTGGGTAAGAGCCAGATGTCTAAAGCTGAAGGAGAGTAATTATATTCGGTGAATAAAATTCAGGGAATGAGGAGAGCTCGGTAGAGCCGGAACTGCCAATCACAAGAGAGAACTGATGGAAATGGGGAGTGGAAATGACACTGAAAACGTGAGGCAGGGAAGATTGTAAGAAAATAAACGGCACGTAAGTTAGATTTTAAATCTTGGCCAAAGGTATTAGGTTTTGAGTTTGAAGCTATGAGTATGGAAATAAAAGGGATCTTTTCTTTTAGATTTCAGACCTTGGAGAACAGAGAAAGGGAGCGGTTTTGGTTGCAGATGTTCACGACGCCCGGGTGCCTGTCAGCACCTGAACCAGTGGTCCTCCTGTAGGGTCTCCTGATGCCACAAAGAGTCAGGGTGTGATGTTTCATGAGCACATTATGTGAATCACAAGAAGAGTGCTGTGTCCAAGCCTAGTCTGCCTACACTAGGCCAGACTAAGGGTCCAGGACTGGACAGGAGCAAACACAGCGAGTGACCCAGCATGGAGGAATCTCTGACCGTGGGGAAACACTTTTTACTGCTTGCCTGTCACCAAGATGACTCAGATTAGGAATGGAACATTAATTGCAAAACTTTATGTCCCCTTCTGCTCCCAAATCCTACCAACCTAAATATTTAGATTTTATAAAGATTTCAAAATCTGAGCTGGATCTTTTTCTGTTTGGAGACTTTTTGGAACGCCAGTGGTCTGACTACAAGGCCGAGCAGGAGGTTGTGTATTCCTCGGTGTTAAGTTTCTCCAGGGACATTTCCATTACAGAACAGAGTGCCGGCCTCAGGCAGAGGGCCTCAGTTCAAGTCCTTTCTGGCACTCACAGGTGACCTCCAGTAAGTCCCTTCACCACCCGGGTCTCTGTTTACTCATCTATTAATTAAGCACAGTGATATCTCCACATGTCCTGCTGGATTGTGGGATCACTGGGTTAGATAAAGGCACATTATCAGCCGCAGCTTCCATTAATATGACAATCAACTGGATGAATATTCTCAACTCAGACTTGGGAAGAAGCCAGACTCTCCTTTCATGGAATAGATGCGGAAAGCTACTCAGGGCTGAGTTTCCCTTATCTGAAACGCTTGGGACTAGAAGAGGTCCAGATTTTGGATTCTTTTGGATTTTGGAATATTTGCATATAAATAAGATATCTGGTGAGGTAGTGAAACCCAAGTATAAACAAATCCATTTGTCTCATATACACTATAATGTATACCTCTTGAAGGTAATAGTATACAATGTTTTAAATAATTTTACGCACCAAACAGTTTCATGGTGTAGAGTTTTTCACTTGTGGGATCATGTCAGCACTCAAGAGGTTCTAGGTATTGGAGCGTTTGGATGTTAGAGTTTCAGACTAGGAATGCTCACGCTGCAGTGTGATTCTTCACTCACACAATTGTTGGGGAGTCCACTGCTTACACCATCAGTGGGCATGATGTCAACTCAGTGCACAGAGACAAACGGGAAGGAGTGTGGTTTCCATGGTTCTCACACCAGCACTGTTTTTCCTAGAGAGGCATTTGCACACTTGCTTCTGTTTTTAGATTCACTCAAACCCCAGTAACCCCAGAAGAAGCAACTCTGGAGGCAAAGGCCTGAGGGTCACTTCTTTATTTTTTCCAATAGGATTATTAAAAGTTTGTGTTTTTTTTTCCCATTGGAAAAATCATCTAACCTCTTTGAATTTTATTTCCTTAACTGTAAAATGGTAAAAATAATTTCTACTTCCCATACTCAATGCTTTGTAGAATAGAGTCATAGAGTATGTAAAAGTGTTCTTCAGAGAATAAACTTCAGAAGTTGGAATCCCAGGATAATAGGGATTTCAAAGAATTTTTGGTTGTTTCCAGTACCACATTGGTGATCTGAAGTAGTTAATCATGTCCAGAGAATCAATAAACTTTCACTGTGCCTTAGCCAGGGAACACAGAAAAGAGAAACTCTTCCATGTTAAATAAATGGATGAGATTTACTACATGGAACTATTTATACAGAAGGGCTGAGATCCCAAAACGAAGATGGTACTGCAAGCCAGAGGTCAGCAAGATTAGGATGCTGTTGAAATTCCTAGTGCTGGGGGGACAAAGGTAAGGAGGGAATTCCAGAAGGTTAGGAGCTGGAGGCCGTCTGCAGACCCTATCATCATGGCAGGCCTAGAAGCCTTGGGAGCTGGAACCACAGAGCAGATACAGCTTCTGGCTAAGATCCCATCCCGGGCAAATGAGGGACATACCTTGACTTCTCCCTTCCTCTGTTCAACCAGGGTCTTCATAGTATCTTCTTTGGCCAAACCCAACAAGACATCAGCTGATCAATGAATGTGGAAAATGTAGTTAAACTCAGAGCTTTTGTGGTATGAGCAAAGCATGCGAAGGAGAGGGGAGTTTCTGAGAAAAATCGACCTAAGTCCTGGCACTTGTGCATCTCATCATGGGTTTGACTAGATCTGCTGTTCTTGTTGGCCTCAAGGATTTTATACAGGGAGATTCTTGCTGCTAAAGATGCCTTTTCTTTATGAATTGCTTGCTTTCCAATAAAGATGGGGATGCTGCTGCTGTTGCTGCTATTTATAATAGTAGTCAATTTATTTGCCCTTTTATGGTTCTTGGTACTTTGCATATGCTAACTCTAAATATTACATTATGGAGGCAATGGAGTTAGAAAAAATGTGTAACCTGTTCACTGTCAATTAGTAAGAAGCAGAGTTGAGATTACAACCCAGGTTTTTTTGGTCCCAAGTCCTTGGTTTCTAAGTGCACTGTATGCAGCCCACATTCTGTCCAATCTACCATTGTCTTCCAACCTGCTGGTCTTTTCTTGATCTCCTCAAAGATCATGATTATCACCTATTCATCTACCAATAATTTCCTTGACATGGAGATGGAAATAGACTTTTAATATTAGCAACTCTGATTTGAAAAAAATTACTTTAGCTATTTGTAAATCTTTTGGTTTCATATACTTTATATAATTGTGTCATTTACAGGGCTCTAACATAGTAAATAAAAGACTTTCTTAATAATGTGTTTAGAAAATTCTAACACATTATTGTCATTACAAAAGAGACATAACTCTCCTTGGAATTTGACCCAGATTATGATAAGGGTCATTGTTATAAAATATGCATGCCATGTAAGGTACAGATTATCCAGCTCTATTATGCTTTCGTTTAAACTCTAAAACACAATTGAATACCCCCCCCTTTTTTTTAAAGGGATCTCACCCTAACTGTCCAACCATGCAAATTGCTCTTCAGTTTAGTCCCAAGAGACTTTGAGAAACATTATGCAAATTAAGTACACCTCATTGAGTTTCAATAAAACTGTGTGCTTTTCCCCCCTCTCTTTTCTTTATGGTTAATGACACAATGGCCCTGAATAATCAGAAGAAGCCCATTTATTTTGATCACTCTTTCAGGGGTAAACTCTCTGAAACTCAGTAGTCATCAGGTGGATCAAAATGGAGTGTGAAAGGTAAGCATTTTCTTGAAGACAGTGCACCCAGTGTGCCGTTTCCTTCAGGGGAAACCAGGGCGTCTTCCATGTGGGACCAGAGCTGCAGGGTATCTCTGTTTGTCTCCTTGGGAATCCCTTTGATCAACCACAAGTAGATGAAGCCTTCACCAGCAGCAGCTGTCTGCCTTTATTCTAATTAGTTAACCAATTAGTGACTTTCCTGGGGGAGGGGGGAGGACACTCTAACTTCAACTGAGTCACTACTAACGGGTGAAATGAATGGAAGGTTAATGACTTGCATACTGAAAGAATTCCTTGCTTAATAAATGGGCATGGGAATACACACAACCTGTAAAGTCTAAATTCCTTTGAGTTTTTTATTCTAGTTGAAAAAATCACCATGACTGAATAGTAATTTGCAATTGATGAGTTTGTAATTGATGAGAAGCAGTTCGAAGAAAAGGAAGGCAAGGTGAATTCTTAGAAACTGACAGGCTCTGGGGAGGGTCAGTAGTCTGAATGAGACAGTCTCTGCAGGGTTGTGTCATTTGAGAAGAAATGAATGGAGCAAGGTGGCAGCAGCAAACATGTGGAGGACAGTCAATCCCTCCAGACAGGGCTGCCGCAGGCCACGGGAGTGTTTCCGTCAGCTTTTTTGGTAATTTAACTCAAGGATCTGACCAGAACAACTGTAGAGGAGGAAACGTCCATTTGAGGACTCACCGTTTCAGTGGTCTCAGTCCACAGAAGGCCAGCTCCAGTCCTTGGGGCTCAAGATGAGGATGAACATCATGGCGCAGTGTGTGGCAGAGGGAAGCAGCTCCTATCATGGTGACCAAGAAGCAGAGAAAGAGAGAGACTCCCCTCTCCACATACAAATAGATTCACCAAAGCCACGCCCTAATCCCCACCTTCTCCAGCCACACCCTACCAATTCGGTTGCCATTCAGTTAAATCACGGATTGGGTTAAGACTCATTTCTCCTCTGAACCTTCTTGCATTGTCTCACATGTGAGCTTTTGGGGACATCTCACATCTAAAACTAACAGGGAGCAAGAGACCAAGTCTTGACCCACTTAAGTACACAACAAACACCAACAAAAGGAAAGAATAATCTCCAAAAAAATTGGAAAAGATAAATTTTAATAGATTAGAAAACAAACACTAAAAATCAAGACACCTCAGGACTTTAGTTCTCTAGTTTTAAGTGAAGAGGAAGAAACTAACAGAGTGAAATAATTTATCAGTAAGTATTTACTGAATATCCAAAACAGAAGTATTTCTACTTGATGACAAAATGCCTGGTTCAAGTCACACTGCACAAGTGACTGATATCACCTTCTAACAGTGGTAAACAAAGTCGGTACACAAATATATATATATATATATCCTTTAGACAAAATATATATCAGGGACTCCCTGTATTTTGTCACTCATTCATTCATTTGGTGGAAATTTATAGTTCCTGGGCAAGAATGAACTGGAGGGAGTGTATGTGATATCCTCAAAGCAATTGCATTGAAATAAAAAACAAAAAGAGAATATACTAAGTCAATGTCATTGCTTTATGAAACAACTCTAAAACCATCATCAGAGGTTGCTTAGTTTTACTTCTGAGAAGACATGACGTCTGTCCCACGAAGAGTCACTGGAGGGACCCACTTCTGGGCACACCAGACCCTGGTCTTCCGCTCAGTACCTGATTCACCTGAAGGATGACTATTGATTTACATCAAGCACACTAAAAGAAACTGTTGATTGCTGGGGTTGTTCTGTGGTGTGTAGTTTTGCAAAAGAATACTGCCAATGGTTAGTCACGTCTTCCATGATAAATCTGAACCCTGCTTCCCACATGAACCCCACAGCGCCTTTCTACAATTCCAATCACAGATCATAGTCCTTCTTTTGTCCCTCACCCAGTGCTTCCCTCAACATTTCCAGCTGTGTGACATGTCCAGCCCTCTATTCCCCACACTGCTCCCAAAAAAAGAGTCCTGGGTAGGGACTGCACACAGGGACCTTCTGAGACTCACCTTTGGAGAAATCAGCATCCTTGGGTCACCGTTTTCCCATCTGGAAAGAAGAAACAAAACGAGGACAAAATAGGTTCAGGGTCTAGGTCAGACTGTCTCCTTCAAAGTCCCTAATGGCATATTCCAGTTAAAAGTTACTGCCACCTTCAGAGTTGGATCCATTTCCTGTCTTTGAGATTCTTTTTGCAATTGTTCCCACAAGCTGTGCGATCTCCCTTTCCCATGCCAGCTCCAGGTAGCTGTATTTCTACCAGTGACCTTGGTGCTCACCCAGGGGCAGGCATCCAAGTCTTCCTAGCCAAGGAATCTGCCTTCATTCCATAATACTCCTTTTTTTTTTTCTCACCAGTCATTCCCACTCTCCAGGTTGGTTCATCTCTGGTAAGACCCCATTCAGTGAGACTCTGCTAAATAGTTTCCCTAAAAGGCAGTCCTCTCTTAAGAAGAATTAAATGTTCCAGCTGTATTTCAAAATAAAACTTTTCCCCTTCCAACTGCCTAAAGCTATATGGAGTTTTTTTAAAATCAATTCTCAGATCTCTACTCTAAAAATATGGTGGGGCTCCTGGGAGTCCCTTAAGACTAGGGGGTCTGGAGTTTCTAACTTTCACAGCAGTCCATGCTCAGGCCCCAACAATTCATTACCAGCCCTCCACGTATTCCCTCCAGCCCTGGCTCCAGCAACTTCTGCTCTATGTGCTTCCCTATGTTTGTCTGCCTCTGTAACCATAGGTTGTCAGTTTGCCCAATGACCTCACTTCTCTGATTGATTTAAGAAAACTTCTTTCTAGCTTGCCCAGCACTTTTCTCATGGTGAGGATGCAAGGGATGATTTTCAAGCTCTATGTGTCAGGCTAGCAACTGAAAGCTGCTGATTTCGATTTTTTTCTTATAAATATGTCTAGAAATCTTTCAATGGGTAGTATACATAGCTTTACCTTCTCAAATTGCTGTATGTTGAAATCATCTGGAATCTTTAAAAATGACTGATACCTGGGCCCCACCTAACATTGTGATATAAACAGACTAAATTAAGGCTCGACCTGAACATGGGATATTTAAAAGTTCTAAGTTGATGCTATTGGCCAGCCAGAGTTGAGAAGATTAGAAAGATTGAGAACACATCTGGTGATAACTATGTACCCTGTATTACGTAGATTTCTGCTTAATTAAGATAAAAGGCCATATCCTATGTGCTGAGAGACCAAGTTCCTTCTCCTGGCATCTCGTGGGTATTTCAACCCTCTGGATCTTCCTTTGTCAGTTTGTGGTTGCTTATGTATTTCGCCGTATCTGATAGGATGTCAGATTGGTGGTCCAGGCATAGGTCCTTACTACTGAATCTAGGTTCTTACTTTCTTGGGGGTACTCAATCTTACTGATTAACTACAGGAAAGGATTTGCTTCCTTCATTGGTTGTTTCTCTCTGTGTGATTGTATCTTCCAAACTTCTGTAAAATATTTCACGGGACAAATTTCTCTTTCACTGGTGGGAAGGTGAAGAGTGTCCCATCTAGGTTGCACTCCTAACCAAACATGGATGATGCCATTTGTGTTAGTCAGTTTTCTGTCACAGATGGAGAAGGCCTGAAATAAATCAGTTTATAAGGAAAGAAATGTTTTAGCTCATGCCTTTAGAGATTTTAGTCCCTGATCCATTGACTCCATGGATTCGGGCCTGTGGTGTGACAGTATGTCATGGTCATGGAGGGAACCTGCTCACATTGTGGAGCAGGAAGCAAGGAGGGTGACACAGAAGAAGGGTCCCAACAGCTCCTTTTTGGGCACACCCCCAATGACCCAGCTTCCCTCTACTGGGCCCACCACCTAAAGGTTCCACCAACTCCAAATAATGCCACAGGCTGGTGACCAAGTCTTTAGCACACAGGCCTTTGGGGGAACATTTAAGATACAAACCAGAGCACCATTGCTTTGGGATGCAGACCACCATACTTAGTCTAGTACAACCCTGTGAAACAATGTCTTAGAGTCTGGGTCAACACCCCACCAAGTCAGTGGTAGAAACTTGCACATGGGGAACTCATTATAGGTGTGTTCATTTTAATTTTATGTGAAGATTTTATTTATGGCATAGAATCCATTGCATCATCTATGTTCACCATTTCTATAATGATGGAAATATTCTACATCTACATTGTCCAATATAATAGCCATTGGACTGAGCACTTGAAATACAGTAAGTATGGCTAAGGAACTGAATATGAAATTTATTTTAATTTAAAAAGCCATATATGGCTAGTAGCTATCACATTGAATAGAGAAATATTTGAGCAAAAATTTCCCCAGTGTTTGAAAACTTTTTATTTCTGTGTGTGTGTGTGTGTGTGTGTGTGTGTGTGTGTGTGTGTGTGGCTATCCCTCTGTCTCTCTGTACCTGTTAACTGATCTCCTCATTTCCTTCATATTCCTACTCTCCGGGCCTCCTTACTCACCAGCTTTTTCATTGCTCTATTTTTCCTCCTGAGTTTTGATTTCTTTCCGTTCAGATTTAAATGCACCCCATCTCTCATCTCATTTCTTGAGCTCCTTAGGGTGTGGCTATTGTGTAATAGGTTACTCGTGATATCTAGAGTTGACAGCTTCAGTAAAAAGACGGAACACAGGTATGAAAATTCATCAACCAATTAGACTAATACACCTCAGCTGGGGGAAAATGGGTGTAGTTTACTCCACATCCTATATTTGATATTAGATAGTGCAGCTTTATAATCAATTATGTATTTAAAAATGACTTTACCTGTCACGTATAAAAAACTCTACTTAAAAATAGAGAGAGTTTGCTTCTATTTGGTTTGGGGCTGACCATGTTACGGTCATTGTCCCCCAATTTTTCGTGCTATTGAATTTCTTTCTGTACTAGAATTTGACACAAAGTTTGAGACAGAACGTTAATCCATTTTAAAATGTGGAACACTGTATTTCACACTTAAGACATAAACGGAATTTTTTTTCTCTCTCTTTTTTAGGAACACAGAAATTACGTGACCCTCATGGCCCTGAGCTTCCTTTTAGGGGAACTTGAATCTGGAAGAAATTTCTAGGATGACAGTTTCTAGGGTTTACCTATTTCAACAAAAGAAGGACATTGCTCAAGTTCAGCCAAACACAGCACACTCAGAATATCATTTGGCGAGTTTTAAGGAGGAAATGACATCCTTGGGGGTAGGGAGAATACCCAGGAACCAGAATGTCCTCCACAGCAGGAATGCAGCCCCCATCCTGAAAGAGCTCACCTGGCTGCTGCCCACAAACTGCAGAATGAGATCCCTTTCCACTGTCTCTATTTAATTTGGCTGGCCCACGCTAAAATCAACACAGCATTTGTTTTAGAAAGGCACTACCTTTAGGAGGGTGAGTCTGAGTAGGCTGGCTCCTAATGCTATTTGAAACAGGCAATGGCACTGATGCACAATCTAAGTAAACTCCTGTAATTGTACCCAAGTGACAAATTGTAAAAGCATATAATATTGGCAGAGGGAGCGAGTTAAAACACTTGCCCAGAGCCTACTGTACTGTGCTAATACTAGCCAAACACAAACTGTGGTTTGAAACTAAATACCCGGAAATCATTTAATTCTTCATTGGGAAAGAGGTTAAAGAAACTCGAAGATCTTCAGAACATCTAGGGAAAAACATATGGATATTAAATAACCATTTCCACAAAACAATTGCCCCCAATTTTGGATTATATCTGTAAAGAAAATTTGGGAAAATTCAAACCAGGCAAGAAAATTGGTAAAATGGAAGATATATGAAAAATAGACAGCTATAGCTTAGTGCTTTGATATCTTTAAACTTCTGACTAGCTTGAGATTTGAGACTACCTCCACTGTGTCTTATGCCATACTACCAGTGCCACCCTCCAACAAATAATAGTAAGTGGCCAACCCCAAGCAATTCATTTTGAAAGTCGGAAATCAGATGTAAGCAATCAGCTCCCCACAGATGATTCCTCTTTTTCTTCTCCTCCTTTTCCTGTTGTCACTGAGTTGATCTCTTGCATCAGGCATTATGCTAGCTTCTAGACATGTGATCTCTTTATTTACACTCTTCCTCTTTTTTAGAGAAGTTAAATTAATGCCCAGCCTAGATAGTACATAGTGAAAGTAAAGTTTATATCCCAAGTATGACCTTAAACAGTTTCATTTAAGGTTTATTTTCTCTTTCTCTCTCTCTCTCTCCTTCCTTCCTTCCTTCTTTCTCACCCCAACTCTCTCTTTCCTTCTTTCTATTTGTTTTTCAGTGCTAGGGACCAAACCCTGGGCCATTTGCATGCTAGGTGGCTGCTCTGCCACTGAGAGGCATCTCCAACCCCTGCAATTTCATTTCTTGAAAATAAAAATTTAGAAAGTACATTTCCACAGCAGTTGCAAATTTGCAAAACCCGATTCTCCTGCCTACCCTGTCCCTTTCTCACTTTCCTTTGTCTGAATTTAACAACTTGATCTAATGCCCCTTTGGGTTTCCACCTGTCAGGATAGAGTCTTGTCTGGGTACCACGTGCACACCTGGTTCTCCAGGACATATCCATATCTGATCCCTGTTGTCTCCACTACACATGGAGCTACCTGAGTCGAAGATCATTTTCTGACTTGTCTTTGTGACTTGTGACAACCAGACACAACTGTTTGGATTGGACCCTTAATAAAAATCAGCTCAGTTGACTGTTCAAAGCAGCATATTTTTTGATCCTTGCAATCACACTTCAAGAGTAGTAAGTTGAAATGTGTACAATTGACTCTCTGGGTCCACAGGTTCCATGTCTGTAGATTCAAAGCAACATATTTGGAAAAGTAACTGTGTCCATAACTGAGCACAAATGGACTTTCTTCCCAGTCATTATTCTCTAAACAATTCACTGCAACTAGTATTTATGTAGCATTTACATTGCATTAGATATTGTAAGTAGTCAAAAGGCAACTTAAAGTATATAGGAGGATACATATACTTTTTCCTATGAAAATACATCATGTCAGATGGGGAATTTGAGCTTCTAAGGATTTTGGTATTGATGGAGGTACTGGAACTGATTTCCTATGGAAACTGAAGGACAGCTGAATTTGTTTTCTACACACACTCTGTGATGGGTTGTGTCTACTGCTGCCTTAGTGGCTCCTGGTGGTACTTTAAAAATGTTCAGGAATTGTTAAGTCCAGTGTGAAAACCAGCCATTATTAAGATTTCAGTTACCCTCACACATCGACAACAACTGATTCTCCACAAAGGTGCCAGGAACACACAGTGGAGAAAGGAGTCTTTTCCACAAACAGGACTGGGAAGATTGGTTATCCACCTGCAGAAGGGTACAACCAGATCCTTATCTCTCACCAGCTGCCAAGATCAACTCAAAGAGTTAAAGGTGACACCTGAGTTTATAACACTAGTAGAAGAAAATGGGAAATGTTTAAGAACATAGGAATGGACAAAGAATTTTTTTTTTTTTTTACAAAACTCCCCTAAACACAAGAAACATAGCAAAAATAAACAAATGGGATTATATCAAAATAAAAGCTCTGTTCAGGAAAGAAAACAATCGTAAAATTAGAGAGACAACTTACAGAATGAAAAGTAATGTGTGAATTATACTACTGACAAGGGGTTAATACACAGAATATATAAAAAACTCCAAAATCTCAAGAACAAAAAAAATAAATAGCTCAATTTACAAATGGGCAATAGACCTAAACGGACATTTCTTAAGAGGAGACATAGGAAAAAATGTTCATCTTCACTAATCATGAGGGAAAAGGCAAAACAAAACTAGAATGAAACATTTCCTCATCCCAGTTACAATGGCTACTAGCAAAGGACAGAGGAAGTTCTGATGAGAATGAGGGGAAAAGGGAAACCACTTCCAATGGTTGCTGGAAATGTAAATTAATACAGTGGTTATGGAAAGCAGTATGAAAGTTCCTTTAAAAGGTTAACAATAAACTATCATGTGATCCAGCAATTCTACTTTTGGGTATATTCAAATAAATTGAAGTCAGCATGTGAAGATATATTTGTACTGAAGAACTTATCACAATAACTAAGAAACGGAAACAACCAAGGTGTCTGTTGATGGATGAATGGATAAAAGAAATGTGGTATATTATATCATGGAATACTATTCAGCTATAAAAAAGAAGGCGATTCTATTATTTATGACACTTGGATGGCACTGAAAATTATCACATTAAATGAAGTAAGCCAGGCACAGAAAGTTATGCATGATCTCACACCTGCAAAATCTAAAAACTTTGACCCCATAGAAGCTGAGGTAGAATGGTGGGTTCCAGAGGCTGAGTGCAGAGGGGAGAGAGGGATGAGCAGCTGTTGGTCAATGGGTACTGCGGCACAGTTAGATAGGAGTAAGAAGCTTTGGTGTGCCACTTCACACAGTAGGATGATTGCTATGTGTTTCAAAACACTAGAAAGACAGGAATTTGAATGATTATGGTAACATAAAGAAATGAAAAGCTAAACACCCCAAAATAATCCAATCAACAAATGGGCCAAGGACATGAACAGACACTTCTCAGCAGAGGATATTGAATCAGTTAACAAATAGATGAAAGGATGTTCACCATCTCTAGCAATTAGAGAAATGCAAATCAAAACTACTCTAAGATATCATCTCACTCCAGTCAAAATAGCAGCTATTATGAAGACAAACAATAAGTGTTGGCGAGGATGTGGGGAAAAGGTACACTCTCACATTGCTGGTGGGACTGCAAATTGGTGCAGCCAATAGGGAAAGCAGTGTGGAGATTCCGTGGAAAACTGGGAATGGAACCACCATTTGACCCAGCTATCCCTCTCCTCAGTCTATACCCAAAGGACTTAAAAATAGCATACTACAGGGACACAGCCACATCAATGTTTATAGCAGCACAATTCACAATAGCTAAATTGTGGAACCAACCTAGATGCCCTTCAGTAGATGAATGGATAAAAAAAAATGTGGCCTATATACACAATGGAATTTTACTCAGCAATAAAAGAGAATAAAATCATGGCATTTGCAGGTAAATGGGTGGCATTGGAGATGATAATGCTAAGTGAAGTTAGCCAATCCCCAAAAAACAAATGGCAAATGTTTCCTCTAATATAAGGTGACTGACTCATAGTGGGGTAGTGAGAGGGAACATGGGAGGAATAGAGGAACTCTAGATAGGGAAGAGGAGTGGGAGGGGAAAGGGAGGGGGCAGGGGGTTAGCGATGATGGTGGACTGTGATGGTCATCATTATCCAAAGTACGTGTATGAAGACATGAATTGGTGTGAACATACTTTATATACAAACAGATATATGAAAAATTGTGTTCTATATGTGTAATAAGAATTGTGATGCATTCCGTGGTCATGAATTTAAAAAATAAAAGCAATTTTTTAAAAAAAGAATTGAAAATCCTTGAGGAGCTAGATCTGCCTCACTTAAACATGACACCATGTATACACATATAAAAGATCCCAGGATAATTCATAAACATGTACAATTTTTATGTTTTTATTTATCAGTTAGAAAGCAAACTTAAATTTAAAAATTAAATTATAGAAACTTTAATTAAATATATTTTATTAAAACCAAAGGTGTATTAAATACCACTTCTGTTTTGCATTTTAGTATTATTTCTGCTCCTGAGATTATTCACATATACTGTTTATAGTCACAGAAATGCTGTACAATGTTGGTCTTCTTTGTCTTTCTTACCAATCCGTGTGGTTGTGTCGGCATGAAACCTGCCATGGGTGGACTATTCATCCCACAGATATTGTCAAAACTCAAAATCAGAGATTCTTTCAGCCCAGTGACCAGCTCACTGCCCACTTATTCTGAAATCAATTCTCCCTATACAGATTGAGTACTCTAATTTTCAAATCCTCTAATTAACTAAGCATTACAACATTATCCTTCTTGCATGCAGACTGCTAAATTCAAAGACTTAAAATATTTTTTAAATGCATATTAGAACCAAAGGGACACTGAACACCATTATCTCTCTGCACTGATTGAAGAGTGGGCATCATCACATCTTGTAACGGTCAAGGTCGTGAGAACGCCTTCATTATCGAGCCATCTAGAAAACTAATCTCAGTTCTTTGCGCTCTCAAGTCCTCAGGAGTTGAGAAAGACAGATTCTCCTCATAATTTTCCATCAGAGTACAAAATGAATAAAATCAGCCTGCTGGTTGAATCACCATGCTGAATATTTTTTTGAAGCGAGAAATGCTTAAACCTTGCATCTGGTGATTGAATATAGACTCAAGATGAAGCAATAAAAAAGCCAATATGCTACCCATCTGGGATCATCTTCAGTCTCTGGTTTATTCTCCCTCCTTCTCCTTCTCCCTCTCCTCTGTTTTTGCTTTCTCTTTTTAAGAAAGTCTTTTTTTTTTCCCCCTGAAGTTTTAGATATTGAGAAGTAAAGCAGAGAGTGTTTGAAGAGAAGCATTGGTCTACCGGCAGATTATTTATTGCAATGCACTTGAAATGTTTATGTGGGGTTATCTTGAATAAAATAAGGTATGAATCACTTTATTGTGAAATGCTGCCTTTGAATCTGAATTGTCAACAGTAAGGAAAATAGTGAGAAAAAGAACAAAAAAAAAATATGAATCTTCCCTTTATGAATGTCGAGAGAAACTGAAGATCTCAAGAATTGCCATTGCCCACCATCCTTTTTTATTATCTGCTCTTCTTCCCCCTTCATTGATTCCTATGTTTGTCCTATCTTATTCTCCTCCGTAATAATTTTCTCCTTCTTAAAATCTGCTTGTGTATGTATGATGTGACCCCATCGTGGCTGGGGATCTGGAGGGAGATTTGGTGAACATTGCTTGATGTTAAAAAAGGGGGGAAGAAGAGGTCAAGGTGACAGGGTGAGATGTATGATGATCAACCGGCTCTCCATCTCTGGGCTTCTCTTGGCTGCAGAGTATCCACTTGTTCTGTCCCCTACCCCATCATTTCCTGATGAAAAAGCTAAAGGTGCTCCATTTGACAGAATGCTTCTGAGCCCATGTTGAAGGCACATGCTTGCCTCGTCCAGCACAAAGGGTGATTTCCTCAGCTTGAGGGAGTCGTGTAGGTGGACCAAAGGGAAGAGGTTGGCACTGAAATTAAATATTGCTTTGGGAGAGTCAGGAGTCCCACTGTAGGGAAGCTGGCTGACCCTCTCACCCGAGACCCAGTTTTCCCAGGTCTGGGTCTGTTTGGGGAAACTGAGGATTATTGTGGCTTCAGGGCTCCAGTGTTGAGCAGCCGGACTGGAGTGGCGTTTGTATTGTCAGACTCTGGCAGGGGAGGAGACGCCATTCTTTAAATGGACTTACATGGTTGAGGCACCTAGGGAAGAGCCTGGTAACTACTTGCTGCAAATAGTTTCTGTGTCAAGTGAAGGACTGAGCCACCGGACCCCTGGCCTTTTTATACCATATTAATGTCAAGGGCAGACAATAGAGACACAGCAATCGTGACAGTTTAGACTAACCAGACAATGTTTTGCTTTCAAGAGCTGTGTCTCCTTTTCAAGAACCATCTGTGGACTATGCATGGAGCAAATCGGTGTGGAAGCCCACTGAACAGGAAAACCTGGTATTTGGGAACTTCCAGGGGCGATCCCGCTGGTAAGTTCACTCAGATACATGTGAGTCCTTTTCTGCTTTGGCAGGTCCCACACAGCACCAGAGATGGGGTGACCTGCTGTAGCCACACAGCCACTCAGAGATGGGTGTAGCCTGCCAAGATGCCAATCAACCTGTCGACTGCAAGACATCCTGAAGCTAGACTCCACCTCTGAAACCTTTTCCCTGCCTTGGATGTACCCCCTTAAATAAAACCACTGGAGACATTTTCTAACTGTTCATCTCTTGCTCCCATGTCGGCTGGACCTATCAGGCACTCCATGCTTCTTAAAACTGTAACTCTGACTTTGTCTTATTTCTTCACTAATTATTTCAGACTCTATTTTCTCAGATGGCTTATCCCCTCCTAGGCAGGAAGAATTACCCCGGTGCGGCACTAGCTGCCTGGCAAAGTCTCCTGGTATGAGGGAAACCCTGATGTTGCAAAGGAAACACCTGAGTTACAGTCCTAAGTCTGTTTTGGGTAAGAGCTCCAGGTGACTTTCAACCCACCGCACACTCTCGCTCAGCTTCAGTGTCAAGTTCTGCAAAGTGGACTTAACAGTTCTATTACCTATGCCAGAAGCCTCATGAGAGGGAGGGCTAGGAAATTCTTTATAAATAGCAAAGTGCTCTTAAATCACAAAGTGTTATCAATAGTTTGGAATTTGTCTCCTAAAGGTATATTACCAGAGGGGAAAAAAAACAGAATTGATTTTTAAAGGTCTGGAGAAATATGGCATTCCTTGAATGATTTCTTCAATTTGATTGTGGGTAGATTACACTTAGGAGTGGGCAATTTTAATGAAACAAGACCCACCAGAAAGTCACGCTCAGTAGCCACTAGAATAAACTGGGTGTAGCTCAGTGACAGAACCTGTGCTCTGTAAGCAGGAGGCCCTGCCTGAGTTCAGACCCCAGCAACCCCCAGCACCTGTTACAAATTTCTGACCCTGGAGTACCCCTTTGCGTTGTGGCCAAGGTCCTCACGGCATGAAAGGTAACCTCCGGCCTCATCTGGGAATCAGGCAAATACAAGTGCTGACAAGGGCGCGTAGGCAGATAGTATTGGGGAGGCACATGATTCTGCTTAAGTTGAATGCAGCAGAGAACAGAACCAAAGCCCCTTCCCACCACAGAGATGAGGGGGAGCCATTCCCTACACCCCGAGGGGTCAGCTGTGGCTTTTTATTTCTGAGATTCTCTCCCAGATGGGATCTTGGAGAAGTGAGAAGTAATTGCCTTCATTTTAAAGGAGGTTTGTATTATTCCTTTTCTCAGGACAAATAGAAAAAGAAAGGAAAGCAAAAAGATGTTACTTAGTGGAGAAACAGAAGATGCACCCGCTCCCAGGTGATGAAGTGCTTCCATGGGGGGAGTGAAAGAAGCACAGTGCTCTCCAGGGCTGTGTTCGGGGGCCTGAGCAGCCTCTTCCGTCTGAGCTGTGGGCGTCCAGAGGTGGGAGGCACTGGGTTAGGGCAGTTTCCAGGAGTTGCAGCAAAAGTCAAGAGCACATAGCCCAGAGGTGATCAGGTTTTCCAAGTGGACATTGCCCATTTCCGGTGGGCAGTGTGCTAAGGGCAGCTTCTACCCAGCTGTCCATCAGCACTGCCAGGACTCAGGGAAAACTGATTTCCCATGTTAATTTTTAAATGTAAAGCCACGCCTATTGTCTTGCTCCCAAGCTGATGTGGGGGACTATTCTGCCCTGGTTTAGACCGGTGCAGCTCATGGCCACGGGAAGTGAGCCATTAATAGGTTCTGCCTGCCCCTTCTGCTGACCAATTTTACTAAAAATGACTGTTAAGTAGTGCGAAAACTCATCTGTGAGCAAAAAAAAAAAAAACAAAAAAAAACAAAAACAAAAACAAAAAACCAGTGCCCTTTAAAATACAAGGCTCAATAATAGAGAGATAAAGGAAAGGGCACTCTAAACATTGTTTCCAGAATACCAACAATAAGAGACCTCATCCAATCCTGTTGGGTCAACTAAAGCAAAACGGAAAGGACAAAGTGGAAGAACTCTGAGCCCAAAGTGTCTAAGAAAGAGATTCCACACACATGCACATGCAGACACAAGCACATACACTCACCTTTCATGCACAGTCATACCTATGCCTTGAGTTAACTTTGTTAAAAGAGAGAGGGTGCATATCAGTTGAGAAGAATTCTGCGTGATATTCAGATCAACTAGTAGTTTCCACACTAATAATTCTTGATTCTTGCAATTGTTTCTTTATTTTTTGAAATCATCATGTCTTAGTTTCTTGTCCACCATCCAGAGAGGCTGTCAGTTGCTGAGAGGTCAAGCCCCCCTGACTGGCTTCAGGATTTTTCTGTCAAAATGCTTTTCTGACATTTGTCCTTCGGTTACCTTCCAAACTAACAAAAAGCCTTTGATGGGTCTTCGGAGAAGAGGGGAGGGCAGGCTGGAATCTCCCAATCAACCCTTGGCTCTCCTTTCTTCCTTTCTTGAGCTCATGCGGCCACATCTCATTCTAAATGAGTTTTCAGAAATCAAATTCTCATCATTTCAGGGCCAGTGCATTTTTAACCTTTTATTGAAACATTGTACATAGAAGAAACATGGCCCATCTAATAAATAGATTTTCACAAATGCAGGGTCCCCAGGTAAGCAGCACTGAGATCAAGATGCTGGACATCACCAGCGACTCCAGAACTCCTCCTCTGGCCCCTTCTATTGCTACTTCTCACCAAGAGGAGCCACAGTGCTGACATCAAACAACTTAGCTTTACCTGCTTTCACAGTGTTCATGAGGAGATCTAGTTGGTGATGTTCAGTGTCTTTGGCTCACTGCTCTGTAAGATTCCTCTCGAATGTTTTTACTGTCATTGTGCTACAGTACTCCACTGAGTGAGTACCACAATCTCAGTCCACTGCACTACTGATGACTATTTTGTTATTTTCCAGTTTTGGCTTACTGCCAATAGCTATGCAATGCCTATTTCTCCCTAAGGGATATTAAGGTATAGAAAGATATTTGCAACTACAAATAGCATGGTGCATGCCTGTGATCCCAATGGCTTGGGAGGCCGAGGCAGGGGGATCACAAGTTTAAAGCCAGCCTCAGCAACTTAGAGAGGCCCTGGGTCAAAAAATAAAAAGAGCTGTGGATGTGGCTTAATGATTGAGTGCCCCTGGGTTCAATCCCTTGTATCAAAAGGAAAAAAAAAGATATTGATGACTATAAAAATTGACCCTCTATTTTACTTTTTAATTCTTATACACCCCTTTATCGTAGTTTTTACTAATCACTGTCCTGCTCTCACCCAGTTGGTAAATGTCCCAGTGGCATTTCCTGCTCCTAGAAACACCCACTTCGCCATTCTAATTTGATGCTCCAGACTCTTTGTGGACTGGCCATCAGCTGTCCAAGGTCAGGTGGCTCAGTGGGTAGGACAGACTTGTGTGAAGGAGCTTTTTGAGCCATGTGTTTGCTGTGGAGCAGACTAGCAGCTGGGTGTGATCATGGTTACATCCAGGTCTCCGTGGGTCCTACAGGAAGTGCTGGAGCAGTGTGGGTTTCAGAGTTATCTACAGGTGGATTGAGAGCAACTTTCCTCAGCCATTTATGGATGCACCCTGAGAAAGTATCACCTGGAGAACGGTATGACCTGGGTCAGGATGCCTCGGCCGTGGCACAGTCTAGCTGTCCTCTGTTGACTGTACCTGCAGCATCCAGGCGTGGGAGGGCCTCATCCCAGGTGGGCTGTAACCAACTTCCAGGGGTCCTCCTCAGAATCCCACCTTCCTATCTGCATTAATATGTGAGAGTTCATGGTAAACTGCATAAGTATCCATGCATGGATTCTGCACTCTGTTAGAAGCACTTTTGTCTCGTCTGGAGTTGTATCTGTGCATACCCTAGTCTTAGCTATGCATTTTGATAGTGAATATTTTGGATATATAATCACACACGTTAATGAATTATTACACAGATAGGTGCATTTCAGAGTAACCAGATACTACTCTTTATCTATATTCTCTTGTTTAATTTGTACTTTAGTTCACCTGGTTAAAAAATTATCAGAGGGCTTCATTCATTCACAGAAAATTCTAGTTTCTTAAGTATCAAATTCAATCGTAAAGCTATCCTGAAATCCCACAACTCCTGAGTGCCTTTCACATCCCCACCTCTGAGTTTGTTTTGTGCACTGCTGCAGTGATCTGTGGAATCACCCGAATCTCGGGAGCTCTTCCGCAGGAGTTGGTCGGGGGCTCTTCTGGGGCCACTTGTCTTCCACTAACCCCCTGTTTCCAACAGGGTCATCACTGTGCTGGGGTGTCTGGAGGAAGTGAAAGCAGGAAGAAAAGGTACTCAAGTGAGGACGCTGTTGAGATGTTGACGCCAGGAGGGAGGAGGAGGAGGCTGTGCCGACACAGGCACTTTGGTGACATCCATCAGGATGAGGGTTGGACACGAGCCCTGTCCTGGTCTCTCCTGAACCAAGTAACTGACACACTGGCACTGGAGGTGTCCCTCGGGGCAGAGCATTTGCCTAGGAGGCACAAGGGTTTAATCCCCAGTTCTGCCAATAATAGTAACAATAATAATAACAGAGAACAACTGATACATCAACAGAGAACTGGTCTGAAACCAGGCATGATACCAAAGACCTCCCATGCACACTATAAAATCTTCTTTTTTTAAAAAAAAATATGTTTTTAGTTGTAGATGGACACAATACCTTTATTTATTTGTCTTTATGTGGTGCTGAGGATCGAACCCAGTGCCTCACCCATGCTAGGGGAGTGCTCTACCACTGAGCCACAACCGCAGCCCTTAATATCTTCTTAATAACTGTAATTGGCATGATTTACTGATGAGGACTTACTGGGGTCATAGAGTTGTGGTGTTAGCACCAGATCAGGCTGATACTAAAACCTGTGTTTATCACCCTTTTGTTCTACCATTTTTTTGGCCCTCCCTTCTTAAACACACACACACACACACACACACACACACACACAAACACATGCACAGCAGTTTCTATCCAGTGCCTTGCAACTCTTGTTGAATATTTTAGCTGTTTATATTTTATGTATATACATGAATAGATAACTATTTTGGCTCATTGGTTCACAGGTCTTTTTTCCCATTTCTGATCCCTTTTTTCCCTCTTTCCCTCCTTCCTTCCTTCCTTCCTCCCTCCTCCACTCCCTCTTTCTCTTTCTCTGTCCTTGTCTCTCACTCACTCTCTCTCTTTCCTGTGCTGCCGATCAAATACCGGCCTTGTGCCTGCTAAGCAATGCTCTTCCACTGGGCTCTTGCTGGCCCAGGTTTTATTATTATCTAATGACTCATTCCTAGGAGGGCACCAGCTGTGTCCAAATGCACCGCCATTGTTAGGGCCCTTGCTTTGCCTCCACCATGACATGATCTCACAGGAGTCAGGGGTGAACCTGCAGTCTCACCTGAGCTTCAATAACTTACTGGCCCACAAAGATGGGGGATAAGCAAGGTTGGCTATAGAAACATCATTTTTGGAGAATTGAACAGAATCTTTAGTTAATGAAGCAAATATCTATTTATATTATTTTTAAGTTCCTGAAAGATTGCAGGGAAGTTTTAACCAACTCTCTCAATAACATACACAGGAAAATTTCTACCTCCTCAGAATATAAAAACTTGAAAGTTCAACTCTTAAAGAACTATTTTCTGGTTTTGTAGCTAAGGAGGTAATATGTGAAATTTTCCAGAAAGGATAAGGGCAATGCTTCTCATGCATAAAATTCTTAATTAACTTTTTTTGTTTTTGAACAGCACACGATTACAGCCTGCATCCTTGTGGCACTGTGATACAGGCCTTCCTGATATAGGTAGAAAGGAAAGGTGAGCACCAAGCAGGAAGATATTTTTCAGAATATTGAGTGCTTCTTTTTTCCTATGTGCCGGACAGAAAGCACACCTAGCAGAACTGTGTCCATAGCAATAGGAAAGCGTGAGAGATGCACCCTTTTCTTAAAAAATGACGGATGACATTGTGTGTATGTATCACATACTACGTGATGTTGTGAAGGCCACTGTGGAACAGTGATCTCTAACCTACAAGCCAATGTATTCCCTCACGTAGGCTTCTTTTTGTGTGTCTGAGAATGCTTTAACATCCATTCTCTCTGCCTATAATAATTGGGGATGATTGGGGAGATGTTGGTCAAAGGATGCATAATTATGGTCAGAGAGGTGGATGCTTCTGATTTCTTTGGCCCCTTTCAATATATGAGAGGCAAAGTTACCACACTGTACCATTTGTTGTTGTTGTTGTTGTTGTTCTTTGTTCTTTTTTTTTCTTTCCTTTTTCTTCCTTCCTTCCTATTTTTTTTTTTTTCAGTTGGGGACTCACTTTGTTGCACAGTCTAGTCTCCAATTCCTGGGCTCAAGTGACTCTCTGGCCTCACTCTTCCAAGTAGTTTGATAGCATCACTAAATTGAAATTCTGATAACCTTTTAATACCCAGTGTGTTGTGTCCATTCTCAAGGCCTTTGCTGTATGGACTTTTTTTGAAGTCGGGCTTTGGGTTTGCCCTCTTATTATGGCAAGGGGGATAGCCTGTTCTAATCCTCAAGCTCCAAGCCATAAAATGAGAATATTACCAAATGTTTTTTCTTTTCTGATTCTTCCTCAAAAACAACCAGGCCCTGGATTTTAAGGTGACCATTTCCATTCTTTATACTTTTGTTTCCCTTATAAAATATAGTTCATCTTTTAAAGCACATTCTTTTTAAAAAATCAATCTTTTAGTTTTAGGTGAACACACTATCTTTATATTTTATTTTATGTGGTGCTGAGGATGGAACCCAGTACCTCATGAATGCTAAGCAAGCACTCTACCACTGAGCCACAACCCTAGCCCACCTAGTTCATTTTGAATGTTTTGAACTTCAGACAACTAGAATGTCTTGTTTTGTTTGACATTAAATGGTCTTCATAATACTGATCTTCATCTTTTGTTAGTTGTGTATGCTGTAAAAATCGTTCTCTATGTCTGCCTTTCCACTCTTCTTCTTTAATGTAACTTGAGGCTTCCTTAAAAGGCTCCCTCAAGCCTTGTCTCCTCCATGAACTCTTCCTTCCTTCCCTAGTGAGAAGATGCCCTTGTTCAGAGCTAAGGGGGGTCATGGAATCCCGAAAACAGACTCCATGCTACAGATGCTAGTCAGATGCCGCGGAAGATGTGTGTAACTTACAGATCTTTCAATGTGTCCATGAGTGTGTGTGTATGTACATGCTATTGCATATATCTTGACAAGGGATATATAGTTCACTATATATGGATACATACATACACATATACACATATAATATCATGACAAGTGGGAGGGAGATAATGAAGTTTGGAATGTTTTCTCACTTGGGTTTGGATTTTTGGGGACACTGGGAAGTGTTTATTCTACATTTCCCAAGGAAAGACACGCAGTGGGCTTTATCTTGAAACTCCTTCCTTGTTCATGCTGTCCTGGGATTGGTAACGGACTAGGACTTGGACCTGGATATGGAGGAAATTGATCTTTGGTCTTGTTCCTGAATTACTCAAGAATTCTGGAATCCTTCCTCCCCCCTCCCCTCCCCTCCCTCTCTTCCCAGCCCCCTCCCCTCCTCCTCCACTTTGTTCCAGAGGATTTGTCCATTTGTCAAAGTGAAGGGACTTCCATGTTAAAAGGGATGCCTGGCTTATCCCAATCCTCTGTTAAGAAATGTACAAGGATCCAAGTCCGACTCTGTTCTTCAGTTGCCCTGATAAGTTTGAATTTTACATATTTGAGGAAATTTGTGGTTGCCAGCACTCTACCACTGAGCCACAACCCCAGCCCATATAGTTCATTTTGTATTCAGAAACTTGCACAGATTAATATTATGCCTTTATTTGGAGAAGAGTACATGAATGTATGGATTGTGATCATCTGGTGAATTCAGCCTTGGTTGATAAACTCATCCAGCTCAGAGTAGGTAAAGCCAACACGGGCAAGAGGTAAACATTTTGAAACCTGCTTGATACTTTAATTCACACTTGCCTAACTCTAACAAATAATTTGTTTAAGAATTATAACATGGCCAGAAAACTCTAAACAGCAAAAAATGCTTTCAAAATATAGGTGAGTAATTATTGTGAAATTATTATAAAAGATGAGGGCGGAGAATTAAAATCTACTTCATTGATGGGATCATGGGTTTGGCACTTTGACAGACGTATTATAAAGGGTTGAAAAGCTAGAAACATAATTAAAATGTCTTGGGTGGGTCATATTCTAGCTAATGGATCTGAGTTGGACCACTGTCAGCAATCGCTGGTAGGTTTTTGATAGGTGGTCATCTGCCCTTCTCAAGGAAGAGGCCCAGGGACTTCTCCATTTCAAATGGACACAGAGCAAACCATGGGAGATTTCTGGCTACTGGATTGCGTGTCTCCTCCGAGGGTACCTTACCCCAGGAAGGGTGCTTGTCCCTGACATGCAGGGCTTGGGGAGAGGGGCAGAGCACAGTTGGCATACCCCGGATTGAGAGACCTAGGGCCACCTGCCTCTCCTTGAAAGCAGCTCACAAACAGTAAGGCTGACCCCCAGGAGACGTGGCCGGCAGAAAGGCATATTCCCTGCTGAACAGGTGCTGGTGGAGAGTCGGTCACCTCAACTTCATCATCTTGACAGCCGGCTTCTCTTCTTTTGTTCCAAATTGTTCAGCCAAAATTCAGTGTTACTCTTTCATACAGGGTGTATTAAAGTTCTCAGGAGCAAGCAACTCAGAGGACTGCGTATTTGGGAGATTGACTAGAAACGTGAATGGTTGAAGAAAAAATATCCTCTGCTGCTGAGAGCAGGGGCTAAAAACAGGACAGGCAGGCGGGGGTCGTGCACGTAGGACGGTGTGGGGGGACATCGAGATTAATCTCTGAAGAAACCTGTGATGGGCCAGATAGCAGGTGGCCACGCACAGTGAGCAGCAGGGCCATCAACATCCTCACTGGACAGGGGGTGGGCCATCAACAGCCTCACTGTCTTATGCTGATTGGAGGAAGAAACTGCCCTCCCCCCATATCACTAGCCCATAGCTTTGAAGGTGGCCTCCAGCAGCAGGATGTAAACCCCTGGACAGGCTCGAGTTGGAGGCAGGTTTTCGGAAGCCTTTCTTGGTGGGAGCCGCCCTTCCTCTGTGTTTAAAAGAAGAAATGAACTGTCACCTTCTTACTTTCCCTGCTCTTTCTTGGTGAAACCTGCTGCTGGGTCTCAGTGATTCTCCCACCAGTGAATTCTATCTGGTACCTTCCAGGTCCTCCAGAGGATTCCCTGATCGATTCCCAAATCCACCTATTCCTCTACCCTTCCTTTCCATTTGAAGCTGACAAAATCATACTGTGATTCATGATCTCTCTGGCTAACCACAGGTTTCTGGAATTTCTTTTTCCTAACTACAAGTCACAGAACTTGGTAAGTAAAAAATAATCAGAAAATTATGTTCATGTTAAGCTCCACTAGGAAGCTTGCTGTTAGGTAAGGAGAGAGAGTTTGGCCTTGAAAAACAAAACTAAAAGCCAAACAGGAAAAAGAAAGGGGAGAGGACTTTCAAACTAGTTGTTATAAAGTGTAACTGAACTAAATTGTCAAGCAACTGGTCTGCCTTAAAATCTGGCCCACAAATTCATCACACTTATTGTCTTTGTCAGGAAGATAATGTGTCGAACAATAAACATTTCTTGCATCATCAGTATGCAGGCTCTAAATATTAGAAACGGTCCTCAGGACAGTTACAAATGGGGTCCCATCCTCCAGGGGCTCTGATACCAGTCCTGGCCCAGAACTCTGAGGCCTGACAGCAGATGATGAGCCTGCGGGGGGATCCCAGAGGGCAGACTTGTACTTCCTTCTTGGCAGATCATTATTTTCCAGGATGTGATTATCCCCTGGAGACCTTTCTTGGGATCCTCATTAGCACCAAATTGATGAAGTGCTAGTTAAATAGCAGCTTGATGGACACACCATTCAGCTCTGTTCTGAAAGGGAGCCTGCAGAAGCCATGCCCTGGCCTTTGTAATCAGTAGAATTCTGCAAGCCCACACCCACCAGCCTCAGGTGGAGACAGACCTAGGTCAGTGCTCTGCTCCCTAGGCATAAACTTCTTAGCAGAAAGCCTCTTTCAAAGAGACCAATGATGTATTCTGCTGTATTTGTCAATCAATGGAAGGGTAACTGATGTGATTCAGCAATCTGTATATGGGGTATAATTGGGAGTTCATAACCCACTTGAATCAAATTGTGAAATATGATGTATTAAGAACTATGTAATGTTTTGAACGACCAACAATAAAAAAACAAAAAACAACAACAACAAAAAAAAAAAAAAAAAAAAAAGAGACCAATGAAACTTTAAAGTAGCCTTATCAGCAAGGACACCTCACGGCTTTTTGTCCAAAAGTTCACGGTCACACTTTAAATCTGATGTGAATTTTCTTCCATCATTTCTCATAAAACCAAAGAAATTATGTGTGTGCCCATGAAATATATTCCCCAGCCCTCAACTCAGACTTAGCTATCAACTAGTTGGGCACGCTGGCTTGGAAGGCTGAGACAGGAGGATTGCAAGTTAGAGGCCAGCCTCAGCATTTTATTGAGAACCCAAGCAATTAATGAGACCCTGGCTCAAAACCTCAACATGAGTAATAAAAAGAACTGGGCATGTGAATCAGTGGTCAAATACCCCTAAGTACAATTCTCAGTACAAGGAAAACCAAACCAAACCAAAAGCAAAACAAAATAAATAAATAAAAACAAGCTATCAACTGAAGAGGGAATAGATTCTGTTTTCCGTACCAGTTCTTATACTCAGTACAATCAGCAAAGAAACTGGTGGGTGTGAGGGAACAAAGATGCTTACACATTTGAAAAGCTGGTATTCATCAATCAGAGATGTTGACAGGATTTCAGACAAGACTCATTTATTTAGCTTGGCTCCAGAAAAGGCAAAACAAGACAGGTAACCTTCTCATTGCAACCAGTCAGGAAACAACTAAAGCATATTGTTTGTCACCTTGGGAATTCCATGGGTAAAGAGAGGCATCTTGCTGGTTTCTTCTTCCTTTGGAGAGTTGGCCAGTGACAGCCATGACAAAAGGGGCATGCTTTCTGGATGGGAGAGCGCAGCCGGGTGCTCACAAGAACACAGACTGTGCTTCCTAGAAGGAGCAGGTAGCCCAGGCCTCCCCCATTTTTCAGTAGCTGGGCAGGTGGTAATTCCTTCTCCTGTTCTCTGTACACCCACACACATGCAGCAGTCAGACCTCAGAAATAATACACACCTCCCAGACACCCCGGGGTGTAGGGAGCATGTACCACACCACCACACAATCACAAAACAATTAAAAGCTTGTTTTCTAAATTGTTGCAATACCCACATATCTGCCTGCTCTGGCTGTTCCTTTAGTAAACAATCCATTTGCAAATATTAACCTGAACATTTTTAAGAAAACACTAGATTTTTTTTTTTAAAAAAAGCAGCATTGTATCGTTTTTCATAGACGAAGGAAAACAATAGCACCCTTGAGAATCAAGCCATTGATGTGCATATAGGGAAATGACTTCTATTCTTACCAAGGTTTTATGAGCAAAGCTCTGTTAGGACCTAAGAGCAGACAGTCAAATCAGAATCATTTTGAACTGGAATAGTTTCTTATCTGGAATAGGCATTTGGGCCAGGTCAGTAATGGGCATTCATATTTCCTTTTTACTTACAATAAAAAGAAGAACATAGAAATAAATTTACCAATTACGAGGCAGTGATTTAATAAACACATAAATGCTCTTTCAAAATATGGTTTATATGAGGTGGAATGCTTATTGCAAATTTTTATGAGAAATGAGACTATAACTATTTGACTAGAATATAGTAAAAATTAAAAGTGCCTTTATAGATTCATGAGCTGTAGGCTGAAATCCCAAAGAAACCATCAGATCTGAGACTTGTTTCAAATGAAATATAGGAAAATGACACAAGGTCTTTGTATGGGACGGGTAGTTAGGGGTTTTAAATGGGTTATATATTGTACTTATTAAAAGATACTTTGTCTGACAGCCCTTAAAAAATTCCAATAATAAAATATTTAGCCTCTGTCTAAAATAAATGTGTGTGTGTGTGTGTGTGTGTGTGTGTGTGTGTGTGTGAGAGAGAGAGAGAGAGAGAGAGAGAGAGAGAGAGAGAGAGAGAGGTAGATTCTCTTTCTTTCTTTGGAGAACCTAATACAAAATCTCCCAGAACCCTGCTAAGGAAAGCCACCAATAAGTGAATCGCTGTGTCTTGGTATTCATGGGGACTTTCCTTTCTGAGTAGTCACCATGATACACCATGCACAGTTTGAATTAACTGCTATTGCCCAAACCACATTTTAAAATTTATGTTTTAGATTAGAATTGCCTAGTTTTTGAGATGTTTTCCCCCATTGCCTAATGTGATCTTCTCTCATCAGTCAACTTGGTTCTAAGTGACTTCTAATTTATTTAAATAATAATAATAATTAGTAATACAATGACAAAACCTCCCCCTTCAGGACAGAGAGACTTATCATCATTAGTGATATTTCAAAGAACATCCCCAAACTGTGGAAGCTTACAAAGAGAATTTCATGGCCAGAACTGAGAGGGCTCTTAATGATCCTAAGAGCAGATGATAAACATGTTTGAAGCCGAGATGCTGTCTTTTAAATAGCTGTTTTTTTTTATTTCCTAATTTAAAAACAGTAAAAGGGATGAATTCACCTAGTTCATCATGTATTATTATTACGATTACTGGATTAGCTTATATCCCTCCAAACCCCATCTTTGTTAAATGTGAAAATAAATAGTGAATGTTTTGGTCTGGACCATTTTGGAAAAAAAATTAGAATCAAGTAAAAGGGGATTTATTGTAATGACAACCAGCCCTCACTAAATGCTAGTAATATTATAGATGATAGTTTTATGCCCTATGTATGGGGCAACTCAGGAGCTGCAAGTCTGTAAGTTCTGTGAGTCCCAAATTGTAATAGCTTTTGCTTTGCAGGTCACACATAGATTCCTCCCTACTGCCTCTCTTTCTTTTCTTCCACTTCCTCTTTCTCCTTTCGGTTTCTTTCTTTTCCCCTCTCTTCTACCTCCCTATCTTTTCCTCCCTTCCCCTCTCCCTGCTGCCTCCCCTTTCTCCTCCTCTTCTTCCTCCTCCTCTTCTTCATCATCTTCCAGCCCATTAAATTGCACTAACCATTCCTAGCTTAGAATTGCCCCCAAAATAGGCAACCCTAAACTAAGACTATAGATCTGGTCCATGAGCTGTACTTTGCTGGCCCTATTTAACACATTTGATCCTTATATCAACCCTAATGTTTAGGTCCTATTGTTTTCTCCATTTTCCAGTAAAGAAACTGAGATGCAGAGATGTTAAATACTTGGAAGTCCAGGGGAGTTTGTTAGAAAGGTAAATTGTTGGGCTCTACGATAACATCTACTGGACCAAAAGTTACAGGGATCGGACCAGCAATCAATCTTCCTTCCCTCCTTCCTTCCTTCCTTCCTTCCTTCCTTCCTTCCTTCCTTCCTTCTTTCTTTCTTTCTTTCTTTCTTTCTTTCTTTCTTTCTTTCTTTCTTTCTTTCTTTCTGTCTTTCAACAAATTCTCTTACTGAAATTAACTAGTTGTTACTACATGACTTGGGGGGGGCATTTCAGATCTGTGTACTTCTGGGCCCTATCTGAGTCAGATTCTGGAGTGGGGGTACAGCCAGGGATGGTTGAACAGCTGTTTCAGGGGATTCAGAGATTTCCCTAAGGCAAGAGCCAGCACTAACCACCCTATGAGTGTGTCCCTAGAGAGAACAAACCTCTCTCCAGTCTTCCCCCTGGATGGTAACTGTGCACTCTCTCTACATATGTTTATACTTTACACGGTGCGGTCCGATCTTTTAAATAGTCACATTTTATTACATTTTAATCAATTAGAAAATTTGAGTTTTCCTTTTGCATGTACAGAGTGCTGTCTTGAAGTAGAGTCAGGGATACTGTAACTTCAGAGGAATGGACTCATGAGTACCACTAAAATGAGCACCATATATAAGTAATAGGAATGGCAACCTCTTATCCAAAATGCATAGGAACGTAAGTATATGGATTTCAGATTTTAAAAAATTTTGGAATATTTGCAGCTACATGATGTGATTTCCTGGGGACGCAAATCTAAATGCTAAACTCATTTATGCTTCATATATATTTGTGTTCCCATAGCCTAAAGAAAATTTTATACACTATTTTTAGTGCACTTGTCAGATGAGATTGTGGTGGGGTTTTTCCACCTGTGGCATCATCCATGATGGAAAGGGTTCTAGAGCACGCTGGATTTTGGATTTTTGGATTAAGGATGCTTAACCAATGCATGTCCATGTGTTGGGGAGGGATGCATGTTTCAATTTATTCTAATTCAGATTTATTTCGGGAGAAACAATATTCTTCGATCTCCTGTTCCATAAGATGGCATCACTTTCAAGGAAAAACACTACAAATAATTTCTCATTATCCATTTGAGAACTATCTCCTCGTCTCATTATTCACAATCTCATTATCCATTGTCCTTAAATTGGGCAGGTCAGAAATGATGTCCCTGAGGTTGTTTCTTCTCTGCCTCTGTTTACGGGGAATTAAGCTTTGAAAATATGAGCCCTGCCTGTGAGTCCATCTCAAAGGTAAATTTTGGATTGTGTTCCATGCTTTTGTGATTATGTCAAGGTGTATCCTGATGTTATATGTAACTAAAAATAATTTAAAAAAATACCTATGGCAACACAGGCCTGTAATCCCAGTGACCCTGGAGGCTGAGGCAGGAGGATCATGAGTTCAAAGCTAGCCTTAGCAACTTAGGGAGAGCCTATCTCAAAATTTAAAAATAAAAAGTAAAAAGGGTTGGAGATGCTTAGCGGTTAAGGGCCCCTGGGTACCAAGAAAGAAAATAAATAAATAAGTAAATAAATAAGAGAAAGCAATGCTATGTGGAAAAGGCAGATAAAGCACTACTGTGGACCATGAAAACCACACTAAACTACAGTAGCGTGTCCATAATTGCACAAGCTCAGTCATGGAGTTCGAGAAGATTTATAGCTTGCTTCAGTCAATCACTTTTCATTTAACAAACTACACACTCTGACTGAGTCAGCTCACATCACTATTTGGTGGTCAGAATCCCTTTCAGAGAAGACGATAAACCTGGATTCAATAAACCTTAGAACATGAAACATCAAGTGAAGCCACTATTTATTTCAAAGTATTTCTTCCAGAAGCTTTTAGGGAAACAAACAAACACATAAAAACAAACAACAAACAAAACAAAACCAGAAGACTCAAAATTACTCCTAAGACTCTCTTTCTTAAGCCACTGCTGATTTCTGGAGATTTGCCAAGGACTCAAGATGAATCCACATTTTCTAATGTTTTAGCACCATTCCTGGTAATATATTCTTGACTAATACTTCTAACAAATTCAGCAACATTAATCTCCAATTTAACAAACATTTACTGTCTGAAACATCCTTTAAGGTAAGCAATTTCTTAATTTCAAACATCATTGCACCATGTATGTGACTTTACGACAGGCTCCTGGACATAAAGTTCTCTGTGGTCATTTTGGGGGACCTATCGACTTTGAATGGTGTTATTCGCAAGTGGGGTAAGTCCTCAATGTCAGACACTCAGGAAATCAACTTCTCGACAGTGTCTGTCCCCGTCTATCTTCCAGCAAGAGGATGAGTTTCTGTTATTGTTTTTGAGTACCAACTTTTATCCTGTCGTTTAGGTGACAAAAATATACTAGGGAAGAGTGACAGAAAAAACATGATCATTTCCTGGTGTAGTGGGCCAGGCCTGTAATCCCAGCTACTCTGGAGGCTGAGGCAGGAGGATCACCAGTTGAAGACCAGCCTGGGCAACGTAATGAGATCCTGTCTCAAAAAAGTAGAAAGGTCTGGGAAGGTAGCTCAGTGGTAGAGTGCACCCGGGTTCAATCCCCAGTACTTGTGGGGAGGGAAAGCAGACTACTTCCTACCCTTCTCTATGTTGTTAAAGATTGTTTAAAAATGTTTGAGCAGGTTTTGATTTTAAAGAAAAACTGAAGATATCACACCCACATCCATTTTACCCTACCAGACAGCCTACCTTGGTGCGATACATTTGTCTCACTTAGTGAACCAACATTCACATGTAAGCCCTAGCCAGAGCACCCTACTTGGATGTCCTTGGGATACTTGGATTTTCTACTGTTTTCCAGGGTCCCACCTGGATGCTGTACTACGTGGAGCCTTCCTGTCTCCTAGGCTCTTCCAGAGCTTGATAGTCATTCTCCCACCTGTTTTAGCCGACTGTAGCTTAAAGAGCACCTGTCAGGTATTTTATAAAATGCTCCTTGATTCAGATGTGTTTTGTGTTTTCTCATCTTTATGGTGAGGTCATGAGTTTCTTTGGCGAAAGCACAGAGGTAAAGTGTGGGCTAGTTAGCATCTTCACACAGCCTTGAGCCAGGGAGATCTTGGCCTGGCGTTGCTCACTACGTGGGGGCCCTCCCACTTCATGGGGTATGCGGTGCACGTGGTGACTTCAGTCTTTGCTGGACTAGGAAGGCTGCTGTCACAGCTGGGGACTGGGGCGTGACCCATTGGGCCTGGACAGCCCACCTCCCACCTTATTTGACAAAAGAAAATTCTATGGAATAAATACCTTTGAATTTCCCCCAATATATAATAAATCTGGCCCCCCTCTCTCCCCAGTGTGGAATCTCCACTGCTGAGGTCAGACAGCCCTCTGGCCCCTGCTTTTCAAAGCTACTTCCCTTTCTGCCTTCTTTTTCTTAGCCTTAGGCAGCAGCCAGTTCCCTCCAGGAGGGAGCAGCTCCGTCTCTACTCCTGTGTGGGGATGTGGGTGGCAGTGTGGCCCCTCCTCCCCTTATCCCTTCATGGTCACACACTACCCCCTGACGTTCCACTGTGGGTGTTGACCTTGACCTCCTGGCTGAGGTGGGGTTTGTGGGATTGCTTGTGCCAATCTTTTCTTTTTCTCTCCCTTTCCATGCTTGGGCTCCTCAGATGGGAGTCACTAAGCACAGCTCACACTAAGAGGGGGTGGGGTGAGCTCCTCTTCTGGGCCTTACACACAGAGCAAAATTGTTGGGATGCTTCGGTTTTCCCCTCACTTATTTGTTTATTTATTCAGTTAGTTTCATCAGTATGAGCTCATGAATTTTTATTTTAAACTTTGGACTATCATCCAGCACTATTTAATTTATTTTATTGCTCACATTATTCCAGCTTTGAGCACTGGGATCCTTATAAATTTACTTTTATGTCCTTTTGATTTGCCCCCCATCATGAATGGATGTGTGTGTGAGTGTGTGTGCATGTGCACGCATGTCTGTGTGTTTGAGCACTCCTTTGTTCTCCCACACTATTCGATGCTCCAAGCTCATTTTGTGTATTTTCTGTCTGGTCCCAGAATCAGCCATTTCTTCAAGTAGCTGAATCCCTGTTAGTGGTTAATGGTTATTAGAAGCCAACACCTGGATCTAGGAGTGAGACTTCCTGGCTTTCTGCTCCTCTTTTCCAGCTGTGATCAGGATTCCTGTTAGGGGAAGAAAGGATAGGAATCACCACACCGAGCGCTTGCAGTGCTGAAGTATGTGCAACACATGCCAATAATAAAAACGGAAACAGACACACGCCCTTTTAATGGTGAATAGAGAATTCCTTCATGATTCATGGCAATAACAAGAAGAGAGAGGACAGGAGGGAGGGAGGGAGGGAGGGGGAGAAGAAAATCGGGGGAGGGGAGGGCGAGAGCAAGTGCAGAAGGGGGGGGAAAGTAAACAGTTTAAATATCCACTCAACACATGCACCATTTGGCCTTAAAGAAGCTGAGTGAATAAACTCAAGTATAAGAACTGAATGATTTCATTGATACAACCTTTAAAAATGGTGCAATTATAGGAACCAAAATAGTGGCTCTAGGAATTGAGAGTAGGAGGTAGAGACCCAGCTCAAGAGGAGAGGAGGGAGTGCTTTGGTGTGATGGAAGTGTACGTGTTGGTTGCAGTGGTGGTTACGTGACGGTGCACACATGTGCAACTCACTGAGCTGCACTCAGAAAGGATAAAGTTTGTTGTACATTATGCTCGATCCATATATGAAAAATACGGACAACACATTTTAAGATCTACTTTTTTTTTTTTTTAAGAGGGGGAGAGAGAGAGAGAGAGAGAGAGAGAGAGAGAGAGAGAGAGAGAGAGAGAGAGAGAGAGAGAATTTCAATATTTATTCTAGTTATCAGTGGACACAACATCTTTGTTGGTATGTGGTGCTGAGGATTGAACCCAGGCCACACGCATGCCAGGTGAGCACGCTACCGCTTGAGCACATCCCCAGCCCCACTTTTGAATATTTCTTATTTTTAAGCATGTGAATCAACTGAGTGTTCGTTTACAAGCGACATCCACATCCTTTAGGTCAGTGTTTGTACTTTCGGCTTCATCAGCACCCAGCAGTTCAGCTTTGAAATCTCCAGCTAATAAGAACAGAGGAGACCCAAGGGGAAATGACGGTGTCATGCCCCGTGAAATACGTGACTCCCGCAAGTTAGGCAAGGGACTTGGCACAAAATAGGTACTCAAAAAGTAATTACTATAATGCGGGTTGCTATTTTCATAATTGGGTATTTATCAATAAATTGTGCAAAGCAATGCTTGTCCTTGGAATATGACCAGAGCTCAGTAAATCTCTGTTTATGATCTTATTATTTAATTTATTGATGTTTAAGAAGAAGAGAGAGGATAAGCCAAGTTTCAGATGATTAAAAAAATATGCAATAATGAAGCCAGTATAAAGTTGAAAATGCTATTCCCCCAAACCAACTCCTGTTTTTACCATCAGCTTTAATGACTGCAAGACTCAATTACTTTTATTGTGAAAAGTCATTTCCAGGAAACTGAAAAAGAGGATTTTTAATAATTTGATTTCATTTTTAATTAGCAGAGAACAGAGAAAGAAACGTAATGAACATTGTTGAATCCTGAGCACTTTGCTTTCTTTAAGTAGGTACTTTACATAAAATAAAAAGCAGAGATTTTAAATGAAGAGACTAATGGGTTTTTGACAACTGCATACACCATGAAATCCCTACCTCTGTCAAGACACAGAGCATTTCCATCAGTGCTGGACATGTGTCCTTCGCCAGGGGCTCTAGCGACAAATGGCAGTCTCTGTTCTGAAATCTATCACCAAAGACTAGCTTTGCCAATTTTTTTTTTACTTCATATAAATGAAATCATAAAATATATGGTGTTCTCTGTCTTCTTGCTCTTTTTCTCCATCATCTTCTTTGATCAGTGTGGGGCAGCGAAGGCAAGGACGCATGTAGGCTTAACTCATGCTCTAACCACTGAGAACACTGCCACCCCCGCCCCATCCGACTTCTGCCCTTTTCACCAAAGTGTTTGGGATTGGCTGTTTCTGTGACTTGTGGTACAGAGTACCTTCCTTTTGTTGCTGAGCAATATTGTACTGTGTGATCATACCACATAATGCTTCTGGCTTCTCCTTCTGATTCTCAAAGGAACCTTTAAAAAATATAGAATGAGGCGGGGTGAAGTATTTAAAATTTTGTATGGGTATTGAATGGATTTAGCACAATTTGTTGAAACTACTTTTCCCAGTAAATTGAATTCCTACTTTTGATTTTAGATTGAATTTATTCCTATACTTTATCTCATTGAATTGACCTGTCCATTCTTATAAAAATACCACACTGTCTTGATTAGTTATATACTTTAATAACCACTGAAATCAGGTATGACAAGTATAACATGCATTATTTAATGATTGTTTTGGCTCTCTAGACTTTTGCATTACAATATAAACTTTACATTGAGTGTGTCAATTTCTATAAAAAAATGCCTTTGGGAGTTTTGGCTAAAAGGACATTATATTTAAGTATCAGTGTGTGGGAGATGGCGATCTTTATACTATTAAGTGTTTTCATTTCAAAAACTTGGTGTATATTTTATTTTATTGGCAATATTTTTCAGTTTCCAGTGGAAAGTTCTCACCACATTTTTCATTAAATTTGTTTATTCCTAGACAGTTCATGCTTTTTTATTCTCTTATAATAGGTATTGTTTTGTGTTATATTTTCCAGTTGTTGGTTTCTAGAATGTGGAAGTGTAATTCATTTTCATAAATGATTTTGTATACTTGTGATCTTACAAAATTAAGTAGTGTTTCCAAGAGTGATTTTGTAGATTAATAAAAATGTCCTAAGTATATTGTAATATCATCTGTGAATAATGACACTCTAACTAGTTCCTTTCCAGTATCGGTGAATTTTGCTTCTTTATTTACCTTGTTTTCTTGGCTAGGATCTCAGCTACAATGTTGAATACGAGTAGGGAGAACAAACATTCTTGCCTATTCCCAATTTCAGGGAGAAAATGATCAGGAAGAACAAGATCAAGGCATCTATTGCATATTGTGGTGACTATAGTTCATAATAATATATTGTGAATTTGAAAATTGTTGAGAGGTTAGATTTTTATCGTTTTCACCACTAAAAAATTTAGATATGTGATGTAATACATATACGAATGAGCTTGATTTAATAATTCACAAAGGATACATGTGTTGTCTGTTTTATGTTGCTATAATAAAACTCCTGAAGCTGGATTGTTTGTACCAAAAAGAGGTTTATTTGGGTCATGGTTCTGGTGATTGGAAGTTCAGCTAGTATGCTGCTGGCAGCCTGTTCAGGGTCTGGCCGTGTCAGAACACGGCAGAGAAATGGAAGGAGACTGGCCACATACAGCAGGGTTGGGTGACCTCATTTTATAACAACCTACTCTCAAGAGAACTAGTTAACTCCTGGAACACCCAACATGTTAGAAGATTCCAGAATAGTTTATTCATGAGATGTGGCCCCATGACCTAATTCCCTTCTACTAGCTCCTCCTCTCAGAGGTTACACCACTTTAACATTGACCACTGTGACCCAGCTTCCGTCACGACCACAACAATTACTATCAAAACACCATGTTGTGCACCATAAATGTATGATATTTTTGTTACTTAAAAATAATTTTAAAAATACTTGAAAGCAAAGAAATAATTTATTGAGGAGTGAAAGGACAAATTTATGTGCACAGTTAAATACATTTCAGTGATTTATATGCCATGGTAGAAACACATCCAGGATTTCACTGGGCATAAAAACAGAAATATTTGATCACAGAGGAGGAGCTGAACTATCATGAAGGTTCTCATCGAGAAGGTGACCTTGGAATTGAAAATGGGAACAAGAAGACAAGTAAGCAAAGACAAGAGGCTTGTGAAGAGCAGAAGAGTGAAGCAGGACACAGCAGATTCATGTTCATTTGCAACATCTGCACTATTGCCCTGCCAATAGTATTGGAGTATATTGTATATACTATAAATTGTCAGAACAACAGATTATCCCCTAGATGTGCAATCCTACTGGGGACCTCAGAAGACCTTTGGCCTAGGGGAAAGACCCAATTCCTTATAATACTTACACAAATCTGTGAAGTTATGTTAAGAAACAGTTTAAGATATTTCTGCTTCTATTTTGGAGTCTTCTTTATTCTCAACCCTTGAGTCAAGTCTGGGTAAAATCATTCAGCCTTGGTGTAGAACAATGAAACAGAGTTATGCAGTGGCATGAAGTTAAAATCTCAAGTAGATTCCCCCTTCAAATACCTAAAGTATGCAGCAGAAAAGTTTAGTTTTTTAGCTCAATTTTTTTTTTCAGGTAATTACTTCATTTCTCCATATGATTCTGGGAACTTTTTGTTTCATTTTTAAATTGGTGCATTATAGTCAGTCATACATATCGATGGGATTTGTGGTTACATATTCCTACATGCACACAATATAGTTTGCTAATATCATTCCCCAGCACCCTCCCCACAACCCTAGCCCCCATCACTTGGTCGGTTTCCTCAGTGTACCTCCTTTTTATTTTTTAGGAGATCCACCCCACCTTTCTTTTTCATTTTCCTCTGGATTCTGTATATTAGAGAAAACATATGACCCTTAACTTTCTGAGTTTGACATATTTCACTTAACACGACAGTTTCTGGTTCTATCCATTTACCTGCAAACACCATGATTTTATTCTCTTTTAATGCTAAGTAATATTCCATTGGGTATGTATACCACATTTTCTTGATCCATTCATCTACTGAAGGGCATCTAGGTTGGTTCCACAATTTAGCTATTGTGAAACGTGCTGCTATAAACATTGATGTGGCTGTGTCTCTGTAGTATGCTGTTTTTAAGTCCTTTGGGTATAAACTGAGGAGTGGGATAGCTGGGTCAAATGGTGGTTCCATTCCCAGTTTTCCAAGGAATCTCCATACAGCTTTCCAGGTCAGTGACACCAATTTGAAGTTGTACCAACAATGTATGAGTGTGCCTTTTCCCCCACATCCTCGCCAACACTTATTGTTGTGTATATTCTTAATAGCTGCCATTCTGACTGGGGTGAGATGAAATCTTAGAATAGTTTTGATTTGCATTTCTCTAATTGCTAAAGATGTTGAACATTTTTTCCATATATTTATTGATTGATTGTATGTCATCCTCTGAGAATTGCCTATTCAGTTTCTTGGCCCATTTATTGATTGGGTTATTTGTTTTTTGGGTGTTAAGATTTTTGAGTGCTTTATATATCCTAGAGATTAGTGCTGTATCTGATGTGCTTGTGGTAAAGGTTTGCTTCCATTCTGCAGGTTCTCTATTTACCCCACTGATTGTTTCTTTTGCTGAGAGAAAGTTTTTCAGTTTGAATCCATCCCATTTATTGATTCTTGATTTTATTTTTTGCACTATGGAAGTCTTATTAAGAAAGTTGGGGTATAATCCTACATGATGGAGATTTGGAGTACTTCTTGTCTTTGGTGCAAGGTTTCTGGTTTAATTCTGAAGTCCTTGTTCCATTTTGAGATGAGTTTTGTGCATGATGAGAGACAGGGATTTAATTACATTTTGTTGCATATGGATTTCCAATTTTCCCAGCAAAATTTGTTGAAGAGGCTATCTTTTCTCTAATATATGTTTCAGCACTTTTGTCTAATACAATATAACTGTAGTTATGTGGGTTTGTCTCTGTGTCCTCTATTTTGTACCATAGGTCTACAGTCTATTTGGTGCCATTACCATGCCGTTTTTGTTACTATTGCTCTGTAGTACAGTTTAAGGTCTGGTATAGTGATGATGCCACCTGCTTCACTCTTCTTGTTAAGGATTGCTTTGGCTATTCTGGGTCTCTTATTTTTCCAGATGAATTTCATGACTGTTTTTCTACTTCTTTGAGGAATGTTATTAGGATTTTGATTGGAATTACATAAAATCTGTGTAGTGCTTTTGGTAGTATGATCATTTTGATAATATTAATTCTGCCTATCCAAGAGCAAGGGAGATCTTTCCATCTTCTAAGGTCTTCTTTAATTTCTTTCCTTAGTGTTCTGTAGTTTTCATTGTAGAGTTCTTTTACCTCTTTTTTTTTGATTTATATATATGAATATATATATCTTTGAGGCTGTGTAAATGGGGCAGTTTTTCTAGTTTCTCTTTCAGAGAATTTATCACTGATGTACAGAAATGGCTTTGATTTATGGCTGTTGATTTTATAACCTGCTACTTTGTTAAATTCGTAAGTTTTTTGGTGGAATTTTTGGGGGTCTTCTAGGTTCTACAAAACCTTTAAAGAACTAATGCCAATAGTCCTCCAATTATTTTGAGAAATATAAAAAAAGAAGACTATCTGGAGATGGGACCACCATCTGACCCAGCTGTCCCTCTCCTGGGACTATACCCGAAGGACTTAAAAACAGCATCCTACAGGGACACGGCCACATCAATGTTTATAGCAGCACAATTCACAATAGCTGAACTGTGGAGCCAACCCAGATGTCCTACAATACATGAATGGATAAAAAATGTGGGATATATACACTATGGAATATTATTCAGCATTAAAGGAGAATAAAATCATGCCATTTGCAGGTAAATGAATCAAGTTGAAGAGTATAATGCTAAATGAAATTAGCCAATTCCAAAAAAACAAGTGCTGAATGATTTCTCTGATTTAAGGATGCTGATTCATGATACATTGCAGGTGGGGTGGGGATGGGAGGATTAAATGAAGATAGGGCAAAGGGGAAAGGGGGAGGGAGCCGAAGGAAGGGGGCACAGAGGTAGGAAAGATGGTGAAATTAGATGGTCATCATTACGGTAAGTACACGTATGAAGACACAAAGGATGTGACTCTACTTTGTGTACAACCAGAGACATGAAAAATTGTGCTTTATATGTGTAATATTAATTGTAATAAATTCTGTTGTTATATATAACAAATTAAAATTTTGTAAAATTTTTAAAAAGGGAACACTTCTAAACTCATCCTGTGAGGCCAATATCACCCTGATTCCAAAACCAAAGTCACACCAAAGAAAGAAAACTTCAGACCAAAATCTCTAATGAACATAGATGCAAAAATTCTCAGTACAATTCTGGCAAATTGAACTAAAAAACATCTCAAACAGATCATGCACCACGATCAAGTGGGGTTCACCCAGGGATGCAAGATTGGTTCAACATATGGAAATCAATAAATGTGATTCATCACATAAATAGACTTAAAGATAAGAGTCATATGATCATCTCAATAGACCCAGAAAAAACATTCGATAAAATACAGCTCCCCTTCATGTTTAAAACACTAGAAAAACTAGGGATAACAGGAACATATCTAAACATTATAAAGCTATCTATGCTAAGCCTAAGACAAACACCATTCTAAATGGATAAAATTTGGAAACATTCCCTCTAAAAATGGAACAAGATAGGGATGCTGTTTTTCACAACTTCTATTTTATGTAGTTTTTGAAACTCTAGCCAGAGCAATTAGATGAAAGAAATTAAAGGGATATGGATAGGAAAAGGAGATATAATTTTAACATGATTAAATGTCTTGATTTATTTTGTTGATTTTGTCATCACACAATTTTTACTTAATACTGGCTTACAGTTGGTTTTCATACCACCATGATATCTACATCAACATCTCATAACTTCTTCCTGGGATTAGTAATTTATTTCCTGTCTTTTGATGAAGAGTGTTTGTTAATCTTTTAGAAGAAACAATTCTGGGCTTTTTTTTTTTTTTCTCGTGTCTCTTTTTAAAAAATTTCCTTGCTTTCTGCCTTTGTTTACATTACTTCTTGCCATCAACTTACCCTGTGTTTATTTGGTACCTCTTCTTACCACTTTTAAGGACAGAATCATAGATCAATAAGACTAGACATTCCTTTTGCTTGTTTTCTTTGTTCTTACCCAGAGTTTATAATTACATTCTGAGTAGATTAGCCTCGATTAGGACTACTGTGGGGAGTCCTCTTATGTTAGGGAAATGAAAGTGGCAAATAATGCTTTGTGTCCCACAGGCTGGGGTGTCCAGATAGTCATGTGAAGATACATCAGAGGACTCTGTATGAATATAACCAGCAAAAGCTCCTCCAGTATCATTCCTCACACTGTGTTCTTTATCTTTGATAACATAAAGAGTCATTGTCCCTATACATCAAAATAAGTCAATTATTTTAAAGAATAATTATGAAGTGTTTGAAGACAGTCTATTAAAAACAGAATGTTTTCCTTTTAATTTTCAGTGAAAGAGTAGAAAGCAAACAGGGTATGAATCCTTTACCAAAAGACCAATTAGAGACACTTCACCTGTTTTCCTTGAGAACCAACATCATAATTTTAGCAAAACAGAAAAGATACTGGGGTTCCAATATTTTAAAAGGTGTTAAATTTAAACTCTCCATCCTGATAAGGGTTCTTATCTCTGATCTGCCTCCTGTCGGTGGCTTGTGGCTCAGGACACTTTTCTTCCGTCTTTGCTCCCTGATTGCTGAAGTGGACGTGCTGAGGGATGTAGAGGTGGTGGTAGCTGCTGGCCCATCCCCACAGGGCCCCTTCTGGAAATTAGTGCACAGTTCCCCCGCCGGGGGCGGATCTCCATGACTGGCAGGTTGTGTTGAACCTGTTCTTACAGTGATGGCCTTGGGTTCCAGAGCTTCTTTGTCCAAAGTGGCCCTTGATTTGGGGGTCAGCCCGAATTTGATGTTTGGTTAGTCTGAGAACTTAAAATCCGACCCCCTGACCCAGAGTGAGCCACCTCTGTAGGGAGAGTTCCTGAGCTCCATAGCACTGACTGAGATGCTATGGAAGTAGCCTCCCCTCCCTTAGTTCCAACACTCTTCAGGGCACATTTGTCTCCAGAGAATTCACGTAAAATTTCCTACTTACAAACATCAATCTCTCTGAGTCTTCTCTTGTAGCTGACCAGAAAACCCTGTTGTTGAGAAATTAACTTTTTTTTTTCTGCAACCAATTTTGGTTCACATATAAAAAAATGGAAAGAAAGAGATAACTCCTCTCAAAATTATTATCATATAACTTGTTAATAATATGCTACTCATCATATGTAGGCAGTAAATATTATTATTATTGTGCTGGGAATTGAACCCAGAGCGTTGTGCATGAGAGGCGAGCACTCTACCAACTGAGCTATATCATCAGCCCCCTAGACAATGAATATTATTTTATTGTGCCAGGGCATCTTGTTCTGAGATCCCATTCACAGCACTCTCTTCCCTATAGCTCACATCCTTAGCGTACACAAAAGCCAGGGGTTAAGGCACTACAATTCAGAGCTTAAATATTAACAGAGGTGTTACCTGCAAGATATGAGGAGGTCTTTAAGTAATGATATTCTTTCTATGATTTAAAAAAATAAAGAAAGAAAAACTCTCGATGGAAGACATCTTTTCAGTTCTGGAAAACCACTACTGCTAAATGATTGTTTTCCTTGTTTCAATTCTTTCTTCAGATGTTGTTTGCTTGAAATGAATTTTTAGTTTTGTGAGTTCATAAAAAGAAACTCTTATATCTATAAATATAGATATTTAAGCACACACATTTGCAAACAGAAATTATTTCATATAGATGAGTAGAAATGAATTCTATTAGAGCATTGGAGGAAAACAATCAGAGATGGAAAAGCTGTAGACATGACATTGCTTTGAAAGAAAAAATTGCCTGAAAATACTACATCAGATACTTGAGTTAAAATTCTTAATTTCTGAAATATCTTACATGCATTCCTTAATGAATCCTCTTCATGAGTAGAAATACAGAAAACCATTAATTGCTTTAGGACTCAAAATTAGGGGAAATATTTTCCATTTTGCTCTGTATCTCTAAAATATCTTTAGCCTAGGTCTATGAGGGAATTCAAGCCATCTTTGAACTTGACTGAGTAAAGTAAAATCACTCCTTTACTTTCACTATTCCCTTATGAAACGTAGTGATGACCACAGTTACAAATGTGGGCAACAAATGACAGTACCAGCCTAAGTGTGATTTTGTCACCATTAGGAATCTGAGATAATTTTATATCACATTATAGTTACTGCAAATATCACAAAATATTTTTATACTCACCACTGCTTTGAAATCACAGTAGTTATTTGATCCTTTGCTAGATCATATTTAATGTATTAATAAAGCACTTGTAGGCCAATTCGTTTATTAAAATGTGTCACTAACATTATTTTAAGTCTAACTGAGCCCAGTTAGACTTGAATTTAGGCCAAGAATGGAATTCATTTGAATGAGCACATGGCATACAATATTTGGGACCTGCATTCAAAGAAATGATTTGTTTTCATCTTTTATGATTCATTTTATTCATTTAAATACATTTATATTTGTACACACACACACACACACACACATACACAGAATTAAGAAAGTGTCTGATTTTGGACCCATTGCCATTTAAGCATTTATATAAGGCTCTCCGCCAGAGTGTTTATGCTAAATTGCATATCTATTGAGTACAGACAGACATCCAGTTTGCGTCTGCCCAGAATCAATCCTTTTAATTGCCATGGGCGAAGTGCTGGTCTTTCTGTGTAGTATGTATGATTCATCCTTGGCTAAGGTTTTGAAGAAAGGAATGAAGGTTACACCAAAGCCTCCCTTTGGGTAAGGCTTGGGCCAGGGAAGGAATGTCTGAATCCTTTCTTTCTTCTTTCTTTGCAGTGCTGGGCATGGAACCCAGAACTTTTGCACATGTTAAACTTTTTCTTTAGTGAAGAATTTTTCTCTTCTATGAGTTGGTGTGGACAGCGCCTCCATCTGTCAACGTAGTTCACCCACCAACAGGAGACAGTGAACAGCACAGCTCTCCTGGAGATTTTCAGGAATAATACTCAGCTGTAGGAGCTAGAAGGGCATGGAGGAAATTTGCATACAATTTGCATAAGATGTGGGATCTGTTCATAAAACTATATTGGCTACTTTCAAGTGATCTTCAGGTTCATTTGTTATTGCTGCACTGAGCGGTGGCATTTTGATTTTATCCTGTCTTCCTTCCAACTTATCACCAGAATTAACATAAGGAACAGAATCGGGCAATAGAGTGGGGAAAGAAAGCAGAGCCCACAGAAAGATGGAGAAGGGTAAGCCTCCTTCTCTCTACCCTCCATTAACTCTCTATGGGCCACCGGCTGTGTACAATAGTGCTGAGACACCAGGCATGTTTTTCCTTGATGGTCTTTACATTCTGCAGATGTGGACTCAGCTCCTCAAGACTCTGTACTTGGTATTTGCTCTGCCTGAATTGACCTTCCTCCAGGTAGTCATTTGGCTCATTGTCTCCAAATTAGAGTCGCCAGATTTAACAAATAAAAATTTGGAGCATCCAGTTAAATTTGAATTACAGGCCCACAATGAATTTATTTATTTATTTGGGGGGTACCAGGAATGGAACTCAGAGGCACTCAGACACTGAGCCACAACCCCAGCCCTATTTTGTATTTTATTTAGAGACAGGGTCTCACTGACTTGTTTAACACCTTGCGTTTGCTGAGGTTGGCTTTGAACTTGAGATCCTCCTGCCTCAGCCTCCTGAGCTGCTGGGATTACAGGCATGCACCACCATGCCCAGCTATACAATGGATTCATTTTGTGTAAGTATGTTTCATCCACTATTTGGGACATAGTTCCACAAAAAGAAATGATTCTTGCTCTGAAATTCAGGTTTAACTGGGCATCCTGTGTTTAATTTGTATTAGTCCATATTTCACATCACACATGTCACTTGCTATGATAGTATTTCTTTTCTGACCATTCTCAATATAAAAGAGGCCTTCCTGTAGCTTTTTCTAACTTGCTCTGCTTTATCAGTGAATTCATAGTATGTATTAATTTGTATTCATAGTATTTGCCTGAAGTAAAATTAATTTCTTCATTTGACATAGCAGCAAGCATCCTAGAAGGGCATAGGTGGTGTGTTTAGATGAATAGAATTTAAAAGGGTAAAGTTGGACCTCATTTCCATAGTTTCAACGTTCGAGAAATCAACCAACCACAGACTGAAAATATTTGGAAAAAAAAATTGTGTCTGTACTAAACATGAACAGACTTTTTTTCTGTCATTATTCCTTGAACAATACAGTATAATAACTATTTACATAGCATTTGCATTGTATTTGGTATTATAAGTAGTCTAGAAATGATTTAAAATATATAGGAGGATGTGCACAGGTCATATGCAAATACCGTCCTTTTCTGTAAGGGATTTGAGCACCCATGGATCTGGGCATCCGAGAGGGTCCTGGAATGAATCCCTGGTGGATACCAAGGAATAACAGTATTTGCAAGGTGGGGCATCATTAAGGGAAACCATGAACTGATAAAGCAACCTGAGTTAGGAAGATAGAGGTGCCACAACTATAGCACAGCCTACAGGGGCCAGGGGACCATCAGCCACCAGCACTGTGATTGCAGAAGAAGGACGTGTGACAGGAGCTGGGGGCAGAGTCAGAACAATGTCGTAGCTGCAAAGGGAGGCCATCAGGGAGAGAGCTGAGCCAAAAAAAACCCCATTTCCCTAGGGGCAGAGGGACCGATTGAAACTGTCCAGAGAGTTTAGTATCCAGGGACCATCGAATGGGTAGAGAAGGTGAAGGAGCAGATTTGAAGAGGCTAATGGCAAACACCCACCTGCTTGGACATTCTCAACTCCCCCAGTAAAGGAAAGCTCTATGGTGACCCCGACTTTAGTCTGTCCCTTCTCTGTCTGCATCCGCTAAGTGTCTGCCGTAGAGCAGAGCTTAATGAGCACTTGGTGAAGTCGTGAATATATCATGTATCCAGCTAAGACGTGGCTGGCTTTGGTGAAACAGGAAAGGCTAGGAGCCCTGCTTCCTGCTTGTCTGGGTCAAGGTGAGGCCATCACTTAAGAGAAAATAGCTGTGCTAGGTTCTAGGCAGAGTTCAGCCCATTCCATGTAGCTATCAAAGGGTAAGAGCACAGACGGTGAGAACAGTCTGGAAAGACAGTCCACCTAACAGAAGCATCTGACATCAGGCCATCTGGATACAACGGAGCTGTTCCTCAGAGAAGGTTGGAATCCTGCCAAGAAGCACAAAGGAGCAATTGTGTTTAGAAATGTAGGCAGGTGACAGTGACCAAGGAGGTGGACAGCAAGTAGCACCTTTCCAAAAATTGGGCTCTAGGGTGCAAGTATAAGGGTGAATGGAGAGCACAATGGAGGACCAAAGTCCCAAACAGATGGGTACCCTCACTCTTGGGACTGGGACTATGGTGCCCTAATTAGGGATCCAGTTACCAGAGATCAGCTAGAAATTAGAGAGAGCGTCTCATTATCCAGGTGGAAATAAGGTGATCAGGCTTGAATTTGAGGTCAGGAGTGGCCTTGCATTTATGCTGAGCCACGTTGATGGACTTCATCACCTGACACTCCACTGAGGATGAGAAGATGGCACCACCAGGTGGGGCATCCCACACCTTGGAAATGGAAGGAAATAAAGAGATAACAAATAATTATTGAGTGCTCTGCAGTATTTATATCTTATCATGAACTATTCAGTCACTCACTGCAGTACACAGTATTGTCCCATGAGGAAGCTGACTCTTAGGTTCAGAGCCTGCCACAAAAATCTATTGAATGGCTTTCTTTGTGTTCTTCTTGAGAAAAGAAGAATCCAGAAAAAAAAAGCTACTTTTCTTTTTCTACTTACTTGTACCCATTTCTGATGAAATGAAGCAACACATTGAAACACATTGGACAATGAAAGTTCTTTCTTTCTTAGACAGATTAAGGGATGACAGAGCACAAGTGTATGTGTTCAAAGGATGGATTAAAAGATTTCCTGCCACTGATTACAGGTGATTTATGGAAAGACATATTTCATTATATTGCATTAAGGAGATAATGATACCCCCCAGTAGCCCAATCTGTTGTCAGGAAGGAAAACTCAGTGTACAGATGGGTCATGGGCTGTCTTGACAATTAGGATCTTAGGCTCTTTAAAAATGGAATGGTGTATTTGCAACTTAAAGTCTGGGGAGCACTGGGATTGGGAGTTTAGATTCAGCTCAAGAAATAACCTTCCAAATCAATCGACATAATTTTTGGGATCTTGGATGACATTTCAAAGGCTTCCATTTTACCATTCACTGCCTGTAAAACCAAAGTACACTTGTCCCCTTAACCCTAAACTGGGCCTTTTTCTCCCCCTTCCCCAAGAGGAAAATCAATTGAAAGGGAATTTTTTTTTAAAGTAAAATATCTGCCCAAGGCATTGTCAACTCAAAGTAGCCACCTTAACACTCCAATCCTCCCATGGCTTATAAACAATTAGAGAAAACAAGCATTAAAAGTGGCAGTGATGGAAACAATGATTATTTGGTCTTGTAGAAAACCATTCATCTGAACTCTTTCACACTAATCAAGATAGATTACGTTTTAGAAAGATCTCTAATTACGTTCCTGTTAATTATTTATATTCACCAAGTGTTTGGTGATTGTTCCTTGCTGAGTGGCCTCGTGAGGTATGTCGGGGTATTAAATATGGATGCACACATCTGGCAGCTGTGGACGGGAGCTGGACTCCCCACTCTACCCTGGGCTTCATCACTCATCCCCAGCCCAGGTCTTACTGCATGTCACATTAGTATGATTTTAGCATCACTGGCCAAGGCAAATCCATCACAGGAAACCTGTGTCTCTACCTCTTGCACTCAGAGCAGACATTACTAATCTACACTGGAATTACCTGGCTGAGCTTGCTTCTTAACACAATGCTCCAAGCAATTCTCTAATCGATTGGTTTTTATCTCCTGTGCCATTTCATACTTATCATCCAATATCCACACGTAGAGTCCCTTAGTGGGATGAGCTTGTTGTTACCGCTCAAGATGGCTCATTCCATCCCTGACTCTGATGGCAAGCAGAGTTCTTTTAAAATACCTCCCAGTAATATAATTTATAGGTGACCAAATTTCTGCCTCTTCCTTATCCCTGTATCTTTCTTTTTCTTACATACTCCGTTTTTCCTTTTTTTTTTAACCTCTTTTTGTACCTGTTGGATTGATGATATCAACTCCAGGCAGAAAGAAAACATAACCTGACTGCTTGTATTTTATAGGTTCTATTTTATCTTTAATCTATTCAAGTTTTAAAAATAAGCTATCTCTGTTGTAGTTTTTGGCAACACTGATGATCATTCAGGCAGGAAAACAAAGGCTCTCAAAACTGTTCTTAAAACGATGACAGAAGGTCACCAGGAGGGCCCCAAGATGAGGAATTAGAAAGGAATTCAGACTTGAAACTTGAGCTGCATTTTGAAAGGCTAGGAGGAGCATTTCCAACAGGAGAGCCTGGGGAGTAGTCTGCCAGGGAAGAAGTGGGAGGGGCGACCTTGGTTGCCCGTGCAAGGTCCTCTGGAAATGAAAGCTCCTGGACTCCTTAAACCACTGGACTTAAACTTCTGGACCCCATTCTCTGTCCATAGAACGGAGGTGGGGTGAGATGGCGAGAATTTATATCTCTAACAAGTGTCCATACGTTCTGATGCTGGTGGTCCCCCTACTTTGAGAAGCCCTGTTGTGACCTTAGCATGCTTGTGTGCTCCCATCCCTAAAAGGTGATGTCTTTTTTTTTATGTCTGGCTTGTTTTCTGAACAGTGAGCATGGGGAAAAAATGAAGATGAACATAATTCTTCAAGTTAAAAAAAAAACATGAATGTCTGTGAGTGTGACAAGGTGATTGGCATCAGCTGGGCAAATGTGGACTTCCAATGGGTACAATTGGTGACTGTCAGCTTGGAGGCCCCAGGGGTGGAAAGAGAAAGCACAACTCATAAAGGATGCGATGAGGAGATTGCATAGGGAAGCAGGAGGCAGAGTGGGGTGCAAACCAACCCCCCTCCACCGAAGGTCTGCAATGGACACTGGGATTTGGGGCTCTGACTGTGCAGGAATCTATAATATGGCTTGTGCATAAGATTCACCCTCACATTGCAAGGTACAGGGCTCTGTGCACCTCCCTCTCCCCTGCTGATGAGAGACAGTACTTCTTTGACTTATTTCACTGGACTTCTTAACAGCCATTCAACCTAAGGTTTCTTTATGTTCCTTTCTCCATGTCTTCAGTTCTCATTGTACCTGCCCTTTAATGGAATTCCAGATTAAATAATCCTAATACTTCAATCCTATAAACCAACACTATTTTGTCAACACTAGTGCAATGAATAATATGTTACTTTAAAATAAGATCATTCTGTGCATTTTGTGCCTCAGCGTGGTGTTTGGTATGATGAAGCAATTCATAAGCAATTAGCCCATCCCTGTGAGTCATTCTTTACCTGTCAATCTGTAGAGTTAGATGCACTCTCCATGAGCCTCCTAACTTGAAATCTGGAATTTCATTTTGCCAAGCAATTCTTTCCTTCTCTCAAATCTGATTTTTTTTTACATCCCATGTATTTATACAACAAAAGAAGATGATGCAGATTCATCAAAGAGAGGGAAGGGAGATAGAAGAGGCGAAGGAGCCGCACAGAGAAGAGGAAGGGATATGAAGAGATGAAGCAGCAACATTTTGTTAGGTTTGCTTTGGGGACTTTTATAAAGGACACATTGGGTTCCTAATGGACAACATTTATGAAACTAAGAAAAACCCTAAGTAAACCCTCTAGCCTCACTTGGTTTCAGTTATTAAAGATGGCTAATTCTGGAGGTCACACAGCTGAGCAACATGTTATTAATCTCCCACTAGCTCTACTGTGAGTGACACCCCTGACATGGGGGTCATGATGACAATGGTTGCCTGGGTTACTTTCCGAGATCTTGAAGTCCCCTTTGTCAAAACCACTGACTGTTTATTTGCACCAATATTTCGTGTAAACTTTTTGACACCAGGGGACCAGAAACACCACCTGCAGATCACAATATTGAGACCATTTTCTGAACACATGCCCATGAAGAAGCCATGAAGATTGACTCCCCTGGGCAGCCCACTGTTGACTTCATCTTGGATGAATTTTCACCCTACTTCTTTATCTCATCAAGATGCCCAGACCTATCTATGCTCAGGGATGCAGACTTGAGACTTGGGCTTCCATCCCCAGGCCTGACCACCTTGTGAGCAAACTCTTTTGCAAAAACTCATTGTTCAATAATTGGCAGACTGTGGGGATGGAAAGATGGGCCTGGCTTACCAGCGTCTGCAGGATTTTATTCTGGCTTGCTTTTCTTGGAGGGAACCTTGGGAGGCACGTGAATGTTCATTCCTCTGAGCAGAGGATTTTGAGAAGCCACATGCCTTCTCACAGAAGGACTGGAACGGGAGACTGTCCTGTGCATGCAGGTGGGTTTATTTATTTTTTCTTTTGGTCTAGATTGAAGGGCTTTCATACAGGAACCTCATTCAATATCATTCCCATATCACATTCAAGACTTTCTACCCAGAGCGGATTTGAGCTAGTATTGTGAAAAATCTGCTGCCCACATATCTCAACAGAGGGACCATGTATCCTAAACAAGGAGGGAAAACTGCCATTCAGGAGTTGAGTAGAAGAGAAAATATCCTTAAAATTTTGCAGAAATTGGGGCTGGGGATGTGGCTCCTAAGCGGTAGCGCGCTCGCCTGGCATGCGTGCGGCCCGGGTTCGATCCTCAGCACCACATACCAACAAAGATGCTGTGTCCGCCGAAAACTGAAAAATAAATATTAAAAAATTCTCTCTCTCTCTGTCTCTATCACTCTCTCTTTAAAAAAAAATTTGCAGAAATATTTTCTGCACTCTATTTTTTATTTTTGAAGAAACACTTGTTTTTGTTTGTGGCTCTTTTATTCGTCAGATCTTTTATTCATTTCTCTCTATTTCTGTGCTTTCAGTACAGCTATTTCTGTACTTCTTAACCAATTTCCCCAATCTCAACGAATATTTGACTATCTCAACAACATGGATTACGTAGGAGATTGCATTTTTGCTCCTTGATTCTACCAGAGCTTCTTCCCCTTTCTCTGAGTACTGAAGTGCTACCAAATAGATATCTTTTTCTGTAAAATTAAAGCAGGTTTTCTTTGGTTTTGCTGTCAGCATTCATGCCATCCCTTAAGCGAACTGGGGATGCTCTCCGTTCTTCCAAAACTCCCGTCAAGGCATGCTAATCAGTATGGTTTGTTTTCCAAAGTTCTTCTTTTTATTCCCTCTGCCTGGCTAATTACAAACGAGTCCTAAATACATTGCAGGCCAAAGAAATCAGAAGAGGCCAAAGACACCAGTGAACTCTGACAAGAAGCCTCTCTGTGCTCACTTCTTTTAGTCACTGGGCTTTTGTGGTTGGGGACAGCTGCTGCAGAGAGGGAAACAGGACATCTTGGGCCTCGGGGGACATGCCAGCTGCAATACATTAAGCTTTTTACTTGAAATCTCAGGCGCTTATCTTTACTGAAGATTCTCCTGAGTAAGGAGAAGTGTGCTTAATATTGCAAATTCTCCTTTGCCACTCTTTTGCCTGGTGTCGTCTTCTCTTGTTGAAGCTCCTTTCTCCTCTCTTCTCCACCCTTCTAGCAAGCAAACCCGGCACATGTTTGGCCCTGAGTCAGCTCTTCTTTGGGTGTAAGAGTCTTGGCACTTGTGCCTCAGTTTTGGCTGCAGGAAAGAACATTTTTCAATAACATTGCTGAAATGCTGCTTTCTCTACTCGGTGCTTTCTCTGGCAAAAGGATTTGCTGGGACTAGACCCAAAGCAAATGAAAAAAGGGGAGAATGGCTCCCGGAGGCAAGATGCCAGTTCTTCTGCTTTGGTGTTTCTGTTGCTCATCATTTCTCTTTCCAAGTCTCCAAGCCGTCCCCCTAGAGCATCTTTGTATTTCTCATGAGAAGAGCTAGTCTCCCTCACACCAAATCGCTGAAACTCACTTTGACAGTACTGTCTTCTTGTGTCCAGCATCTAGGATGCAACAGCCTGGGTGCCAGGAAAAGGCATCCTTCCCGGTTGCTGGGTCCAGCCACATGAACTGGCCAATTTGACCAAGATCCCTACAGAAATGGGACTTCCCAGGACTAGGTGCTGTTTGTTATTTTACTCATTCTATTTACAAATCATATTTTATTTGCACTGGAAGTTCTAATCTTTGTAGCTTTTATTTTTTTAAGGTGATAGACTTTATATTTTGAGCAGTTTCAGGTATTTAAAACTATTCAGTGTGAAGTATAGAGTTCCTAGCTTTACCTCTATCTCACTTTTCCCTAATATTAGTTCCTTATTATTAGTGCTGTGCATTTGTTCTGTGTATGTGACAACTTTCGTCATTATCCCAGAGTTCTTGAATGATCTTATATTCCCTATTCATTCTTTTTACTCTTCCTGTTGTTTTTGGAAGCTTCTGTTGGTATATCTATAAACTCACTGATTTCCCCCCATTTTGACTGTGTTTAATTTACTGATAAGTCCATCAAAGCAACACATTTCTCTCTCTCTCTCTCTTTTAAAAATTTCTAGCATTTCTTCTTGATTCTTTTTTAGAACTCCATCTCTCTGCTTACATTATGATCTGTCAACCTTTTCCATTACCCCGCTTAGCATGTTAATCATACTTACTTGAAATGCTGGGTCTGGTTATTCCAATATTTCTGCTATGGGTGGGTATGGTTCTGTTGATTGCTGTCTTCTCCAAATGATGTTTTTTTTTTTTTTTTAATCTTTTAGAAGCCTTACTGGAAAGACATATGCTGTGGGGTTAGGATGTATTTAATATTTACTATCACTATAGATGTCAGAGGCTAAAATTTCCCCTTGTTTTTCTTGTTTTTATTTCCTGTGTTTTCATTGAATATTTGTAGAGCTTATTAAATCAGGTCTGAGACATACCCTTCTTTGGTTGTATTATCCTGGTATTATTTAGGGGCTCTATTGATATGGCAGTAAGGTGTGGGACAGAAGAATCTTTCTATATGTATTTTAATGATCCTGTGCCCTAGGCTGTGACCCTTACCCATCCTTCTCAGATTTGCCACCTTCCACCATTTCCAGCATAGACGACAGACCAGGTAATGGGGTGGAGTTGGATATGTCCCTTTGGCTGTATTTGTCAGGTTCTGGTGAAACCTCAGAGAATTATGCTCAGTAAGATGGTTGTTCTAAGTTTTATAAGATGATTTTTTTCTCTCCTCTTTATTATAAGAACTGGTAAGGATTCTGAAGTAAAACCCACAAAAGTTTCAGATCCCTGAGATCCCCACCTGGTGGAAGTTTTACCTCTCAAATTGCCAACAATGGGCATGTTTTCCTACCCCTTGAAACAAATTTCTAGAGAAGAGCCCACTTCTGGGCTTCTGCTGTCCTAACTTGTTATTATCTGCATCTGCTTGTGTGATTTTTTTTTCCCCTTTTTCTCCCCCAGGGAGAGGGATAGTAGCAGGGATTGAACACAGGGGAGCTTAAACACTGAGCCACATCCCCATCCTTCCTTTTTTTTTTTTTTTAAGACAGGGTCTTGCTAACTTGTTTAGGGCCTCGCTAAATTGTTGAGGCTGGCTTTGAACTCACAAGTCAATCCTCCTCCCTCAGCCTATTGAGCCACTAGGATTACAGGTGTGTACTACCATGCCCAGCCCATTTTACTTTTTTTTTTTCCTTAATTGTGTGATTTACAGATTTGGGGCAGCAGTTTGCCCTTTTATCAGGTGGATTCAAGGACAGTTGATTTTCCTTTCATTCAGGTTTTGTCTTCTGTAAGGATGGAAGTGATAACTTCCCAGCCTCAGATATGCCGTGCTGGACTCAGAAAGCCCTCTTACAGCTTTAATTTTTTTTTTTTTTTGAGAGAGAGAGAGAGAGGGAGGGAGGGGGAGGGAGGGAGGGAGAGAGAGAGAGAATTTTAATATTTATTTTTTTTTTCCAGCGGACACAACATCTTTGTTTGTATGTGGTGCTGAGGATCGAACCAGGGCAGCACACATGCCAGGTGAGCATGCTACTGCTTGAGCCACATCCCCAGCCCAGCTTTAATATTTCTTACAAAGTTAATTTATGTCCACATCATTAAAAAAACAAATCCCATCTTGGAAGCAGTTTTAGGTATCTGAAATTCATATTCATTTTAGAAAAAGTCTGTGTTTCACCTGGATGAATAGAAGTGCCATTCAAGAAATGTTTTAATGGTAAGAAATTTTGTGTGTGTGTGTGTGTGTGTGTGTATATACATATATATTTATATATAATATATAACTATTATATCATAAATATAATATATGAATATAATTGTATATTTTATATAGTTATATATTTATATATATTTACTATAAATATTATTTTCTAATATAAAATACTAATAATTTTTTGGGGGAGGGAAGTGGGGATAGAATAATCTTTATTTCTCCATCTGCCCCTGGAGAAAAATATTAAGAATTGAGAACTTTCATGTTATCGTATCATTTCCTCTGGTAGGCAATTTTAGCAATTTAATTCTTATTCTTTAAGTAATATTATTTTTATTAGTGCATTTTAGTTATATATAATATTGGGGTTTATTTTGACATAATTATAAATTCATGAAGTTCAATTTGCTGCAGTTCAGTCCCCAGTACTTCCCCTTTCCCTCCCCACCTCCCTCTTCCTATTTCCTTTCCTCTATTATACCATTCTTTCTTCTATTTATTTATATATATATTTTAAAAATCAGTTCATAATAGATAGACCTAAAGGTGAAATCATGGTGTTATATTCATATATGTACAAAGGAGAGTTTGGCAGGTTTCATTTCACCATTCCTTCCTTTTCTCCTCTCTGCTCGCGGCCACTCAGTCCCCTTCCTCCGCTACACTGATCTCCTGTCTATTTTCATGGGGTCCCCCACCTTTCCCCCTTCATTTTGAACTAGTTTCCTCAGATGAGATAACATTTGACCCTTGACTTCCTGAGCCTGGCTTATTTCACTTAGCATGATGTTCGCCAGTTCCCTCTATTACTAGCAAATGCCATAAATTCATTCTTCTTTATGTGTAACATATTTTGACTTAAATACAAATTTCTTCCTTTTTTCTGAGTTTTACCTACCACAGTTTTAATGATCTTAGGTTCTAGTTGCTACCTGGGTAGGGCAGACCTGCTCTAGGGTCCTCATAGACCTCGAGTCGCCCTGAAGGCACCACCTCCTTCTTGGTCCCCACATTCCACCTGCTTTCTTGCTTCCATTGCTCCTGTCTGGCTCCTCATGCTCTGGCATTGAGTGATAGTCTGGTACTTTGACTTCTGTGCCATCCAGTAATATTGATGGGGCGTGCTGTGAGCTAACAGCCATAACAGCCTTGAAGTTTTTCCATATAATTTGTGCTTTTAATTCTAGCAAAAGGGAAAAAGGTATAAAACAGTAGGATTGGGTACTTCTAGAAAAGCACACAGCAGAGATCAGGAAATGATCCTTTGTCCTTCTTGGAACCATGCCTGATGTCTTGACAGAGACTCTGGCTGGGCAAGGAATGGAAGGGAGAGAGACTGTAATGGTGATGGGGTAGGTTTTGGAGCAGTGTAGAAATAGTTCTGGGTTGTGGAGGGCAGGGTGGTCCTCATGGGGAGGATGGGAGAAGAACATGCAAAGCAGGTCAGACACAGGAATACAAAATGAGATGGCCAGGAGGAAGCCAGGAGCTTCTCTCCTGCAGTGACCATAGAATTCAGGTGTGTGTGGAACAGTGACAGGTGGCCTGAGGATTCTGCATGAGTGCAGGTGTTTACATGAGGACATTCACCACTGACTCAGTGTCAAATTGGTGTTTATGGAGGTTTGAGCGGGATAAGGGATACCCTACCTGTAACTGGCAGTTTCAGCTAAGGAGCTGTGTTTAAGTAGGTAAGTGTCCCATATATACTTAAGATGAGATTCTAAGGACGGAAGAGTAGTTCAACTTCAATCCTATTCACAAGTAGAAGATTAACCCAAATTAGATTAGCCAAATATTCTGGCCCTGTTTTTAATACTGCTACAAATAGAGTATTTTTTTAAAAAAATAGTCTGAAATGCTGGGAATCAGAAGTGCTTAGAATTTTAGATTTTTTTTTTGTATTGAAAGATTTGCATATATATAATGAGATATCTTGGGGATCAGACCCAATTCAAAACACTAAATTCATTTATGTTCACATGAACCACATTTAAATAGCCTGAAAGTAAGTTTACACAATGTTTTTAGGGTACCTGCTTTTTGACAGTGACCCATTACATGAGGAGACCAGGTGTAGAATTTTCCATGTGGAGTGTCATGTTGGTGCTTAATGCATTTTGGAAGTTGGAGCATTTGAATTTTGAATTTTTGAGTTAAGGTTGCTCAACTTCCATTATTAATATGTTCTATAAGTACATTAGCTCTGTTTGGTGACTACATTTATTGTTAATTCATATTAAACTCATAGTATACTAAAATTTATGGTATTCGTTTTATATGCAGAAGTTGAATTAAGTCTTGGGGCCATAGCTTGAACCCTAGAGTCAGAGTGTTTGGTTTGACTTTTGCTCCCTTTCACTTTTGTCCTCTCGTTAGTAAATTGCAGGGTAGTAACATCAGCAGTTTACACACGGATTGTGAGGATAAATTACTTGCTAGTAACATTTCAAGTGATTTTTGTTCATTGCTGCCATCTCAATATTTGGGGAGCACGTCACATCTTATTCTACTTTGTGCTGATAGGAAAGAACGTGACAGCCTGGGTGATTTATTATACCCAAAAATGTATTTGGCTCCTGATTCTGGAGTCTGAGAAGATCAATAAAAAGGGTCACCCTTGGTGAGGGCCATTGTGCTGGGTTACAACATGGGAGATGGCAACAGGTGGGTGGTGAGTGGTGGGGCTGGACACACTTTTATAATAAACCCACTTCTCAGTAAGGAACACAGTAACTTCAATAGCATGACTCCAGTCAAGAGCCCTGTGACCTAAGCACCTCTCGAAGGTTCCTGGTCCCAGCACTGTTGCACTGGGGACTAAGTGCCCAATGCATAGACTTTGGGGTATGCGCAGACTACAGCAAATTGGCTTTAGGGTTTTTCATATTGTATTGCTATTTCTTTTTTACCTCTTACTTGTTCAACTGTGGCCACTCTTGAAAGTTCGACTTTCTTACTAATGACCATCTGCCCAATTCCTGGCACATTGTAGGGGCTTACATCATTGCTGCTGAGGGTAGAAAGGAAGGAGAAAAGTTATCCTGGATTTCTTTGAGATGTTAAAAACAACATATTACACACAACCAACACAATTTGTTTGAAATATGAATCAGACTAGCATTCCTTAATTACAACTGGAGTCTTTAATAAAAAAAAGATACAGAGAAAGATAAAAAAGGATAAAAAGAAATTTTGAATAGATGGAAAAGACCTACTATTGTATAAACATGTGAAGGTAAAATAACTTTTAAAAGAGTTACTGTCACCTGCAGGAAGTGACAACTGATTGGTGAGCTTTAGACATCAACACTTCAACTGTGGTGGTCTGAATGTACCCAAATGGGGCCCAGTAGCCAATGTCAAGGACCTGACAACCTAGGGATGAATATCCAATAAATCAGAAATTTATGTGCTCTCTCACACACTCTGCCTTGCCATTTCCTGTAATTCTCTGTACTATGAACTTAATCCGAATTATGCCAATCCAAACTACATATCAAAATAAAGAAAAGTAAATTAGAAAAGGCACCATGTCTCTTTTGCCCCCAATCAAGTTAGCAAAGAGAATGAAGACTGATGGAAAATCTAAGTCCCTTCAGCCTGTTGTTTAAAATAATAATAAGGCAGGTTGATTTAAAGACACGGGGAAAACCAAGTGTCATCTCATAATCTTCTCTGCATATTTATCAAGAGAGAACTGGATTAATCCTTAATTTAAACCATCAAACAAAATTAATCAAATTGCAAGCCTGCTGTCATCTTTACCCTTTTAGTCCTTGGTGATGGTTAAATTTAAAATGAGCTCTGTTAAATAAAGTGAACAAAATTTAAATATTGCAGTTTTCCCATTATACTTATTTTGAATGTTTGAAACAACAAACAGCATGGGTTGACATTTGCATATCTGCACAGCATTAATAATCACAAAGATGGAACAGATCAGCAAATGGTTCAGGAGGCAGGTAAATCCCAAGTCCATAGATGCTGAGATGGATTTGTACTATATTCTTAGCATTATTTTATGTTAGGAGGTCACTTTTCTGTATAAAATCTGCTTTCAGTTCTGACATTTAAAAAAAATCCATCAAAACTGCAAGATGAAAATATAATCGAACTTCAAACAAAACTCTGGTATTAGAGGAAATGTAAGTAAATGAAGGATTTCCTACATTCTAAAACAATTTAATAGTATGCATTTATATAGTTAATACCAAATTATCAGTAAAAATATGATTTTCTACTACATAAAAATCATATAGAACTTTCATGAACTTGTTTATTACACAAAAGCTGAACATCTTCCTTTATGACTTGGTCCAATAAGAAGCAATTATTAAAAATCCACAGCCGACTGACTAGTGTCGGGATTCTGGATGTGAAACTAAAATAATTATACAGTTATTCCATTAAAGGATTTTAAAAGCCTGGGATAGTAGACAAGTTGTGTATCACAACTAGAGGAATTTGAGAAGATAAATTTCCTCAAACAATAGCAACTCACATAGTTTTCTTCTTCTTGCATCCACATCTTATGATTACTTACTTATTTTAGCTCATCAGCAACTAGATATTCCCTGTTAGAAATGCCAGAGATGTGCATGTGGTGGGATTGGCCTGGGGCTGAGGGTGGAAGGCAGGAGCATCTCTTGAGCTTCAGCTGTGCCTGGTACTATGCTACATGGCTGATCTCATTCATCCACACACATGACCGTGCAGAGGCAGTAGTATCCTTAAACCAGGATCACTATGGAAGTCAAAGAAGGTAACTTAACTCAGAAATTCATAGCAAAGACAAAATTGGAATCCTAGTCCGATATGGAGCTCACCCAGTCACTGACATTTCCAAGGTTTGAAAATTGTCATGATCATTGTCCTCACTATCAACCAACTCTCTCTTGCTAGGGCATGATGTATTCCAGAAATCTGCAGGCATCTTTCACACACACACCATTTCATGGTTGCCAGAGGGGGTCCTCACTATTTACATCTGACTGTAGAAGTCTGAATCTCAGAGACTTTAATCGCTTTAAAAAAACCATACAACACTGCACCTGGATGAGCTGGATGAGGATTTACTTCTGTTCTCCCCCAACACACATATGTTGCTCCAATCTATTTGGCTCTGAATCCTAAGTTCTGTCCTGTGAATTTTACTTTCTTTTTGTTTTTATTTTTTTATTTTTAATATTTATTTTTTTAGGTGTAGATGGACACAACACAATGCCTTTAGTTTTATGTGGTGCTGAGAATCGAACCTGGGTCCCGCCTGTGCTAGGTGAGGGCTCTACCGCTGAGCCACAATCCCAGCCCCGTGAACTTTACTTTCTTTTATCGTATGCCTTCACCATGCTCATCTACTAGTTTATTTTTTTGTTCTTTGTCTTCTCAAAATATTGAAATCAACTAAATATATGGTAGTTGCTTACTTGCAAGCTAGAGTCTACTTGCATGGTTCCATTGGCAGTCCTGGGACTTCACAGAGGAACGCTGCAGGGCTGGGGGTTAATGTTCATAATGGCACTGGATCTGTGTAAGATACAGAGGGAGCCTGGCCTTGTGGTTCTCCACTTACAATTTCCAAGGGAAAGAGACTTTCATCCCTTCTTCTGCTGCACTGGGTCTTCCCAAACCTGGGGGAGGGGGTGAAAGGGTGGTGGTTAAACTTGAGTCCGTTGGTGATAAGGATTTCAAGGGCAGGAGTTGATGCATTTTGTGGAGCTTCTTTGTGGACACAGGTATCTGTCACTCTGTTACTGGAAGCACTTGGGCTGTACAGAAAGATTGAAGACATTGATGTGTCATCAGAGAACAGGAAATTATAAAAGGCTGATAGAAAAAGGGATAGAGAGGGATAGAGAATTGTATAGGAACCTATTTATGGGGCTGAAAGTATTTCATATTTCAGATATTCATTGTGCAGGGAAGACTCATTGCATGAAGAAATCTCAAGCCAAGCACCATCCTAGACGATATCATAAGGCAAGAGGGAGAAAAGCACTCTCCATGTGAGTATTTGTAGGTATGTTGAGGAATGTGTTGTCTTCTAGAGAGGACCAGGCTCCTGCAGAGGTTGGCAGGTGAAAGGAACTTGAGGTTGTAGCGTGTTGTGGGGTGCTTTGCAAGGAGGGGAGCAATGAGACAGGAGTCATCAGAGAATAATATGCCAAATGGGGCTTCCATCTTGGGGCAAAGAACAAGGGAAATAGAAATATGTGACATGGGACGTTATCAGGACAAAATGTTATAAAAAATAATAATCACCAGTCCCTAAGTGGGAGAGAGGTTCTCAGATTTCTGTGAACTTGACTGTCTTCGTCTGTTTTTATATTATGTTTGTAAAATAGAATATCAGAGAAAGGGTATGTTATAAGCAATAGGAGTTCATTTGTTTCAAGATTTTGGAGGCTGGGAAGTCCAGGACTGAGGGCCCAGGCAGGTCTTCCTGCTGGGTCGTGACATGGCCGAAGACAGCCCATGGTGAGATAGCACCTTCACAGGATGGTAACTTACACACTTCTTCAATCACCGCCTAATCTATCAATGAGGAAGGTGAACCATGACTTAATGATCTCTTAAGGGTTCTCAACCTTGCTGCCATTTCCACATGAGTTTTGGAGGAAATAGTCAAACCTTAGAGATGGGTCAATTGTGTTAACCAGAGGTTCCTTGCTGTTCTGGAAGGAGTCACTTCTGTTCTCACTTCTGTTCTCTATTCCTTCTCCCAGTGTGTAACTCAGAGTTACCTTGGGATCCTGGGGGTGGGTTGGATGGGGATGTAAACAAAAAACCTTCTCAATTGCATCCCAGACCCTGATTCTCCACTCTGTCTGCTCAGGCTGGTAAAGAAGAATTTCTGCTGTTATATCCACGATGCCTTACATTTCTATGAAAAAGGAGAGGTAGATTTAAAAATATTCCCAAGATTATTTTTCTCTTTCTTTTAGGTTAAATTGTACACATTTAACCCAAATAGTTTTGTTTTGAAATTTTTATTTCGTTCCAAAATAAAAATCGCTTGTATGTTTTCTTGGAAAGACTATTTTCATAGGTGGGAAAGAAGGTTGAAAAGATTCTGAATTTCTTAACATATGGTTTCAGTATCCCATAGGAACTTGTCTGAAGGTCAAATTGAGAAGAAAGAAAATCTACTATAGGGAGCGGTCTTAGTAACTTTCCTGACTTGAAGCAGACAAAATAGCTTGTCATCTAACAATGTCAGAGCTCTCAAAAGATAATTTTTGGTTCATCTTAGCTAAGCAAAAGTGGCTACACGCCTTCTAGAGGTTCTAGGAAGCCCTCAGAAACTGTCTCAGAGAAGTGCATGTTCCAGACATGAACCATGGGTGGAAAGAGAGACAGCAGCGTGGCTAGCTGCCTGGAGCACCCGGGGGAAAGGGCTTCACCCTGCCAATGCTATTGGTATTTTCAAGTTCTTGAGAAAATCTAGAGGGAGCGTGCCTCCTTGCTCTCTTGATTTACGGAGATGGAATTCATAGCATCCTCTGGCTTTCTTTCTTTTCTCTCATTCTTTAAGATGTGACTGAAATCAATACAAGAGTGCAGAAGTCATCTGATGGATGTCTCCAAAGGGGGCGTGGATACATTTCCTTTTTTGAAGAACATGTTCACATACACATTAAGTATTGACAGGCAACTGGCAGCAAAGGTCTGTAAGTTTTGCATCTCCAACCTTCCGAGCTCTTTTCATCACTTTGGTATCTTAACTTAAGACCAACATGCCTTCTGGTAATTTCCAGAGCCTCATGGTCATACATTGAGCCTTTACACATCATACACACACACACATCCACTACTTTCAGCATAGAAATCTTTATACATTATACATTAATCAAGTGAGCATATTTTAAAATTAATAATGTTGATTTTTATGTCTCTGAAATGACTATAGGAGTTGATCATCTCTGGGTGATCTAGTCAGAGTTTCTTTTACTTGCTGTACAAAAGAAATTTTTAAAAAGAAAAGTAATTTTCAAGTGGCAGCTGGAAAATAACAGCAGTGATAATTGCTAATATTTACTGCACACTTACTATGTGACTGTAGATCCTACTATGTGCATCCATGTGGATCTCACACCATGAGGCAGATACCATCATGTTTACCTTAGAGACAAGGCTGCTGAATCATGATTAGATTAATAACTTAGCTGAGACCACACAGCTAGTAAGTGTCAGAGCTCGTATTTGGAATCAAATGTTCCAAGGGTCTCAGAATCTCACAGGAATTAAAAACAGTGAAATCATGTGGAACCAAGCTTCATGATAATTGAAACAAACCAAAGCTATTTTTTTATTATCTCTACACAGATTTTACTGCTTATATTTAACCATGGTATAACATGTTTGCCCCAAGTCCTAAGGCCACATGAGGTTTTTTTTTTTTTTTAATCATATTGTACCAGGTTGAAAAATCCCATCCAACCAAACAAATTTATTTCCTCCTGGACATGTGAATCTGACATAATTTAGAAATAGTGTTTTTGCAGATGTAAAATTGCTTGAAATGAGATCATACTAGACTAGGGTGGACTTGAATACAAAATCTGGTGTCCTTCTATAAAGAGGGAAATCTGGACACACACACACACACACACACACACACACACACACACACACACATAGTACTTAACCAGGTGAAGAGGGGGGCAGAGATCTGAGTAACTAGGAATGCCAGTAGCTACCCGGAGCTGGGAAGGTAAAGATTCTTCTGCAGAGCCTTGGAAGACACATGGTCTTGCTGATAACCTTGATTTTGGATTTCTAGCCCCCGTAACTATAAGAGAATAAATTTATGTGGTTTTAAACCATCTAGTTTGCACGTCTTTGTTACAGCAGCCTTATGAAACTAATATGAATGCTAGCAATCAGAATTCAGGTTCTACTTATGGTAGGCTAATGATGGCTCCCCCAGAAAAGTCCATGTCCCCTCGACCTATGAATATTACCTTATTTGGACAAAGAATCCTTGTCCTGTGACTGAATTAAAGATCTTGAGATATGGAGATTATTCTGGATTATCAGCTTGACATGACTCATGCCTTATAAGAAAGGCAGAGATGGGCCTGACAAACAGAAGAGAGGGTGATGTTGACACAGAGGTTGGAAGGATGTAGCCCAAAGCCAAAGAAGCTGGAAAAAGGCAAAGGAATGTATTCCCCTCTGAGGCCCAGAGCAGGAGCACAGTTCTTTTTTACAGCACTTTGGTTTGGCATTTTGGACCTCCAGAACTATGACTAGATGCATTTTTGTTGTGTTAAGCCTCCAAGTTTGTGGTAATTTGTTACAGCAGCAAGAGGAAACAAATACATTACTCCCAGGTATTTCAAGCAGAAGATATTTAATACAGAAAACAGGTGCCCACCTAATCATCAGAATAGCTATACGTGCAGATATCCAAGGCTTCTGTCAGGTCATTGGAGGCCAGGAGGCAGGAGACTGCTGCCTGAGTTGCTATGGGCCCTCAGTTCTGGAATAGGTGGTTAGATGGGGGAACATGGAATCTGATCACTGCAAATGTTAACTGCTACTACCGCAAAGAGGAGGGAAAATTAGAAGTGTCTTAAAGGAAAAAGGAATGTGTTAACATGTGTTTGATAGCCTTTTAGCCACACTGATAAAACACCTGACATAGATAGCTTAAAAGGAGGGAAGTTACTTTCTCATGGTTTCAGATGTTTATGCCCATGATCTGCCGCCTCCATTGCTTCTGGTCTGTGGCAATGCAGTGCATCATGACAGAGGGGTATAGCAGAGCACAGATACTCACTTCATGGCAGATGGGAAGTAGAGAGAACAAGGAAGGGGCCAGGGACATGATATATCCTTCCAGGGAACAGTCTCAGTGACCCCATTCCTCCGACTATAAGTTTCCATTACCTCCCAATAATATCATCAAATTGTGAATCCACTAATGAGGTCCGAGTACTCAAAACCCAATCATTTCTCAAGCACTGAACCTCTTCTTTGGGGACGAAGCCTACCACATGTGAGGCTTTGGGGGACATTCCGGATACAAAAATACAAAGTAGAAGAAAAAAATGATACAGACAATATCCAGCAACACCCAAAGGTGGATAGCACAAATCAGAATTTGTGGATACCGCAAATCAGAATGGGCATGAGTCCTAAGCAAATGGTATGTGCAGAGTGATGCATACCAGGTAAAATGTTAGCCATCATTACAACTGATTTTAACTCAATGGGAGAGATTATGACTTTCCAAGTTCATTACTTTGAGTAAAACCACTAATAATTAATGGTTTATTAGTGGTTACTTTCATTAATTATTATGGTAGGCCCATTAATAATCTGGCAATTGGTCAAGTGCTAGCCAATTCTATACTGGTTGGAGTATAGGCAGTGAATGAGTAGCAGAATCAATATTTGTGGGTAGGAGACTTTCCTTTAAAAAAAAATTAAAGGTAAGCTTGGTGAAAGTTTCTCAAACATCTATCATCTTGTATTAGTCCTAAAATACTATCGATTTTAAGACAAATCATTACTTTGTGCACCACTGAGAAAGAAAAGAAATGCTTCCAATATAACTATGACATGAAATTTATTTTAACATGTGTTCCAAACTGAGAGATGTTAAAATGCAGAAAGGTACTGGTGGGAGAATCTGTGACAGCGGTAACTCAAAAGGTAGTGTGGAATGACCCAGTGTATGACTCACTGTGAGCATGCTTTCCCCAGGAATTTTGACAATGGAAAAGTCAAACACAACATAAAACCATGTTCTTCCATCTTTACTGTCTTTAAAGTGCCATTTTAATGATGATGGATGTAATCCTTTATTGTGGAAAGTGCAAAAAAGTACAAGAAAGCAATCAAAGCCATGCATATGGGCACTTGGGCACCAGGGAAACCCATTTTAATGGAAACAAAATCTAAGAAAATATATAATTCTCAACAAACTGACTTCCTTTCTGCCAACTCAAAGGGAGATTTTTTTTAAAAAAGATTATATGAAGAAGACTGTTGCTACTTTGAGTTTTGCTTAATAAATTCCTCTTGACTCCTGGGGTTCTGTGTAATGTAGGTCATTATTCAGGTCATTTTCATTTTGATGAGTAGCTAAGTTTATAACACATTCATATTATACATGAATGAATGAGATTTGACTCTATTGTCCTTTCTGAAAACATTTGCTAACTTGGCATAGGCACATTTTGCTAGAATTATTTCTACGTACTGTGTGGTTTTCCTTATCTCTCCCTAGCCATGGTAGAGTTTTTTTTTTTTTTAATGATTAGTAAAATAATTTGTGCAAAAATTCTAATTCAATGTGCATTGCACAGGACATGCTCAGAAAATACTAGTTAATACATTATTAACAAAAAAGGTAGGCTTTAAACTTGTAGCCCTTCTGCAAATGGGTGATAGAGAAATAAATAATACAGAACTGACTTAGCTTATAGGTTTGCCTTTTAATAGCTGTGAGAACTTATGCAAGTGACCAGAACTTTGTAATAAGCCTCAGACTCTTTATATACAAAGAAAGTGTAGTGATTTTTTATAAATCTGAAACAGTTGCTGCATTAACTGTGCATCATGATGGAGGGGCAGAGCAGAGCAAAGATGCTCACTTCATGGCAGCTGAGAAGTAGAGAGAACAAGCAGCTCAGGCCCATAGCAACTCAGGCTGCAGTGCCCTGCGGTCTCTTGACCTCTGACGACCTGGCGGGAGCCCCAGTGAAGTATACGAAAATTCCTTGCACAGTACTCAGCACTGTTGGCAGTCAGGTACCAGGTTCCTTCCTTTCCTCATTTATCCATTCCCTTCTCTTTAAGTGCTCACTTTTGGCGGGAACATCCCCGGTAAACAATGTCAGTCTTTCTACTTTGTGAGTCTACCTCCTATGAAGGAGACCAAGAGAGAAAGCACAGGTGCTATCAATAGACCATGCCATAGGGCTCACCTGGGAGCCAAAATATTGGTGCAGGGATGCTCTCCAGAGCTTGTCAGTCAGGATGAGCAGAAATAGCCCCCCCCCAGGGCTCTTCTACTCCATCTGGATCTTACAGAGACCAGCCAATCAATTGCTCACACACTCGATCTCAACTCTTACTTGATGATAACACAGACATTCATAGGTTTTTCACAGCAGAGAAGAGAAAGAACACAGAAGAAAAAAAATCATTATGTACCCATTTCAAAGGAGGGAAACACTTAGAATAGATAATTCCCCCTGGGTAAAAACAATGGTCCTAAGAAACAAGGAAAATGTAGAAAAATCGTGACTGGTCTTCCCATTAAGGCAATTGAGGAACTTCATTTTGAGGGAGAAATAAATACATCTATGGTTGGAGAAGTTCAGAAGAAAATTGAAATAAAAAGCATAAATTCTGCATTAAAAATATTATGAAATGATTTCTTCTAGGACAAACTTTGAGAATTTAAAAAATTTAAACAAATATTGGAGGAGGGAAAGAGAGAGTGCAAAGGTGAGACATATAGATCCTGTAAATATAGTTTAATATTTTATGAGACTCTCAAATTAATAGAAGAAGACTTTTTCTTTTAAAAAAAAGTGCAAAAAATAAAGGGTCTCACAAAGTACCAAAATGAGTAAATATGTAGCAATTGTCTATCTGAAAGTAAAAAAAAAAAAAAATCAAGGCAATAAATGCACACACAAACAAATCCTGGGCATTCAACTATGATTAAACAGCCTGGCCCTAGTCTTACTTTCTTTGATGTTAAATAGTGTCTCTACCATTCTAAATTGATCTATTCCAAATGCAAGATTTCCAGGTTTTTATTCATGTGAAAATAAAACAGAACATTTGTAAATTCTATAACGCATGCCATCAATGAACCATTCCTAGAAAAATAAATTTTCACCCACAAAATAATAATCAGCTAATTAGTGAGTGGTGGAAAATAGTTGAAAACATAACAGGAATGAATGAAGTCAGTTAAATAGTCAGTTACAAATATCAATCAAAATGTGCAAATACAAAGTTTTTGAAAGGGAATGCTCTACTTTTAGATTAGTAATAATGCAATTTATTAATATGTGATATAATAGTGTATAATAAGTTAAAGACCTTAACCTATTTATAATAGCTTAAAAACTGTAATTGCATGATCTTATATGACAGTTTGGGCCTGATATCCAGGATGATGGTAATGAAGTCAGGGGAGGTGGAGAAATGGGAGGAAATGTGTGCTAATTTTCTTTTTACACATATGGTAAAGATAATGGATATTGTTTCATTCCTTGTTATTGCCAATTAGGGGGAAATAGATGCAATTTCATGCACAAATATATAGTAACAAGTAAAAACAAGCATATGCAAACATCCCAACCTACTGTGTAAGAAATGTGAGCCAGGAATACACACTTCTTAACAGAGATTAAAACCAAACCAGAGCCATTTCGTTGGAGCCATGATCTACACAGAATTCCACGAATTTTCTGTACTGCCCAGAGAGACCAATGCAAAAGCCACCCCACCTGGGGAATCCCCTTAATCAAAACGAAGGCCCACAGGATAGGAAGGAGCCAATGCTCTTACCTGCGCCTCTCAAGGTACCTGGTGACTGAGATGGTTCATTCTCAGATTTCCCCGAAGCTTACACCTCTGGTCCAGCTCAGAGCCCCCATCAGTTAACAATTAATTTTCATCAAGTCAGATGAATCTTTAGCATATGGGAAAATGACCTCCGGCCATGCAATCTGTCTGAAGAGAATGAAAATATCAAAATATATTAAGCAATTTAAGAAATCCATTTCTAAAACCCCAACAGTACAAAATCAAGTAGTCTAGCAAATGGAATCCAATGGCCCTGAGACAGTTAGCATATAGTATGAGTTGTGAACCAATTTATCTGGACAGAACTACATTAAAACCTCTCCAAATAAGTGAGTACTCTAAACGAGGCTAAAGCTTTCAGTCTCCAGAAACCTTCACATCAAAAATCCCAACATTTTTAAGCTTCCTCTTAAAATGTGTTATTTTCATCACAGGGGAATAATGGTTTGCTATTATCTTTGGAATCAAGCATTATTACTAAATGATATTTGGCTGTTACTCTTATACTTCAATCACTGTTGATGGAGCCCCTCAGAGGTATATGAGTTTGGTTTAAGACTTATGGATAATGATACTTTGTTCAGGACGAGTAGAAAACATTTTGCAGAATGAATCCTCCTGGTGGATATTCTGTCTCATATTTTTCTACTGACTTACAGCATCCTGCCTTTATCAATTTCTAAAGGTAACTCTAGATGACTGTTTGAACAGGAGAGACAAGGTGGAGAGGGGAGTCCACAGGAACCCAGGGAGATGTGTCAAGTTGGCAGTCTGAATCAAGAAGTGCATACTTTTCCAGACTCAGTAAACTTGCATTATTTCTGCCCTGGTAATTAACCCCGAGCTGGAATGCACATCAGACTTGAAACAGGAACTTAGTGAGAACGCTTTGAAATGAAGAGAGATAAGTCTTTGTGAGCTGACTGTGAAAACTGATTAAAGAAGTCAGAATCCCAGGGTATCACATAGACTGTAGGGAAGTAAAACTCAAGGAGAACCCTACAAATATTAGGGAGAAGCCAAGGTCACATGTAGGCAGCTACACAGGAGAAAACTTTAAGGGTAAGAGCCATTTTAGACTTCTAGAAATAATTGAAAAATTGGACCAGAGAAATCCAAAGACAAAAGGAATTCTATTTGGCTATCAGAAAGGTATCATCTTCATTGTCCAAGAACTAAGCCCTATGACTTAGGACCTTTTGAATCTCCAGTACTTACTATGGGGTCTAATGCTGAGGGCCATTGCCAAGTAGGAATGACGCATCAATATTTCCTTGCCAGCGTACCCCATGTTAAATGGACTTGCCTTGGAAATTTGCTGTGACCTTGCATGTGTGTTTGAGAAAGGTGACCCTGCTCAATGACCAGGGTGGATCCAGGATTAGGGTGTATCCTGCAGGTTTTAGGAAGTATCTGGGTTTAAGATAATTTGGGTTTTTAGGCGTTCCCGGTTTAAGACAAGTTTAGGGCGTTCCCGGTTTAAGACAATAGGGGTTTTAGGGAAGTTGGAGGTTGAAGATTATTGCTGCTGGGATTAGGGTGTTCCTGCTGCTTGTTCCCGTTGAGTTCTCCTGAGATTCAAATGGGATTTGGAAAAAAGCCTCGTGGAGTAGGTGAATCGTGCGGCAGAACTTGGATTTCCCGAGAACGTGTTTGTACAGGGCCGGTGTGAGTTCGGGAATAAAGATTTGCTGTTTGAATCTACAAGTGTGAGGTGGCTCGTGATTCAGTGCCCAGCCGAGACATTGGCAGTCTAACATGGGATGGGGGCTTAATATTAATTCTTCATATTCATATTTAGAAATGAATCCTAGAATAAGGGATCTGCAGTGTGGAGGGTGCTGTCTGAGTCAGTAGAGAGGAACATCTGAAGATACTTCTCAGCAAAAAGCCAGTTGTCACCTCATCATCTTATAAAAATGGCAATTGGAATGAAAGCCAGCAGGGTCAGTCTGGTACATGTCATTATACGTGTCTTAGACATTTACTGAACCATAGAAAGGTGCCTTTGTTAGATTTCCTTGACTATTCCAAAATATGAATATAGTTGACTTGTAAAGAGGAAAGATTTATTTTGGCCCCCACAGTTTCAGAGGTTCCATTCCAAGATCAGTTGGTCCCTTCTGCAAGGAGGCACCTCATGGCAGAAGCCTGTGGTAGGGAAAAACCACTTCCGTCATCCTGAGCCAAGAAACAAAGAAAGGAAGAGGAGGCGCTCTGAGTACCTGAGAAGGGAGACTCCATGATGCTGAGTTAACCACCCTGAGGTGTGAGCACAGCTCCCTGGGGCTGGGTAAAGATTCCTACAATTATCTCAGTTTGTCTCTTAGTTTTACTTACCATCAAATATCATTTTCTATAAAAACTCAAGAAACTCACTTACAAGATAAAATAATTTATGTTTCTTTCAGAGAGACCTAATCAGGGAGCCTCTGGAGAATCTTTTATTCGAATCTGAAGGCACAAATTTAGAGCTCAGGAAAACCAGTTGGGAATGTTGGGCTTGGAGAGAGAAGCAGGTGGGAGCAGGATCTGAGGGGCAGGAGCAAACAAATGACCACAAATCCCAATGAAACTCCTCTCCTGGGAAAGTTCATCCACGATAAGTTAAGGGAAAGTGATTAATTAGATTTTTGAAGTTGTGAGGATAGCAATTAGAATTATATACAAGTAATTCTGATCCAGAAATATACCTAATGATGCATGCCTTGGAACTTCTCACGCTCTGCTTTCTTATTATGAAACAAAATTATCCATAAGAGTTTTCTTAAGAAGGACAAGACAAGAGAAGAGAAAACAACTAACCCAAATCAAAATTGAGCAAAGAGCTTAAATGGCTATGTGCACAAGGATGACATTAAGTGGCCAATGAGCACAATGCTATTCATCATTCCTAGTCGTTTGCAAAATGCAAAACAAGAGCACAGTGAGATATCATCTCACAACTCTTAGGATGGCTATTACCAAAAGACCCTGAAAGTAACAAGAGTTTGTGAGAATGTGAAGAAAACAGAACACTTAGGCTTTGCTGGTCGAGATGTAAAAATGCCACTATGGGAAGTATGGCATTTCCTCAAAAAGCTGAAATGATAATGATAATATGATCCAGCAATTTCACTTATAGGTGCATGTCTAAAAAAAATGGAAAACAGAATCTTGAAAAGATATTTGTATACCCATGTGCACAGTAGCATTATTCACAAAAGCAAGAGGTAGAAATAACACAAAATTTTATTAATGAGTGAATAGATAAAGAAACGTGTTACATACATACAACGAACTCTTATTCAGCCTTAAAAGAGAAAGAAATTACGATACATTGTCCAACCTTGAGGACAATATGCTAGGTAAAATAAACCAGATCCCAAAAGACCAAAACTGCCAATCCACTTATATCGTATACCCAGCATAGTCAAATTCACAGAAACAGAAAGTACAATGGTGGTTGCCAGGGGCTGGGGGGAACGAAGAGTCCTAGTTTAATAGTTAAAAGAGATTTGGTTTTGCCCATGAAAAACTTATGGAGTTTGGTTGCCCAATAATGTAAATATACTAAACATCCCCAAGATGATGAATTTCACATTGTACTTTTTACCCATATAAAAAATAATTAAAAGAAAAAAGGAATGAAAGGATGGCTTAAGCATACATCAAATAAACAAGAAACTGGTGGCTCCTGGTGACCATCGACGGCTTCCTTCTAAGTATCCCCGGCTTGGTGGTTAGGAGCTGCTGGGTCAGCTATGATAGTGCTGAGCTCATCTGCAGATGTCAAGCATCCAGCCGAGTTTTGAAGGGGTTGCTCTTGAGTATGCGGCAGGGGGACTTGTGTCTGTAAGTTATAAAGTCACTGCCAAGAACAGTGAGATAAACAAAGTCAAGGGACTCCATTCAGAGCAGGGATTTGGAACCCAACTGGAACCCAGCCAGTTAGCATGTGGGGACTTTAAAATCCCCCTCTTGCTTAGACCACAAACTTGAGCCTCTAGAACATGAGTTTTTGGAAAGTCAGTCATGCCACTCTGTGGCAGGCTCCTCCTAGCCCTGGCTAGGCATGAGCAGTCCCAGGGACCGCCTCTTGGATGAAGTCCCAGACAGATGGGCAGAGTGACAGGCCAGGAGGACTTGGGTGACACACACAGGATCCTGTCTCAAGGGGGTCACGTCTGCTTGCCTTTCTTGTTGACTCTGTGGGAAGAGGGACTTGGCTTCCCGTCACATCTAAGGATTAAGAGCTGGCTTCAGAAGTGAAATCCCATCCTGAAGGCTTGATTGAATGTTTGGAAAGAGCTCTTCCCTGAACCTTATGGACTTGTGTAGGGTGAAGGATCTAAAGTTCGAGAACCAAACATTTGGGAGTTCAGATGAACTGGAACGTAAGCAAAGATTTCTAACCAGATCACTTGTTCCTTGTCTCCTGTGCTCTGCTGGATCACAGCTGACCACCCTGGAGACCCCCCTGCCAAGAAGATCATGCCATGATGATGTAAGGACAGTGGAAGTCTGATTCCTGATGCAGCTGAAGGCTTGGACAATCCAGCACTGAGAGGTCATGAGCAAGGGGCTGCATAGGTGTCATGGTGCTGTCCTGTCAAGGACATTGACTTTGAATTGAGACCTACCAGAATTTGAAGCTCTACTTTGTCTCCTGCTAGATTTGTGACATTACTTTCATTGATTTTATTAATTTTCAAAGTTGGACTGCAGTGTCATATATAATTTTAAAGTATGTGGGACACACCGTTGGTATTCAATACATTATACATTTTTTTGTTATGCATAAACAAATATGTAAGGATCCAAACCATCAACACCATGTTCCCTCAGGTGAGACAGTAACACCCCAGCCATCTTTAAAACTGTCACAGCGAGAAGGGTGTTGTGGTTCTTGTTATTTGGTGGTAGCTGTTTTTTTCTGTGGTAGAACTCTGGATCAGTCACTTGTCATATTTCTCTTTCCAATTTGTTGCTATGTATGACTACCTGCTAATTATCTGTAGAGATGTATATGTGCTTCTCTTAGCGATTTCCCTCTCCTACCCATCTTTTAGGCCCAGACCATAGTGACTTCCTGAGTAGTCTCATTTGCACAGGTCTTACTCTGTCTCGTAACCTTGACAATCATGGCTGAACACTGAAGACCTTTGCTACATGGGTAGCAGGTTAGCTTTCCATCACCATGAAAAAATACCTGAGACAATCAACTTATAAAGAAGAACAGTTAAGCCAGGCGTGGTGGCACATGCCTGTAATCCCAGCAGCTCTGAAGGCTGAGGCAAGAGGATGGTGAGTTCAAAGCCAGCCTCAGCAAATTGAGGTGCTCAGCAACTCAGTGAGACTCTGTCTTTAAATGGAATGCAAGATAGGGTTGGGGTGTTCAAGTGCCCCTGAGTTCAATTCCCAGTACACACACCCCCCCACCAAAAAAAAAGGAAAGGTTAATTTGTCTCATGGTTTCAATCCATGGGTTTTTGGCTCTATCGCTCTGGGCCTGTGTTGGCACAGTGCATCCTGGTGAGAGCACATGGAAGACACCTGTTCACCTCGTGGTGGCTAGGAAGCAGAAAGGAGGGAAGGAAAGGGCCAGCATCCCCCAAATCCCTCTCAAGGTCATGACCTTAATGACCTAATTCCTTCCACTAGGTCCCACCTCCTAAAGATTTTGTCACATTCCTACAGGACCACAGACGGGGAACATCCACGATTCGACTTAGCTTAGGCTGAGAACTGCTAGAACCTGCAGCCATCAGCCATGCCCAGCCCAGTATGATCAGAAATATGCTGGAGGTGTTGGTAGCTGGCGCTTACCTGCATGGCCAGTCGGGAGGAGAAAGCCTGGGCTCCATAGCTGGTGAGGCTAATAAGAAAAACACTGCAGGTGGAAGAAGGCAGAGCTTCCATCATGGTGGATTCCAGTCAAGAAGAAACAAACATGAGAGGCCCAAGCAGACCATCAGTACTAAGCTAAACACAGGGCATTTCAGAGTCTCCTTTGTAGTACTGAGTTTTCATTTATGTTCATGGGGTAGATGTAGATTGCCAAAGCCCCACTAGAGAGGCCAGCAACGCAGAGGGGCAAGTATGGGGTAAGGATCCTGAGATATAAAAAAAAAAATTGATTGGGTGACCAAGTTTTCAGGTTTGTGAATTCCTATCTCTCTCTGATCACTATTGACTTAAGACCATTCAGCTACATTTTTCCAAAGACAAACCTAGTCTTTAATTTATTGCTTCTGTGATTAGAGAGTTATCTATTTATGATTAAGTCTTATCCTTCAAATAATGGAGTGTTGTTTCATTAATGCTTGTTGTTTCATTAATGATGAATTGTGGTGAGATTCCAACCCAATTCAGTGTGCATGGACAAATTCCATCTTTGTGTGTGCTTTTCCCCTCATAAAATTTATCTGTGATATCAAACTCTAAAGCAAAAGATTGTGAATCTTTCATCTCACGGAACAGTCTAAATTCCAGTCCAATTCAGTGTGCACAAACAAATTCCATTTTGTTGTGCAGTTTTCCCCCCTCATAAAATTTATCTGTGATATCAAACTCTAAAGCAAAGGGTTGTGAATCTTTCATCATACGCAAGAGGAGCAGGAAAGAATCCTGTGTTAGGAAGAACTTCTGTTGGATTTGTCTCCCAACATTGGGAGAGATTTTATTTCATTTTGGGGAAAGCATTAAGTTAGTTTTATTGAACTATGGAAGCCTACTTTTCCAAGCATAACAGTTCCATTCTAGGGCAAATCACTGTTTACCCAGAGCTTCTTTTGAAATATATACACATAGACATGTGAATGTGCATCCAAGGAGTCCTGCAGAGCAGGGAAAAAGAAGCAAATGAGATTGCAATCCTAGAGAGTGTTGCCTTGTCAGCTGTTAATGACTGTTAACTGCAACCCAGATGCAGCAACTGTTGGAACATTTCTCTGCTTTCCAGAAGTTGCTTCTTGGAGCCAGGAGCAAAATGGCTCAAAGGCAGAGAAAAGTCCATTTCCCAGTCAGACAGAGTCATTATCTGTAGGGCAGTTTTTGACAGCAGCCTCAGCAGGAGTGACAATCCTGCAGACCAGGCTGGTGCAGCCCTGAGCACAACAAGAATGAGTTCCAAAGAACACACTAGGTTGTCTCCCTGTCAGCACCAACCCCCAAAGCAGAGGCAACTCGACCTGCTAAACAAAGTGCTGACATTTCTTCTTGTGAAAAGGACAAATATTGTCCCATATGGTGTTTTTAAGCTACGACTAAACTTGGGGTAATAGTCTTAGGAATGTAGTTCTTAAATGCTTTCGATAATTATAAATTATAAAATATTAAGAGGAAAATGAAGAATAGGGAAAAGCCATTATGTAGGTCACCTTGCAGACAAAGTAAGGGAGTAGAGGCTGAGCACAGGTCCGTATCCCCTAGTTCCTACTCAGCTGCAATAGTTACTCTGCTAAAACAGGAAACAGGATCAGTTCATTTCCATCTCTGATGCTGGATCCAATTTTTTGCATGACTCTGCGTGAAGGATTCTTTTGCCCCAATCCACATCATCCCTCTAAAGCTGTGAACTGTCTGCTAACTGTGTTTAATGCTAGTTGCCCAGGGGAGGTCAGAATAAGAAGGAGACATGAGACTGATGGAAAAAGCAGGTGACAGAATCCAAAGATAGCAGGATACCCAGCACATGGTGGCACCAGTGACAAGCCACACCCCCTCAACTTAAATTTTCCTTTTTGTATGGCTTATTTTCTGGTTTCTTGATGGACCTCTGTTTGCATTTATTTTTCAAATGCTGAGTCCTACTTGAATAGATGAATGGTCAGCATCTTCACCCTCCTAGGGACAACCAGTGACATATCCTTAAGGCCCAGTCCCCTACACTTCCCAACAGTTACACACACATGAGCTCCAGGAGTTGAGGGGAGGACAACTGACTAAGGAGAAAAGACCTTGTTCTCAAGTCCTCGTTGCACTCGATGACCCAGGATTTCGGATAAACAATTCTGCAGTTGGGTGGTAGTTTCCCTGGAATGCTAATTGATTTTAAAAAAAATCATATATAATGTCCAGCTTTTTTTCTGAAAACTTGATTCGGTAAGTCTATTTCCATGAATCACTGTATTTCCAAATCTGTTGAGCTTAAAAAAAAAGCAGAAAATGACACTGACAATTGGATTATTTAAGATGACCACTGATGATGACTGCTGGGAGTCATCACAGGTGTAAAGTATTTTAGGTTCATCTATTGAACTCTTCCAACTGCATGGTAATGACCTTTAGTAGGTACGCAGATGTCCCTTAATTTAGAAGGAGACTAGATGTTAAAATGGATACTATTGATTGCCTATTTCATTATTGCTGACTTTAATGCCAAATAAAATATACTTAGCGCTCTCCTCTTTTATGGTGTGACCTTGGTTATTGGAACTAACACTGGCAGGCCTGAAGGACCAGAGGTGCTCAATAAGAAGTAGATGCCTGAGTGCAGTCCCATGCCTCTTGGGGTTCTGAAGCTTATTGTATTCAAGAACCTGTTGCTCTGATCTGCAAGGCTGTTCTCTCAGTGGAAGGGGCTTGAACAGTCCAACCTTATGCACAGTAGCCTCAAAAAAATAAAAGACTTGGGAATCAATCTAACAAAAGAGGCAAAAGACCTCTACAATGAAAACTACAAACCACTAAAGAAAGAAATTGAAGGAGACCTTAGAAAATGGAAAGATCTCCCATGCTCCTGGATAGGCAGAATTACTATTGTCCAATGACCATACAACCAAAAGTGTTATACAGATTTAATGCAATCACTATTAAAATCCAACTCTTTATAGAACTTAAAATTCATAAAATTCATTTGGAAAAATAAGAGACCCAGAATAGCCAAAGCCATCCTTAGCAGGAAGACTAAAGCAGGTAGCTTCACAATACTAGACCGTAAACTATACTAAAGAGCCCTAGTAACAAAAACAGAATGGTTTTGGCACCAAAACAGACACGTAGACCATGTAGGTACAGAATAGAAGACACAGAGACAAACCCACATAAATACAGATATCTCAGACTAGACAAAGGTGCCAAAAACATGCATTGGAAAAAAAGATAGCCTGTTCAACACATGGTGCTGGGAAAAGTGGAAATCCATGTGTAACAGAATAAAATTAAACCCCTATCTCTCACACTGCCCCAAATTCAACTTGTAGTGGATCAAAGACGTAGGCACTAGGACAGACCCTACCCCTAAAAGAAGAAAAAGTGGCCCAAATCTTTACCATTCCATTAATTTTTGATGCCCAAAATGAGGGAACTTGCCTAGTTATTCAGCTAGACAAGTGGAAGCTGAAGTTTGCAAGGAGTCTCCTAATTAGAAGTTCTCTGTGAGATCTGTGTGAACACAGTTTCAGGCTAGCCATTCTTTCCTCTGATTTTTCAGATGCTTTGCTTGCATACATGGTAACAAGGGAATTAGAACATCTAGAAAGCCTAGAGAGTGCTGTTTGAGCTATTATAATGGTCTTTTCCTTAGTATACCAAGGAAAAGACCTCATCTCAGAAATTCACAAGAAATACCTGTGTTGTTGTGCGTAATATGATGGTTAGAGAAGGTAAGGATTCTTTGAGAATTGACTCAGTTGGTGAACCTAATTAATATAGACTCCTGAGTTCATTTCTATCACCCAGCTATCCACTGGGTGTGTTTTAGGTTTCTTTCTCTAAATGAAGTGGTCAGATCAATTGCTCTATCATGCTTTTCTATTTGTGCCATGCTGTGACCTGCGTGGCTGAACCCTAGAAACTGGAGAGGACACACACACACACACACACACACACACACACACACACACATTTAGAGAGACAAATGGAATCAGGGGTGAGACACTGATCTCTGATAGAGAAACAGTGACTCAGAGCTGGCTCTGTACATTTATTAGATATGATCTTACAATCAGGCAATTAAAGACTACAAAGGCATTGCTCTTTGTGCACTAGAAATTTATAGGACTAGAAACATTTCGGTAGCTATTCCACTGTTGCAATTCTGGGAACTTCCATTGTACACAGTTTTTAAAAAATATCTTTATTTTATTTATTTATTTTTATGTGATGAGGATCAAACCCAGGGCTTCGCATGTGCTAGGCGAGCGCTCTACTGCTGAGCCACAACCCCAGCCCCTGTACAAAGTTCTATTAAGCAGGCAGGCTCGAAGGTCATAGCACTGTGAAACATTGTGGTTATCTTGCTATTCTTAGAATCCTCTATGCCTGAGATGGTGTCTGAGATCAAGGCCAAGATCTTTGCACAGAGACTTTATGGGCAGGGTGTCACCATAGCAACTGGGCAATCTTGACCTGTACTTTTTGCACAGGAAGCATTTGCAGGTGCACCACAACCATGAAACAATCCACAACCCTGATCTAGATCACTGCACTCCAGACTTTCTCTGAGACTTAGCAAATGTTCATACTTGACTATCTAAATTATAGCCATTCTACCCTATAGGAAATCGCCTCCTTCAAGTTTGATAGGCTTACCTACAGTCCATACAATTTTGTTGGTTTTTAGTCACACTTTCATTGTTTCCCTGGTATTTAACTTTCCAACAGTCTATAAACTCTGTCTATAGAAATTACATGCCCCATTTTTTTTGTTTCCCCCCAAAGCCTTTAGATAGATTATAATAAAGCACATGGAGCATAAGAATATTTATATGTGTGTTTATACAATTAAATGACTATTCATTTTTACCTCTGTAAGTTATACTTTAATTCCAGAAGACTGGATGCATGTAAACAGTCTATTTATTCTTGAAAATCAATAATATTTTACAACCTATTAATGGAAGAAAGGCATACTTTTGAATAATCTTAAAATTAGAAATTCCCAGCTCCTTTGGAAACTCTAAACAAGATGTTTCTGTCTCACATGCCCGTGTATTTTGTAAATATATATATATATATATATATATATATATATATATATATATATATGTATGGCACAGGCTTACTCTTCAGGAAGATTCTTTTCCTCTAGGGGATAACACCTGTCTCATGAAAATAAACAAAAATTCAGAAATACTTGTCTCCCAAAGGGGAGCTATTGTAAGCACGTAGAGATCTGTCCTGGATGCCACAGCAGCTGGGAGTTTATTTGTACTGATTTCACATCTGCCTCATTTTATTCTTTTTATTTATTTTTTCTTTTCTTCTTCATTCTGTCTTGTTTTCCTTTGTAGCTTGCTTCTGATACAACTCTGTTCTATAGTTTTCCATGTCATTTAAATATCCTCTTATTTAGTTTCAGTAATATATTTTAATATTTTTTACAGCTATTTCCTCCATTTTGCCAAATTTCATCTGGCATTTAAATTCCTTTTTTATGTTTTTAGGAAAATGATGAAAAACTGAATTTATTAGTCCTCCAACAGAGGATTGAGGACACATCTACTGTATTTGCAGGACTTCACCAAAAAACATTTTAAAGTTTTTTACTTGACAAATAATATTTCTATACATGTATAGGATAAAGTATGATAATTAAAGTTTTCTTTTTCTTTCTTTTTAGCTACCATAATTTTTCGGGACCCAAAAGTAATATATAATTTCTGAATTTTTTTCCAATCTCTTTATTCATATTAAAACCTTAACAGAGGTATGAAATAGAATGGCTTGCATTAATGAAATATACTGGCCATATTACACAGAGCACAAGTACATGGCGTAAGAGCTATTCCATAGAGCCAGGAGGTGTCCTTCTAAGATACATGGGAGTGGCTGAATATTACAGTCTCCTCCTAGAGAAAAGCCAGATGGAGGGAAGTGGCCTGGAGGAAACAATTAGGGTTTAAATGAAATGCAAAACCCCAGTGCTAAGTGCAATCCAATCACCACCAACATGTGGAGACAGGTGTGTAGGTGGAGTTAGGGAGGGTCCGTGTTCACACTGGAGATGCTGGCAAAGCAGTGTTCCTCACTTACCATTCAAGAACCACTTAAGATGTTGAGAGATCGACTCACGGTCAACATGCTCAGAGCTTGGAACAAGTTGGCCAGATCGTGAGAGGAGGCACGGGCTCATGAAGCAAGAGAGGAATGGCAAGGGGACCTCTACCCGGAGCTCTGTGGCTGTGCAGGAGAGTCGGTCGGATGGAATCGGTGCCATTGAAGACATGATTCCAACGTGAAAATTATGTGCAGAAAGAAGCTGAGACCCACTCTTGAAAATCTGGGGAAGTGAATGCCAAGGGGTGGCTGTGTGAGGATGTTGATGGGAGATTGGTCATGAGACCTGGAGACAGTCTGTGTTCAGCATAAATAGTTCTTAGAAATAAAGAAAGGAAAGAGGAAGAAAGCAGACTTAGATGTAGCTTTTATGTCCCATGTGCAGACCTTGTTGCATGGTACCACTGCCATGGAAAAAGTAAGACGCCTCCTGAATCCCAGGGGCATGATATGCAGAGAACAAATGATTTTCATTCTTTGCTCTTGACTCCAACAGCATGCTACTCCATGAAGAGTGAACATCCTGGGGAGTGTGTGGTTTGGAGGTCATCTTTGCCTAGGGTTTACAGCAAGGAGCAAGGAGCTGAAGAAACAAGAAGGTGGAAGGAGATGAGAGGGGGAAAGCAGAGAGGAGGAAGTTTGGTCCTGACTCTGGGGAATGGTAAATCACTGTGCTGCCTGGGATCACAGGTAAATGAACAGGTGGAGAAGAAGAGTGGGTGGCTGGAGAGGAAGCAGAGAGAGATAAGCAGGGAGAAAGTTTTCTATTAAGACCACGCAGTTCTGGAAACTTGTCCGCAGCCAGGACAAACCTTTAGCTCCTAAGAAGTAAAACACAAACCTAGGAAATATAATGCTGGGGTACACATTCTCTGCAGCTGGATTCTTTGCATCTGAGATCTCATGGGAACCAAAGACTGAGCATATGAACAAACAAATCCGTAAAAGTAAGTTGTGTCTTAGGCATTGTGTCAATTTATCCTTCTATATAAATTACAGCGCACTAATTTATAAAAGGGAATATTCGATTTTTAAAATATTCAAAGTTCTCAAAGTTAGGAATTGTGTCTAATCCTCTTGATTATATTTGTGGTGGATAACCCAACCAATCCCTCATGGTTAGCTGCTCCCTGGTTCTGTGGATCACTGAACTTGTGCAGAGGTACTGGTATGGCTTCAACCAGGCACGTAGGATAGTTCAAAGAGGTCCATTTCAGTCTAGATCTAATGCTCTTACAGCAGTGGATATATAGAGATTTTTCACCTGAAGACTTTATGTAATGGATTTAGAGCCAAACATGATCAGGAAACAGAATCCCAAAGTGTAAAATAACCTTCTGAAGAGTTTTGATTTTTCCTCTCATACTTTATATGCTTGTCTAGGGGTAACTCTTCAAGTTTGATGTTGAACCAGAATTTAAGGATTTAATCCCTTTAGGTGTATGGTTCTTTATCTAAAAATAAGCTCCATCTCTTACATTTGTAAATAAAATATTTATAAAGTTCTGTCACAGCTTTTTAAAAGTTTATACGCAGTTATCTTGTGGATAACTACATAGTGAAATTCAGTGACCACACATGGATCACATTAATAAAATGAAGAGTAAATATCATTCCCTTTCTTGCTTGCTTCTTACTTTCTTTTCTTTCCTTTTTTTTCTGTTTGTGCAGCGTATCCTAGGTGTGACTTTAGGACATCTAGAGTAGATTTCTTTATTTTTATTTTCTCAAATTGAATAAAGTTAAGATGGAAGCTGTTTTTCTTCTTCTGTTCTTTCTGATGTGTCAACTTTCCCAGAACCTTTTATAGGTATCATGATCAATGGCCAATTAAATCTCATTTTCTTTTTACTCCAACTATTCCTGTTTCCAATATGTAGGCAGTGGTTTCCAAAGTAGGGTGTATGTACCCCCCTAAAAAAACACAAAGGCAGATCTCTTGAAATAAAGAAACATGAAAACATTCCTTTTTAACCTTTGAATTTTAATTTCTTTGGTTATAATTTATGGCACATATAATTTATTTATACCAAGGACTATAATTTACAATATATATATGCTTTAGAAGTAAGTAAATGAACAAACTGAATTTACAAGTGATGTATACTTTCGTGAAATCATAAGGCTTCAGGAGCAAAGTCAGTGTTGGTCTTCAATGTCTACAGAATCCACAAACCTCAAGAACTTGGATATAGTGGTGCTTTATTTTGAGAACAGGGGACCATGGTTGAAGAGTTTGTTTCCTGGATCCAAGTGGTGTGAATCAGGAGAATATGTGCATAGGGTGTTCGGGGTGTACATGCCAGTGCTCAATTCCATTTGACAGAGACAACCACAAAATCTTTTATAAACATACCTTTCTATGTCCACAGAGTGAGCCAAAAGCAGGAGGCTGAGGGCATGGCCCAGTCTTACTTGGGCGTTACAGTGGCACTGGTGACTATGGAGATAGGAACATGAATAACTGGAAATGAGGTGTGTGTTAGGAAAAAGTATGAAATACGCTGAAGAATAAAGCAGATTTTTATTTTTGGAACATTGAATACCTTTACATTTAAAATATCACTCTCAGTGAGGAGTCATTGTAGCTTCTCTCTGTATCAGTGGCATGCAAGCATTTGAACCATTTGATAAATTCTGACATTTCAATGCACTCTATAACCTTGAAACTGCCAACATGACTAGGATTGTATAAGATGAATAAAAGAGTATATGCCCTTTGTATGTTCTGGCTTATTTCTCTCAGCAAAATTATTTTAAGACTTGTTCTTATGATGTGTATCAGTTTATTTTCATATGAAATCCTATAAACTGTGGAAAATGCAAACTTATCTATTTTGACAAGACAGTAACCCAGCTCCCCTAAAGATGAGGTGTAGGAGAATGAGAAAGAAATGAGAAAGGGATTGCCAAAGACCTGAAGACACTGGTGTGGTGGACATGTTTACTATTTCATCATAGTTTCCTGGTCTATGCTGTCATAAGCATGTCAACATTTATCAAATTGTACACTCTATATTTGTGCAAATCACTTTTTATCAGTTATACAAAAGATAACTGCATTGACCCACCATTCGCTGATGAATAGTCCTTCAATGCAGCTTTGCTTGACGTGGCCCCAAGTTGGAAACCAGTATGTCCATCAGAATGATGAATTAACAAATCTGGTAGATTTAAATAAAGGAATACCTTCCAGCAACAAAGAAGCGATCCACTTTCAGGAATGAGTCTTTGTGTGGGCATACACTACTGCTCTCTTGGGACAAGGAGGAGGATGGATGGATCATACAGTAGGAGGTATTTAATTATGTCAGAAACTGTCAAACTGTTTGCCAGAGTGTTCTGTCATTCTCCAGTCTCACCAGCAGTGTGTGAGTTCCAGTTCCTCCGTCTCCTCATCAACCCTTGATATTACTGGTCTTTGAAGTAGTTGGTACTTGTTTAGTGCCTAACAATGTTGAGCATTTCCACTTGCTTATTTGCCAACTCTGTATCGTCTCTCATGACGTCTCTGTTCATTTTTTTTATGATGATTTGTATTTTTAGGTCTTCTGAAAGTTCATCATATATTCTAGATACATGTGTTGTATGGGATTGATGTTTTACAAATATTGTCTTGTAGTCTTTGGTATTTACTTTAACTCTCTTAACTGTCTGAAACTGTAGATGTTTCTACTTTTGATAAAGTCTAATTTACTAGTTTGTTCTCATGGACTTTGCATTTAGTGTTGAATTTATGAAAGCTTTCCTAACTCAGTGTCATAAATTTTCTCTTATGCTTTATTGTAAAATTTTTTATAGATTTTGGTTTTATATTAAGGTTCAAAATCCACTTCTAGTGAATATGTGATATGGTATGAGATAGATATTAAACTTTATCTTATTTTCCTAATAGTTCTCATTTAAAAGACTATTTTTACTTCTCCATGGAACTGTCTTTGAACTCTTGTCAAAAATCTGTTGTCCACTTATGCATGAGTATATTTATTGACTCTCCATTACGTTCCATTGATTTGCGGTCTGATTGATGTCCACACCATGTTGTCTCGCTTGCTGGAGTCCACAGTATTCTTGAAATCAGGTAGCATTTATTCCCTCTTGATTCTTTTTCAAACTTGTTTTGTCATCTAGGTTTTTTGCATTGATGCAAAAATCTTATAATCAACTTTAAATTTCCCCAAAGTGTAACTAGAATTCTGATTGCCATTATATCAAATCTCTCTATATGTTTTGGGAGGATCAGTATCTTAAGACAGTGGTCCCTCAGTATTCTCAAAAGATTGGTTTTAGGATACTGTGCTTCCTGGCAGATACTAAAATCTGGGAATACCCTATTTTATTTCTATAAAATGGTGTAATTTTATATAAAATTGCATACAACCCACATACATCTTCTGGTATATATTAGATCATCTCTAGATGACTTGTAGTACCTAGTAAAAATGTAAATGCTGTGTAAATAGTTGTTATGGTGTATTGTTTAGGGAATAATCACAAGACAAAATGTTTGTACTTGTTTTATATGGACAAAATTTTTCTCCAAGTATTCTCAATCTGCAATTGATTTTTTGTAGATGCAGAACCCACATACCGACTTTTCTTTTAAAACTACAACTTTGCAGCAGGTTTCAGTATACAATCTTTCTATATTTTTGGCAGTTTTACTCTTAAACATTTCATATTTTTTGCTCTTTTAAATGGTATTTTAATTTTGACCTTTGAGTTTGTAGTTAGTATTTAGAAATATAACTTTATCCTTCAAACCTGCTAAGCTGACTTGCTACTACTAGTTGATGTTTAGTAGACTTCATCAGATCTGGTCCACAGGCCATCACGTCATCTATGAATAAAGACAGTTTACTTTATCATCTGGCTGTTTTCCATTTCTTTTTCACCGCTTAATCAGACTGGCTAACACCTCCAGTCCATTGTTGAACCTTGGAGGTGAAAAGCAGACATGCTTGTCTTATTCTTAATCTTAGGAGGGAAGTATTCAGTTTTCACCATTAAACACAGTGCAGCCGTAAGTTTCTCATAAATACCCTTCATGACACTGAAGAAGTCTTCTCATGTTGCTAATTCCTTATCAAATTCTTTTTCATGTCCCTATTGACATCATCACATGTCTTTTTTGCTTTAGTTTGTCAGTATATTCTCTTACTTGGATTGACTTTCAAATAGTCAATCAACCTGGATTTTACAAATAAATCTCATTTTTTTCCTTGGTGAAATATCCTTTTAATATATCCTTAGATTCAATTTGCTATTTTTAAAGTGGCTATTATATTCACAATCGAGTTTGGTTTCTGTTCCTGTTCTTTTGTTTCCTCTTTGTCGTGGTAGAACTGCAATGCTAGCCTCACAGAATGAATCGGGAAGTTCCCCTTCCTTGCCTAATTTCTCAGCAATTGTGCAGAGTTAGAATCATCTCTTCCTTAAGGAGAATTCACAGCAAAGCCATCTGGATCTGCAGTCCCCTGGTGGTTGGAAGGTGTGTGTGTGTGTGTGTGTGTGTGTGTGTGTGTGTGTGTGTGTTTATGGAGGGGTCTTGCTGAGCTGGGACTATTGACCCATGACACCACCCCTGGCTTTATTTGGAAGAATTTAATCTATTTAATTTATTTTCCAGCAGACCTGAGACCATTGAACATACCTATTTCTTCTTGAGTTAGTTTTGGCAGTTTGTGTCTTTCAAGAAATTTGTCCATTTCATCTGAGCTGGTGAATTACCTGATGATATTCCCTTTGCTCTGTAGAATCTCCAGCGATGCCATTTCATTCTTCCTGATAAAGCTCTTGTTTTCTCTCGTTGTTGCCCGTATTTCATTTGGGGAAGGACATCTACCAGTTTTTTTTTTATTGACCTTGTATAAAGATCTGGCATTTAGTTTTATTAATATTCATCTGTTTTTCTTTACTATGTTATTGATTTATCTCTAATCTTCATGATTTCCTGTCCTCTACCTGCTTTGATTTAAATAGGTTCCTCTTAAGGGAAAGACTGTGGTAATTAGAGATTTTTCTTTATATCTCTATATAAATTAATATGCCATAAAATTTCCCCTAAGTCCTACTCTTATCCCATATATTATTATTTTTATTCAGTGTAAAATAATTGCAGGGATCCAAGATGATGGCTTAGGGGGAGGCTGCATTCTATGACCCTCCATGGACTGGGATTCAAGTAGTGGGAATACAGTTTCTCTGTGAGTTATTAGAGGACCCCCAAACAGCTAGTCCTGCACAGGACCCCCAGCTGCTTTCCCACGCAGGACCTCTGGCTGCTGTGCTGGAGCAGGACCAGCAGCATCAGGACCTGCCTAGGACCCCTGGCCACCTTCCCTCACAGGAATCCCAGCCTCTACTCCCATGCAGTACACCTGGCCGAGGCCCACACACAGGTCCTCTGTCCTCCAGTCCTGTGTGGAGCCCCATGTACCAACTTGTGGCTCCCCCGGTCACCTCTATCTTAGGGTACTGCAACTGTTGCCATAATCTCCTAGGCATGGGAGCTGGCATGTGGGGACACAGGCAGGGTCTGGAGACAGCTGCCAGCCACAAGACTGCACACCACAGAGCTGCGTCTCTAAACATGCTGCCCAATGCCACCACCCAGCTTGACCCCACCCGACACCCAATCTCTGAAAGCAGCCTCCTTCGTCTTAGGACACCTTTGTCACCATCTTTAGTTGAGGGAACTTCCAGCTTGGGACACAAGCTGGGGCCTAAAAGCAATTTCAACGTACCGATAGTCCCCAACTCCCCCACCCCCACCCCAGCCACTAACCCGCACAGTGCTTGCAACTACACGACTAGTCTGTAGCTTTCCAGCCTGGTCTTCAACTGCCCAGTACAAAACAGCTCTCCCTGACAGGTGTGCGAGCCCCAGAGCACAGCCCATAAGACCTTCCGGGAGAGAGGTTCCTGATGGGGAAGTAGAAAGGAAGGGGGCGAGTGAGCTACAGTTTAGAGACTAAACGAGAGACCAGGGACTGAGGTCTACTGGCAGCATAAAGTAAGACCAGGTGGCCACATCACACAGGCAGGTCCCAAAGGAGATGCTTGGGGTGAAGTCTCCCATTAGGACCAGCAGAGGCTACACCCTACCTCCAAAAGCTCTTCCCCCAAGAAACCAACCTCCCGCCCTAATCATCTTCACTATCCTGAGGATGGAGGTACCAACAAATGACAAACAACCCCACCTATTGGATGACAAAGGAAGCAGGAAAGGTATTCAACTCCAACAAAATCAATCCTTGTATTACCTTCAAGATATATATATTTTTTCTCGTTTGTCTTTTGATTTTCCTTTTCTCACACTCTCTTCTCTCACACTTTCTTCTCCCACCTTCACATCCCCAACATTTGTGAACCAAGTAGCTTTTATGAAGTAGGCTACTGAGGACTGGGATGTCTGAATCGTATATTACAGTTGTTTTGTACATTCTTTTATCTCCTATTTTTACATTTTTTATTTTTCTTAATTTTTATGTTTGTTTTTTTTTGAAATATCTCTATTGTCTTCCCACGTACTTGTCTCCCCCAAACCACTTTCTCTCTCTTCTCCTGCTACTAGCCAACTTCTTTCGATTCCTCTTTTACACTTCCTAGATCTAATAACTCTACATCCTCCAGTCAAACCTCTTTAACATCTCATCCTACACGCCACATCTGGTTCTCTCCTTGTCCACCATCAGAAACCAGAGAACCATTTGCAAACCTACTGTTTGTGTTGTAGACAGTAAGGGAACTCACCATTTCTGTATATTGTGACAAAACTGTAAAGGTCTTAATAAGAGCTATTTTGTTTAAGCCTGTTTACTGTTTGTATTGGGATCTGTCAATATTGTCCTCCCCTTAAAGGAGAGGTATTAGAACCCTGCAGGGACACTATAAGCCTAAAGGGTAAAAACTGTTGGATCTGCAGTGCTAGAAGGGAAGACACATGAATGACATAAAAAATAATCAGGAGAAGAAAGGGCCCCAAACAAGCCAACATAGTACATTATTAAAATCCATGGCCAGCCAGACAGAGAAGGAGTTCAGTATGTACATAACTAAAATATTCTGTGAATTAAAGGATAACATAAGAGAGCAAATACAGGCAGCAAAAGATGGCTTCAATAAAAAACAGGGTTTCTGGGAAAACAAACAAACAGTCCTTGAAATGAAGGAAACAATAAAACACATCAAAAACTCACTAGAAAGCACCAACAACAGATTAGATCACTTGGAAGACAGAACCTCAGACAATGAAGACAAACTATATAACCATGAAAACAAAGTTGACCACACTGTGAAGATGGTCAGAAAACATGAGTAGAATATTCAAGAAATATGGGATAACACAAAAAGGTAAAATTTAACAATTATTGAGATAGAAGAAGGCATAGAGTTCCAAAACAAAGGAATGAACAATCTATCCAATGAAATAATATCAGAAAACTTTCCAAACATGAAGAATGAATTGGAAAATCGAATACAAGAGGACATCAAATGTGCAGAATCACAACAGTTCTACAACAAGGTAGTTTATGATGAAAATGCCTAGCTTACAGAATAAGGAGAGAATTTAAAATGGCACAAGAGAAGGAGTCAGATTACATATAGGGGGAAACCAATTAGGATCGCTGAAGATTTCTCAACCCAGACCCTGAACGTTAGAACATCCAGGAACAACATGTATCAAGCTTTGAAAGAAAATGGATGTCAACCCCCAGAATCTTATATCCATCAAAATTAAGCTTTAGATTTGATAATAAAATCCTTTCATAATAAACAAAAGTTAAAAGAATTAACAGCTAGAAAACCTGCACTACAGAACATTTGTGGAAAAATATTCTATGAAGAGGAAATAAAGAACCACAATGAAAATCAGCAGAGGGAAGAATTACCCTAAAGGAAAAGCTAATCAGAGGAGAAACCAAGTCAAGTCAAATAACAAAGATGGCTAGGAATACAAATCATGTCTCAATATTAATCCTGAATGTTAATGGCCTTAACTCACCAATCAAAACACAGGCTAGCTGATTCCATAAAAACAAACAAACAAACAACAACAACAAAAAACAGCAATATGCTGTCTCCAAAGTCTCATCTTATAGGAAAAGACTTACACACACTGAAGGTGAAAGGTTGGGAAAAATCATACCACTCATATGGACTGTGGAAGCATGCAAGTTTTTCCATTCTCATATCAAATAAAGTAGACATTAAGCTAAAGTTAACCAAAAGGGATAAAAAAGGACATTTCATACTGCTCAAGGGAACCACACACCGAGACATAACAGTTATAAATATATGTGCTCCAACAATGGAGCATCTATGTTCATCAAACAAACACTTCTCAATTTCTATAGTGAAATAGAGCACAATACAATAATTCTGGGTGACTTTAACACACCTTTTCCACCACTGGATAGATCTTCCAAACAAAACCTAAACAAAAAAACTATAGAATTCAGTAATACAATCAATAATGTAGCCTTAGCTGACATATATAGAATATTTCACCCATCAATGAGTGAATACACTCTTCTCAGCAGCACATGGATCCTTCTCTAAATTAGACTATATATTATGCCACAGGGCAACTCTTAGAAAATACAAAAAAGTAAAGATATAGAACCCTGCATTCTATCAGATCATAATGGAATGAAATTAGAAATCAATGATAAAATAAAAAATAGAAGTTACTTCAACACCTGGAGACCAATTAATATGATATTCAATGAACAATATTGCAAAAGACATCCAAAAGGAGGTTTAAAAATTCTTGGAGGTAAATGAGAACACTGATACAACATTTCAAAATTTCTGAGACACTAGGCAGTACTAAGACAAAAGTTCATTGCATGGGGTTTATTCCTTAAAAGAAGAAAAAGTCAACAAACAAATGACCAAACATTATATCTCAAGGCCCTAGAAAAAGAACAAATCACCACCAAAATCAGTAGAAGATAAGAAATAATTAAAATCAGAGCTAAAATCAATGAAATTCAAACAAAAGAAACAATTGAAAAAAATGACAAAACAAAAAGTTGGTTCTTTGAGAAAATAAAAATTTGATAAACCCATAGCCATGGTAATAAAAAGAAAGAAAGAGAAATGTCAAATTACTAATATCCATGATGAAAAAGGGAATATTATGATAGATACTACAGAAATACAGAAAATAATTTGAAATTATTTTGAAAATTTGTGCTGAAATAAGTAGAAAATACCAAAGGCATTTGTATTTCTAGAGGCATGCAATTTCCCCAAACTGAATCAGGAAGATATACACAAGTTAAACAGATCAATATCAAGCAATGAAATAAATGACACTACCAGAAGCCAACCAACCAAGAAAAGCCAAGGACCAGATGGATCCACCACTGAGTTCTACTAATGACAACACTCCTTAAATTATTTCATGAAATAGAAAAAGAGGGAGTAATTCCAAACTCATTCTATGAAGCCAATATCACCCCGATTCCAAAACCAGACAAAGACACATCAAAGAAGAAAATCTTCAGACCAATATCTCTGATGAACATAGAAGCAAAAATTCTCAATAAAATTCTGGCATATCGAATACAAAAACATATCAAAAAATTAGTGCATCACAATCAATTAGGGTTTATAACAGGGATGCAAAGTTGATTCAACATAAGAAAATCAGTAAATATAAATCATCACATCCATCCACTTAAAGATAAGAATCATATGACCCTCTCAATAGATATAGAAAAAGCATTCGACAAAAATACAGAACCCCTTCATGTTCAAAACACTACAAAAACTAGGGATAACAGGAAAATGAATCTTAACATTTGAAAAGCTATCTATGCTAAGTCAAGGCCAACATCATTCTAAATGGAGAAAATTTGAAAGCATTCCCTCTAAAAACTAATACAAGACAGGGATGCCCTGTTTCATCATTTCTATTTAACATAGTTTTTGAAACTCTAGCCAGTGCAATTAGAAGGAAGAAAGAGATTAGCTGGATACAAATAGGAAAAGAAGAATTCAAATTATCATTATTTACCTAGATACCCAGAGGATTATCACTATTTACCTAGATACCTAGAGGGTCAAAAAATTCCACAAGAAAACTATTTAAACTAATAAGTGAATTCAGCAAAGTAGCAGGATATAAAATCAAAACCCATAAATCAAAGGCGTTTCTGTACATCAGTAGCAAATTCTCAGAAAGAGAAACTAGGAAAACTACTCCATTTACATTATCCCCCCAAAAAATCAATAATTGGGAGTCAAATTAACAAAAGAAGTGAAAGAACTCTATAATGAAAACTACAAAATGCTAAAGAAAGACATTAAAGTAGACCTTAGAACATGGAAAAATCTCCTTTGGTCTTAGATAGGCAGAATTAATATTGGCAAAATGAGATATTATGAAAAGCACTATAGATTTAATGCAATCCCAATCAATATCTCAATGACATTTCTCATAGAAATAGAAAAACCAATCATTAAATTTATCTGGAAAAAATAAGAGACCCAGAATAGCCAAAGCAATAATAGCAAGAAAGTGAAGCAATTGGCATCACAACACCAGACCTTAAACTATACTACAGAGCAATAGTAACAAAAACAGCATGGCATTGGCACCAAAATGGACATGTAGACAAAGGAAAAGAATAGAGGACACAGAGACAAACCCACATAATTACAGTTATATTGTATTAGACAAAGGTGCCAAAAGCGTATATTGGAGGAAAGATAGCCTCTTCAACAAATTTTGCTGGGAAAACTGGAAATTCATATGCAGCAAAATGAATTCAAGCCTCTATCTCTCACCATGAACAAAACTCAACTCAAAGTGGATAAAGGATCTAGGAATTATACTAGAGATACTACATCTACTAGAAGTAAAAGTAGGCCCAAATCTTCATCATGTCCAATTAGGCCCCGTCTTCCTCAACAAGACTCCTATAGTGCATGAAATAAAATCAAGAACCAATAAATGGGATGGATTCAAACTGAAAAGCTTCTTCTCAGCAAAAGAAACAAACAGTGAGGTGAAGAGAGAGCCTACAAATTGAGAGCAATTTTTTACCACATGCCCATTAGATAGAGCACTAATCTCAAAGATATATAAAGAACCCCAAAATTTTAACACCAAAAAAACCCCCCAAATAACCCAATCAATAAATGAGTTAAGGAAATGAACAGACACTTCTCAGAAGATAATATACAATCAATCAACAAATATATAAAAATGTTCAGCATCTCTAGCAATTAGAGAATTAGAAATTAAAACTACTCTTTTATCTCATGCCAGTCAGAATGACAGCTATTAAGAATCTAAACAACAGTAAGTGTCGGCTAGGACTTGGGGGAAAAGGCACATTCACACATTGCTGGTGGACTGCAAATTGGTGCAACCAATCTGGAAAGCAGAATGGAGATTCCTTGGAAAACTCGTAATGGAACCATCATTTGACTCAGCTATCCCATTCCTTGGTTTATACCCAAAGGACTTAAAAACAGCTTATTACAGTGACACAGCCTTATCAATGTTTATAGCAGCACAATAGCTTAAGCGTGGAACCAACCTAGATGCTCTTCAGTAGATGAATGGATAAAGAAACTGTGATATATATACACAATGGAATATCACTCAGCATTAAAAGCAAATAAACTTATGGTATTTGAGGTAAATGGATACAGTTGGAGAATATCGTGCTAAGTGAAGTTAGCCAATCCCAAAAAACCAAAGGCCAAATGTTTTCTCTGATATGTGGATGCTGATCCATAATGAGGGTGAGGGGGAAGCATGGGAGGAATTGAGGAAATTTTGATAGGGCAAAGGGGAGAGAGAGGAAGGGAGTGGACATGGGGAAGGAAAGGTGGTGGAATGAGATGGACTTCATTACCCTAAGTACATGTATGAAGACACGAGTGGTGTGACGCTACTTTGTGTACAACAGAGAAATAAAACTGTGCTCTCTATATGCAGTATGAATTGAAATACATTCTGCTACCATGTATAACAAATTAGAATGAATAAATTTAAAATAAAAATAAGATAATTATAATTTTCTTTTTGATTTAGTCTTGATTCAAAGGCTATTTGGAATGTATTTTTGTTTTTACATTTTGGGTTATTTTCCAGATTGCTTTCTGTTATTGATTTGTAACTTATTTCCATTCTGATCAGAGAATATAATTCATATGACTTGAAGTCTTAAATTTATTGAGATTTGTTTCTTGCTCTGCAATATTGTTTTTCTTGGGATACGTTTCTGTACACATGAATAAATGTTTACTCTTCTGTATCTGTGCTGAATTTCTGTGTACTGGTTTTTATCAATTATTAAAAGTGTACGTTTGGAATCTCTAACTGTGATGGAATTTGTCTCTTTCTCCAACCGATTCTATCTGGTTTGCTTCATCTATTTTTAAACTGCTGGTATTAGGCAGCCATGTTTGGGTTTTATTTCATCTGGGTGATATGATTTCTTATGATTGTAAAATGATCATCAGTTTCCAAGTTAACATTCATTGTTTTAAAATGTGTCTTTCAAATATTACCATAAACACTTCAGCTTCTTTATATTACTCTTAGCACTATGTAATATTTTCTACCCTTGACTTTCAACCTATTTCTATCTTTATATTTAAAGTATGTTTCACATAGTCAACATAAAGTTAGATCTTGATTTTTAAATTTAACTTGATATCTTTTATCCTTTAAAACTATTATAGTTATGGTTCCATTAAAGACTATAATATCACTATTTTCTATTCTAATTCTGTCACCTGTTCTTCTTTCTTTTCTTCTTTTTTTGGGGGGTTATGTTATTATGTATGATTCTCTTTACTCCTTGGTTGGCTTATTAGCTATTAATCTCTGTTTTATTGTCTTAAAGATAGAGTTAAGAGTCATACTTTATATTTTCACCTTATTGCATTTTACCATTATGTACTATGACAGGAATCTACATATGGTACAATTATCTTAAAATAGCACTCTTCCATTTCTCCCTTCCCTGTTTTTTATGACATTTTTTTCATAATTTTATTTAAACAAATATTCCCAAAGTCAAAATACCATGTTGTTGTTTAAAAATCAAATTATATTTGAAAGAGATGTAAGTAATAAGAATAATAAGATGTAAGTAATAAGAATAATAATATTTTTACCAACGTGGTTACCTTTTCCATTTTTCTCCATTCCTTTGTTTATATCCATATTTCTGGTAATAGTTGTTCTTTGTATGATTCCACAGTCTGTTTCATGTGTGTAAATTTTTTAAAAAATCATTCAATCTGAGAATAGAAGAGTGACTGCTAGGGATGGGGCTGGGGTGGATGGGGAGAGGGGAAGCAAGTGTGGGAAGGTGCTGGAGTGGGATCAGTGCCTGCTGTGTGTATGTATTGAAATATTACACTGAATCCCACTAATGAGCGTAATTACTGTATTTTTAAGAAGAAAAACTAAACTTTCTTTATCATTTCTTGCAGTATAGTGTGATGCTAATCAATGCTTCTTCTTTTGCATGTTTGCAAAAAAAGTATTTATTTTGCCATTTCTAGGAAAGTATATCTCTATTGAACATATATGCAAGTAATTCAGTGTTTAATATTTTTATCGAATTCTACAATTATCACCACAATCTAATTTTGAACCATTTCATCTCCCCCAAAGAAACTCCATTCCTATTAGCAGTCAACCCACTTTCCCCTAGACTTGTCCAGTATCAGAGTAGCCTTTTATGGGGTGGTAATTATTTCCTTCTATTTAAGCAAATCTCTTTTTATTATGTTACCCAATATTGCCAAACTTACAGGACTCCCTATCCTGGATGATGGAAACAGGTTCTAGTCCTATCCCACGTCAGCTCTGGGGCACTGTCTGTTAATCTTTTCATTTAGTGATTTTTCCCAGTATTAAGTAAATTCTTCAAAGTATCAGCATTCTGCTGAATACTTAAGGGAAATTCTTACAGATTTCTGACCTTCTTTTTCTTTGCATTGTATATTCTCCGATAATATGTCCTTTGGTCCCTACTGGCCTTGTTCTTCTCTGACTCACAGCTTTGTCTTGTCAATCCATGAGTCCACCCGGGTTTTACCTCTCTTTATTGCAAGACACCAACTCTTTTATTAGTAAATTTGTCCAATTCTAAGATTTAACACATTTGCTTTCCATTTCTCAGAAGTGACATTCTATCATCTATCTGGAGTCATACCTCATATCTAATGTTCCAAAAACCATGCTTACTTATGTGTTCTCTCATTTTTGTTATTGTTGTTTCAGAATTGAGGGTAAATTAGTTCCCATTAATCCATATTTTGGGGAACCAGAAGTCCTTCAATGCGGATGTGTAGGTTCTTAACTAGACAGGCAATGGATTCTGGTTCTTAACAAGTTATTATTCAAGTTGGGCCCAGGGTGCACAACTTAAGTCAAATGACTTGAGAAGTTGAGGCAGGAGGATCTCAAATTTGAAGATAGCCTCAGAGCTTAGATTTTGAATTTTGAGATCTTGTCTGAAAATTTAAAAAATAAGTAAATAAAAGGGATGTAGTTCAGAGGTAGAATGCCCTGGTTACCAATCCTCAGTGCTAAAAATAAAAGAACTTATTATATGTTGTGGGGGAGGTGGCTCAGAAAACACACCAACTCCCAGTTTTGTCCACATTGAAGAGTCTTTATTTAGCCAGTGGATGGTGACTTCCCCCTGCAGGACCCATAACTGTCTGCAAGGAACAGCCTTGAGCCTCCATATTTTAGGGCATTTAAAGGCAAAAACCATAACACACCACATCTGGGTTGACGTAGCTGCAAACAAGCAGGGGCACAGAAGCTGAATTGGGCAGTGAGCGAGACAATGCAGTGGGTACGTTGGCATTTCCCACAGGACTTTCCAGGTTGGCATAGCAGTAAGCAAGCAGAAGGGAAGTGGGTCAAAATGATTCTAGTTGAGTACAAGTTAGAGAATGGTTACTAACATAGAGACAATCAATCTCTGACAGGGGACATTGCCCAAGAAAAATGGGAACCCAAGAGAACAATCCTACATTGTATAAAAATTGCCATTTTGTGTTGCCAAGTGTGCTGTGCTAGGCAATTAGTCATGGGTACAGGGGTGGGGCTTTCCCAGGGAGAAGCATTTGTTACATGATATGGAGTCTCAGGGTAAAATGGAGTCTGTCTGGTCATTGCCCATATAGCCTGGCCCATCACACTATATAAGTGTGTATTTATTGTGAGGAGAAAGAGCTAGGTATGTCTTCTCTCCTATCAAAATTGGCATGGGAACATTGCGACAGGTATGAATTCTGCCTTCTGTGTGCCTGGTTTTTTCCTAGAGCTTTCTACTCTTTCCATTTACTAATGCCCTGCTTTTTCTGTTTATGAAATTCTGTTGGTATATGGGGAATGGAAAAGGACACATTATTCAATCATATTGTGTTGGTCATCTTTCCGTCACTGTCACAAGATGTCTGAGTTCATTCATGCTGAGATGGGACCTTGAACGTCCCCAGAGGAACTTCTGTTGCAGGCTTGGTCCCAGCCCGTAATGGTATCGAGAGGTGGAACCTTCAGTAGGCAGGGCCAGTGTAAAGTGAGTTAGGGCATTGGAGACGTGTCCTTGGAGGCAATACTGGGACTCCAACCCTCTCCTCTCTCCCTCTTTGTTTCCAGGTTGCCTCAAAGTAAACAACCTCCTTCCTCATGCATTCCCTCCATGATGTGCTGACTCACTAATAAGCCCAAAGAAACAGGTCCAAGGACAAGGGACTGAAACCTCCAAACCATTAACCAAGAATAAACCTTTCTTCCCTTAAGTTGATAAATTCTGGTACTTGTGACAGTAACAAAAAACTGACTGAGACACCTTATCAAGAGAAAAGGCTGATTTCGCCTCACAGTTGGCCTCATTGCTTTTGGGCTTCTGGTACGGTGGGACATCATGGCAGGGAGAGCCTGAGGGAACAAAGTGGCTCACCTCATGGACAGGGCATGGGAGAGAAGAAGAAGAAGGGGCTGGGGTTCCACCGTTCCCTTCAAGGGCACACCCCACTCACTGGCTGGAAGACTCCCCAGTAGGCTCCATCTCTTCAAGGTTCTACCACCTTCCAGTAGCATCACACTGGGGACCAAGCCTTCCCCAGAGAGGCCTTGGGGGACCATCAGATCTAACTATGACCCACATGCACTGCAAGAATTCAGTGGAAATCTTTCTTTTTTTAATAGCTACTATGAGAGAACACATGCCTCTTTTGTAATAAAATACCAGGTTGTTAAAGGAATTTCTAGTGTGAACAAATTGAAGACAGAAAGGCTCCTGGCAGAATTTTGGTCAGAGTTTCTTGGAAGTTCTCAATTAATCATTCAGGACAGTTATTTAGGCTGACTTTGCCTATACTTACCTCTTCTCCGGCACCAGAGAAGACAAATTGAGCTGTGTCTGCCAGAAATCACCACACCAGAAAATAGAAAATTCCCCTGTGTCGGATCCTACGATTCCAATTCTAGAAATATTCTTTAGGGAAATAATTTTAAATGAGGCAAGTACACATGTACACAAATGTTTATTGAAAATCCCTTATAATAATGAACAAAAAAGGAAATTACTTAATTGCCTCAAAATAGCATATTGATCAAAGTCAAGCAGATGTACTCATTTGATGAAGTGAATGCTTCATTGAGTGAACTGAATGTTTAACAGCCTTTCACATCGATGCTGTGGGAGAGAATATGGACATGTAGAAAATTACTCATTTTAAAGTGTGGAATTACGAAATAATGATAAAAACTCTACCCTGAGACTAATATTTATAATTAATAATAAAGTATTTGTAGAAAATCTAGCAAAATGTTTGCTTCCATGAACTTTGGGTGGCATAGCTACAAGTTAATGTTATATTTCATTTTTATATGTTGTACTTTAAGATTTATTTTCCTATAAGGAGTATACATTTCATTTGCAACTAGTAAGAAGTAAACACAGTTATTTGTTGCTTAATGACAAAAATATATTCTGGAAAATGCATTGTTAGATAACTTCATCATTGTGTGACCGTGATAAAATGTATTTATACAAACCTGTACCATGTAGGGCAATCAGTTGCTATCAAGGTATGTGGAAAACAGTTGTTTACAAAGACTTTATTTTTTACAAATAGTAGGGATCCATTCTAAAATAATGATAAAAGTATAATACAGTAAATGCATGGATCATTATGTCATGTCAATTAATTAATTAAACCTTGGTCATAATTATCATGTGTTATGTATTGTACCTAATTGCATGTATTATACTTGTATACAGTTGGCAGTACTATAGGTATGTTTTTACCGATATCACCACCAACATGTCAAAAATATATTGCATTTTTTGGCTCCAGGTTACACACCTATAATCCCAGTAACTTGGCAGACTGAGGCAGGAGGATTACATGTTCAAAGTCAGCTTCAGCAACTCAGTGAGGCCCTAAGAAACTTAGCGAGACTGTATCTTAAAATATAAAACACAAAAGGCTAAAGATGTAATTCAGCAGCAAAGCACCTCTGGGTTAAATCTTCAGTACCAAGGAAAAGCTCTATGGCACTATGATATTTCAATGGCTACATCCTCAGTAGCTGATAGAAATTTTTCAGCTGCATTATATTCTGGGGAATCAATGTCGAATTTGCTGTCCATTGTCATTCAAAATGTCTTCTGTGCAGCACACAATTGTAAATCCATATTTAAAAGGGAGAGACAACACTGAATCAAGGCAGCAGTACACCCAGCTCTGAAGCCTTCTCTGACAAGTCACCATGTTGTTACTAATGTTTACCCTTTTTAGTTCCCTCTCCCCTGATAAGAGATGCACGTGTTCGCTGCCCTCATCTCTACAGCTCCGCCTCCCTGCAACACGATCATTACTCTTCTTACCTCCTGCCAGTCTCCTGATGAAGTGTGACCTTTTCCAGATGCATACCTGCCTTTTACAACTTTTCTGCAAACTGTCTCAAAGCAATAGAAACAACCTCTAACTACTGAGGAAGTATAAAGATCTGTGCTTAAAAGAATTTCTGACTAGGTTCTGGGCTTGAGGGATCCAATTAAGAGCATGTAAACACCATCTTTTTGCCAGTGAGTCCAGAGCTCCTGTGAACCCATGGGCTACGTCAGGCAGTTGCCCCAAGAGGGTAGGGAAGACCCCATGCATGTCAAAAAGCTTGTCATCATTGCTTGCATTTTACTCAATTGAAAATGAGCAAGTTTCAAAACAATTTGTTTCAGTGGAACAACAAAAACAAACTTCGTTAGACTTTGGGTATTTTTTTTTTGCTTTACATATTAAAAATACATTATAGTTTGTCATATTCTGCTGAACGGGTAAGCAAATTCTGTCCTTGTTTTCATAAATAGATTTTTGGGCAGATGCCAATGTGTTCCCTGCACAGGTGGAGCATTAAACACCACAGAGAGGGAGTGGGGGGGTGTGGCACCCCATCCCCCACCCCTGCCTGGTTTCCTAAACTGCACAAATAAGACAAGGATTCTCCTTTCTGACACAGAAAGGTTCTGCGTTTCTGCAGCTGCCGACATGAACCTATTACAATTCTTTTACTTTTCCATCAGACAAGAGCTGCCTTGATATGCCTTTGGCCACCTTCTGTTCCCTCCTTTCAGCTTCCCAAGATGGCTCTTACTGGTTAGAGCATGTGATGCCCACATCAAAGCCTTCCCACCAGACTCTTTTGCATTTGAAGGCTCTGTGAGGAGGGTGGGGAGAAGTCATGCATCTGTGATGAATGTCTTACCACAGGTAATTCATACTGAGGTAGTAGGGATACTGCACAATTTTTCTCTTCTCCTTCAAGAAAAATCTTTGAGCTTCTAATTCAGCTAACTCTTGCCCTCCTTTCTTACGTGTTCATTCATTGTGTATGCGTCTCAAGAATGCACACAAAGACACACAGCCTGGCAGAGCACAGTCCCTTCCTGGAAATAAAACATTCTAAAGGCTTCCCCCACCGTCTGCAGTTAAGTCCTTCATCATCTCCCTGCCTGGCACCCACACGTCTTTTCTCGTTGTATCTTTAATTCCACTCTGCCATCTCTGGCATTTCATAGGATCATTTAGCAGTGTTATTGCAAGAAACAGAAGATATAATAGCACGGCTTTGAAAAGGAGCAGGGTCTATATGGGAATGTGTATGTCTCATTATTCCCTAACTTCACAGCTGATACATTTGATCCTCATCAGAACACAGCCAGGAATTCTCATCTCACTTCCCTTCATCCAGTAAGGCCTTGGGATTCCCACTTCATCCAGAAAGCTGGGAAGAGGAGGCGATAGTGTGCTTGGGGATGAGCAAGGTAAACCAAGGTGTTTTGCAAGCATGGCTGCCATTCTCTGCTCCTCAGGGCATCATGATGGAAATGTGAGTATAGTCTCTGTAAATGAGGACACGAGGCCTGGGGTAGGAAGATGAGGTCACAGAATCACAAGTGGCAATGTGGGAAAGGGTGTGACACTTATGATGGGTTCCTGTTACTTATTCTGGACACTTTTCTAGGAGGCTCTCAGTGCTACCTCTGTGATCCCAGCCCACAGAGAACTGTGTGTATAAGGGAGGTGTTCATTGGGTGGAGGCAACTGGGCAGCTCACCGCTACCCTTCCTCTTGCCAACATCCTTAACCTGGTGCTTTTGGACCAGAGCTGACTGGGGAATGTGCTACAGATTCCCGCATTCTCAAGAGGGTGGAAAAGCCCAAGTAGTACTGAGGGTGCTAAGGGGGCCCTAAGGCATAGAATCTTTTTCAAGTTGCTGTCATCTTTGACAGACCAGTTGAACTTCAAGAGGAGGCACAAGTAGATAACCTGTGTTTTAATGGGGACTTAATTTTAAAATTTCTATTATGAGAATTTTTATCATGCTTACTGATGGACCAAAGAACGCGTTGTGGATTTTGCGTTCAACTAAAACCACATAGGTTTTTCCTCATCAAAAAGAATATTTTAACATTATATATATATCCCCATAAGAAACCAGGAAGTCTAAAGTATACCACCTTATGATTATAAGCAATATAAATGATGGTTCAAATATTTGGATCTATTTAACTAATGTGTCTTTAAAAAACATTTTCAGCCCTTTATTTCATTTTGTACATTATCTGTGGGGAATAAAAAAACAATGTGGTTTTTATCTTCCTTCTCTTACTTCAAGGCTTTCCTGATCAATACTTAGTGCAGAAACAATTGATTAAATTATTAGCAAACCACAAATAGGCACAAGGGTTATGTCAAGATCAACTAACCAAAATCCTCTCTTAGTGAGGACTTAAAATATGTTCTTATGTTAATAAAACAGTTTTGAGGAAAGTGATATCTTTTGAGAAAAAAATATATTGAAAGCCAGGCATTGAAAAAGGGAGAAATAAGATATAATATGGATGAATAATATTTCTATCCTCCAACCAATCACAAGGTCAATAGACGCTGGAATCATCTGCTGATCTTCCTCCTGATCTGGACTCTGAGCTCCTTAAACCTGGGGACTGTGTTCACTTCCCAGTGTCCTACGGAACAGCACAGTGCCTGGCTCAGGGTCGGTCTCATCAATGAATTCACAGTCAAAATGATGATGCCAAGGTGTCACCTGATTCTCATTCACCTAAAAAAAAAAAATGAGTTAAATCTGGTGTCATGTTGATTGAAGTAGATGAAAATTCTAAGTCTATTGGAGTGGGAAATTGAGGACCAATGGAAACTTGATGTATCCTGGAATTTTCTCCCAGTAAAGGAGCATGCTCTACCACCCTGGGGTCATTCCTGGCTCATTATGAAGATGAGTTTCATGGATAAATGGACTATGTTTACATGTGTACCCTGAAAGGATTCTCTTACAGTCACACACACACACACACACACACACACACACACACACACGCCGTGTGACTCTCACTTCTATGTAAAGAATGATTCTAACACACTGACCTATGGGTATGGGAGATGACTGATTGCCTCCTCAGCTAATCCTTGTGCCCCTCTGCTGCAGAGTTCCATGTCATCCAGAGGGTCCCCGTTTCTCAGGTGCTTCAGTGAGTGACTGGCCTCACGTTGGATTTGTTTCTTAGGCTGCTTCTTCAGAAGGAGACTTACTGTGTCAGGACTGTCTCAAAAGCTCTTTCCTAAAAAAAATTGTCCTGATTAATCTTTCAACCAGAGATTCCCATCTTTCTGCATCCTTACTGTCCCTAAAAGTTTCCCTGTCTCTGATGTTGAAGAAATGTGGAAATAAGTCAAATCTAGTTACTGGGTCCATGACAAACTCTCAGACTGGGCGGGGACGAGCAACAGTGAAGGAGTGACCACGCCTGTGACACAGGCCCCAGGGAGGAGTTGGAGGATGGTCTCTGCTGGGTTAGCTGCCCCCTGCTGTGGAAGGATGGTGACATGGTAAGGATCTAACAGGTGACGGTGCCATGGGTGGGTCCTCTCCTGGCCTGAAGCAAGAGCATTCTCTCGTCCACACTTTCTGCCTCTAGCTATTTTCTTTGCCTTCTCTCTCACTTTACCCTTGGACCAATTTCTTAGAAGAGAGCTGAGTGTTTCTGGCCCAGGGTCAGTTAAAACTCTCCATTTCTCTATGTTTCCATCAATAAAAAGGGCAACAGTCATATTCAGAACTATTGACCTCTTGTGGCTCACACAAATTATTTTTATCTTTCTGTATGTTTGCAGCCACAAGGGTATGAAAACATTTTTAAAGAATAAGTAAAACCAGACTTTTGATCTCACTAGAGTATCCATGTATTGCAATACTTCATATATTTGCCTGCCGAGAAGATGCTCTACCGTTCTTCATGAAAGGAATGAAGATTTATATTTCTTGTCTTTGTTCTGAGCACACCAATTCTAGCTCGTGGCTTTAATAAACTGCAGTGTTTAAAAGTGTTAGAAATGGTCAGCTGGAGGCAACAGATGATTTCTGAATTCAATCAAAAGATGGGCCAATCAAAGGCTTTTAGATGGCTCCAAAGCCTGCATAGGCTTCCCCAGACATGCTGGACTGAGAGAATCCTTTGTCTTCAAGCCCAGTGGGCCAGAATCCTTACGATCCCCAAAGCGTAGGCCCAGGGGAGCCCAACAACCTGTACATGAGGTGCCATGTGGCTAATTTATAAATTAACAATCTCTGACTCTCAGACTTGTCAGTCAAGTGTAATCACACAGGGCCTGGAGGCCCAGGAGGAAATCTCTCAGAAAAAGTCAGCAGAAAACCTTCAGCTCTTAATCAGAAGGCGCCATCAGCTCATTCCATTTTTGTGTCAATGGTTTGATAATCAGGCTTTTTTGTTACAAATAGTGCTCTTAGGGAGAAATGGGCAATCAATCATTTTGTTCACTCTCTCCACTGACACTTATTGGGGCCTTGCATATGCAGTTTCCATGAATAGCCCATTGTCCAAAGCGACTAGCTGACTGGGGCTTCTGCCTTCCTGAGTATTCAGATCCGTGCTGTCAGCGTCTGGTGGAAGAAGGGCCCAGATCAGAGTGGTTGAGAGGAGACTGAATCTGCCTTTCCAATCATGAGAGGATCCCGGGGAATACAAATGCTGCTGTCTGGTCATGAAGGTGAGCCAACAGTGAAAGTCCCTCGTATTTTAATAAAGTTTTGGACCCCTTATTCTTGCTTCCACTAAGCAAACAGTTCTGACCGTAATAGCCATTTTTTTTATTATTTTTTATATTAAATTATATTGGACCTTTAAATATTTCTGAATCCAGTTTAGCTGGGACTAAATTAATGAAGCACCTTCTATGTGCAAATTGTCCTGTGAACTTCCAAGAAGGATTTGGTGGTGATGAAGGAGTGGAAATCATTGCTGGTAGCTCCTCATGTAGAGGAATAGATTTGTGTACATACGATCTGGACATGAGGCTGATGGTGGTAGCATCTCATAGTGGGTTAGCAGAACCTGGAGAGAATAGGGATCAGGTAGCATAGGGAGGCTCCATGAAGGACCTGAGTTTGAAGGTGGGGCTTGAAGAATCAGGCAGGTGGCTCACTGTGAGAGGAAGTCAGAGAAGACTGTCCTTCTCAGACATTATAATTGGTCCCCCGTTCCCCTGGGAGGACAAGAGGATGAAGTTGGAAGTCTGGATGACTTCATTTGACTGGCAGTCAGCATCAGAGCTCCTCGCCAGGCCTGGTTGCTTTTTAACATCTGCATGCCACTTTCAGTAGCATTTATTCCTATGCCCCTCCCAAGTGATATGGATGCATGTGGTTCCTTGACTGCCCATGAAGAGAAATACACTTCTATCCTCATCTCTGGCTTGACCAAGCCTTGCTCAGGCATTATGGGCTTGCCCTCCCTTCACGAAATACACAGCCCCACGTCCACTTCTCCTGGGAATCCTGCTCTTCTCCTCTAGCAGACATTATCAATTACTGACCTTCTGCAGAAAGTGGTGCCTTGCTCTTTATCTCACTCTCTCATAAGTTATTTCAGGAGCTCTCTGGAGTTTCACTTCCCAGCAGGTCATAGAACATCCTCTCTGGTCTTTGCGCTGTTCATCCTGTCCATTGTGGGGAATTCGCAAACCTCTCTTCTGAGATGACTCTTCATCAAAGACCTGTGATAGACACCACAACAAAAGGGAGAACTTAAAAGGACATAGCTCCTCTACAAAGAAAAACATATGCTCGTTTACAAAGAAAGCACCTGACCATCACGCACAAGATGGTGACTTATAAACTCAGACCCCCAGTGATCCACTTCCTATACTGCCAAGTGATCTACAGGACCCTTCTACTATATAGTGATCCACTCCCTACACTACTTGATAAGCTACACCACATTGTGATCTTCTCCTTGCACCTGACAGTGATTCCTACCATGCACTGCACAGTGACATCCATCCTGTGACACAGTGATCTGCTCCCTGCAGAGTATGGTGATCTACACTCTACTAGTCACGGTGATATACCCTCCAGGGTGCACGGTGACATGTTCTGAACAGTGATCCACATTACACTGTTGTGTATCGTATGGTGCAGAGACCTGCTCCCTATATGGCACCATGGTCAGCCCTGTACATTCCACAGTGATCTACTGCTTACTTACACTCTGCAGTGACCCACACCTGGTGGTGGTCGCACATTGTTGTCCTTCAGTTAAAGCTCCCTGGTAACATGGGGGCCCCTCTGGATATTTTGTAACGCTAACCCTACTTTAGGTTAAAAGGCCATTTTTATTGGTTCAACTATTCTTCCCAGGACCTTCTATTCCAAGACTTAATAGAGAAGATCATTCTTTCAAATCGCCTCTTCCACAGCCCCTCCCTGCATTTCCCATACCTCTCTCCACCTTCTTGGAATTTACTAAGAAAGTTGAATGATTTCTCCAACTTTAGTCTGAATAAAGTTCTTTAAAGACATTCATCACTAGAGAAAATATATTAGTTGAAATCATCAGAGTCAAGAAACATAGGATTCCTACACTGATACTAAATTAGAATCGTGACATTCACACAGATACTGGAAAAGAACCCCAGCCCAGTTCCTGAGCTGGGCAGAAAGACAAAGCTGGAAGCAAACTCCCTGTTCATTAGCTGGTTTCTGGATACTGCATTAAAGTTCTCTAAAGTCTAAATTTTCTCTTCTGTTCCCACAGACTCCCAACCAACTGTGCTTCATAAAGTTTCTCAGATGATAAAGACTCATACCTTGATTAAACTCCCTTTATGTTCACGGTCCACCCTTGGGTCTCTTGTACCAAGTTGGGCAAGACAAGAAGTTCTTGGATGCTGCCTGCACGTGCTCTCTCTTCCATGAGTGTAAAAACTTTCTTGGATGTCCTTATAAGTTGAAAATTATAAGGACATCCAAAATTATAAACATATTTATCTCTTTCATGAAAAGTTTAGCTAAATCTTTATTTACATCCTGTGAAATACCTCACTGGATGAATCGTGATGCTCTGCTATTTCTGTGGGGGTCGTGGAAACCTCAACACAGAGACCCATTTCCCATTGATCCATGTTGTCCTCTGTGGGGGAAGGCCCAGGAGTTGATGCTTTGACCAACCTTCCCAATAAATGATTTTTAAGAATCATTTATTACAAACGTTAGTAAACATTGACAGCCACCCAGAGTCATTAGGCTTATCTAATAATGAGGGTTCTCATTATTTACACACCATTGCCTAAGAAAGTTTACTCTGTTTTCACAACTGAAAATTTACATTGTGGTCTGTACTTTTAACCAATGAGGTTTGCATTTCTAAAAATGTGGAGGAAAACCTCTGCATCAAAATGAGTGGATATGTCTCCTGGTTTTCAAAGTCACTTGGAAAATAAGAAGGTATAATTTTTCCAGTTTGTATATTAAAAAGTTTATTCTTTTTGTTCCCATGGGTTTTTTTCATTTTTGTGAAATGTATAGACAGATGACCCTGAATTCTTTTTTTTTTTTTGACCCTGAATTCTTTATTCAAATTGGGGGAAATAAAATTGTATTTCAACTGAGAATTTTCCTTGCTGAGAAAGAGAGGGGAAATGGAGATAGGCAGTTAATATTTTAATGGAAAGCCATTTCTGAAAATGGCTTAAAGTACTGGTATTAAGCTTTCAAATAGAGTTTTGGTGGATGTTTGAGGTTTGTGGTATATGGGGAAAACTTTAAATTGTATCGGCTAGGTTTTTGCCTTCCTCCTGTAACAACCGTTTTACAGCTACAATGGACTATTTATTCAGATTCGTGCTCTGCTTCGGTGTTTGCTATTTTAAAATCATATCTGCTAACATTTCCATTCTTTTTATAACCTATGTTTTAAAACCATAAGGTGTGTTTTCATTTTACAGAGCTTCGAAGAGCTATACAGATCCAGGATGACTATAAATATTAAGACTAGTGTTTTTGGAGCATTTTATAAAATGAGTGGTTCTGGTTCATAGTGAAATCACAAAATATTCATCATTGTAAAAATAATTTTAGAGATTCTCTTGTGTGTGCCTCTATGTTCAGTGCTGGCCATCACAGAGATTATGAGGAAGTGATGCTTACTCTTATGAATTGAATTAAATTCCTCTTGGTGACACAGGAAGAAAAAAATAGCAACAAAAAAAATCTCTGCCACACAATAGCATCATATGACTGTTAAGAGCAGGTGTGTGGGGGGTGAACTGTCTGAAACTGTCAGGGCAGCCCCCCTTGAAGTGGTCTCTATCCTGCATTGGAGAAAATAAGCTGGGAATGGGGTCACCTTCAATTCTGCATGTCTGTCATCTCTCCTTCACATTGATTTCAAAGGTGTTGTTATTTTAATCACAAAATTTCAGACTACTGAATGCTTCAAAATTTATAAGATACAAAAAGATTCACAGTTCAACTTCAGAGCTGCTTCCTTTTAAATATTTTCTCTAATTAGTTATACATGGCAGCAGAATGCATTTGGACACATTGTACACAAGTGGAGCACCACTGCTCCTTTTCCAGGCTGTTCGTGGTGCAGAGTCATGCCAGGAGTAATCATACATGCATACAGGGGAATAATGTCCATCTCGTTCCACTGTCCTTCCCATCCCCATACCTCTCCTCTCCCTTCACTTCCCTCTGCCCAGTACAAAGTTCCTTTATTCTTCCCTACCCTACCCTTATGGATCAGCATCCACTTATCAGAGAAAAAAATCAGCCTTTGTTTTGGTGGGTTTGGCTTATTTCGCTCAGCATGATATTCTCCAGCTCCATCCATTTTCCTGCAAACGCCATCATTTTATTCTTCTTTAAGGCTGAGTAATATTCCATTGTGTGTATGTACCACATTTTCTTTATCCATTCATCTGCTGAAGGGTATCTAAGTTGGTTCCATAGTTTAGCCATTGTGAATTGAGTGCTATAAACATTGATGTGGCTGCATCACTATAGTATGCTGATTTTAAGTCCTTTGGGTATAAACTGAAGAGTGGGATAGCTGGGTCAATTGGTGGATCCATTACAAGTTTTCTGAGGAATCTCAATACTACTTTCCATAATGGTTGTAACAATTTGCAGTCCCACCAGCAATTTATGAGTGAACCTTTTTTCCCACATCCTCTCCAACACTTACTATTGCTTGTATTCTTGGTAATTGCCATTCTGACTGGAGTGAGATAAAATCTTAGGGTAGTTTTGATTTGCATTTATCTACAGGTAGAGATGACAACATTTTGTTGACTGATTGTATTTCTTCTGTGAAGTGTCTGCTCAGTTCCTTAGCCCGTTTATTGATTGGATTATTTGTTGCGGGATGTTATGAACTTTGGTGCTTCTTAATCCCTCTATTTGTCTTCCTCAAGCAACCAATGTTAACAATTTCTTTTGTGTCTTTGGAGGATATGCATGTACAAGGAAAGTAGTCTTCCTCTATTTTCTTTTAATATAAATTGTAGCATGTTCTGTGTACTGGTTTTGCTTTTCTTTTTTTCATGTATCTTAAAGATAATTTGATATCAGCTTAAATAACTTCCTGCATGTTTTTTCCCCTTGTTACACAGTATCCCATTATGTGGCTTTTCTCTGACCCAAAATGCATTTAACTATCTTTTGGGAAATATTTATGTTGTTTAAAAATTTCTGTATTATAAATGGTGCTTCAAAGCAGCATTCATATTTGAAACATGGGGAAACATACCCACATGACTCTTTGTTGCATTTTTTTTTTCCATGAACAGATCAGGTAGTGTTACTACTTTCAACAAACCATCCACATTGTCTACCTTAGAAATAAATTTAAATATTCAAAGATCTGGTGTTCAATGACCTTCCTACATACATTAGCTTTGTACATCAAAGTGACTTAGGTATAGAGTGACCAGATATTTGGTTAAACATTGTTGTGAATGTCTGTTTGAATGGGTTTCTGAATGAGGTTAACATCTTGAGTAGAAGGCTGCACAAAGCACATGGCCCTTCCTGCTGTGACTCAATTGAAGACCTGAATGGGACCACAACAGCAAAACAAAACCCAAAACAAAAACAAAACCCTACAGAATGAGATCTCTGTCAGCATAACTGTTTGAGCTGTCTCTTTCTCTGGGCTAGAACTGAAACTATCAGGTCCCTAAGTCTTCAGCTCATCAATGATAGGTCTCATTAGCTGAGTGAACTAATTCCTCACTGCTCACAGTTTAAGAAGATGTTTGGGTTGTGATGATGGGAGACCAATGCTTGTACGTTCACTTGCACAAGATAGAATTTCAACGTGTAAGGCATAGGAAGAAGTCCTTATGTGAGGACTGTGGAGTTTGGAGAAGTTCTCCTGTACAAGAGGACCAGCAGTACACACCAGGAGAGAGTCTCTAACTGGCACATTATTGGAGAATTTTAGGTATGATGTTAGAGAATGTACTAGAAACAGGGCATGTCTCCCTGCCACCCAGCCATAGAACTAGAAGTTGGGCCCTGGGAAATCAAAGACATTTGGTTTGTTACCAAACACGGATACCTCATAGACCTCGCATCTTCAGAAGGGGAAAAGGTAGAAATGATAATTTTGATGACTTAAATGGAGACCAGACACCTGAAGATGATTTTACCATGGTTAATAGGAGAAAACTTTAGATAAACTATTGAGGTGGAAAGGAAAAAGAAATAGTCTTAATGACATAAGATCTCAAATTACAGAGACAAGAGAGTAGGAAAAAAAAAACATCAAGAAGTAAGTTGTGAAGGAAGGAAAGATGGAATGTAAACTGAAAAATACAATAACAGAGTAAGTTTGATTTTGGCTATAGGAAAGAACACAAGTAAGTGATACCTGGAAGAATGGTTAACTACCATGGATAACAATGTTGCAAAGTCTGTCCATAGAATATACAAAAGAGCTATAATGTAAATCCATTGTGGACGATAAATGGCAATTTCTTAAAAAGTCAGATACAGCTTTACCATAAAATCCAACAACTGCAATCGTAGGTATTTATTCAATTGAGCTGAAAAATGTAGGTCCACACAAAGATCTGCATTAAAATGTTTATAAGGATTTTATTCATGGTAATCAAAAATAGCAGAAGTAACTATCATACCCTTCACTAGATGGAAATTTAAACAATGTGGTACTTTCACACAAGCAAATATTATTCAGCAATAAAAAGAATTAGCTATCAGGACACACATGAAGCCTGAACACTGATACCTCGCTTAAATGCAAGTAAAAGAAGCTAGTCTGCAAGTTCATCCCATGTGTGATTCCCATCATATGACACTTTGAAAAAGGCAAAATTATAGAAACAAACAAAAATATTGGAATGCCAAGGGTTTGAACGGAGGGGTGAAGGCAGGTGAAGCGGGGATTTTTAGAGAAGTGAAACGAGATATTTGGAAGAGAAACTGATCAAATAAATTTTTTTGCATATGCAAATGTGCCACAAAGGACCCCACTGTTCAGTATAAATAATATGCACCAATAAAAGATTCTCCAGAACCTGTGTAACTACAGAAGAGCAATTTTAATGTATGCAATATGCAAAAAGAAAGAATTTAGAAGGTGACCCAGGAAAGAATGCTGGGAGTGACAACAGAATCCAATCCTATTTAAAAATGAATACGACCTCACTTAAAGATGTGTGTGTGTGTACTGTGGGAGAAGACTCAACCTAAGAAACTTTGAAAATGAATGGTCTTTGTAAGATTAAAGGTAACTACACTCAAGTTGATAATGCTGCTTCCCATGGGGGTCTAAGTTGATGATCTTGACACTGCTGTACCTAGACATTGAACCTGAACAATTAAGTGAATGGATGGCAGGCGTGGGGGCCAGGATTCTCACTCTAGGCTGAGAGCTTACAGAAAAGCCAGTAGAAGAGGCTTGAACAAATGATGTGCTAATGGATTAGAGTTAGAGATGACAGTATGAACTCCTGCTTCCTTAACATGCATATAGTAGTCACATATAGGAAGATTGGTGATATGTGCAGGCTTATGGGTTAGTGTACCCACATATATCTATTTACTCTGTTAGTTGACGGGGTCTAAAATAAATCCAATCCCAGTAGCAATAAACACATCTAAGGGTTCTGACCTTGGTGTTATTTTTTTTTATTCCATTGTCCAAGAGCTTATTGAGGAAATGGCTGATTCTGGGACCAGGAAAGAAATATGCAAGATGAACTTGAGGCATCTTATACCCTTAGATTAAGTGAGTGAGTCCTCCTCTCCTCTTGAACAATGCTGTACTGATGAGGCTGTGTGAAAGGAACACAGGAGGCAAACTGAAGTGTGCTCAATGGTCTATGATGAACAATGTGAGTGATAAAAAGTAATATTGAATTATAATCCAAAGTATAAAATAAAACCAGTAAATTCATACTGATGAAAATACACATGCAAATAAGTAAATACATGGAGGAGAAGGGACAAATCTCCCTTGAAGAAGAAATGCAAATTATTTGTGATGATACTCTCAAGGAAAGGAAAAATAGATTCCCACTCCTTGTATGGAGGTTGTGCATAGTACTGTATGGGAAAGGATATCTTTATAGTGTAACTTTATCAAGTAAATTCCCAGTGGAGGAACTTGGCAAACACCATTAATATTAAGAGTGATGTTATGCTGATTGACTGTACTCTTCCTCTCCAAATGCTATAATTCCACATTAATCATGGAGAAATATTCCAGATAAGCTTTCAACAGAGGGGATCCATTCAAAATACCTGACCAATGCTTCTTAAAACTATTAAAGTGCTCAGAAAATAGAAAAGTTAAGAGGAATTTTCACAACCAAGAGGAGCCTAAGGATAAATGACAAGTAAAGGTAACATATCCAGGATGAAATCCTGAAACAGAAAATTACAGTAAGTAAAATCAAAGTAAATATGAATATAGAATGCTTTAGTAAATAGTAATGTATCAACATTGACAATTTATCACAACAATTGTACCATACTAATGTATAATAAGGGAAATTGGGTGAAGGAATATATTGGAACTCACTATAATTTTGTTCAATTTTCCTGTTAATCTAAAATGTTCTAAAAGTAAAATCTACTTTAAAAATTTGCAATGCATATTCATAAAGAATAAAACCCCAGTAGAAAATTAAATAAAGCTCATGGACAGAAAGTTTATAGTGAAAACATAAAATATTCTTTTCAAAAAGATACTCAGACTCATCCATAACAAGTAAATGCACATTAAAATCACAATAGATATCTCTTTTTTACCTATTAGGTCCTTTCCCCTGAGTGTAAGCTAGACTTGGTGATAGATATATACATCTCAGAGGTGATGGTTCGTGACTTCTAGGCCTAGGTCATGAAAGGCATCACTGTTTCCTACGAGCTGTCTCTCTTGGATCACTTGCTCCGAGGAAAGCCACATTCAACATCTCAAGAACACTTAGACAGCCCCAGGAAGGAGTCCATCAGCTGAGAAACAAAGGCCTTCTTCCAATGGTCATTTTCAAAGTGGGTCAACAAGGTCCAGCTGGATATGCAGATGACTGTGTCCCTGGCCATCCTCCTGAGGCAGAAATACCCAGTTAAACTCCTCTATGCCTGACTTAAAGAAACTATGAGACAGAGTAAGGAACAAAACCAGGGAGAAAGAAAGAGAGAGATGGAGACATAAATAGAGAGACAAGAAAGAGAAACATTGAGGGAGAAGTTGATAGACATGGAGGACAGAGAATGCCCTCTAATCTAAAATAATGAGAGAAGAGAGAAGTTATAGTCAAGTATATAAAATCAGAAACTTTCTTGGGCTTTAAATTACATGGGTATACTAAGTCCAATTTGAATATATTCTCAAGAATCTGCATGATCTCAGATAATTACTTTGCTATATTAAGTGAAATTAGAAAATTTTTAAAAACTCTACAGAATTTGGGCACACTGAAGTGGTATTGAAAGAATCTGTACCAAGCCAAAGTAATAGTATCTGGGAAAACACTGCCAAGTCTTCAGGGCCATATAGACTCAGGTTACTCATGGTCCCTTTTGAAAAATTGATTGACATGTTAGCGAGGAAAACAATATATTAAGAATATGTCAATTGTGATACAAAAGAACTGATGTCTCTTTTCTAATTATTGGACTATATTTGTAAAAAAAAATCATTCTCAAATTTGTTTCATTAGTATTATATTATAGCATTAAAAGTATCTTTAAAATGACAATGGATATTTCCCTTATAATGATAATGAATAATGTGATTGTATTAATAACCCACATGATGGATGAAGAAGATGATTTGTTAATGACATGGAAAATGCATTAAGTAAAATTAACAAAAGAAACATGAAAAATGAGAGAGAGAGAGAGAGAGAGAGAGAGAGAGAGAGAGAGAGAGAGAGAGATCACTCTCAGCTGTGCTTATTTCTAAGTACTTAAAAGAACCAGTTGGGTACTAAGGCCAAACACATTAGTGTGGTCATTTGGGGAGAGAATAGAAGGTAGGGTAACGTATCAATTATAAAATAGGCTAAAGTGCTGTAACAAAGAAGCCGTCAGCACAGTAGCTCAAACAAAAAGAAGGGAGCTTATTTCTTGCACAGTATCTGGAGGCAGGAAGGTGTTTCAGAGCTGGAAGGGGGTTGTGCACCTAATGCTCACTCAGGGACCCCTGCTTCTGTATCAGTCCCTCCCTGTTCACTCATGCAAAGCTGGTGCTCTGTCTGCTATTACCAATCTGTGAGGTTGCCTAGGGGCAGGAGGAGGGAGTCTAAGCAGCTCTCTTACAGAAATGTGATCTGGAATTGGTGTATGTCACTTGTGAGGGGACTCTCTCATCTTGCTACAAGAGGTTCCAGGAAGGCTGTCTTGAGCTGGGTGGGATTCAGTGTGCCCTACTAACTTGCAGTGGACCTCTCATTCTGAGAAGAGGAGGGAGGAGGAACGCACAGAAAGGACTTAAGTCATTCCAGCCATTTCTATTCTAGAGGGATTCTTTTTTCTTCTTAACATTTTTCTGATTTTTTAATTAAAAATGGGTCTATATTCCATTTGATTTTACAGATGCACCCATACACAATTGAAAAAGAAAAGAAATGCTTATCAGGTATGTTCTGTGATACTTCTTATTAAAAGTTATCCCTTATAGATACCTGCGTACTCTAATGATGTTTCACTTCATTAGGCTGATTTCAGCTTTGAACATTGAGAATGATGAAATGAATAATAGAACACATAATATCCAAATAATTTGTCTAGCAGAATTTGTTTTTCTTTTATTTATTATCTTTATAGCAGATTAGCTTTCCTGGATGTAGATGTTGTGTTGAGAATTTATTCTTGAGAATATATTCATTGAGATAAACCCAGCATAAATTCAGGAAGAATTGACTGAATTCCTGGTAGGGTTGAGAAATTGTCTTGGGTTAAACATTTACATCAATAAAACACAATAAAACAGCATTTGCTACATATCAATACTTTTTAAAAGACAGAGATAGAGAGAGAGAGAAAGAGAGAGAGAGAGAGACATGAGAGAGAGAGAATTTTTAATTTTTTTTTTTTTTTTTTAGTTTTCGGTGGACACGACATCTTTATTTTATTTTTATGTGGTGCTGAGGATTGAACCCAGCTCCCCGTGCATACCAGGCGAGCGTGCTACCTCTTGAGCCACACCCCCAGCCCCATATCAATATTTTATCATTGGTTCTTGATAATATGCTTTCTCTTTGTATGGATAAAAATACTTCCCTCTCCATGGATTTAAAAGAAATATCAAGGGATGAGGATGTAGCTCTGTGAAAGAGCACTTGCCTAGCATTCACGAAGCCCTAGGTTCAATCACCAGCACTTTTTTAAAAAATGGAAAGACATATCAAGATTTTCTCCAAAAGATGTGAAAATTTCTTCAGGGCTATTTCTCCAATTATAGGCTTTGGCTTTTAGATCAAGCCTCATGTTCATTTTTAAACTTTGAATCATCAGTGGGTTTTTAAATATTGCTAATTACAGGAGGCATAAATGTTAAAGTGTTGAAAATATTAAAAGTGAGCAATCTTCCAGAAAAGATGTTTTCAATTGAATTTCTTGACTAATGACAATGAAATGTGGGTGTTATTCAATTGTCTCTTTTAACTGACAAAGACATACGATGTGATGACACATGAAACACAAAAAAAGATTGATGAGAATGGAAACTATTGAATGGAAAAAATTGGACATGGGTGGGATGATTTTGTAACCAGTAGAAAATATTCATTTAGAGACAAGATAATTGTTCTATCAATCTGGATGCTGTGGATTTGATAATCTACTTGAATGTTTTCATTGATGTACTGTTCCCCCCTATAATTATGGTGGCAATTTTTCAGTAAATAAGATCATTTAATAATCTTGATTTTTCAGGTCAATGCTAGCCCTAATAATGGGGCAAAATGATTGATATGCACTTGAAATGAATGAATAATAGTACAGTTAACACTTACCATGAATCAGGCATACTTGAAACTCTACTGTGTTAATTCATTGACTCCTTAAAACAGGCCATTTAAGAATGTACTATTATCATCTATATTTTACAGATAAAAAAGAGAAATATTAATTTGTTTAATAAATCTTCTGGATTTATGTGTGTTTTGAAATGTCCAGTGATGTGTGCATGTGCATGCTAGCTTCAAAGTTTAGCAGAAAGTAGACTGTAGGAAGAAAAGCAGCTAGGTACTGGAGGAGCATCTCCAAGAGGTAGATTTTAGTCCCCAAAATGTGGTTGCAGTTGCGTTTAAGATCTTTCTCCTAGTTGCTGAAGTAGGTAGTGCTCTTGTGAACAAAGAGTGAAGAGTGGGCTTTCATAGATAATTAAAAGTGGTGTTTTTAGGGAATAAGAGGCATTCTGGTAGTTATAAGAAAAGAAAAAAAGAAAGATAAAAGGGAGGAAGGGGCAGAGTAAATAACAGTGCACTTCCATTCCCACCAACAGCATAAAATAATTCCTTTTCTCTTGCTCCATGACACCATTTGTTATTTTAATATATTTTGATAATAGTCGTTCTGATTGGGGTAAAGCTATCTCATTGTGGTTGATTCGTGATATTGAACATTTTTTTCATATAGGCTGAGCAAGTTCCTTATTTTGGTGGATAAAATACGACTGATTTTCGTTTGTGATTTTGAATTCTGCAACTTTGCTGAATTTGTTCATTAATTCTATTTTTTTTTTGTTTTGGTAAAGTCTTTAGGTTTTTCTATATAGAAAAGCTGAGTAATTCTTAGTATATAGCGTGGATCTTTAATGTCCCCTGAAAAGCTCAAGTATGAGGCAATGTTGGATGCTCAGGGTGAAAGGACTAGATTATGAGAGTTACAACCTCATCAATGGATTAATTCATTGGAAAGATGAATAATTTGGGTGAATTTCTGGGTGACAACTGTAGGCAAGGGGGGTATGGCTAGATAAAGTGGATTACCAGGTCACGGCTTTGGGGACTACATCTTGCTCCTTGCTCCTGGCACATTCCCACCCTCCCTCCGTTCATCCCTCCCCCTCCCCCTGTCTTCCTGGCTGTGTGAACTGAGCAGCTTCCCTGCACCATGCTCACTACCTGATGCTCTGCCTCACCTCAGGCCCAAGCGATGGTGTCAGCCAACTATGGACGAGACTCTGAAACCATGAGCCCAAAGTCAACGTTTCTTCCTCCAAGTGGTCAGTGACAGAGAGCTAACAGAGTCTCCCTTTTGTTTTGCTTCCTCTTCTCTAAGTCATCGCCCATTGTCATTTCCACTGGGTCTCTCCCAGTGCCTGGCATCTCGACTTGCAATCAGAGTCCCTGCCTCGTATTCATGCTCTAACTTGATCCAACCCTCTCGTCAAAGAAGCCTCCTTTTCTGGGTTCGGCAGAAGCAGTGTCTTGGATGGAGATGCGAGGGCAAGTAGCTTTATCTGGGAGGAGATCACAGGGAGCCCTGGTAGGGAGGACAGGAAGAGAAGGAAAACAAGAAATGGTCTGTGACCCAGCAAATGGGCAGCTGAGGCCCAGAACACAGAGTTACAGGTGAGAAATCTAGGGCTCTTCCTCACCACCGGCTGCCTGGCTGGAGGCCACTTCTGGGGTCATGAACTGTCTAGGCTTTGGTCTACCCTGTGAGAAAGCCTCACGTGGGTCCTGAAGGGCAGGGTCACTAAGGGTGCAGACATCGTCGGCATCTGGCCTTGGGAATACGTAGCAGAGTGCCTTGTGGATCTGGACTGACAGCAACCACATGCCTTCAGCCATGCCATCTAGGACAGCTCCCGTCCACCTCTGCCTGTGTCCTAACTTGGCTTTCTCTTACTAACTTCATACCTTGTACCACCTTTTGATAGATGTTTAAATATTTGTTCTGATTGTCTTTCTCCTCCTAGAATTCATACTACATCAGTGCGTGGACTTCTCTGCTTAATTACTGCTGTACCCCAGCCCAGCATATGCCACATAGTAGGAGATACTGTACAAGTATTTGTTAAATATATTTGTAAGGGTCCAGTGGAGTTCGGAGAAAGAGACCACACAAGGGAATTACTTCATGCAATTGGCAAAAGGGGATTTATTAATTCAGCATGCTGAGGTTCCAGGCTCACTCAGGAAGATAGAGCAGCCCCGAGCCCCAAGCAGAGGTCAAGCAGAGCTTAAGTACACTTTCTGGAGAGGGCGGTGGGCTTTGCATACATCAGAACAAATCATCATGAGGCACGGGAAAATTGAACAACAACTCTGAGACGGGATTAGCACATTCATTGGCGGGAACAATCAGGGCCGGGGTGATTGGTCACTCCTAAGCGGGGTACACATTTAAACTGATTGGTTTTGGGACCTGGATGCTTACATGCCATGCTACCTGGAGCCCTTAGCTATTAAACAACCAGAGAATCAATGGAGATATTTACTGGGCAGTTCCCGCATTGTCCTAACAACTTACAGAGATTACAGGTTCCGGGGGTAGCAGAGGAATTGTAATAATACCTGGTCTTTACTCTTTAGCCCAGGCCTTGTAATTTAGAAACCTTACAATGCCCAGTCTTTTACACTTTAACTCAGACTTTTGCAGCTTAGAATCAGCTTAGAAATTTTACCTTTACAATTATTGAGTAAATATGTATTAGCTTTAAAGACTAATTGATCACATCATTTTATTTATTTTTCAAGCATATATTTACATATCAGATATGACTTTCAGCACCTCATTTATTCAACTCTGTATTTCAAATATTCTATTTTTAATGCATAGTAGGTCCTTATTGATTATTTGAAAATAACCTCAACTTAGGCAACAAAATTTGCTACATTTGTTCAGTATATTCCTCAATATGTTTAATATTTAGTATTTTAATATTGTATTGTTTTTCAATAAAACAGGAAATTATTGTAAAATATTCTTTATCTCACCAAATTTGGGGGGAAAACCAACTGTATCTATCAATCATGTTTGTAATCTAATCTATCATCTATCTATATAAATATTTATATATCTAAAACCTATGTATTCATCAAGTACAGAGATAACTAAATCTGTATAGGTAGATATTTTATATTATCTATCCGTATCTATAACTTCTATCATCTGGGATATCATCTATTGCTTGTGCATATAAAAATGTGCACTAGTTGTTATGATTTAGGCCTGGAATATCTGCCACAGGCTTACATGTTGAAGGCGTGGCCCTCAGCTGGGAGTGCTTTGGGAGGTAGTGGAAACTTTAGCAGGTGGGACTGGGTTGGAAGTGGGTGTCACAGTGTGGATATGTGTTTGAAAGTTTTTGTCCTTGCCCTCTCTCTCTCTTCTTCCCCCACCCTCTTGCTAACAATAAATTGAAGCCACAAGCCAAAATAAATCTTTCCTCCTTAGAGTTATTTTTCTCAGGTATTTTGTCACAACAATAAATAGCTGACTAAAACATTGGTCATGCCGGAATAATAAGTTATCAAAGGCAAGTTCTTAAATATAGATAATTTTGCTACTCAGAAGAGGAAATTGAGACTCAGAATGTTTCTTGTTGTTGTTGTTGTTATGTGTGTGTTTGTGCATGTGTGTGTGTGATCTATTCATGGCCATGTTACTACACAGTGGCAAATCAGGACTGGATCCAGGCTGCCCTCCTGCTAGATGGCTATTTTTTCTGCTACAAGACTAAGACTTATTTCATGAATTGCTATATTATATGGATAAATCACTTTCCTTTTGCATGGCATGGCTCTTACAAGAAGAAATTTTAAAATGTTAGTTAATCCCCCAAGTGCACAGCTGAGCTTGAGTGATATGATTATTCCTTCCCCATACATTTAGAAAGGCGTCTAGGCCAGGCTGAGAGATTGGCCGCAGGTCACGAAAATTCCTTCTCTGAATTCAGAGGCCTTCCTTGGATGTCAGAGCAGCCCCTTTCTTATGGCTCAGAGAGAAGAGAAAAAATTATGCAAATCAAGAAACTCTGTTCTGACGTCAGCCCATCTGGACCTTGGTTAAGTGAAAGCAGTTTCCCCCATGACCCTTACGTTAGTTTCTGTCCCTCTCTCGTCTCTTGAGCCATATCTACATGAAGCCAATTTAGTTTGAGTGATTTTCTTCTATTTAATGGCCTTTATTATTTTTTCCGGTATGGATCAGATACTGGTGAGTCATTAGCATTCAGAAAGACAGGAGAAGATCTCTGTGGAGGGGGACCACTGAAGTCAGTGTGTTTTCACAGGTTGTTGAATGGCAGGAACCCCTTATGGTCGTGGTTGTCTTCTGTGACCTAGTCCCTCTCTTTCTAATACCAATAGCACAATGAAAGCTCCATCCACCTGGTGTTTGTATTTCTGTTTCCAGAAACAAAAGCCCCAGAGTTGAAGCATCACACTCACTCACTCTGCCTCGATGGCAAAATGCCTCTGCTTCACCCCAGGCTGAAAGTGTGGTCGAGGCATATGTGCCTGCAGCCTGCGTGAGCTGGGCCCAGGCCTCGGCCTCTCCTTTGTGCAGTAGCTCAGACGCCGTGGGGCTTAGAGTGCTGGAATAAACCGATAAGGTTTTACACAGTGGCTTTCTAAAATCTCGTCTATTGACTATTTATAGACATTTCCATGATTCTACATTGAAACCTTAGAGAGTAGACCAGTGATTTCAAATTTCCGCACATAAGCAAGGGGCAGAGATTTTCAGAATGTGGGTGCATACGTGTGCTTCTGAGCTGGTGCGGGTATGGTGGAGAGAGAGTGAGTAGAACTGAGTCTTTCTCTGAGACACATTGTGGACTTTATGAGCTCACCTTTTCAGACTAGGCCACATTCCTATCTATGCCTTTATCTCTCAACTTACCTGGGGATTATCGGGCTATTCTTTTACTAAATCTTTAAATTAAATGCTCGATTAATTATTTTTCAGATATTAATGTTTTCTTAGATGGCATTCAAGAGAGTCCACGCATCCTCTCTGCTTCTATGGCCTGGATATGATTTCTTGTCCCCCGGGTTTCACGTGTTGGAATTTAAAGCCCCCATGAGACATCGTTAGGGGAACTTAACCTGACTTTTGTGTTTTGGGGAGGTGATTAGGACTAGGTAAAGTCATCAGGGTGGAGCCTTTGTGATCGGATCACTGATGGCTTCATGTGAAACCAGAGGGAGACCAGAAGAGAGACACATGCACTACTTCCTCCATGCCTTTCACCCTGTAGGGCCAGTGGTCACCTCAGGACTCTGTGGTCCCTTGACCAGACCTGTGAGCTGAAATCAACCCCTTTTCATTGTCCTTTACACGTGATATTGTGTTACTGACAGCAGAGCACTGAGACGATGGCTGCAGTTTCTAAGTCATGAGTCTTTGCCACGACTTGTAAACGTCTGTAGAATAAACCTGACGTGTCTGTTCGGGGCTGACTGGGCCCATGAAGGTTTGGCTGGCATAGGCTTCCCAGGTGTCACTTTGCTCACCCATCGCTGGCCTCTCTTCTTCTCATCAGTGGGCCACATGTCCAGTTCCTCTGGGTGCATTGACCCTACCCTGTGAGGACTATACCTTGTCTTCCTTACTCTCTCTTGGCAGCAACTACCCCTCTAAGTGGGCCATGTTTTGTTACGTAGTGTACAAATCCTGAGAGTGTCAGCACTTCACAGCTGTCAGACATGACTTACTGCCATGCCTGCTTATGGCTATGGTCTGCGTGAGCATATACTCTCAACATTCATATGTCGAAATCCTAACCCTCAAAGCAATGATATTAGGGGGTAGGGGCTTTTAGAGGGGAGTAATGCCTAAGCCTCTTTATTGCTTCCTCTAGAAACTCTATTCAGACTGGTTGCTCCAACCTCAACCTCTTTCTCCTGGCTCATGGTAGGACTTTGCCTCTGCTGTGAACAGTCAGGCCCAGCCCCTTCATCCTGACGTCTTTAACAAACATAAGTGCCCACATCCACATTAGAATTCTGCTACTCATCCTGCATGCTGCATGTAGATAATGCAGGTCCCTGCCAGCCCCACTCTGTGACTCCAGCCTGAGGCTCTGACAGTTGACTTGCTTTATCTCTTGCTTTGGAGAGTGCTCAGCAGGCACCATCATTGCAAATACTGCTGCATCTTCTCCTCTCTCTTTTGGGAATCTCTGGGTCACCTCTTTTATCCACATTTAAAATAAGCCGAAACACAAAGTCCTGAGACAGAGTTGCTATCATCTTCCCACTATCTGCACATTCTTCTACATGGTTGACCCATGTTCTTTTAAAACTCACAGGCATAGTTATAAGATTTGGTGTGAATATGTATAATGGACTTACGTGGTGTTATGGTATGGACCTGGAATATCTCCCCCAAATTTATGTGTTAATGACTTGGTTCCCAGCGCAGTAATGTCCAGGGGTGTGGTTTTTAGAAAGTGATTAGATCCTAGGACTATGACCTCTTCAATATATGCACTCATTTGATGGAGAAATAATTTGAAGTAACTACTGGCAGGAGGTGGAAACTGTAGGCAAGGGGTGCATTGCTGGAGGAAGTAGGTCACTGGGAAAATAACCTTGAGGAATATGTCTTGTCTCTGGTCCCTTTCTCACTCTCTGCTTTCTGGCTGCTATGAGAAAAGCCGCTTTCTTTTGACATATGCTTTGATTGGGATGTTTCTGCCTTGGAGTCATTCAGCAATGGACTAAAACCTCTGAAACCATGATCCAAAATAAATTTTTAATTTTGTTGTTTATGTCAGACATTTTAATTACAATGATAAAAAGCTGACTAATACAGAAAATCAGTCCTGAGAAGTGAAGTAGTTGCTGTGATCATATCTGAGCATGTGGTCCAGAAGCCCTAGAAACAGGTTTGTAGGAGGAACATGAAAAGATTTGGAGATTCATGGAGAGAAGGATGAGGATGTTGTAAGCAGAGCCAAGTACAGTGCCACACACCTGTAATCCCAGCTACTTGGGAGGCTGAGGCTGGAGAATCACAAGCCTGGGCAACTTAGTGAGACCCCGTATCAAAACAAAAACCAAAAGCACTAGCAATGAGTTCAGTCATAGAGCACTCGTGGGTTTAGTCCCAGGTAGGTAGGTAGTTAAATAAATAAATAAATGTTGTAAGCTGAGCTTAGTAGATGGTTCTGGTGTGATCTCAGAAGATGGGATGCTGAAAGGAGTGTGGACAGTAAAGAAGGTGCTCATGAGGTTTCAGGTGGAATGAAGACTCTATTTGGGACTGGACTAAAGACCACATGTTTTAGCAAGATGTCGCCTAAATTTTGTTCATGTCCTGCATGTTTGCAAAAGGTTGAATTTAAACATGACAGACTGATCTGGAAAAGAAAATTTCAAGATAGTACAGTGCAGGCGGTGGCATGGGTATTCTTGTGGATTTTATCCAGGTTTACTGTGGTAATCAGAAGTAAGAAGCAGAGAAGAAAGCTTTGAAATTCTTGCAGGTTAGCCAGGAAAGAGCACGTGAAGTTATGGCCAAGAAAGAGTGTTTCCTGAAGAGATTAACAAGACTAAAGAGAAACCAAGCACTTTGCACCAAGGCACTAGGAAAGTCACCTTGAGGGCATCTCAGAAATCAGCAAGACCCTACCCACCACAGGTGAAATGCTTAATTTGAATTTTCAACTTGTTTGGATTAAGAGGTGATGATGACTAAGATGCTTCTGGGTGTGTCAGAGAGGGTGTGTCTAGGAATGACCTGCAGGCTGACGGCCATTGTGGACTATCCAGCTTCTGGTCCTGTAAGACAACCTCATAAATCCCCTTTTTATAGTCATACTTCCTGTGGATTCTGTTCCTGTGGAGAACCCTGACTAATACAACAGGTTTATGGGCACAAAAGCAAAAACTCATTCGAAAGACTTTGCTTTGAGAACAGAGTGTTGGGCACCCTGCTCCCACGAGGTTGCCTAAGTTGTCATCCCAGGATTCCTTTCACCGTGCTCAGCCACGCAGGATCTCAGGCCACTGCAGCCTTCGTCCAGGCAGGCCCAGCTATTGTTCCTGCGGACAGTAAATATTGGTCTCAGTTACTTGGTGCTGTTTTTTAGGAATTAATAATGCAGATGATACAGGGTCATGTCAACTTGTATCAGGATTTATGAGGAAGGTCTGGAAGATCAGGAAATGTGAATCAGGGTCAGATTCCTTGCAGGCGTTAGAGGATCATGTTTAAATATTAGAGGGTGACATTTAAAGATGTGAAAGTGATGCTGGGGTTGCAATGAAGATCTAATGAAGGTGCAACGATAGAAACAAGGGATGTCCGCTGAGGGAGGAAAGTCACAGGAAGCAAGCAGACTCAGTGCAAGAGAGATCATATCGGCTGCAACTGGAAAGGGTCCGAGGAGCAGGGCTGCTCATATCCCCCACCACATTCCCTGAATGCCACATGTTGGAGGGTTAGAATTTCAGGGCTGCCTGCTGGTTTTTGGTCTTGATTTTGCCCTCCCTTTTTTTCTGTGTCCCTGTTCCTCCCTTATGGAACGGGAATGTTGACTCTGTTCCATTGTGGATTGGAAACATGTGACTTTCTTTTTACATTTATAGGAGCTAATGGCTCAGAGTGTGTCTGGAGTCTCAGAGGAGGATTTGGACTTGGACGATTGAGTGATGCTGGAACTATTAAGACCAAGGACTCCTGAAGATGGGCAGAATTTTGCACTTTCAGATGGGCACAGGATTTTGGAATCTAGTGTAGAATGTGATGGTTTAGATTTGGATTGTCCCCAAAATCCCATACATTGAAGACTTGGTCCCCAGTGCAGCGACATCCAGGGGTGGGGCTTTTGGAAAGTGATTGGACTATAAGGACTGTAACTGAGGTAGGAATGAAGAAAGAAGGATAGGTAGAAAGGAGATAAAAGGGAAGGGAAGAGGGACTATAATTCTATATAATTCTAAATCTAAATCTAAACACCCCAAGAACACCATCATTTTTACTCCCCTGCTCTGTTTTTTTTTTTTCTCCAGGCCTGAAGTTTTAAAATGTTCAAGAACTTTTAGAGTCCTATAAGTCCAGTTAGTTAGTGCCTTGTTAATTTATGGAATGTATTTTTAGATTAATTAAAAGATGCTTAGAGACTTGGGGATCGTCAGAGACCCAGGATATGGGTATAATCCAAATGCCATTTATTGACTAGATTATGTCAACCTAAAGATTCTGAAGAGAAGCGACCTTCATGGCCCGCTCTGCTCAACAATTAAAGTAATCAAGATAGTTAAGCGGAGGCTATTCCACCTTCATTCTCACTATTTTCAATGTGTCCTTTAAAAGAAGCCTGAGACTCCAAAGAGTGAGGCTTGTTCTTGAGCAGTAGCACCCCCACCCCCTCCAGTGCACCTGCATCCTGAATAGATCCCCTTGCTTTCCTTAATAACTCTTTGCTTGTGCCTACTTTGATGTGTCCTGAAAATCCTTTCTGTGGCTTATGTCAAGAACCCGCCCCAGCTGACCTGAGGTCTCCTTTTCCCTTCTGCGGACTTCTTCAGATCCCATCTGGTGACATTTCCTCATCAGTGGGCTCATCTACTTTATGCATTGGTAACTTGGATGAGCTACTGTAAGGAAGTGGAACCTGTAGGCAGGAGGGGCGTGGTTGGAGGAGCAGGCCACTGGGAATGTGCTCTGGGGAGTAGGGTTCCCTGTTGTCTCTGGCTCCTTCTCTCTCTCTCTGCTTCCCAGCACCAAGAGCTGAGCAGCTATCCTTTGGCAACCCTTCTACTATCATGTTTCTGTCTCGGAGCTGGCTGACCATGAATCTCTGAAATAGTGGGCCAAAACAAACCTTTCTGAGTTGCTTATGTCAGGCATTTTGGTCACAGTGACAAAAAGCTAAAAACGGGATGTTTAGGGGTTTTTGTTTTGTTTTGTAGTGAAAAATGAAGAAGACAAAATGTGTAAGAGAAAAACAAAAACCTTCTACAGTCCTGTAAAAACAAACAAACAAAAAATAGAGGCTGAGCAAAAGCCACGCTGCTTGTGATGGCACCGTGCAGACAGGGAAGAATGTTTTATGGTGGTCACTGGCTGAGCTATGAGTTGGCTTGAGGTCACCCAAATCCAGGAACTGATGGAGCTGGATCCATTCTACCAGGGTCCTTTTAGATTCAGGATGATGATTCTACAAAAAGACCTACGCCCTGCCCCCCATCCCCCCAAAAGAGGGTGAAGAGCATTTTAGAGGCCCCGGACATGCGAATCCATTGAGTTCTCTAATGCAAAGAGACTTCGCTTTTCCCATTATTGTCAGCCATGGGCTGAAAAATATTGCATCTGACACTTCTTTTGTCCTCCCCTCCTTAGCTATGCATTTCTATAGCAACGACCAGGGCAGCACCCAGATCCTCATTAATCCTCTCAATGCCCCTATTTGGTAGGCAGCTGACAGCTAATATAATCTCCATTCCATAGACAGAGTGGAACTGGGCCACCATTTGTCAATATTTCCGCAAAGGGAGAAATGCTTAAAGTACCTCTAGACAGACATAGCACTGCATTAAAAGTTTTGGTGAACATTTTCTTGTTCTCAGTTTCTATGTTTTCTTTTCTGATTGTTTTTTCCGGGGCCTTTCCTGGCACATTGACCTCAGCCACGTCCTACTTTCAGAAGCTTCTGTCTGTGACAGAGAACAAGAATGGCATGGCTCCCAGTTCTCCATGCTTGCCAAAAAGAAAATAGGCGTCTTTCCTCCTGCTGGCTTTAGGTCAAAGGACCCACTGCCAAATTTGGATCCACTCTCTGGTTCTGACGAGTCTCTTCACACTAAATTTGTTTGCAGCATCCACCTGTCCCTACAGCAAATTTAAAACCTTCGTGAATTTAGTTTTTAGTCACTACCGGATTCAGGGCTTTAGAATTCAGTAAAAAAGACTGATGTCACTTTAAGAGCTTATGCAGTGCCCTGTCTGAAAGTAGGTACCTCGTCAGGTGAGTAATGAAAGGTGGGTGATTTGTTTTCCCTGAGGTGAGAGGAAAGATGCCCTTGGAAATCCATAGGACATTGGGGGTCCCCAGGAGAAGCACAGAGACATTTTAGGAAAAGAATTAGCTGTGAAAGAACAAGTCACGCAGGAAACTTTTGTGAACTTGCTAGATATGTGCATTAGTTCTGACTCTCATTCCAGTTGTTTGTTGATTGCAATATTGTGTTAATGTCAATACTTTGTCAAATGTGGGAAGCTTTGAGTCACCCACAGAAGATCTGATAGTTAAGGAAAAAGTATTATTAAAAACAAGCGTTTCAGGAGCTCATCCATGGTTTTAAGTAAGTAGTATCATCATAACAATTGGGGATGATGAAATATAACTGGAGGTAGAGTATTTGAGACTTTCCCACAATACACAAGAATATGATAAGGTCATTGCATCTCTGTTTTATATCAAGTCCACAGTCTATATATCTCCAGCATTAATATACAATAGAAATAATAATAGACTAGCATTAACTATTAAAATACCTGCCAGTGACTAGAATGTGGAACCAACCTAGATGCCCGTCAATAGATGAATGGATTAAAAAATGTGGCATTTGTATACAATGGAATATTACTCAGCACTAAAAAATAACAAAACCATGGCATTTGCAGGGAAATGCATGGCATTAGAGCAGATTATGCTAAGTGAAGCTAGCCAAGCCCTAAAAAACAAATGCCAAATGTCTTCTTTGATATAAGGAGGGCAACTCAGAACAGAGCAGGGAGGAAGAGCATGAGAAGAAGATCACCATTAAATAGGGACAAGAGGTGGGAGGGAATGGGAGAGAGAAGGGGAATTGCATGGAAATGGAAGGAGACCCTCATTGTTATACAAAATTACATATAAGAGGAAGTGAGGGGAAAGGGGAAAAAAGAGAGAGAGAAATGAATTACAGTAGATGGGGTAGAGAGAGAAGATGGGAGGGGAGGGGAGGGAAGGGGGGATAGTAGAGGATAGGAAAGGCAGCAGAATACAACAGACACTAGTATGGCACTATGTAAAAATGTGGATGTGTAACCGATGTGCATCTGCAATCTGTATACGGGGGTAAAAATGGGAGTTCATAACCCACTTGAATCAAATGTATGAAATATGATATGTCAAGAACTATGTAATGTTTTGAACAACCAATAAAAAAATAACTGATACTATTAAAAATGTCAAGGTCATGAAATACAGGCAAGAATGCTGGATTGGTAGAGCCTATGAGATATAACAGCCAAACAATATGTAGCATTCTAGATTGAACTGTAGCAGGAAAAAAAGAAACTCAGTAAAAACTCGGTGATATTTGAATAAGACCTGTAGTTCCGTCAATATTATAGCATTACGGTTATTTTCCTGGTTTTGATAATTGCACTGTGGCTATGTTAGATGTTAGTTTTAAAGGAAGCTGAATTAAAGTGATACAAAAACTGTAAGTATGAAATTTGAAACTTTTCTATAAGCTAAAAATACTTCAAAGTAAAAACTAAAAATAAAGTTTGATTTTCAACTCTGTAAAAAAAAAAAAATAAATACCTGCCAGTGAGTTTTAATATTTTCTTATCTTGGATCCACAGAAAGAACTTCAATTCAATTAAGTAATTATAACCTGGTCTTGCAGTGATTAAAAATATCAAAAAGTCACCAAAATATACCAAAGGTAAAATTTTCCTCATTGAGAAAATGAAAGGATGAATTTCCTTCTGCAATACAGTTTCTGTGTTTCTCTGCAAAATCCTTAATTCCATGAGTCAAATCACATCAGGAAAAAACAAGCAGACATAAGTAATAAATACCATACATATTTTAAAACAACTCGAGCTCAGCGCAGAGCAGTTAGAGACTGCATTCCTCCAAGCCAGTGCTCTGGCCTTAGCCGGCTGCCTTCCTGGGGGCTGTTACCCTCTCACCGCCAGCCTCTGACTTCTCTCCTGCCAGGTCTAGTCATCCCTGATGCTGTGACCCTCTGTCTTGCAGAGTCCTGCCTCCTGGAGTCTGCCTGAGCCTGTGGGCTCCACTGTCTTCAGACACTGAGGTGGTCCTCGGTGAGACACAGGAGAGCCTTCTTTCCAAACTGTCAGTCCCCCTTTTAGCATTGGATTGTCCCAGCTCCTCAGGAAATGAGATCAAAACCCTGTGGGAATGAGAATATGCAGAGACACCCCCTGGTTGCAGTCCTGGAGTCCCCGACTCCCACCCATGACCAACCCGCGTCTCACTAGGAGCCTCAGTCTCCATGAACTCACAGAAGTCTTCTTACCTTCTGCAGAAGCTGTGAAGGTGGGTTTTTATTTGAGAATCTTGATCCCAGCAAGCCTGATTCATTTGAAAATCCCCAAATCTTCTCCATCGTTTGGCAAAGGAAACGAAACCACACAAACACGATTCCTGATCGTTTCTCTAGCACTTAAAACCTCGGTGATTGCTAGGGGCTGAACTTGTCTCCCTTTCCTCGTGCTTATGTTGAAATCTTAACCCTAAGACCCCTGGATGTGAGAGGCAGGGTCCTTAGAGTCATCACGTGAGGTGAGTTCTTTAGGGCGGGCTCTATTCAACATGACTGGGTCATTAAAAGGGCTCTCAGGGGATCCTTTCACCTGGGATCTGGGTACAGGGCACCCACAGCGTTAGCAGAGAGGCCTAGAGCAAATCCTCTCCACAGCCTTCAGAAGAAACCAGTCCAAACCCACAGCTCAGCCTCAGATCCCCAGCCTCTCCAGAGTAGTGAGATGTGCCTGTCTCTGGCACTTTCTTAAGGCAGCTTGAGCGGACTGGCTCAGCGGTCAACTAGGGCTTATGGATTAGGATCCATGACTTTGGTGCAAATCAAACACAGTTGGATGTGTGATAGTTTGGCTCTGTCCTAATCAGGGGATACTGGCTGATGGGTAGGGTGATCACATATAATTATCATTCAAATTAGAACATTTTGGGGAGTAATCAGGGTACTAAAATCATTACTTAGAATAAGCAGAGATACTCTGCCGGCTGTACTAAAGAAACAGGAGGATGGGTCACTCTGCACAGGGCACTCAGCAATGAGATGAAGGTCTTGGGAGTCCTTTGTCTTCTCCATCTCTTTTTCGTAACATGTTCATTGAAGAAACCATGTCATTCACTGTGTGGAATTTTTCACGGGTATATTTTGCTCATTGCAACCCTGTGTGCTGTGTCCTTTTAAACCCTTCGCTTCCTTGAAACTGCTAATTAGCTTCTGGGGGCTTTGTAGACGAAGGTTCTATTTATCTACCTTTTTAATAAGAGAATCTCATTGGTCCTGCTGGGTTCTTCCATTGCACGCCGTCAGGAAGCTCAGGATGCCCAGTTTTCCCTTGGTCATGTCAAGGACAGGTCCACTACAGGTCCCAGATGTTAAGGGCCTGGTCCATCTTCTGTAAAGTTGCAGTCAGTCTTTCATCTGACGGTAATTAGCCAGCCACCGATGACTGTCGTATGATGTCCTTTTGCCTTTATCAATTGGAATTCATTATAGAAGATATAAAATCATCACCTGTTCTTTTAATCACTGGTACAATCTTACAAGAAAGGCAGAAAAGCTCCTTGATTCTTTTCCTTTATTTGCCAATAATAAAGGAAATAAAGTGTTGGCCTAATAACCTTTAGAGTTAACTAAAGATTGTGTCTATTGTCTTTCCTTAGGAATCACGTGGATTTTTAACATAGTTGATGAGTTACATTCCTCATGATCACTGTTTGTTTTAATACTCCTGATTGCCCCAACTTTGGCCAGTTTGAGCCCCTTCAAGTTGGTCCCTGGGTGCTTGTCACCCAAGAGTTCTCTGCGTCATTGCTTTCAATCACAAGACATTCCTGACCCAGTTTAAACAGCTGCTGACCCAGACTCTAGAATAGTCATTAGCCAAGGAGCCGTGATTCTTCTGTGCAAAAGAGAGTAAATGGGGCACAATCACAGTATAAAAGATACTAGGTCTTTTAGTTAGTTGTTGCTGAATTAGTCAATGCTCTGCACCTTATCATCAGAAGCAGTAGAAAATGCGCAATTTAAGAAAAACATCACATAATGAGTTCATGTAGATAATTCCAATTGAAAATTGAGATTATAGTGCATTTTACATTTCATCACTGATTTATGCTGAGAATATTGGCTCTTAATATCATTTCTATAATTATGCATTTGCTTAATCCTATTGCATAGTTCTAAAGCAGCAACATAATTTTGTTATTTAGAATTTTATTATTGGTTGCAGATTAAGATACTGTCAATACTTTTTTATCTTCGGATCTTTCCAGTTAATTTTGCTAGATAATGTCATGTTCTTTCCATGGTAAAGGAAGCAACTAGCATCTCTATCGCAATGTAGAAGAACCCTGTCTCCTCAAAGATTCGCCTCAGAGTAGGACCGACTTTTAGATCTTGTTTAGTCTGATGGGTGGGAAATTCAATTGCATTGGGAAACTTTGGGTTTTATTAAATCCGATTGGTAAGAAATTATATTTCAGGGTATTTCTGAGTTGAAATTTGTATCCATTTTAATATCACAAAATCTTATCTAAATAAGGAGTTTATAGGAAGAAATAAAGTTCTCCCATTCTGGGCTGGGAATCAGTGATTTATCTAAAGGCTTTTTTTTGGTCTATGTTTTTCCAAGAAATGAAGATGGTTATGTCACTGTTAGGGAAACTAGAGAGCGTTCAGACAACAAAATGAAGTGTTTGCCTTTCATTATTTATTTCTATTTCAGAAAATTTCACTATCGTTCATCAGTGGTAACTCCTTTTGTAGAGCAACCAATGTCTTTATAATCTGTATTTTCTCAAAAAAAAAAAGGTCTGATATTGCCTCTGTAGTTTTTAGAATGTTGTTTCAGTAAGAAATTAAATTTTATACATATTAAAGATATACACATAAAACAAAGGAAAAAACAAATGTAGGTTCTGTATTAGTCAAAATTATGAGAGGAAGAGTAGCTGCAAAACAGGGCTTCATCCTCTTCCCCTCTGGGATGCTCCATCTTTTGGACTTTAGGTAGAATACCCCTTTATAAAGATCACCTTCTGTTGTACTCAGTTTTTTTGCATTGTTTTAATCAAAGCACCCAACAAGATCAACCTAGAGGTGGAGCGTTTGTTTATTGGAGTCTCATGATTTCAAAGGTCTCAGTCCATCCACGGTCAGTCCATTGTCCTGGATCCAAGATGGAGCAGCATATCATGGTGGAAGTTCAGGAAGCAGATAGGGGTGGAGAGGAAGGGGAGACAGGGAAGATGCCACCTTCCAGGAAACAGCCCCAGGGACCCATCTTCTCCAGCCCCACTTGCCCATAGTTGGTACCCAGTTAATCTGTTCAAACTAGGGCTGATTAAGTCACAGTGTCACAATCCAGTCACATTCCACCTCTGAATATTCCTGTATTAACAGAAGCTTTTTTGGGGACACCTCATAACTAAACCATGACACTTTCAATATAGAATCTGGGCCTTTCAATGAGTCACTCTAGATAAATTTCGACACCACCCTTCCTGGGAATGTTAAAACATAAGCCAGATTTTGTTAGCCATTATCAACCTTTATGTAGAAATGAAATCAACTTCCTTAGACAAATGAAAACTAACATACAAATATTATTAGAGTAAGGTGGAATTTTTAATTTATATAGAAGTGTATTTAAAGATTTTCATCTAGGATGAGTCAATGTAATTACATTCTGTGATGTTTTATGTATACAGTATTAATTCCAAATTGATGATGGATAACTGAAGAATGTATATTTAAATCCATACAGCATCTTCTAAAATATTAGTAGCTATGTATAGCAAAAAGCCAAGAGAAGAAAAAAATGGAATATCAAAACCAATTTTTTAAAAGAAGATTGGAAAAGAGGAACAGAGATACACACACAAAAACAGACAAACAAACAAACAAACAAAAAAATCCCAGAAACCAGAGAAAGCACACACAAAGAAAGAAGCAAGATGATAGACTTAGAGGATATCAATCATAACATGAAATATAAATAGATTAAAGACTTCAATTAAAGGGTAGATACCATCTAACTGAATAAAAACAGGATATTTAACTATGCATTATCTAGAAGAGGCATAAACAAATATAAAGATACAAACAGGTTGGAAGAAAAAGAATGGAAAATAACAAACCAGGCATATAGTAAGAAGAAGCAAGCTAGTATATCAAACAACACTGACTTCATGACAAGAAGTATTATCTCTGATAAATAATTCAATTAATAAGGACTAAAGGATCAATTCAGCAGGAAAACAGCAATAATAACTTTGTATGAATCCAGATACAGGTTCTCAAAACAGTCAAAGCAAGAAATAATCATTTAAAAAAAATAGAGCATGCAGTGAATCGGATTTCTTTCTGTAATATGTAAAACAATTAGACAACAACGTTAATAAGGAAATAGAAGATCTGAACATGAGCAAGAACATAGTCAACTTTTGCAGGACACTGCAACCATAATTACAGAAACCACTTCCTTTTCAAAGGTACATGGAAGATGCATCATGAGATTAAATCAAATGAATCTCAAAATTGTCAGCTACTGAAATTTTGCTGAATATGTTCTTTGACCACAAAGAACTCCAACTGGAAAAAAAGCAAAGTAATAGCATATCTAGCAAATGCCCAGACATTTGAAATTAAACCAGGAATTTCTAATTAACCTCTGAGTCAAACATATCACCCAAGAAACTAAAAATTCTAATGAAATTGCACCATATCAAAATTCAGAGGATGGTTTCAAATTTTGTAGTGGAAAAGTATTTTAAATGACTAAATTAGTAAAGAAAAAATATTTAAAATCAATTATTCTGTTTTTACTCTAAAAAGCTACAAGATAAAGGACAAATTAAATGTGAAGTGGAATAGAAACTACAAGATAAATAAGAGCAGAGACCATTGAAATAGCAAGCAACACAATTAAAGAAGGCTGTTCTTTGAAGGAATTTATAAAATTAATCACTAGAAGTTCAATCACTAAAACTTAATAAATAAACAATAGAAATTATATATATGACAAAATTAAAATGTGACATTTCTATAAAACAGAGGATTAAAAAAGGGATATGATAACCAAGTTTATGCCAAGAAAATTTTAAAACTGAGAAAATTTAAAGCAGTAATGTCAGATGTGATGGAATACTCCTGTAATCACAGTGGCTTAGGAAACTGTGGCAAGAGGATTTCAAATTCAAAGCCAGCCTCAGCAAAAGTGAGGCACTAAACAACTCACTGAGACCCTGTCTCTAAACAAAATACAAAATAAGGCTGGAGGTGTGGCTCAGTGGTCAAGTGCCTCTGTGTTCAATCCCTAGTACCTCACCTCATTAATCAAAGAAAGAAAAAAATTTAAGCCAGTAAAAATGAATAAATTACTTTAAAAATTACAAAATTTAACTCAGAAAGCATATTAATATCATTATAAGTATAGAAGAAAATTTTTCAATAACTTCTTAAAAAGAAAATTCCAGGAACAAATTATTTTCAATGATGAATTCTATCAAATATTTTGGAAAACATAATATTAGTCTTAGCTGGGTCTAGGTGCACAGCGGGCCTGGTCCACTCCTTTCCTGGGCAGGGCAGATACTTGCCAGAGCATAGCCTCTTGTGCAGGACTGCCCCTTCTGACCAGTGGACTACTGCAGGAGTCAGATCCAGCCCAGACCACCCACACAAGCCCTATCAGAATTCAGACCCTCAGTAGGCCTGGTTCACCCCTCCCCTGGTGGGGCAGACACTGCCAGAACCTAGCCTTTGACACAGGACTGTCTCTTCTGACCAGCAGACTACCAGGGAAGGTCAAGCCCAGCAGCCCAAATCCACCCACTCCAACTTTTGCAGGACCCAGACCCAAGATCCAGTAGCATTCATTGAGGGACAACAGCAGGGTCTGGAAGCCCAACATCAAGGTGAGGTACAGACAATCTGCACGGGTACTACAAGAATTAAGGGAAGAAACTGTAATATCTCAGATGCACACTTCAAGAAAGGAAGACACATAGACAACATGAAAAAACAAGGGAGGAAAGTGCCCCAAACAAACAAGGACACTATAACAACAGAACCCATGGACGGCAAAATTGATGAAATGTCAGAGAAGGAGTTCAGAAGGTTCATAATTAAAATGAATTAAAGAATGACCTAAATGAGCAAATACAGGCAAAAATTGATCACTCCAACAATGAAATAAGAGAGAAAATACAGGTAGCAAAAGATGACTTCAAGAGCAAAATAGAGACTGGGGGGAGGGAGTTGGGGGAAACAGTCAGAAATCCTTAAAATGAAAGATAAATAAATTAAATAAAAACTCAATAGAAAGCATAACCAACAGATTAGATCACTTGGAAGAGAGAAAGTCAGATAATGAAGACAAAATATACAATCTAGAAAATAAAGTTGATCACACAGCGAAGAAAGTTAGAAACCATGAACAGAACATCCAAGGGTTATGGGACAGCATCAAAAGACCTAATCTAAGATTTATTGGGATAGAGGAAGTTATAAAATTTCAAACCAAAGGCATTCACAATCTCTTCAATGAGATGATATCAGAAAATTTTCCAAACATAAAGAACAAATTGAAAAAAAAATACAAGAAGCTTACAGGACACCAAATGTACAAAATTACAACAGATCTACACCAAGGCATATTATAATGAAAATGCCTAGCATACAGAATAAGGATAGAATCTTAAAAGCCACAAGAGAAAGGAATCAGATCACATATAGGGGGAGACGAATTAGTATCTCAGCAGATTTTTCAACCCAGACCCTCAAAGCCAAGAGATCATGTAACAAAATATACCAAGCTCTGAAAGAAAATGGATGCCAACCAAGAAACTTATATCAAGCAAAACTAAGCTTTAGATTTGAGGATGAAATAAAAACCTTCTCTGATAAACAAAAGTTAAAAGAATCAATAACTAGACAGCAGGTGCTATAGAACATCCTCAGCAAAATATTCCAAGAAGAGGAAATGAGAAACAATGATGAAAATCAACAGAGGGAGGGATTACACTAAAGAAAAATTTAGTCAGGGGAGAAACCAAGTCATGTTAAATACCAAAAATAAACAAAAATTTCTGGAAATACAAATAATGTCTCAATAATAACCCTGAATATTAATGGCTTCACCAATCAAAAGACTTACACTAGCAGATTGGATAAAAAAAAAAGACCCAACAATATACTGCCTTTAGGAGACTCATCTGATAGGAAAAGACATACACAGACTGAAGGTGAAATGTTGGGAAAAATCATACCACTCACATGGACTGCAGAAAGCAGGGGTTTCCATCCTCATATCAAATAAAGTAGACTTCAAACTAAAACCAATCAAAAAGGATAAAGAAGAACACTACATACTGCTCAAGGGAACCATACACAAGACTTAACAATTATAAATATATATGCCCCAAACAATGGAGTAGTTATGTTCATCAAGCAAATTCTACTCAATTACAAGAGTCAAATAGACCACAACACAATAATTTTGGGTGACATTAACACATCTCTTTAATCACTAGATAGATCTTTCAAACAAAATATGAACAAAGAAACTACAGTACTCAATAATACAATCAATAACTTAGACTTAACTGACATATATAGAATATCCCATCCTTCAATGAGAGAATATACTTTTTTCTCAGCAGCATATGGATCTTTCTCCAAAATATACCATATAGTATACCACAAAGCAAATCTTAGCAAATTTAAAAAATAGAGATAATACTTTGCGTTCTATCAGATCATAATGGAATGAAATTAGAAACTAATGATAAATAAAGAAATAAAATCCACTCCAACACCTGGAGACTAAATAATATGCTACTGAATGAACAATGGATTACAGAGTATATCAAGGAGGAGATTAAAAAATTTTTAGAGGTGAATGAGAACACAGATACAACATAGTGAAATCTCTGGGACACTATTGGGGAAGTTCTAAGAGGAAAGTTCATTGCATGGAGTTCCTTCCTTAAACTAAGATAAAGTCAACAAATAAATGACTTAACACTACATCTCAAAGCCCTAGAAAAAGAAGAACAAATCAACACCAAATGCATCAGAAGACAGAAAATAATTAAAATCAGAGCTGAAATTAATGGTATTGAAACAAAAGAAACAATTGAAAAAATTGATAAATAGTTGGTTCTTTGAAAAAATAAATAAAATTGACAGACTCTTAGCCATGCTAATGAAGAGAAAGAGGGGGGAAACTCAAATCACTCTCATACATGATGAAAAAGGAAATATCACAACAGACACTACAGAAATACAGAAGATAATTAGAAATCATTTTGAAAACTTGTACTCCAATAAGATAGAAAATGTCAAAGGCATTGACAAATTTCTAGAGTCATATAATTTCCCAAATTGAATCAGGATTATATACACAATTTAAACAGATCAATTTCAAGTGATGAAATAGCAGATGCCTTCAAAAGCCTACCAACCAAGAAAAGCCCAGGACCAGACTGATACACAGCCAAGTTCTACAAGACCTTTGAAGAACTAATACCAATACTCTTCAATTTATTTCAGGAAATAAAAAAGAGGCAGCACTTCCAAACTTTCTATGAGGCTAATATCACTCTGATTCCAAAACCAGGCAGAGACACATCAAAAAAAAAAAAATCAGACCAATATCTCAAATGAACATGGATGCAAAAATTCTCAATAAAATTCTGGCAAATATGGAAATCAATAAATGTAATTCATTCATCACATTAATAGACTTAATAGAATCAGATCATCATCTCAATAGATGCAGAAAAATCATTTGACAAAATACAGCACCCCTTTATGTTCAAAACACTAGTAAAACTAGGGATAAAGGCTAGCTATCCTAAGCCCCAGGCCACTGTTAAGGTCTGTAAATAAGTCAAAAATAACACCTGGTATTTTGCCAGAGAAATGTTAGAGTTCGTAAACAAGTCTGGATGGTGCCTGGCAAAATGCCAGAGGGAGTGGTTTGAGAAGTAACAAAAGGGAGCCATTAAGTGTGGAGATTCCTTATTGGTTGACTGATGTATCTAGTTTATGCTAATTAAGATAAGCTGTGCAAAATGTATAAATAGCTCTGTTGCCCTACAATAAACGGCTCCTATTCCTGCTGTATCAACGTACACAAGTTATTTGTCACCCCCAGGCTATTTTGCTGCAGCCGGACTGCGGCAGGCCACCATCATTTTAAATGGAGAAAAATTGAAGGCATTCCCTCTAAAAACTGGAACAAGACAGGGATGCCCTCATTCACCACTTCTATTTAAAATAGTTCTTGAAACACTGGCCAGAGCAATTAGACAGATGAAAGAAATTAAAGGGATGCACTTAGGAAAAGAAGAACTCAAATTGGCATTATCTGCTGATGATATGATTCTATACCTAGAAGACCCTAAAAGTTCCACCAGAAAACTTCTAGAACTAGTAGATGGATTTAGAAAAATATCAGGATATAAAATCAACACCCATAATTTGAAGGCATTTCTGTATATCAGTGACAAATTCTCAGAAAGAGACATGAGGAAAACTACCCCATTTTCAATAGCCTAAAAATAAATAAATAAATAAAATACTTGGGAATCAACTTAATGAAAGAGGTGAAAGATCTATATAATGAAAATTGCAGAACCCTAAAGAAGGAAATCAAAGAAGACCTTAGAAGATGGAAAGATCTACCTTCCTCTTGGATAGGCAGGATTAATATTATCAAAATGGCCATACTTACAAAAGCACTAGAGAGATTTAATGGAATGCTGATCAAAATTCCAATGACATTCCTCGTAGAAATAGAAAAAGCAGTCATGAAATTCATCTGGAAAAATAAGAGACTCAGAATAGCCAAAGCAATCCTTAGCAGGAAGAGTGAAGCAGGAGGCATCACTATAGCAGACCTTAAGCTACACTGCAGAGCAATAGTAACAAAAACAGCATGGTATTGGCACCAAAACAGACTGGTAGACCAATGGTACAGAATAGTGGACACAGAAAATAACTCACAAAATTACAATTATATTAGACAAAGGCGCCAAAAACATGCATTAGAGAAAAGATACCCTGTTTAACAAATGGTGCTGGGAAAACTGGAAATCCATATTCAACAAAATGAAATTAAACCTCTATCTCTCACCATGCACAAAACTCAACTCAATGTGGATCAAGGACCTAGGAATTAAACCAGAGACTCTCAATCTAATAGAAGAAAAAGTAGGTCCTAATCTTCATCATGTGGGATTAGGCCCCAGCTTCCTTAATAAGACTCCTGTAGTGCAAGAATTAAAACCAAGAATCAATAAATGGGATGGACTCAAACTAAAAAGTTTCTTCTCAGCAAAAAAAAAAAAAAAAACAAAAAAACAACAACAACAAAAAAAACAATATGTGAAGTGATTAGAGAGCCTACATCTTTGAAGCAAATTTTTACCCCTCACACATAAGATAGAGCACTAATCTCTAGGGTATATAAAGAACTCAAAAAGCTGAACACCAAAAATAAATAAATAAATAAATAGATAAATAAAATAACCCAATCAAAAAATTGAGTCAAGGACCTGAACAGACACTTCTCAGAAGATGATGCACAATCAGTCAACAAATACATGGAAAATGTTAATCATCTCTAGCAATTAGAGAAATGCAAATCAAAACCACCCTAAGATACCATCTCACTCCAGTCAGAATGGCAGCCATTATGAAGACAAACAACAATAAATGTTGGCAAGGATGTGGGGAAAAATATACACTAATACACTACTGGTGGGACTGCAAATTGGTGCAGCCAATATGGAAAGCAGTGTGGAGATTTCTTGGAAAATTGGGAATAGAACCATCTTCTGACCCAGCTATCCCTCTCCTCAATCTATACCCAAATGACTTAAAATTAGCATACTACAGGGACAGAGCCTCATCAATGGTTATAGCATCACAATAACTAAACTGTGGAACCAATCTAGATGCTTTTCAATAAATGAATGGTTAAAAAAAGTAGCCAATCCCCCCCCCCTGCAAAAAAACAAATGCTGAATCTTTTCTTTGATATAAGGAGGCTGATTCATACTGGGGTAGGGAGTGGGAGCATGGGAGGAATAGACTAACTCTAGATAGGACAGAGGGGTAGGAGGGAAAGGGGAGGGCTTGGGGTAATCAATGATGGTGAAATGTGAGGATCATTATTATACAAAGTATAGGTATGAAGACACGAATTGGTGTGAATATACTATGTATCCAACCAGAGATATGAAAACTTGTGCTCTATATGTGTAATAAGAATTGTAGTACATTCTGCTGTCATATATAAATTAAAAATTAAAAAATTGAGAGATGAAATGTGCTTACCAACTCACTTCCTGAAACTATTACAAATCTGTTACAAATATCTCAATAAAACCTCTCAATACTAAGATATCTCAAATACAAATATCACAATAAAAATTAGCAGGTAAATTCACACATATATCAAATGAATTGTGCATTATGATCAAATGTGTTTTTTTTATTCTGGAATGAAAAATTGGTTGAACATTCAAAACTAAACCAAATTTACATTTGTACAATTAAGGACAAAGGTCATGATATTGTGTCAGAAGTTACAAAAAGTATTTGACAAGATTACAACACTCAATTATCAAAAAGTTTTTTAGCAAATGAGAAATTGAATAAATCTTCCTTAATTGGATAAATAGCATCCACAACCTACAATTTTGATGAAAATATATTTGTAAGCACTGCATAAACAAGCAGGAATTTCCATCCTCATATCAAATAAAGTGACTTCAAGCCAAAGTTCTAAGGGATAAAAGACATTTCTTACTGCTTAAGGGAATCATACATCAACAAGACATAACAATTGTAAATATTTATGTCCCAAACAATGGAGCATCTATGTTCATCAAACAAACACTTCTCAGTTTCAAGAATCAAATAGACCACAACACATTAATACTGGGTGACTTTAATACACTTCTCTCACCAGTTGATAGATCTTCCAAAGAAAAACTAAATAAAGAAACTGTCAAATTCAAAAATATAATCAATAACTTAGACATTACAGACACATACAGAATATTTCATCCATCAATGAGCAAATACACCTTCTACTCAGCAGCACATGAATCCTTCTCTAAAATGGGTCATATGTTGTGTCATAAAGCAACTCTTAGCAAATACAAAAAAAAATAGACTTACTACCCTGAATTCTATCACATCATAATGAATGAAATTAGAAATCAATGATATAATAAAAAATAGAAGCTATTTCAACATATGAATACTAAATAATATGACATTGAATGATCAATGGATAGCAGAAGACATCAAGGAGGAGATAAAAGAAAATCTTGGAGGTAAATGAGAACACCAATACAACATATCAAAGTCTCTGGTCAGTATGAAGACAGTGCTAAGAGGAAAGATCATGGCATTGAACTTATACATGGAAAAAATAAAAACAAATAAACGAAGTGACATTACATCTAAAGGCCCTAGAAAAAGAACAAATCAACATCAAAAGTAGTAGAAAACAGTAAATAATTAAAATCAGACCTGAAATTAATTAAATTGAAGCAGGAAAAAAACAATTAAAAAGTTGACACAATGAAAAGCTGGTTCTTTGAAAAAAAATAAATTAAATCGGTAAACCTTTAGCCATATTAGCAAGTATTAGAGAGAAAAATCAAATTACTAAAATTCATGATGAAAGAGGAAATATAATAGAAATCATTGAAATACAGAAGTTAATTAGAAAATATTTTGAAAATTTATACTCCAATAAAATGGAAAATCTCAAAAACATCCACGAATTTCTGCCCAAACTGAATCAGGAGGACAGACTCAATTTAAACAGATCAATTTCAAGCAATGAAATAGGAGACACCATCAAAAGTCTACCAACCAAGAAAAGCACAGGACCAGATGGATTCTCAGGAGAGTTCTACAACACCTTCAAAGAAGAATGAATACCAATACTCCTCAAATTACTCCATCAAATAGAAAAGGAGGGAGCACCTCCAAACTCATTCTATGATGCTAGTATCACTCTGGTACCAAAATCAGACAAAGACACACTAAAGAAAGAAAAATTGGTGGGGGATATGGCTCAGTGGCTGAGCAGTTGCCTTGCTCATGTGAGGCACTTGGTTCAATCCTTGGCAATATATAAAAACAAATAGACAAAATAAAGATGTTGTGTCCCTGTATAAGTAACAAAACTTTAAAAAAAGGAAAGAGAACTTTAGACCCATATCCCTGATGAACATAGATGCAAAAATTCTCAATAAAATTCTGGCAAATTGAATACAAAAACATATTAAAAAGACAGAGCACCATGATCAAGTGGAGTTCATCAAGGGATGCAAGGTTGGTTCAATATATGGACATCAATGAATGTCATTCATCACGTGAAGAGACTTAAAGATAAGAATCATATGATGATCTCAATTGATGCAGAAAAAGCATTTGACGAAACCCTTTCATGTTAAAAACACTAGAAAAACTAGGCATAGTAGGAACATACCTCAACATTGTAAAAGCTATCTATGCTAAAACTAAGGCAAAGATCATTCTAATTGGAGAAAAATTAGAAGGATTCCCTCTAAAAACTGGAACAAGACAGGAATGCCCTCTTTGACTCCTTCTATTCAGCATAGTCCTTAAAACTCTAGCCGTAGCAATTAAAAAGACAAAAGAAATTAAAGGGATACTAATAGATAAAGAAGAACTGTAACTATCACTATTTGTCCACTACATGATTCTACATAGAGAGGACCCAAAAAAATTCCACCAGAAAACTCTAGAATTAACAATGAATTCAGCAAAGTAGCAGGAAATAAAAATCAATACCCATAAATAAAATGCATTTCTATATACCAATGATGAGTGCTCTACCTGATGTGCATGTGGTAAAGAGAAATTAGGAAAACTACCCCATACACAATAGCTTCAAAAAAATAAAACACTTGGGAATAAATATAGAAAATAAGGTGAAACACCTCTAAATGAAAATTACAGAATGCTAAAGAAAGAAATTGAAGAAGACCTTAGAAGATGGAAAGATCTCCCATGTTCTTGGATAGGAAAACAATTAATATTATCAAAATAGCCATACTACCAAAAGTGTTATAAAGATTTAATGCATTTCTAATTAAAATACCAATAGCATTCCTTGTAGAAATAAAAAAAGCCATCATAAAATTCATTTGGAAAAATAAGAGACCAGGAATAAACAAAGCAATCCTTACAAGAAGAGTGAAGCAGGAATCATCAGAATACCAGAACTTAAACTATACCATAAAGCTATAGTAACAAAAACGGCATGATATTGGCATCAAAACAGACATGTAGACCAATGATACAGAATAGAAGACACAGAAACAAACCCACATAAATACAGTTATCTCATACTGGACAAAGGTGCCAAAAACATAAATCAGGGAAAAGACAGCCAATTCAACAAATGGTGCTGGGAAAACTGGAAATCCATATGTAGCAAAATGAAATTAAATACCTATCTCTCACCATACTCAAAACTCAACTCAAACTGGATGAAGGAATCCAAAAACTTAACACCACAAAAAGAGATAACTTAGTCAATAAATGGGCTAAGGATCTGAACAGACATTTTTCAGAAGAAGCTATATAACCAATCAACAAATATATGAAAAAGATGTTCAACATCTGTAGTAATTAGAGAAATACAAATCAAAATTATAGTGAGATTTCATCTCACTCCAGTCAGAATGACAGTTATCAAGAATAAAGACAATATTATGTGTTGACAAAGATGTAGCGGTAAAAGTACACTCATACACTGCAAATTGGTGAAACCACTCTGGAAAACAGTACAGAGATTCCTTAGAAAAACTTGGAATGGAACCACCATTGGACCCAGCTATCCCACTCCTCTGTGTATACCCAAAGAACTTAAAATCAGCATACTGCAGTGACACACCCACATCAGTGTCTATAGCAGCTCAATTCACAATAGCTAACTTATACAACCAACTTAGATATGCTTAGATAGATGAATGGATAAAGAAACTGTGGTATATATACACACAATGGAATATTACTCAGCATTAAAAGAGAATAAAATTTTGGCATTTGCAGGTAAATGGGTGGAGTTGGAGAATATCACTCTAAACAAAATAATCCAATTCCCCCCATAAACAAAGCTGAAATGTTTTCTCTGATATGTGGATGCTGAATCATAATAGGGGTGGAGGTACAGAAATAATGGAGGAATTTTGGATTGGGCACAGGGAAGGGCCCATGGGGGTAGGAAAGGTGGTGGAATGAGATGGACATCATTACCCTAGGTACATGTATGATCATACAAGTGGTGTAACTTTATAATGTATACAACCAGAAAAATTAAAAGTTGTGCTCCATTTGTGTACAATGAGTTGAAATGCATTCTGCTGTCATGTATAACTAATTAGAACAAATTTAAAAAAAGAAAGTAGGACAAAAAATATCAATAAAAATAAAAATAAAAGATTTGTAACTCTTTTATCCACTGGATCTATGGCCGTTATCATTAAATAACATTTTGTCATCGTGAATTTTTTCTCTTGAAATTAACCTTGTTTTAAAAAAATTGATTTTATTTTGTAATCATTTTGATATTGTTTTTATAATTTTCTCTTTTTATTTGAGTTCATATATTTATAACTAGTAGTACAATATTTCTTGACCCAATACTTATTTTAAAGATATTTGATTCTCCTTTCTTTTAATAGAATAAATATGTAATATTACATCAAGATTCTATCTTTTGCTTTTTACTTTAATTCTTCCTTTGTTCTCTATCATTGTTCTCATAGTGTATGGGTTCTGTGATTTTATTATTATTATTATTATTATTATTATTAGTTATTATTATTCAACAAGTACATGAAAAAATGCTCACCATCGCTAGCAGTCAGAGAAATGCAAATCAAAACTACCCTAAGATACCATCTCACTCCAGTAAGACTGGCAGCCATTAGGAAGTCAAACAACAATAAGTGCTGGAGAGGATGCGGGGAAAAGGGCACTCTTGTTCATTGCTGGTGGGACTGCAAATTGGTGCAGCCAATTTGGAAAGCAATATGGAGATTTCTCGGAAAGCTGGGAATGGAACCACCATTTGACCCAGCTATTCCCCTTCTCGGTCTATTCCCTAAAGCCCTAACAAGAGCATGCTACAGGGACACTGCTACATCGATGTTCATAGCAGCTCAATTCACGGTAGCAAGACTGTGGAACCAGCCTAGATGCCCTTCAATAGATGAATGGATTAAAAAAATGTGGCATTTATACACTATGGAGTATTACTCTGCATTAAAAAATGACAAAATCATAGAATTTGCAGGGAAATGGATGGCATTAGAGCAGATTATGCTAAGTGAAGCTAGTCAATCTTTAAAAAACAAATACCAAATGACTCCTTTGATATAAGGGGTGTAAACAAGGACAGGGTAGGGACGAAGAGCTTGAGAAGAATATTTACAGTAAACAGGGATGAGAGGTGGGAGGGAAAGGGAGTGAGAAGGGAAATTGCATGGAAATGGAAGGCGATCCTCAGGGTTATACAAAATGTCATATAAGAGGTAAGGAGGGGTAAGTCAAGAGAATACAAATGGAAGACAGGATTTACAGTAGAAGGGGTAGAGAGAGAAAAGGGGAGGGGAGGGGAGGGGAGGGGGGATAGTAGACAATAGGACAGACAGCAGAATACATCAGACACTAGAAAGGCAATTTGTCAATCAATGGAAGGGTAACTGATGTGATACAGCAATTTGTATACGGGGTAAAAGCGGGAGTTCATAATCCACTTGAATCAAACCGTGTAATATGATGTATTAAGAACTATGTAATGTTATGAACGACCAATAAAAAAAAATAATTTTAGTTTTACATGATACCAGAATCTATTTTGATATATTTATACAAGCACGTATTCTAGTGAGGATCCCAGTATTGTGGATGTAAAAAAAATTGCATTATTTCTATTTGTTACCATATTATTTTCATTTATTGGTCAGGGTTCATTTGCAGGAAACCAAAAGTACTCTGGGCAAAGAGAAATGTACAGACTTAAGTGTGAACAGCAGTGTTCTCTTGCTGGTCCCTCGGGAATGACTGCAAGAACTAAGCCTTAGCAGGGACTGAGGACAGACTGACCATCATAGCAGGAAGATGGACAGTAAGGAGCCACCACTTAGAACCATGGCTACAGGAAGACTCAAGTCAGCCCTGCATTGCCGGGATCCCAGTGCCCTTGTGACTACTACCCTTTCCCATATAAGATGCGAGGTAAGGTACATGGGGACACTGCAGCTCCAAACAGCACTGGATACTACTTTACGTTTCTAACATTTCAGGAGAAGTTGCACACACCGCATCTACCATTCTTTCTTCATTATCACACACCACCTTTAAGCAACAACAACCAAAAGTAGAGGAAACTACACTGTGACCAGCTTCCGTCTTTCAGATCTTCAAAGAACACCTCTAACCAGCAGACCAAGCTTGTGGAAGCCAGGAAATGCAGTTTTCTGTTCTCTTCTGTACAGAGAACACAGAGAAAGAGTTGGAATGGGTGGCGATGGCTGAGCCAGCTCCAGGGCTCTTTCTTAACTGGCTGTTAACTAATCCTTACAAATGATATTTTCTAGGAATTTCTCTACAGCCATCAGTACACTCCTAGCCAGAAATATTTATCTGATACAGTTATTTAGAGATTTTTTCCAAACAGTACATTTCCATATGAGTATTCTGGACTACATTATTATAATTAATCTCATTTCAAATTATATAATTTTTCAGTATTCAACTGACATAATTGAAATTCATTAATTGGGTTCTTCATTATCACCATAATTTTATTTAAGAAGATTTTTTATCTACAATGTTTGAAGAATTATTTCCTTGGTTTAAACAATGTAGCTCCATTGTAAAAAAAAAAAAAAAAATGGGAAATCTCTCCTATGATAGAGGACAGGTGGATATGAGTAACACTGTACACACAGGAAGTGGGTGTGTGTACTGTGCCTCTAACCTTGCACCATTTGGACAAGGTGTTCTTAAAGCCCTTGATTGTGTGCCTGGGTAATAATCGTGAACTCTGGATGTCAATTCAGCAGCATAATGAGACCATGCACATTTTTAAGTGCTAGTTCTTAAAAACAAATAAAAGGGAAGAAAATTTTGCTTCAGGTGATCCTAAAATGTAGTAATGTAACTCTGTAGCACTTCTGGGAATATAGCTGATTGGCATGAAAAAGGATTAAGTGCTTTTCTCATACCTGTGTGCAATTTTAACTGTTCTATGAAGCTTAAATATAATCAAAAAGAACTGACGTCATCAGACTGCGGCGGAGGAGATAACTTCATTGAAACCTGCGGCTACAGGGCTCCCGGGAGCAGCAGACCTGGCGTGTACCCAGTATTGTGGTGAGCGGCACCCGTGAGAGGGGCCTGGCTAGAGGAAAAGTGGGGAAGTGACTAGACACAAGAGGAGGCCCTAGGCACTCAGGATTGGAGACTCGCCCAGTCTGGGAGGAGGAGCTGCTGCACAGTGATTGGTTCCCGCGTATTGACAGGAGAAACTTGGCCTGGTGGGCACAGCGCCACCTACTGGAAGAGAAGTTAATCAAACTCTAAGACTGCATTTATTAGTGTTTTTTTTTTCTTTTTTTCTTTTCTCTCTTTTTTTTTTTGATTTTGATTTGGGGTTTTCTTTCATTTTCATTTTTCTTTCTTGTTTTTTAAATTTTTTTTACAATTTTTTAAAATTTTTTTTCTTCCAATTTTAATTTTAATTTTTGTTTTATTCTTTTTTTATAAAATTTTTTTTCTTTTTCTTTTTTTATTTCCTATTTTTCTCTTCTTTTGTCTTTTCATTTCTTTTCAATTATCTTATCCCCCCTTCCTTGAATTCTACCTGCTTACTCTCATTCTCTTTAGTGACTTCTTCCCTTCCCTTCTAATACCTTTCCTCCCAAGCATCAAATAAATTTATAGGAGTAAACAGTAACTCAGCAGTCAAACAGAACAAGAAGTAACATGAGCAGCTTCAAAAAGCAAGGAAGAAAAGGAGTACAAACAATGCAGGACAGCCTAAATATTCAGGAGGACCTAGAGTCATCAGAAAAATGGTCATATAAAGAACTCAAGGAACACCTTAGACAGATGGAAAGGAACCTTAAAGAGGATATGAGACAGCAAATTCAAGCAGCAAAAGAACACATTGAGAATGAATTACATAAACAGATAAAAGAATAAGTTAAGCATCTTTATCAGGAGATAGAGATTATAAAAAATAATCAAACAATAATTCTAGAAATGAAGGAAACGATAAACGAAATTAAAAACTCAATTGAGAGTATCACTAACAGAGTGGAGCAAGTAAAAGCCAGAACGTCAGATACTGAAGACAAAATATATCATCTTGAAAAGAGTCTAGCCAACTCAGAAAGGCTGGTAAAAAATCATGAGAAAAACATCCAAGAGTTATGGGATAACATAAAAAACCAAACTTACAAGTCATCGGGATAGAAGAAGGTACAGAGATTCAAACCAAGGGAATGAGTAACCTGCTGAATGAAATAATTACAGAAAACTTTCCAGAAATAAAAAAGGAAGCAGATATACAAAATTGAAGATGCATTCAGGACACCGAGCACACAAAATCACAGTAGACCAACGCCAAGACACATTGTTATGAAGTTATCCAATATACAGAACAAAGAGAAAATATTAAAAGCTACAAGAGAAAAGAGACAGATTACATTCAGGGGTAAACCAATAAGGTTAACAATGGATTTTTCATCACAGACACTGAAAGCAAGAAGGTCATGGAACAATGTATTTCAAACACTGAAAGACAGTGGATGCCAACCAAGAATTCTGTATCCAGCAAAATTAAGCTTCAGGTATGACAACGAAATAAAAATCTTTCATGATAAACAAAAGTTAAAAGAATTTGCAGCCAGAAAACCAGCATTGCAAAGCATTTTGAGCAAAACACTACACGAGGAAGAAATGAAAAACAATAACCAAAACCATCAGAGGGAAGTGCCTCGGTAAAGACAGAGGGTGAGGGGAAAGGTAATCATGGAGAAACAAACTAATTTTTTTTTAAAAAGGATAAATAATCAAACATGGATGGAAGTACAAACCACATATCAATAGTAACTCTGAATGTTAATGGCTTAAACTCTCCAATAAAGCGACATAGGCTGGTATCATGGATTAAAAAAACAAATCTAACAATATGCTGCCTCCAGGAGACACATCTGATTGGAAAAGACATACACAGGCTGAAGGTGAAAGGATGGGAAAAAATATACCATGCACATGGTCCTCGTAAGCAAGCAGGGGTGGCCATCCTCATATCGAATAAAATTGACTTCAAGACTAAGTTAATCAAAAGGGATAAAGAAGGACACTATATACTGTTAAAAGGAACCATTCACCAACAAGACATAACAATTATCAATATTTATGCACCAAATAATGGCGCTGCGATATTCATAAAACAAATTCTCCTCAAGTTCAGGAATCAAATAGACCACAACACAATAATTATGGGTGACTTCAACACACCTCTCTCACCATTGGACAGATCCTCCAAACAAAAGTTGAATAAAGAAACTATAGAACTCAATACCACAATCAATAACCTAGACTTAACTGACATATATAGAATATATCAACCATCATCAAATGGATATACTTTTTTCTCAGCAGCACATGGATCCTTCTCAAAAATAGACCATATATTATGCCATAGGGCAACCCTCAGTAAATATAAAGGGGTGGAGATAATACCATGCATTTTATCTGATCATAATGGAATGAAACTGGAAATCAATGATAAAAGAAGGAAGGAAAAATCCTACATCACATGGAAAATGAACAATATGTTACTGAATGATCAATGGGTTACAGAAGACATAAAGGAGGAAATCAAAAAATTCTTAGAGATAAATGAAAATACAGACACAACATATCGGAATCTATGGGACACAATGAAAGCCATTTTAAGAGGAAAATTCATCGCCTGGTGGTCATTCCTCAAAAAAAGAAAAAACCAATAAATAAATGAGCTCACACTTCATCTCAAAGCCCTAGAAAAGGAAGAGCAAAACAACAGCAAATGTAGCAGATGGCAAGAAATAATTAAAATCAGAGCGGAAATCAATGAAATTGAAACAAAAGAAACTATTGAAAAAATTAACAAAACTAAAAGTTGGTTCTTCGAAAAAATAAATAAGATCTACAGACCTTTAGCCATGCTAACGAAGAGAAGAAGAGAGAAAACTCAAATTACTAACATACGGGATGAAAAAGGCAATATCACAACAGATGCTACAGAAATACAGAAGACAATTAGAAATTATTTTGAAAACCTATATTCCAATAAAATAGAAGATAGTGAAGACATCGATAAATTTCTTAAGACATATGATTTGCCCAGACTGAGTCAGGAGGATACACACAATTTGAACAGACCAATATCAATGGATGAAATAGAAGCCATCAAAAGACTACCAACCAAGAAAAGCCCAGGACCGGATGGGTATACAGCGGAGTTTTACAAAACCTTTAAAGAAGAATTAATACCAACACTTTTCAAGTTATTTCAGGAAATAGAAAAAGAGGGAGCTCTTCCAAATTCATTCTATGAGGCCAACATCACCCTGATTCCGAAACCAGACAAAGACACCTCAAAGAAAGAAAACTACAGACCAATATCTCTGATGAACCTAGATGCAAAAATCCTCAATAAAATTCTAGCAAATTGGATACAAAGGCACATCAAAAAAATTGTGCACCATGATCAAGTAGGATTCATCCCTGGGATGCAAGGATGGTTCAATATACGGAAATCAATAAATGTTATTCACCACATCAATAGACTTAAAGATAAGAACCATATGATCATCTCGATAGACGCAGAGAAAGCATTCAACAAAGTACAGCATCCCTTTATGTTCAAAACATTAGAAAAACTAGGGATAACAGGAACTTACCTTGACATTGTAAAAGCTATCTATGCTAAGCCTCAGGCTAGCATCATTCTGAATGGACAAAAGTTAAAGGCATTCCCTCTAAAATCTGGAACAAGACAGGGATGTCCTCTATCACCACTTCTATTCAATATAGTTCTCGAAACACTGGCCAGAGCAATTAGACAGACAAAGGAAATTAAAGGCATAACAATAGGAAAAGAAGAACTTAAATTATCACTATTTGCAGATGACATGATTCTATACCTAGAAGACCCAAAAGGATCTACAAAGAAACTACTAGAATTAATAAATGAATTCAGCAAAGTGGCAGGATATAAAATCAACACGCACAAATCAAAGGCATTTCTGTATATCAGTGACAAAACTGCTGAAACGGAAATGAGGAAAAACACTCCATTCACAATATCCTCAAAAAAAATAAAATACTTGGGAATCAACCTAACAAAAGAGGTGAAAGATTTATACAATGAAAACTACAGAACCCTAAAGAGAGAAGTAGAAGAAGATCTTAGAAGATGGAAAAACATACCCTGTTCATGGATAGGCAGAACTAACATTATCAAAATGGCGATATTACCAAAAGTTCTCTATAGGTTTAATGCAATGCCAATCAAAATCCCAAAGGCATTTCTTGAAGAAATAGATAAAGCAATCATGAAATTCATATGGAAAAATAAAAGACCCAGAATAGCAAAAGCAATTCTAAGCAGGAAGTGTGAATCAGGCGGTATAGCAATACCAGATTTCAAACTATATTACAGAGCAATAGTGACCAAAACAGCATGGTACTGGTACCAAAACAGGCGGGTGAACCAATGGTATAGAATAGAGGACACAGAGACTAATCCACAAAGTTACAACTATCTTATATTTGATAAAGGGGCTAAAAGCATGCAATGGAGGAAGGATAGCATCTTCAACAAATGGTGTTGGGAAAATTGGAAATCCATATGCAACAAAATGAAACTGAATCCCTTTCTCTCACCATGCACAAAAGTTAACTCAAAATGGATCAAGGAGCTTGATATCAAATCAGAGACTCTTTGCCTGATAGAAGAAAAAGTTGGCTATGATCTACATATTGTGGGGTCGGGCTCCAAATTCCTTAATAGGACACCCATAGCACAACAGTTAATAACAAGAATCAGTAAATGGGACTTACTTAAACTGAAAAGTTTTTTCTCAGCAAGAGAAACAATAAGAGAGGTAAATAGGGAGCCTACATCCTGGGAACAAATTTTTACTCCTCACACTTCAGATAGAGCCCTAATATCCAGAGTATACAAAGAACTCAAAAAATTAGACAATAAGATAGCAAATAACCCAATCAACAAATGGGCCAAGGACCTGAACAGACACTTCTCAGAGGAGGATATAAAATCAATCAACAAGTACATGAAAAAATGCTCACCATCTCTAGCAGTCAGAGAAATGCAAATCAAAACCACCCTAAGATACCATCTCACTCCAGTAAGATTGGCAGCCACTATGAAGTCAAACAACAACAAGTGCTGGCGAGGATGTGGAGAAAAGGGTACTCTTGTACATTGCTGGTGGGACTGCAAATTGGTGCGGCCAATTTGGAAAGCAGTTTGGAGATTCCTGGGAAAGCTGGGAATGGAACCACCATTTGACCCTGCTATTGCCCTTCTCGGACTATTCCCTGAAGACCTTAAAAGAGCATGCTACAGGGATGCTGCGACATCGATGTTCATAGCAGCACAATTCACAATAGCTAGACTGTGGAATCAACCCAGATGCCCTTCAATAGATGAATGGATAAAAAAAAAAAATGTGGCATCTATACACAATGGAGTACTATGCAGCAATAAAAAATGACAAAATCATAGAATTTGCAGGGAAATGGATGGCACTAGAGCAGATTATGCTTAGTGAAGCTAGCCAATCCCTAAAAAACAAATACCAAATGTCTTCTTTGATATAATGAGAGCAACTATGAACAGAGCAGGGAGGAAGAGCAGGAAGAAAAGATTAACATTAAACAGAGACATGAGATGGGAGGGAAAGGGAGAGAAAAGGGAAATTGCATGGAAATGAAGGGAGACCCTCATTGCTATACAATATTACATATAAGAGGTTGTGAGGGGAATGGGAAAATTAACAAGGAGAGAAATGAATTACAATAGATGGGGTAGAGAGAGAAGATGGGAGGGGAGGGGAGGGGGGATAGTAGGGGATAGGAAAAGTAGCAGAATACAACAATTACTAATTGGGCATTATGTAAAAATGTGGATGTGTAACCAACGTGATTCTGCAATCTGCATTTGGGGTAAAATTGGGAGTTCATAACCCACTTCAATCTAGTGTATGAAATATGATATGTCAAGAGCTTTGTAATGTTGTGAACAACCAATAAAAAAATATATATATATATATAATCAAAAATGCCTCAGAGTTTTAGCGAAGGTTTGTACAGGCAAGAAAAGATCCTGTCAAGCTGAAGAATAGGCTAGTATTTTGCCTTACCCTAATGTGTGTCTTTAAAAAAAATCTATAAATTTAAGGGGGGAAAAGAGTAGAAAGAGCCAATAAGTGGGAAAAGTCAAAAGTCTATATTTTCTTCTGAAATTTTTAGTGGAATCAATATTTCTGCATCCAGTTAATAGAAAACTCTTGAACATAACCCTTCTTAGGTGTGTTCTGGGAATTACAGATACTCACTAAGCATTGTGCTAGTTGTTCTCCACAAAATCGTGATGACAACTCGATGTGTTTTCTGCACTCTCTCAAATTGAGTTTAATGCTGTAATATAACTATATATGCAAATTCTCCATTTGCATCTCAGTGAGTATTAACTGTGTCTTAAGTTAATGAAAGCCATCAATGGTTTTGCCTGTTTCAAGATCAATGCCAAATAGCATATGATGGAGGCTTTCACAAGAAGCTTTGTTAGCCACTAAGAATGTAAAAGAATCAGATTCACCATAGATATAAATGACAGCGGCACCGTAATTTCTATTGTATAATAGAGAAACTGAGCCAGTGACAAGGACACTTAAAGATGTGGTCAGGGGCCTCAGCGAACTTGAGCTCTGGTTACTCTTTCACCTGTGATGGGCAGACCCTCTTGTGACCACATTTTCACTACAGTAGGCCCTCTTATCTGTGGTCCGACTTTCAACAATTTCATTGGCACACAGTCAACTGTGGTCCAAAAATATTATATGGAAAATTCCAAAAAAGAACAACTCAAATATTTTAAATCCTGTGCCATTTTGAGAAGTGTGATAAAAGCTTGCTCTGTCCTAGCCTGGATACAAATCACTCACACACATATTTATATCCAGCTACAGCCAGTTAAGAAAGAGCCCTGGAGCTGGCTCAGCCATCGCCACCCATTCCAACTCTTTCTCTGTGTTCTCTGTACTGAAGAGAACAGAAAACTGCATTTCCTGGCTTCCACAAGCTTGGTCTGCTGGCTAGAGGTGTTCTTTGAAGATCTGAAAGACGGAAGCTGGTCACAGTGTAGTTTCCTCTACTTTTGGTTGTTGTTGCTTAAAGGTGGTGTGTGATAATGAAGAAAGAGTGGTAGATGCGGTGTGTGTAACTTCTCCTGAAATATTAGAAATATATATGTTTTTATATAGCAATGTATGAGTGTGCCTTTTTCCCACATCCTCACCAACACTTATTGTTGTTTCTCTTCATAATGGCTGCTATTCTGACTCGAGTGAGATGAAATCTGAGAGTGGTTTTGATTTGCATTTCTCTAATTGCTAGAGATGATGAACATTTTTTTATGTATTTGTTGATTGATTGTATATCCTCTTATGAGAAGTGTCTGTTTAGGTCCTTGGTCCATTTGTTGATTGGGTTATTTGTGTTTTGGGTGTTTAGCTTTTTGAGTTCTTTATATACCCTAGAGATGAGTGCTCTATCTGATGTGTGAGGGGTAAAAATTTGCTCCCAGGATATAAGCTCTCTGTTCACCTCACAGATTGTTTCTTTTGCTGAGAAGAAACTTTTTGGTTTGATTCCATCCCATTTATTGATTCTTGGTTTTAATTCTTGTGCTATAGGAGTCTTATTAAGGAAGTTGGGGCCTAATCCCACATGATGAAGATTAGGTCCTACTTTTTCTTCTCTGAAGACAAGAAATAAAGACAAATTGATTTTCACTACATGCCTCAATCCAGGCCCTTGTTGAAACTGATTGTCAGTACATGCTCACCTGGGGTCCTTACCTGGAGGTCCTTGAATTCTCCCACAAAACCTGATGCTCCCTTTCAGTTTCCCAGTGTATCCTGCACACCTTGTCTTTTGGTCACATTCCTTGTCTGTGGTAAATACTTTCATTTAAAATTCTTGTTTGTATAAAAAATATTTCAGTGATTAATGTGCCTGCATAAAAAGGTACCCTCCCATTGAATAGTATGCTGACTTTAAGTCCTTTGGGTATAAACCCAGGAGTAGAATAGTTGGGTCAAATGGTGGTTCCATTCAAAGTTTTCCAAGGAATCTCCATACGGCTTCCATATTGGCTGCACCAATTTGCAGTCCCACCAGCAGTGTATGAGTGTGCCTTTTCCCCCACATCCTCGCCAACACTTATGGTTGTTTCTATTCTTAAATGCTGCCATTTTGATGGGGGTGAAATGAAATCTTAGAGTTTTGATTTGCATTTCTCTAATTGCTAGAATGTTGAACATTTTTTTCATATTATTTGTTGATCGATTGTTTGTCTTCTTCTGAGAAGTGTGTGTTCGACTCCTTAGCCCGTTTATTGATTGGGTTGTTTATTTTACTTTGATGTTAAGTTTTTTTTGTGTGTGTTCTTTAGATATCCTGGAGATTAAAGCTCTATCTGATGGGCCTGTGGTAAAGATTTTCTCCCACTCTGTAGGCTCCGTCTTCACATTACTGATTGTTTCTTTTGCTGAGAAGAAGCTTATTAGTTTGCATCCATCCATCCTATTTATTAATTCTTAATGTTTATAGCAGCTCAATTCACAATCATTAAACTCTGGAAGCAACATAGTTGCCCTTGAATAGATTAATGGATAAAGAAAATGTGGTATATATACACAATGGAATATTACTCAGCATAAGAAGAGGATAAAATTATGGCATATGCAGGTAAATGGGTGGAGTTGGAGAATGTCATACTAAGTGAAGTCAGCCAATCCCAAAAAATCAAAGGCAGAATATTCCCTCTGGTAAGTGGATGCTGATCCATAATGTCAGGGGATGGAATTGGGGTGAGCCATGGGAAAAATGGAGGAATTTTGATTGGGCAAAGGGGAGGGAGACCAGGGGAGGGGGCATAGGAAAGATGGTCTAATGTGATGGACATTATTACCCTAGGTACACGTATGACTGCACATATGGTGCGACACTACATCATGTACAACCTGAGAAATGAAAACTTTTGCTGCAATTGTGTCCACTGAATCAAAATACATTCTGCTGTCATATATACCTAATTAAAACAATAAATTAAAATGTACCCTCTCAAATGCTGTTCAAAGAGCATCCCTTCTTGATGAAAAAGAGCAACTTTTTTCTGATTTTTATAATTTCACATATTTTCCCACTGATGGAGCGCTGCATCCTAGTGACCAGCATTCCACCGAGAATTATCCACAGTGGATAGTCATGCAAACCACGGGAATTCACTTCCTCTTTCACCCTTCCTTTTTCCTCTCCTCTTCCCTCTTTCTTTCCCTTCCTTTTCTTCCTTCTCTCTCACTCTTTGGTTCTTTCTTTGGAATTTTTCCTAGAACAGGATGATTCAGGTGAAATGAATGTTAAAACGTTTAATAACTAAATGGGTCATTATAAGGGTAAAAGACACAGAGTAACAAAGAACCACGACAAAATGCTAAATTAACAACAAATTTAGAAAACTGCAGATGACACATGTGCATGGTGTAAGCTGTGTAGGGTAGGCTTAGCAGCAGTCAGATGAGGGAAATCTTCCAGGGCTGTTGATGTATACAGCATAGTCTTTATTTCCTGATTCAAAGCAACTGAAATCACCTGTTACTTAAATACTATCAAATGTGATTTAACAAGCTATGAAAAGTCCCTGGGTGTAAATAATGTACATAATAATTTTATGGGTGCAGCATGGTGGCTTCTTTTATGCTATCGATCCACAGGCTGACCATATGGTCCAGGTTCATGCAAAACAGTTCTGGTTTATGTCTGCATACAGTGTAATTATTACTCATGGCCCCCGTTAGTCCCCAGAGTGTCTTGGCCTGGATGATAAGTTATATGTTCACATAATATACCAGCACACTGTCTACACAGAGTTATACGTGGGTTATTTTTTACTGTGTTGCAGTCTTGGGATCACGATTCACCTGCAGATTTTTAGGACAGAAAGATTTCAGGGATCTAATTATGGGGGAGGTTCTGCTTAAACAGACACAGCTGAAATCACCGTGCTCAGCCCTTTATAAGGTAGTAGCCTCCACATGCTGGGTGGCAGGCAGAATAACTACTGGACAGTTGCAGGTGGGGTGGGGGTGTTGCCTAAGGAAAACTACAGTGTTCTGTGAAAAGGGCCTGAGGGGAGTCTTGAGCAAAATAGGGTAACAAAGGGTGATTGTAAGAACTAGACTCATCCGCCTGATAAACAGGGAGGAAAATGAGCTCTGCCTCATGAAACCCAGTGGAATTTTCTAAAGTAAAAGCAAAGAGTCGATCTCCATTGTTAACCAGATAATCCAAATGTGAAATGGAGCAGGGAAAAGAGAAATCCAAATGATGCCAGAGTGCTAAAGTCTGTGAATAATGGAAATTAGAGAAAAAGAAAAAAAAACCTAGAATGATGTTAGTAGGAGTGATTCATACTTCCAGAGTCTGGGTTTGCATGGAAGTATTGTCCATAAGAGAAGTAGATGTCATTCTGATTTAAAAGCTAACGTGCCTAATGAGCTTCCAGAACTGAAATTTTAAGAAAAGGGATTTTTAGAAATTCAGTCTTCATAATACTAAGAAAACTGAGGTGTTATGGGCAGGGCATGACTCAACTAAATGTTCCAACTCAGGTTTGGCATGTTCTGGGGGGGGGGGGTCAACCATTGCATTCAAGCATCACCATGCAACCTGAGAACATGCAAGCTGCAGCCCAGGCTACTGTCTTGTGCATCACTGTCAGGATGCTGTGCTTGAAACCCTCAATTAACTAACCTTCAACTCTCAGATGCCTCCTCAGTGAGAACTGAAAGAAAGCAAAACACTCAGGGAAGCTTAAAGTCAGGCAGCTATTATTCATAATGCTTTAGAAATGTGTGTGTCTGTGTGCACATGCGTACACACACATTTCTTTTTTCTGCTGTACTTGTAGTCTCCTCTGAGTAGCAACCACAAATTTTGTGTCTTACCGCTGTCGAGATCGGTGCTGACACTGAAAATTTAGTAACGACCATAAAGGGCATCAGATGTAACTGCATCTGTCACTCCCGTGGATTTGGTAGAAATGCCAGGAGAAAGAGACAGGTTCACTGTCACTTTGTCATCTGATGCTGTGGTACTCAAGACAGCCCTTTTTGATATATTCACTGGGAATCTGTGTCAACTCTGTGTATGAAGTCCCTGGTTTGTTCTTGCCTGGGACAGGTTTAAACAGTTAAAAAGATGAAGTTGAAATCTGAGGTATTTTTTTTCAACCCCAAGAGTTATTAAATATTATTCAGTCTGAAAAGGAATTTGTTTAAGCTCTTTGGCTTGATGTTGTCGACTGCCTGAAAGTTAGCAGCCTACTTCATAATTGTCCTCTTGGTATTGGCTGTAGGGACCCACAAAGTTATAAAAGCTAAATCATTCTTAATTGGGCAGGAGATACCTCCCTGTCCCCAAACCACAAACTTAATAAAAGATGATTGGGACTATCTTGTGCAAGTATGGTAAAATAAATCTGGTTCAGAATGTTCCTACTCTTTATGTCCTTTAAGAATATTGGATCTTCTGTTCAACTGTCTAATAGTAGAAGAGAAATGAACTGGGAATTTCTAAAAAGTTATGTGAGAAAATTTAGAACATTTTCTTCCATGAGTGCCACATCTTCTCTGTTGGCTCACATAAAACTGCAAATCTTTGTTCTTGATGATCCCTATGCAATTTATAGAGCTAAATCTGAACATAACATGTAAAAGCCACCAGAGAAGGAAAACAATATGGAAACAGGTTTCTCTATGACAGCTAAACAATGACATGAATTAAATTCATTTTTCCTTGAAAAAAACTTGAGCCTATCTCCATAAGAGGATTTCATTTGGTTCTAGAAATGTTTTAACACTGGGCTATTCACAGTGACCACTGACCCAGTGCAGGTGACAAAGTGTTAACCATTTTGAGACACAATCAGCAATGAAATTAAGCCTTAGAAATTTTATAATCATTTGACTGATTGAGAGTAATTTTATATACGTTGAATCCAATAAAAATGGAGCTTTATTTATCTTTAATATTTTTTAGTAATTTAATTTTTACATGTTTTATAAAACTGGGTTTTGTAAAAATATAATTTCAGCCCCCTTAACTTGAGAAACATTATTATTGCACACAGAAATCACTTTTCAATGGTTTTCCCAAAATAAAGACACTCAGTAACATCCAAGTGTCTTTGAAAATTGTGACTCATTTTGGTCAGAATAAAAATCCAAGTCAGTAATGGGAGTAGAATTTATAACATCTCAGGGTATTTTAATGGAGACAACCAAAATAAAAATTGATGGAAAGTATACTTTGGAAGCATCTATAATTAATAACTTCATTTACATAAAACTAGATAAAAATTTAAGGCCAGGGCCTCTTAAGGGCAGAAAGAATTAAGAGTTGCCCAGCTAAAATCCTGAAATTAGAAGATGGGATTCCAGTTTCACCCAGAGAACTAGGTTCATCTAGTCAAGCCTTCATTCTTTTTCCCTTATGATCTAGCTAGCCCTGTTCACTAGTGTCAGATTAAAACAAAAAGGCCAAATGAACTTGTTTCTGACTCGTTCTCTGCTGCAGAGTGCATTTCTGCAGAGTTCTACAGGTTGCATCTAATGCCCACAACCACAGCAGACAGATCAATGGCTCTCCCTCCATAGACCTGGGGAGCTCTCACGTTCAACAAGCTGCACCAAAGTGTGAGACAGCTAAAGACTGGCTGGTTTCCTCAAAAACTTTAAAGAAAACTTAGATCAACTTTCCTCAGTTTTTTAGGAGATACTGGGATTGGAGCTAGAGCTTCACTCCTGCTAAGGAGTGCTCTACCATAGATTTACCCCCACCCCATTCTTCAACCTTGATTTTCATTTGCCTTATTGAAAAACTTTTGATATCTTCCTATTTTTTTTTTCTAGCAGTAGCAATAAAAAGCAGAAATTTAACAAAAATATCACTTTTCTTTAAATGTGATTTCTTTTTTTTTAAAGAGAGAGTGAGAGAGGAGAGAGAGAGAGAGAGAGAGAGAGAGAATTTTTAATATTTATTTTTTTAGTTCTCGGAGGACACAACATCTTTATTGGTATGTGGTGCTGAGGATCGAACCCGGGCCGCACGCATGCCAGGCGAGCACGCTACCACTTGAGCCACATCCCCAGCCCCTAAATGTGATTTCTTAAAAAATATTTCATGCTAATGAAATATTTCATGCTAATGTTAGATTTTAATAAATTTGAAGATGAAGAAATTCATGTTACATGGAGTTATGTATTTTTTTAGAAAGAGAGAGAGAATTTTTTAAAATATTTATTTATTTTTTAGTTTTCGGTGGACACAACATTTTAGTTTTTAGATTTTTGAAATAGTTTTCATAACAAATGTTTTGTTCCATCATTCCCATGAAATTAAAGAACTGTGCATTACTTAAGAATTTACATTGCATTCAAAAATGACTTCTTGTGAAAAATTAATAAAGAAAAAAAAAGTCATAGAATTCCCTGGACCTGCTGAAAAAGCCTGGTAATACCCTGTTCTTCCAGTGTTATCTGTTCAATTTCTCTCTTTTTTCATAGTCCAGTTTAGATGTAATTTCCTCAGAGAGGACTTCCTGGATCAAAAAAGAATTAAAATCTTTGTCTCTGAATTCCTGAAGCATGATTTCTATGTACTCCTAGAAATTCAGTGTCAACAGTCTGTAATCTTAGGTATATTCATAAGTACAGGACACTCCTTACCCTCCTTATTCTCTTCTAGGTTCATTAGAAACTTTATTTTTTCCCATTTTCTAGGATTTATTGTTATCTTTAACAAATAAGTATTTTTGAAATAAATAGATGAATGTGTCAACGAATGACAATGTCCATCTGGAACATTAGTTTACCAGTCATGGGTTATTTAAGTCAACTCAATTACATATTTCATTGATACACAAACATCTCATTGTAATTACTTCTGGACTTCTTATTTACAGAACTTTTAATCTGATGGCTCAACCAATATTACTGAGCTCTTATGATGTGCCAAAAAACTAGATATGATTGAAAGAAAGTGTGAAGTGTGTGGAAAAAAAAATAGGTAACTATCTTTAGTCTTAAGTAAAACATAGAAGAGTGACCTAGATGGTAATCAATCTGTCACACAAGAGAGTGAATAATCGCAACCAAGTGAACCCCTGGATAAGAGATGCGTTTCCTGTTTGAAAATCCATTCAATAGGGAGAACTGACCTAGTCCTGGAGCTTAGGAGGACAGATTCCTCCCAATGTGTCTATTATTTGAGTTGAGATGCACTGGGGAGAGAAGAGCATTAGGGATTATTCTAATGTATAAAGTCTCCGAAGGGACGTGAAACCTAAAGAGTATTCATGTGACTGATATTAGCAAGAGGTGAATGAAAGGTATTTGTTGGGACAGGTGGGCATGTGGCATGGTTACAGGTGCATTTTGTGCAGAGTGCTTTGAGTGTGGTGTTGAAAAGAGATGGGAAGGCACAGTGGGGTAAGATGCTGTGAAAGACCCAGTTAGGAGAACAGTGTAGATGGTACCGTCTGGAGGAAGGTGGATGGAGGGAAGTGGATAGATGAATACTATGAGGGTGATACCATCAACATGAGCTGGTGAGCACTCACAGGTGAGAGGATTAGGTGCAGGAAAGTATTCAGGAATTTTTCCAGATTTCAACTCCCATCTTCTGGGGTGTTGACAGTTCACCAAAAACTGGATTTGTGGGGGAAGAGAAGAAAGGATGAAGGGGATATGTCAGAAGTGTTAGATGGAGTGAACGTGAAGTCTAAAGTTCATTCTGTTTGTCTCATATATTCACTGGGCTCTGGCTCCAGGAAAGAAAGAGTCAATCTCAGAAAGTGGGAAGAGAGTGGATTAATGCAGAGTCTGTCCCACGGTGTTTAACATTGCAGGCAGAGCTGAGGTTCCCCTCGCCAGTGCTTACTCACCTCAAGTACTTTCAGAAGGACTCATAACCTTGACCAGGGAGATGCTCTGAGAAAGCTTAGCAGCTTAATTCTGTAGTTTAGGAAAAAATGCCCCTGAATCTCTTCATTTTTTAAAGAGATATTTTAGAGCATAGAAAAGCAATTCAATGCAAAAAGAGTCATTCTGAATGACTTGACTGTAAGTAAGCAGATTCATTTCTGAGTCTAGTGAAATTTGAACTTTGAAAAATAGCTATGTTAGCCTAACTGGAAAAGACTAGAAATTTCTAAATCCATATTTGAATAATAATTTTCTTAGTGAGACTGCAGGAGAATTTTAGTTGGGTTTTCTCTTCTTGGGAGTTCCAAACTTTAAAATACACTAAACTTTCATTTATAATTAAAAATGATTTTTAAGCTCCTGAAACTCTGTGCTCTTGATCAAGTTCTGCTTAGATTTTTCTTTGGGAGAGTGAATGTGCCCACGGGTGGAATCCACAGCGGGAGGGGCGGGGTGACGCTGACACTTCAGCATCTGCCTTCCCCTTAGAGATTGCAATGGAGGCTGATGTATATGGTATCACACAGCTGGGCAGCCACCAGGAAAAAGAAAAAACAGAGGTGCCTATCAGTGGATGTCTAGGCCGGCAGAACAACTGTTCTCCATTAAATTTGCTGAGCCAATAAGCAATTAGAGGATCATAATGATACTGGAGGTCCCTGCTCTCTCTGGGCCGACACAGGCCAACGCCTCTTCTGTTTTGAGCACAGGAGAGTGCTTCCTTTCTGAGTTGTCCTGCCCAGACTGTGATGTGCGGTTTTAGAGTGCTCTCTATGGTACTGGTGTGACTATGACTGCTGCATACTGGTGTCATCTTTAATAAGTTTATATGAGACATGTTCCACAAAGGTCCTTTTTAAATGAAAGGCTTTTAAAATCTAATATATATATATATATATATATATATATATATATATATATATATATATATATATTCCCCCCACCCCAACATGTGCCCTGAGGATGAAATAAAAGGACAGGGGACAGGGCTTACCACTTGGTGCAGTTCTTCCCGATGTTGTATTTGTCAGATCACCAACATTTCTCTTCTTTTCCTTCTTCTTTTGGTATTGGAGAATGAAGCCAGGGGTGTGTTACCACTGAGCTACATCCCCATACCTCTTTTATATTTTTAAGACGATGTCTCACTAAGTGGCTGAGGCAGTCCTCAAACCTGCGATCCTCTTGCCTCAGCCTCCTGAGTCACGGGGATTACAGGTGTGTGCCACCACATGCAGCGCACCAGAACTTCTTTATCTGATATTTTATTCAGCTCAGGCTGCCATAACAAAATTCTTACAGGAGGTGACTTATACCCCATAAATTTATTTTCTCACCTTTCTGCAGGCTGGAAGTCTGTGATCAGGAGGCACGGCCAGCTTCTGGTGAGGGCTCTCTTCTTGGTTTGCACATGGCTGCCTTGTTGCTGTGTCCTCACATAATGGAGGGAGAGGGAGATAAAGCTTTTAAATGTCTCTTCTTATAAGGACACTAATCCCACCATGAGGACCCTACAGCATGAGCTCACCTCAGTTTGATCACCTCCCAAAGCATCACATTGGAGCTTAGGCCTTCACAATAGAGACCCAAAGGGACAGAATTCAGTCTGTGGTACTGGATTCCGCTGCTCTCTGATCAGTCCTCCAGGAGAAGGAAAAATGGACTCGGAGAGGGGACACAGAGGGTTAGGGTTAGGGTTGTGCACTAACAAAGAACGCCCTTGAGCCGACGAGACCCAAGTCCCTAAGGTCGACTATTCTGGACTTATTAGCCACTGTTTCATGTTTTATTTTAATGTGCCCCCTTCTACCGAGACTTTTAAGTAAGAGGTGTATAGAGATGAAGTGCACAACATTTTGGTCACTGATGAAACACGTCGGAAAGTGGTACCAAAAGATTACATCACCTAGTGACATGGCAGCTGTCCTAGTTGGTGTAGACACACAATATGATGTCCCTAATGACGCATTTCTCACAATTTATCCTCAGTTTATGTGACAGGTGGCTATTCTTGTTAATATTATCACTCAGTTACTAAATGGACAACTTATTTTTGAATTAATTTTTATGTATAAAAGTGCTTCCTAAATCACTGCTGTTGTTAAGTTTCCAAGTTGTGATTCCTGGCATAAGTCACCCCAGTTGATGAGTATCTGAGCAGAGAATGGCTGATGAAGACATACATTATGTCAGTATAGACCAGAGTCACCATGTTGTGTAGTAGATATAAAGCTGTATATTTCTAATCAGCAATTTGATGGGTGCCAAACTGACCAGGATGCAGTCACAGGATGTGGGTTGTAACTGCTGCTTAGTCTATGAGCCAACATGTTGGCTTATTATTTCTCACAAGTCAGTTTTTTGGTTGGAGTATCAAATATATTTTGTCCAATTGAATTCTGAAGATAAAATTCCCCCCCAGCCCCAAATATTTTTTCTCTTAAAAAGCTGAAAATCCTTGTGCATAAATATTGCATGTTTTAAATCACAAAATCTCGGCAATATATTTTTGTGTAAAAATAAGAGAACTCCATTTTTGTCTTCAACTTCGCGGCTGTTTGTGGTCTACCACAAGTTCAGGTAGAACATGAGATGCTTGGAAAGGTGAGTAACATACAGCTATTTTGTCCTCAATTCAATTCTAGTGACAGTAACAGATTTTCCTCCAACTGTATATTCCGAAAATTTTCAAACCTGAAAAAATGATGAAAGAATAATATTTAAAAAAGTGTAAGATCTAGCAGGGTGTGGTGGTACATGCCTGTCATCCCAGAGGCTCAGGAGGCTGAGGCAGGAGGATCGCAATTTCAAAACCAGCCTCAGCAAAAGCAAGGCCCTCAGCAATGCAGTTAACCCTGTGTCTAAATAAAATACAAAAAAAGGGCTGGGGGTGTGGTTGTGGGCAAGTGCCCTTGAGTTCAATCCCCAGTACCCCCCCCCAAAAAAAATTAAGATCTATTACACAGAATGGTGACTCTAGTTTATAATAACATAATGTATAGTTCTATTTTTTTAAAAATGTATATATATTTCAATTGTAGTTGGACACAATACCTTTATTATATTTATTTTTTATGGAGTGCTGAGGATCGAACCCAATGCCTCGCACATGCTAGGTGAACACTCTACCACTGAGCCCCAGCCCCAGCCCCCCAAATTTTTAAGAAAGTAAATTTCAAATTTTCACCATAAAAATTAGAAGTATATGAGGTGATGAATATGTTGATTAATTCAACTTAATCATCCCAAATTGTACTCACAAACCATAACTCACATTGTACATAAATCTCTCATAACAACACATTGTATATAATTATTGACAATTAAAAATATATAATAAAACAATTCATTTCCAAAAAGAATATAATGAAAACTCAAAAACACTTTTTACACATTCAATGCATGTTAAATTTTTGTCATATTTTTGTGTTTGTGTGTATGTGTGCTGTGCACATTCTGAGTCACTTGAAAGAGCGTCACAGATACGGTTCTTGATCATTAACTATTCCAGATCCAGAATGTATCTCCTAAGAGCAAGGATATTCTCCTCTGTGACCTCAATACCAGGGTATCTAGTCTAGTGTCGCACTTTGATAAAAGATACACAGTCATTATCCACACTTCCCAAATTTCCCAACAATAAACTTAATAGCTTTAAATTTTCTTTATCAAGGACATAATTATTGAATTTTATCTCGTATCTTTTAATTGAAGTTAATAATCTTGCTTCTTTTTCTTCCATGACATTGACATTTTGAGGGGAGAAAACCACTTATTTTTTAGAATGATCCCCAATTTTTAAAAAAGTTAAATTCATATTAAATGTTTTTTTGCAAGAAAATTACATTGGTGTTAATATATTATCTCTGGATCACATGAGGTCAGTGGTCTCATTCCTGGTAAACTCAGTATAAAAATTTATTTAAAGGAGGTGTCTTCCATATCTCACCATTTTCTCTATATAAGTAATAACTTTTGTAATTAATAAGTGAATGTTCTGTTTCCCCAAATAATAAAACAAATGCTACTAAGCTAAACCAGTACATTTAATAAATTTCTGTCTTTTTTCAGTGCCTACAATTTATTGGGCATATCTCTGATTTCCAGTGGCCACTGTTGGCAACACCCACTCTGAGATGCCAGGGGAGAAAATTCTAGGGAATTGTCACATTTAAAATTAACTACAAGAGCTCACAGCAAGCATGTGAGATTAGAGGGTAGTTTTTAATCTATATTAGTAGCATACTGTCTTAGAAATTTTGAGTTTTTACAAAGCTATTATTATTATTATTATTATTATTATTATTATGTGCCGAGGATTGAATCCTAGGTCTCACATAGTTTAAGCACACGCTTTACCATTGAGCTACTTTCCCACCCTCTTAACAGAGTTTTAATAAAGTGAAACCACAAACTCCCTACACACATAATAGTCAATCTTCTTTATCTGTGGGATTTAACCAACGATGGATGAAACACATGCAGAAAAAACTGCCATCATTCCTTAAAAGTTAATATACTGTATGAGGTAATAGAGATAACTTCCAGTAAACAGGAGGATTGTGTAGGTTCTAGGCAAAAACTACGTCATTTTAATAAGAGACTTGAGAGTCTGTGGATTTTGGTATCTGGTGGGGTTTCTGGAACCAATTCCCTGCAATGCAGAGGGACATCTGTACTGTCTGTCTTGAAAATAGATTTAAAATTTAATAGCACCTAATTCTGCAGGTTGGTGCCAGAGTAGAGACCACTGGATGACACAAGAATGTCCGTGGGAAATGTTATTTACTCTTGGACCTATATAAACTATTGTTCTTGTCCCAAGAAGAGTATGTCTGAATCAATTCAAAGCTGATAATTATTGCTTCATGTCTCTGAATCCCAAGGAGCCTTGCAAATCAGCATTTAAACTACTTCCAGGAGACATAGAGATAGCAAGATACTAGTTCTATAATGGCATTTGAGGGCTGGAGGAAGCAAATGCACAGCGTTGTAACCTGTTTCACAAAGCAGCTCTGATTACTGAGGGGGAGTGGATGCATTTTAATGTTTTCTCTGCCATTTTTTTTTTTTTGGCATTAATGAAAGGTGGGCTTTTTTCTTTCTTTAAAAGACACTGTGAACAAGGTATAAAGTAAGGTCAGCTGAGCTTCTTTCTGCTTGAAAAAATAGTCATATCTATAAAGCACTTTCCTAATTCTGAAAGCATCCTAGAGTTAAGAGCAATTTAGACAAAGCGAATGAATCGGTGTTGAGGAGTGGAGAACAAAGGAATTAAGAAGCCACTCAAAAATGTTTCAAGGAATTAGTTCAGAGGCAAAGCTGGAAATTTAGAACCTTATTATTCTGGTTTTGAATAGGCATTCAAAAACACTAATTAGGGCCTTAACTCTCAAAGGGAGATTGGTTTCCTCAAAGGCCAGTTTGGAAGCAGAAACAAGTAAAAAGAGTTTCTCTAGGCAGTTCTATGTAGGCTCACTTAAAATTCAAAGATGGGAGAATTTCACGGGTGGAAATAAGCTGTGTGACTTGGTGTCAGAGAGAAAAGGAGGGCTGGGGTGCCCCTGGCATCTCAATATCTCTATTTAAAACCAGGCGATCTGTGCATGGGTGGCGAAAGTGGTGGGTCACAGAGACCAACAAATAGCATGGCAGTCAGCAGCCAAGAGAACTCCGTGGGAGTGGTTTGAGCCTTTTATGCATGGAGTCAGACAAAAGAAGGGTATGGACATGAGGGCAGATACTGTGACCCTCTGCTGAAGCTGTTGGACTTTCCAACAAGAGTCAGGCGCTCGGTTGCTACAGGCCTAAGCGGCTGTCCATGAGCACTCTCTGAACTCATGTGTCTCTGCCTCCACAAGGTACTTTTCTCAGTACTGAAGATGATTTTTCAGCATGACTAGATTCAGCCCCTAAATATTACTTCCACTTTGTAATATTTATTGCTAATGCCCTCTGTGACCATCTTAACTAGATTGCATATCGTATGCATATAATTTCTAATTCAAATACCATCTAGTTCATGGGCATAAAATTCACATCAGCCCCGTGAGGGACATTGATCAGAAGCTCATCAGTTTTTCACTATCTCACACATGAGCACTGACTTCCTGTTGACAGTTCTGGAACATTCTCATTGCACAGACTGTAAACAGTCTCTGCCTCAGAAATCAAGGTACTTACTCTCTGTTCATTTGCAGACCCTAATGCCACACCAGTGGCTCCCGCAGCGGCTGGTGAGCCAAGTAACAGCAGGGAAGAGCTGACCCATTTAGAGAAGGGCCTGGAAGTAGTAGTGTTTGTAAGTGAAATATTTTATAGGGTTTTAGAGACTGCTGATAATATATCGTGAATTGAATTAGCTAAATCTCTCAGAAAGTAATGGGTTGTTTTGACATCTGAGACTCTTTCTCTCAAATTTTGTTTACCTCTCAGAACTCGCTATCCATAGATTTAAACTCTACCTGTGGTTGGCTAAATTTGAACAAGAATTTATGTTTTGAAAACAAAGACTAATTTAAGATTGACTTTTTTTTTTTTGGTATAGTTCACAATTGAGGAAGATAAAGAAAATAGAAATTTCCAAAAAAATAGCAATATCTTCATAGAGAATAAGTTTATCCTGTTGTTTTCACACCTGTGTATTTTATGTACAATTTAAAAATAGACTTCCGTTAACAAGTTTATATTCTGGAACATGCCTCAGAATATAAATGCATCAGTTTGTGAAGTTCATATTCATACTCTTAAAGGGGAGAGCACATTTATTCACACTCAAGGTCTTTTTCAAATCTGCAGCTCTGACCACATTTGTCTTTGTCTCTTTAGAGAGAAATGTTTTTTAACCAGTTAAAAACCAGCATTTGTACTGGACAAAGGAGACATAAGGATTTCCACACCTGCAAACCCAACATGGACAAAAATTAACAGAAGAGAGTAAATAATTTCAATATGTGGAGAAATCAAAATGAGATCATAACCCCAATATAGACCTTCAGAGCTACTAATTAATGACAGAGAGATGTGAACCAGTTGCTCAGGAATGAGTAAGAGCCAATCTAAGACCATGAGTGCTGAGCATTTCATTTCCTGAATGAGAAGAGCTAAAATCTTTGGATGGTATATAGTTACGATTCTCAAAAATTAAATAGAATCAATAGGATAATATAGGATGGAAACTGTCTCTGTTGTAATTCAGTCCAAATTCAAGATCATGAGAGTCAAATATCTAAATCTTAGTCCAAAGTGAAAGGCCCCCAATCCAGGAGGACCTGTGTCCTGGAAGGAGAAGTAACTCACACAGAAAATTCATTCTCCGTCTACCTTTTTGTTTCATTTTGGTCCTCACTGGATTGGATAAAGTCAACCCCCTTGATGTGGGCAATCTTACTTAGTGAGTCTGTTGAGTCCCTGCTAATCTCTCCTAAAAACACCTTCACAAACACACTCAGAAGTTACATTTTACCATCTGTCTGCACAACACGTGGTCCACTCATGTTAACACAGGAAATTAACCATCACAAGTCCACCTCTTGATAACTTGGGGTGTGTATACACATTCCCTGAAACCAAACTTAATCTCCAAATAAAGAATAATAAGGTGATAATTCCACCTAATATAATACAACTATTCTGCCACAACAACAAAAAAATTCACCAATCCCTTCCCAGAACAGAAGGCAAAGGTCTGAGTGAAGTTTGCTCTCCTATTATCCAGTACCTGAACACTGTCATGTAAAATACATACTTAAATTCTGATATAAAGTGAACATATTTTATGTTACATAAAATAATAAAAGGTGAAAGGAAGCAAAACTATTTGTTTAATGCATATGTGCACAAATAAATGTATTCATAATAAATGGTAAGTACGACAATCACAGACATTTTTTCTTCCTCCTCCTCCTCCTCCTCCTCCTCCTCCTCCTTCTGTCTATACAGCTATAGCTGGAATTCCTATTCTTCCACAATTTGTGTATTTTTTCCTTTAGCAAGCACCTCGGCTGATCATGACTCTGTCCCTAGCAGAGTAACAAAAACCTTCATTGCTAAAGGCTATTGGAAATTTGTAGATCATCTGGAAGTGGGATTTTTGCAGTTTCCACTGGATTTCATTGCAAGCCATAGCAATCTGAGAGATTCTCTAGGACGTCTCCAGCCTTTCAGACATTCTCCTCTTTACTTCTGCTGTGGAGAAATACCTGATTTCCCTGTGATAATCTGGATGAACCATTCCAGCCAACACCATAAATTCTTTCTTAGCCTATGCTCAGAGGTAGACAGAACCCAAAGTGATCCAGTGTCATTCTAAGTCTAGTTCAATGGAGGAATTATTACATCTCTTGATGGAAACATCCCTCCCTCTGCAGCTGAATCCTGTAGGTGACCAGAGCGTAACCTCAGGAAACAAGAAGTAAAGATCTTGCTAGTGTGTCAGTAGTGGTAATGGTCCTTGGCAGCACTGCCGTTTCTGTCCCTGATTCCTGGACCAGGAATCCTGGTAATGAGGCAAACTAGATCATATTTGGAACTGATTCGGAGCATATTCAGCCTTATGAAAAAGCCTGCACCAGTCCTATGAAGTCTTGTCACTTAACTTACACTGTAACTGATATTCAAAAGACCATTCTACCTTTGTGTCAAACTGGATACTTCAGCACGGTGATGAAGTATGTGGTAAAACTAGTGAATTCCATGATCGTGAGCCCATTGCTAAACTTCCTTGGCTGAGAAGTTAAGTCCCTTGATAAGAACCGATGCTGTGAAGAACCCATAAATGTGGGTAACACGTTCTTTAAATCCATAAATGGTCGTTTTGTTAAAATCGCTCCATGTGGGGAAGGAAAACCCATATTCAAAGTGTCTACTTTGATAAAGAAAAAAAAAAAACACCACCCCTTACATGTTGGAAGAGATCCAATGTAACCAATCTGCCACCAGCTCTGAAAGTAAACACCTGGGGAATGATTCCATACTGGGGGCTCAGCGTTGGTTTCGGCTGCTGCAGATTGGGCACTCAACAGTGGTCGGAGCCAGAGCTGCCTTATTGAGGAGAAGTACAGGCTGCTCATCAGATAGATAGCCTCCATCCCTGCCACCACGGCCACAGTGTTGATGGACCTATTGTGGGTGACAGGGGTGCTGGGGCAACAGGTGGAGTGGTACCCACAGAACAGATCAGGCTATCCACATGGTTGATTAAAATCATCCTCTTGTCTGGTTGCTCTTTTGTAAGTATCCACATGAGACACAAACCTCTTCATGATTTTTACCATTCCAAGAAGTCTATCCATATACCTATTTCCCAGATTATCATGTCACTAATTTTCCAATTTTTTTCCTTCCACATTTTTGACCATTTAGCCAAACCATTGGCCACAGTTCATGAATCAGTACATAATCTCACATCTGGTCATTTCTTTTTTCAAATCAAAGTTTCCAACTAAGTGCACTGCCCAAAGTTCCACCCACTGGAGGATTTTATCCTTTCGCTGCTGTCCTTCCAGAATGTCCCACAGAGGGGCTGTAGCACCCGTCCACTATTGAGTGACGGCAAACATCTGCAAACTCTATCCCAGTCCGTAGGCCTGGACTCTGGAGTGCATGCCCCTTGGCTACAAAGATTGATCCAAAAGTGGACGTGCTACTGAGGCAGCTTCACTTTGTGACTCCCAGAAGTTTATCTCAGAATACAGGGCAAAGAAGTTAGCATTTAATAAGAAATTCTGGGTACAAACAAAGAAGCTGGGAGTTTGCTGACAGCCAGTTTGGTAGCATGAGCTTATGCTGGAAGGCTAAGTGGGTACATGGAAAGAAACAGGGTCCTTGTTGGCATTCACGCCCCTGGATCAAAGCTTTCTGTCATTAGAACATGTTAACTCCCTTATTGTTCCAGCTCAGCTGGTTTTGAGTCTGTTTTTCTCTATGCAAGAGAAATATTCCTAACTGAATTAGAGCAAATAAAGTTCTAAAAGTGGTCAGAGTACTATGGATGGAGATAGAGTTCTAAAATCTTCTTGCAAGGAAAAATAGTCATCTGTGAGAAATTATTATCAGATTGGCAGTTGACCTGTAATTAAATTTCCTGGATGTTGTAAACAGGATGTAACCATCTCCTAAATGTCAAAGGGAAATTATTTTTATCTTATAAATTTATATAGCTTACCTTTTCTGAATTGTGAGGAAATGATATTTTCAGGTTTACACGTTTTGTCATCTACCTTCCATATACTCTTTCTTAGAAAGTTATTTAAAGATGTACTTTCAGATGTGCCCAACCAGGGAGAGGACAACATGAAATACGGGCTGAGGTCCAGGCAGCCTAGCTAATGATGTCCCAAGGCAGCAGCAGTACTGCAGCAGCTCTCCAGGCAGAAAGTCCCACATGGGGCAGAAGACAAGCTCAGAGAAAGACATTTCGTCAGGAGGAGTGAGTTCTGACAAAGAATTCCCTGATGGGACGGGTTGGAAAATAACATGCACAGATAAAAATCATGCCGGTGAAAAAACTAGGTCGTTATTCACTATAGGAAGAAGGAGGATGCATGATTAAATGTCATGATGCACAATTACTATCAGAGTGAATAGGTTATAAACCATGATTGTTTTCCAATTATTAAAAACATGTGGCCATACTTGGAGAATGGGAAGTGGTTTGTGAAGGCCCTCATCCACATTACAATGAAGTAAAATGCACCCACATTACTTTTAACTTAGAGATGATTATGAATATCTAAAGTTCACTACTTAACAAATATTGTATTTCACAATAAATTAGGCGGTTACCATTGTTTTTTTATTTTTTCATATACTAGATTTTTTTTTCTAGATGTTAACACAAGCCCTTGAAAATCCCATAACTCTTAGGCAGTTGTCTATAATTCCTAATGGACAATAGATCATGCCAGTGGTGTGAGAACAAGGTGCCCTCATCTGCTGTAAAGCGAATTGCCTAGAAAAAACAAGGCGCTTGTGAATAGTGATAGCATGCATTGAGTGTTTACTATCTGCCAAGCATGTTCTATGCAGTACATGATGTGTTATTCCACCTAATGACTTCATCAACTATATCCTATTCTTATTGTCCCTCTGATAGAAGATGAATGGATGTACAGAAATGTTAAATCACTAGCCTGGAGCCATCCATGCAGAATCTAGTGTCTAAAACATAAATCAAGAAGTAGCAGAAAAGCATGTTATTTGGAAATGTGAAGGTTTCTTATCAGGAAAAAGAACTAATAAAACTTCAAGTGGGCATTTGAGCAGTGAATTTAGAAACAGGGAGTGGTAGGAAAGAAAATTACTCATTTTCATTATAAACATTTTATTGTTTGACCTTTTAACTGCATGCTTGCTTTATTTCATGAAATGTTCAGGACTTTAAGATAAAGAAAAGGAAAGCCAAAAAAAATGGCATATTTAAGCTCCAAACAAAATTTTCCCCACTTTGATTTTCACATGGAGTTGGAGCTTGGGTAAGTGTTAGGTGCCCCAACACCTGAGTGACAACAGCAAGATGATCCAGGGGATTGTTGGTGATTCCCAAGGGCTGATTCTCATCTGCCTCCAGATTGTGTCTTGCCATACTCTGATGCTTTTGCTGCATTTTAGAATACGATAAGTGTATTATGAATACAACAGGATAATATAATAGAACTGAAGCAGAAACATGAAGGGGAAGTATAAAGAATTTCAAAAAATCATTTGTATTCTGAATGATAGCAGGACCTAAACAAGTTCATTTATGTGTTAAAATATCCTTCCCTCCATTTATACATTAAAATTTCTGCTATTTTCTTTATTTTCCCAGTAGCATTTATTGGCAAATATTGACAAATAGTAATTTTGTCGTACTAAGGTCTATTGTTGGTGGGGACTATTGGGTACATAAAAGTTATGTGAAGTGCAAAACCACTACTGAAAGTCCAAAAAACTTACCTGGTACTTTTTTATGTGTGTGAGGGAGGGTGTGTGTTTGTGGGGGAAGGGTATGTGTAGAAAGTCTAATCTCAACTACTAGGTCAATCTAATTTCTAAAAATGTGTGTTTTTAGGGTCCTAATCCAATAGTTAAAATATCCTAACATAGTTGAATCTTTACAGTCTAACACAGATTTGATGCAGACAATGCGACATAAGGAATAGAATTTATTCTTTAGCACAGTGCTCACACTTTTTCTCATAGGATCATGCTGCATGAGAGCAATGATATTTTGAACCCATCAGCCATTTTTCATTTCTTCCCAGTACAACTCTGTCCACGTCAAAGTGTTCCTCTTAGAGGGGCCTCATCACTCACTGCCACGGGCAAACCCAGAGCTGACGACTTACAAAGATGGAGTGCAGGTGGGATGACAAAAATCATGATAAACATGATGGAGAAAATCCTTCTTTCTGACAGAACTTTCTGTGACTGAATCTGAAAAGATGTGGTAAGCTTGGGTGAAGACTAAGACGTTTTAAAGTGGGACTCTTTTCCAGCAAAGGAAGATGGATTATTAAATAGCCTCAACTCAAGCTGAACATTTTAGTGAACACAATGAACAAGGTAGATCTCACACATAAAAACATCAGAAAATTAGTAATCTGAGCTCAGAAGAAATAAAGGTGTGCTCACGTCCCAAATGACACGTTGTGAAACACAGACTTGAAAACACGAGAAGCAGGTGATATATAAACATTAAGACACATTCTAATTGTTGGCATCAAAGTTCATCAGGACATTGTGTAACTTACACATCATGATCCTCAATGTTCTCCATATGACCGTCAGAGAGACATCATCAAACGTCTGGCTGAATCAGGCATCAATGACACTGTCTCATATAACCTATTGCGACATCTAGACATAAACAAAATTGAGACTTCCTTTCCTTACTTGTTCTTAATGAACCAATATTTGTTCTAATGACCGTGCATCTAGATTCTCACAAATAACTCAGAATCTTTCTCAAGTCTATAACTAACCTCACTGATCAGAAGTTGCCAAAAATTTTACTCTTCTTTCCGAACCTTAAAAACACATGTGACCTGCTCCAGTTTGATGGTGGCTTTAGTCCTTTGTTCCATGTTTTCTCCAAATCTTGTTAAATACAGTCGTTAGGCAAAGTTTACATAGAGATTTGTAAATGATCTAAATTTCATTGAATTCTCAGTTTTTTTTAAATGAATTATCAGCTTTTTGCAAAGGATAAGCATTGTTGTAAGGATAAGCCTCGGGATAAGCATTTGTTCATGTGATGACTTATTGTCTCTCATGACTTGGTCACGCATCTGGAACTGGCTGCCCTTGCTATTAACAACCAGAGAAGTCAGGTTTATAAGTCATCTTGCAAATGTCATCTTATGCAGGGCCCAAATGTTCTTGTCTATCCCTCTCATTACCTGCGGGTATGTGCTAAGGATAATAATACTCTTTACTGACCATTTTCATTAATAAATTATTAATAAACTAGGGAAACACATTGAGTCCTAAAATTTTAGCTACTTCTAAATTAAACAAAAACCAAATTTACTTAAACAGATTCTCAGAAATAAATATTTTCTTTGTGTAACTTCATCAATTGTTGCAAGCCATTTGGGAACTGCCAATACATGAAAAAAAAAATTGAAATAAATGACTTCTACACCAGAGGTAAGTCTGGAACCTTCTATTTTACCTGACTCTTTAGCTATATCAATTGAATATGCTTCAAGGAATTCATGTTAAAAAAAATCAATCAATTGAACTGAAAACATTTCCCTTGATAATTTACTACCATGACTTTTATTATAGGAGTATGAAAAGTTTTACCAGGCTAAAGACTCAAAAAGGAAATGAAGTTTGAAATTATATACTGAGCCAAGACTACCACCACATTTCCAGCTGTCCTAGATTATAACTTCTTGAAGAAATTTTCAAAGGAATCATCTGAGATTTCCAAGTTTTTTTTTTTTTTAACTAAGTGAGCAACAACAAACAAAGGAATGGATAAAATCAATGAACTACCCACCAACCAAACAAAAACCCTTTCATGAATTCTTGTCATCAAGCATGGCACATTATTTTTAAAAATATGGTCTGAAAATGAGAAGTTAATAGGGGTTTAGCTTTATGGGAAATGCAGTATACTTTTCTGATTTTCTAAATAATTTCTTTCTTTAAAGACAAAACATTTTTATCACAAAGTAGCCTGGATACTTTTTATTAGTTTGTAAAAAAAAAAAAGAGAGAGAGAGAGAAATCACTGATTTAAAGGGCTGGCATTTCACGCAAAGCCATTAATGAAAAACAGTTCAGATAATGGGGAAAAAAGTCTTCGTTAGTTCTACTCCTTCCAGAGCAATGAGTAGGGTCAACTGAGGAACAGATAGGATGAAAAGAGACGCATTTGCTACCATCGTGCTTAACAGAGAAAGAATCAGGAAATCAAGATCCAAAAGTTTAAAGGTCGATGCACACCTCCAGAAGCATGGCACGTGAAGCCCAGCTGCAGACCGTGTTCAGTCAGGACCCTGACTTTCCAGACTTCCAGTTAGTGGTGGTGTTCCAGGCCTGCTGCTATAAGGAACCCTGATTGGCTGTGTTTAGACACTATTGCACACATATTTAACCTCAGAACTCCGTGCAACAGCTGCAAACATGGAAGATGCGCGGCTTTATCTGCTGCTTCTGTAATCTACGTGCGATCCTTCAGGAAATTAAGGTATTAGCGGAGGCATGAAAACTATGTCTTCTTGAATGGCGTCCAGAAACTTTGAAAGGGATTTCTTCTTTCATGCACTCAGTAGCTCAGCATTCACTTAACAGACACTGAGTGTGTAATATTCTAGACAATGTAAAAAATGAAATAGTAAATGGGTAAAAATTATCATATCTGAGTTCAAAGATTACAATCTATGAGGAGCAAAAGGTACAGACATTCCCAATGCAAAATGAAAATATAAATGTATTAAATATACTTAAGAATAAATTTATCCAGAGTCACCAAAAGATGAAGATAGGGAGGCAATAAATGTGAAATTAGGATATGCACGTCAAGTTTCTAATACGGTTCTTTTATTCTGAGTGAAATTTTAAAGAATTAATTCATATTATGACCCTGAAAAAGTAATTTAACCCACCTACCTCACTAAAAATAAGAAAACCAAGGTAGGCCTTTCCTTTCTACTTGAAAACTTTTGATGTTGGGATTTTATGACAGAATTTTCCATCAGGGGGCAAAAAAGAGCATTTGAAGAAAGACAGGAATTTTCTTTTTATCAAAACAAGTAGACAATTCTGTCACATGTGTTCAGATCTGTAGAGATTATTCCAGATGAAAAATTCCATGTGGCAGTTGTGGAAAGTAATGTACTCGACAAATAGTTCCCAGTGCAATTTAAGGGCAGGAAGGGTATGACTCTAACGCATGCCACACACTGATGCCAGATTCATCTTCCCTTAGGATTGTGCTGGCACAATAGACAATTGCTCAAAATATTTTCATTGCTTTTCACTGCATGCTTACGCTAACACTGAGCCTCGAAGCTCAAACTGCCTTAAACTTGTGTCCCATGGTTCCCCATTTAATTACAAATTATTGTATCATAAAGAGATTCCTCTGTAAGCTATTTTTTAAAGAAATACATTAAAAGGATGAATGGGCATGTTCAAAAAATTAAGCACAGCTGCATTAAGGAATGAATCACATGAAGCAACAATTTTATTTTTATTGATCTAATTTTAATACCATACATATCAATATTTTAGAGTAGAAGTGGTGTTTAGTGTATTCAGTAGGTCATGCAAGCATCATCATTTCCTAATTTCAAAACATTTTCAGCACCCAAAGGAAACCACACTCAGTAGTTTACATGTTATCTTTTCCCCCTGCTTGTCTTTGAATCTAAGGCTTCTCTTCTCCATATACCACATAGCTGGCACCTCTCTCTTATCCATCCTGCCCATCTGGGTTTTAATTGGAACACTTAGTCATTTATGTTTAGTGCAATTCTTGATAAGATAGGATGAACCACTTGTGCCTCACATACCTTATGTTTTCCCCTCAATCCTTCATTCCTGACCCTTGTTGTTAAGAAGATGTTTTCTAGTGAAGCATTTGGCTCCCTTTCATTCCTGCCACTATACAATTCTGAGTTATGCTCTTGGCTCTTCCTTTGGGGGTTACTTTTAATGTCTTAATTTGAACCAGACTTGTTTGGGTGAATACCAATTTAATTTCAATGCTAAACAAAAACTGAATTCATTTAGATCTGGTCTCCCTTTCCTACGTGTTGTCACCAGATGCATCTTCGTTCATTGTTCTCATCAACTTAGATTTTTGCAGTCTGCATCAGTCTTTTAATCTCATAGGAAAACTGAGGTTATGAACAGAAAATGCATTCATGTCTTTTTTATTTACCTTTGTAGTAGTTACTGGTATTCTTTATTTTTTCACGTAGATCCAAATTACACTTCAATATAAAGGACTCCTTTTAGTATTCCCTGTCGGGTCGATGTGTTAGGGATGAGCGCTTGTTACTATTTACCTTGGGTATTTTCAATTTCTTTTTCATTTTTTGTAGGATAGCTTTGCTGGACACAGAATTCTTGGTTTATAGAATTTATTTTCATCCAACACTTTTAACAAATTACCCAATGCCTCTGTTCTCCATGGATTCTGCCATTTTTATAGACATATTTTCAGAACTAAGATGTGTAGATAATATGTGTTTGTTTCTCTCCCTCTTGTGTGTGTGTGTTTGTCCTTCTAAATTCCCCCCTAATACTCAGTATTTTTCTTCTAACAATCAGTTTAGACAGGAAGGACACTAGTGTTGCTGTATATATAAATGTGGCTGTATAACCAATGTGATCCTGCAATCTGTACACGTAGAGAAAGAATTCACACCCCATTTGAATCAAATGTATGATGTGTCAAGATCATTGTATTGTCTTGAGCAACCAATAACAAAAAAAGACATGAAGGAAAACTAAGACGATTCAATTTGCACATATTCAGACCCAAAATATATACTCAAAGCAACCTGGGTCCTGTAGGTATTCTAAGACACATCGGCCGGTCATCATCAGAGATTTTTTCCTTTAAGTTGTTTTATTGATGGCAGAAACTCTGCATAATTGCTGATTTGATGAGGAATCTGCAAACCATAAAGAATGTGTCTGTTGCCAACAAAATACAATTATTCCAGGTCCTTTAGACATTCAAATATGGAGTTCTTCACACCAGACGGCTTTTGTGCAACAAAGCCGTTTTAGAATGTTTAATTGTGCTTCTACAAAACCTTCAAAGAATGAGGTAGCTTCCTTTACCCACTATTTTCCACATTCCCAATATTACACTGTAGTCAGCCGAAATCCTTTCATCATAACCTTAAACCATTTCTCATGAAAGCCAGTCCTCATTGACAATGTTGATTTCCTCCTACTTACTTGCTTCTTAAAGAGAACTTCAAAAAATGACTACAGAAGAGAAATTGAGGCTAGGGCTCATCATTCCAACAGCAATGGCAATCAGATTCTGATATAAGAGAATAGGTTCTACAAACTCCCTGGTTCACCAGCTCAAGTTCTTTGAAAGTGTAGGTCTGGCTCCAGCTTCAGGTATCAGCTGGCTGAGGATACTGTAGGACCATCCTTGTTCAAAGGGATCAGAGAAACACCTGCAGAATTGACACAGGCAGCAGGGGTTAGCTAGCTTACTGTTTCATTCCCTACTGGCTACTTTATAGTTTATAGTACTGGGCCCCTGGAACCTGACTGAGCCCTTTCTCTCTTCTTATTTCCATTTCCTCTTATCAGCTCCCTGTTGAATCACCCCAACGCCTCCCAGCTCTTCTAGAGACTGTGGTCAGATGTCCAGTTCTCTTTTGCTTTTATACCAAATCCACTTCCAGACTTCGTGTTACATATCTAAACCTATCAAAAGGCTTATAACAAAAAAACAGCTTCTGTTTAGAAAGATCTCACCTCCTTTTCACGCAATGACAAATTTAACACAATGTCCTCTTTAAACGAGGGCTCCTGTTCACATTTCTGTATGTGAATTCTTGTTGTTCTTCTTCCTCACGTTTGACGTCCTCTGGTGAATACTGTCCAGACCACAGAGTACGTTGGTAGCATGACTAATCTCATTTCGCCAACTACACTGTCACTTTCTTTGCAGTGATAAGAAAATAATCAGCCTATAATGAGTTACCAATAAATATTTGTTAATGATAATGACCTTGAATTCGTTTTATTCACTTTATAAGGACAAGACTTACTGGTAGCTTGAATGATGCAGGAAACCATTCCACAGTGTGAACAGTATTTACAATGAACTAAGAAAGATGGTCACAGGATGCTTAGGAAGGTATTCGCTGTGCTCTACCACTGAATTTGTGAGAGCCAGCATTTCTCTTTTGATTCATTCTTTTCTCTACTAATGCTCTTCAGTCTCCTGGAAGGAATAGGTATAACCTGGCCTTTCAGATACTGATGAAGACAGTTTTTAAATCATGACTATTAATTCCCTTATGAAGCATATAGGGATTCCAGTACCACAGAGCACACCTAGACCAAGTTTTTTTTTTTTCCTTTTACTTAGGTTTGATAAAGTTTTCATATACAGAAAGGCAAGATAAAACTTTTAAAGAAAAAAAAAAGTTACCTGCTGAAGCTGATTTTCAATCAAAACTGAATCCTCCAAAATGCACTCTCCTGACTTTTAATCAAAAACCAGATAAAATGGGATTTTTTTTTCTACAAGGGACATTTCTTTTTAAGTGGACCAACATAATATAGTAAGAAGGTCTTATGTAGGAATAACACTTCACAGAATTAAGTTTTTCCACATAAAGAGTCAACCCATTGTATCTTAGATAATGTTATTTCATTTTATTGCCAATAGTCAGGGCAGTCTGTATACTTTTTTAAAATGAAAACATTGAAATACAGAGCTTGGGAATATAAATTACTAGATAAATAAATGGCAAAAGAACTTAACTGACACTTTTCTTCTCAAAAGAGGAAAAACGAATGGTCCACATATATATGATAACAAATGTTCAACGTATCTAGTAATTAGAAAAATGCAAATTAAAACTATCCTGAGATTTCATCTCACTCCAACCAGAATGGCAATTATCAAGAATACAAGTAACAATAAATATTGGTGAGGATGTGGGGAAAAGGGTATCCTCATACATTGTTTGTAGGACTGCAAATTAGTGCATCCACTCTGTTAAGCATTATGGAGATTATTAGAAAACTTGAAATGGAAGCATCACTTGAGCCAGTTGTACCACTTCTTGATATTATATATCTAAAGGAATTAAAATCATCATATGATAGTGACACAGTCACATTAATGTTTATAGAAGCTCAATTCATAATAGCTAAGCTATGGAACCAACTTAGGTGCCCATCAAGAGATAAATGGATAAAGAAATGGTGGTATATATACACAATGGAATATTACTCAGCCATAAAGAAAAATGACCTTATGGCATTTACCGGTAAATGAATGGATCTGGTGACTATTATGCTAAGTGAAATAAGCCAATCCCAAAATACCAAAGGTCAAATGCTAACCCACAAGAAGCAGAGTAGAGGGAAAGAATAGACCTTCAGTGGATTAGACAAAAAGTAATTAAGGGAGGGGGAGGAGTATAGGAATAGAAAAGACAATGGACTGAATGTGACATAACATTCATATATATGTCTATGAACACAGCACAGTGAATCTCACCATTGTGTACATCCACAAGACTGGGATCCTAACTAGAATAAGATATATTCTGTGCTTGTATAAATATATCAAAATAGATTATACTGTCACGTAAAACTAAAAAAAACACCAATAAAAATAAAGTAATAATGAAGAAAATGAATTCCTCTATTAGTGGGATTGGAGGTGATTTTCCCAGTGTCATCAGGGAGTCTGGGGAATGTGTGAGGCTTATACAGGAAACTCAGGATACAGAGGTTAGGTAGCACAGGTAAGAAATACTAAAAAAAATAAAAATAAAAAAATACCAGTCATAAGCTTTGAGTGAAGGGATGTGTGCCACTTGTGCAGCTCTCCGTGATGATGAAACAAATGGTGATAATGCCAAGAGTAATCATGGCAACGGTGATGGCAGTGTGACCATTTATCAGGAACTTACTGTAGGCAGTGATTGTGGTCGGTGCTGAGCTTGAATTAACTAATTAAATCCTCCCAGAAATCACTGGAAATCAGTGCACCTGGGTCCAGTCAGGAGACAGAAGCCACATTGAACAGAGGAAGGTTAACATGAGGCATTATAGAATTCTTATGATAGGAAGTTGAAGATGGAGAGGAAAATGTAAAGGTAGCTCAGGGGGAAAGTTAGTCTAAGGAAAGAAAAACTTCTGCAGTTTGGATGTGGTTTGTCTCCTTACGGTTGTGTTGGAGGCTTGGTTCCCAGGGTGGCTGTGTTGAGATGGGTCCTTGGAGAGGTGGGGCCTGGTGGGAGGTCCTCAGGTCGTAGGAGACACTGGGCTCAAAGGAAAAGGGAATGCTGTTCTCCTGGAGTGAGTTGTCAGGATATGATCTCTTCTTCCCCGTGCACTACCACCATTTGCTGTTGGGCCCTTGCCAGAGCTGGCACTCTGCTGTTGGGGCTTTCATGCTCCAACATTATGAGCTAAGCAAGTCTTCTGTATTATAAATTTACTTGTCTCCGGTGTTTAATTACAGTAACAGAAAACAGAATAATACAGTTACCTTCCTCAAGGCTGGGTTGCAGACCTCATTTGAAGCAGTGTGGCTGCAACCCCATACAGAGAGGAGAATCTCACTGAGTAGATTCCCTGGCCAGAGCTGGATCACACCACAGGTCACTCTGGTCCCAGAGGAATGTGCTTGGTGGGGAAATAGGCAGAAAGAGTTCTACTTCTGTCGAGAAAGCAGTGCTGTGTGACCTGTGGTGTTCTGGGGGGAACGACGGACACTGACTCTTTGCAAGGTTTTTTCTGCCCAGGGGAATCCACGTCTCCCTAAAATTTACAATCTCAGATAATTAATAAGCAACAAAACACAAATACTCAGAAATATATTGATGTAATGTGAAGCCCCTGATAGTCCTCATGGGTTCTGGAACTAGACAAAGGGAAATTGGGTCCAGTGGTTTATTTAAGAGGATACATCAAAGGCAGGGATAAGGTTCCAAGGGCTAAGTCCTGCTTCATGCTGTCTTGCAGTCAGCAGGTGGATTGACATCTTGGCAGGTCACACCCACCTCGGGTGCTGTGTGGGCCATGGCAGAGCGGGAAAGAGGTCCTCCTTTTCCCTGGGCAGTTGATCAGAGGAAATGTCCACGGGTTATTCCCAGACACCAAGACGTCTCTGTCCACGAGCTTCCATGCAACCCATGAACGGCTCGTGACAGTGGTGCATCCAGGCCATCTTATGAGAGCTGGGGCACAAGTGGGCTGAAGCAGGTGGAAGGCATGCAGGGGTCATTGTTTGGCTGCTGGGATGCAGATGGGACTACACTCACGTCCACCGCTTGTGAACAGAGGTGAAGTGATCCTGGTCCCCTTTGGGGGCTGCGCTGTTAGAGAGACAGCATGCTCTGCAGCAGGTGGGAATGGGCACCATGGATACCCCCCACACTCAGGCACAAGAAAGAACGTAATGCGTAGTCCACAGAACCAGGAGGGAAGCCTCTCTCCTTCACAGTGTCCCTCCAGTGCGGCCCACAATGTGTCACAGTATTCTGAGTGTGTATACCCGAGCAGGTGCTGAAGAATGAAGTTCTGGCTGCATGATGATAAATCAGTGACTGACACAGTGGAGAGATCTGTGATTTCCATTTTAAAGATGTGAAACGGATTTGGAGTGATTACACAAATCAAGGACCTAGTAGGTGGAGGAGCTGGCATATTCACTGGGACATTTCCATCCAAAGGCAAGGTGCTTTTTTTCCTTTCCTTTATGTTTTACTGCTGTGGATGGAGCCCAGGCCCTCCCACACGCTGGGGCAAGTCCTTTATCACGGAGTTCCACTCCCAGCTGGAAAGGTAGAGCTCCTGATGCTGACTAGGAGAGAGACACTCTACGGTGGGGTCTCGGGCTGTCCCCTCCAGTCTCTTCTCCCTTCTTTCCAGCCAGGACTACAATTCTCAGCCATACTTCACCCACCCTGCTGCCTATATGTCTCCCCAGTAAAAAAGAAAAGAAAGAAAAGAAAGGATATGGGCCTTGCATCTTTATTTCTCCTTTGAATAACCGGATGGCTACAGTGACATCAACCCGAGTAGCCTCGGAAACAAACAGGTCACAGACGGCCAGACCCAACACCAGTCTGAATGCAGAGCAGAACTGTCCATGAGACAGGAGAACCACGTCTCTCTTCTCCAAGCCAGTCTTAACCCTGATATCTTTCTTATTATATAGACACACATATGCATTTATATATATATATATCAATCACATATACTCAACAGATATTCAAACATTAATAGCTCTTTTATTTCTCAACACATATCTAATTATTATAGATATTTGTTGAGTAGGAATAAAAGACACCTATCTTAATATTGATTAAAACTCACAAAGCCTTCAGGACCTTCCTAACGTGCATGGAATTGTATTTATTATAATTCTAAGCTTCATTTGCCTTGCACTTTGCTTTGGATTATTTTATTTCTTTTTGCTTGTCATGAATTAAGTGCTATCTCATTCTTTCTTGCTCTCTTCTTCCAGTTGCTCTGTCCCAATGCACAGTCGTTCCGTGTGTAGCTCCACGGAGTGCTACCTCGCACTGATTCTTAGCCGTTCAGTCTGGCTTTCTCTAAGGACTGAGCTGTATGATGCGCAGTGACTTTTTTTCATACATAGGCAGATATTCTGGGAAACAGGATGGTATAATGAAATTTATTAGGGATTTAGAGTCAAAGATGTTTGCTGAAGGCTCAATTCTGTCACTCTCCCTCTCTGTATTTTGGAGCAAGTTCCCTGATATGTTCAAGTTTCTGTCCCTTGGTCAATAAAAATCACTAATATATGTTCATTCTTCAGGCTTATTTGAAATTCATGAGAACTAATGTAAGTAAAAATGCTAAGAAATATGATGTATGCATATATGATGTTGGTTCTGACTGTCATCATCACATAGCCAGGGCTCACTAAACATTGGATAAAATAAATCTGAATGAAAGAATACCATGTATCAAGTCAGAAAGTTACTATATCTATGAACTTTTTAAGGAAGCTGGCTTTCAATTTTTGATCTAGTAAATGAAAGAATTATGTGGTGAATGCACCAAAAGACTGAGTTAAATTTATATATGTCCAACTGCTATCAAAGAGTACATAAGGAAAGAGAGAAAGAAAACTACAGTGCAGTGGGTAATGGGCAGAAATGGGGACTATATAAATTAAATATTTTTTAGAAGATAGGCTTAAGCTGAAATGGAATCAGTTCAATATTTACGCTGTCAGGCACTCTGAGGATACGACAGGAGGGTTTCTTGTCCATTTTATTCAGACTGAATTTCTAAGATGCTTACATAAAAACAGATTGGTTAATAAGAATATGAATAATAGATGCATGAATGTCACCTTCCAAATATTTCTCAAAAAAGTTTTGATGTCACTTTAGTATCCTACAATAGGTGCAAAAGTTTTTGTTTTTGTTTTTTAAGTTTCAACATCCTCTTCACCCAAGTGGAGGACAGCTTAGGACTGGGGCACAAGACTTTTATTGGTTTATTAAGGGTAACCATGCCAGGACACTATGTGGATCAATTTATTGAAAGAAAAAGAGATCAATACAGGTAGCTCAGGAAACAATGGAGTTAACAAAGCATTCCGAGCAGCCTCATGAAATTCCAGAGACAACTGAACAGCCAGGTCCTGCAGAGGTGGGAACTGAGACTCGGGTGACTGAATCTTGGTTCCTCTTTCTGTCTCTTGGTCCTGGGATCTCTGGATCAGGAGGGTCTTTATCTTCTCTGCTTCTCCTCTGTGTTTTGGTCTTGCTGTCTACCCATCAAGCAAGACTTTTCTCTGGGTTCATCACTGGGACACTCTTAGAGCTGCGGGGTTCTTCCTTAACTTCTTTCTGAATCTCTTACTACAAAGTCCTCAAAGAGAACTTGTTTTCCCAAGGTCATTTTTCCAGCCCAGAACATTTAACTCACTAATCTAATAAGTCATGGCCAGAAAAGGAGAGGAGATGATTTATGCACCACTCAGAAGTTTTTGGCAGAACAGATTTTCTGAGACAAGGCTTAGAAGGTGCTTGTATCCCCCAAACGAGGCTAGAACACATTATGATAGAAATACATGGAGTGTTAGGGCACGGACATATTTTATTTCTGTTCTAGAAATGCTACTGTCTCGTTATTGGATCTCTGGCTATTCCAGGCTGGGGTCCATCCATTTTAAATGAGACAAGTTAGACTACTAAGTGACAGTTAATGTTCCTTTCAGCTCTGACTGACTTGACTTGCTGGTAGGAAGAAATTAGGCTCTATGTAAACAGCAGGGCTGAATGTATCCAGTTGTCCCATGACTTGATTTGTCTCATTGATGCCAGATGGTAGAGATGGCCCCTCAATAGGTTTGACAATAATTTTAACAAACACTGGTAGTTTTCAATAGTAGTTTTGTACTGCTGGGTTATTCATGTAGAAGAGAGTTCTATTTAGATTGAGAAACATGGTTTACTATTTATGATCTGTGTTCTATATTTTGACAAGGAATTATTAATTATTATTATATATTATTAAAGTGAAAAAATCTCACTTTATTTTAAATAATACTTTATCCTATGATTATAGAAGAACTAAGCAGTAATACATAGGAACACAAATTACCTCTTCTAATTTTTGCAAAAGGAAAAAAAATCTTATAAAAGATGAATAACATTTTAAATGTAAATCTAATTAATGTAAACTATGTACTCTGAAAACCTGGAAAATAGACTCTCTCTCTCTCTCTCTCTCTCTCTCTCTCTTTCACCCTCCCACCCCGCTCCACACACAACACCCTTATGTTGTAACATAGAAAACTGCCAATAAAAACAAACAACTACAATACAGTCATGTGCAGTGTAATATAATTCATTTAATTATAGACCACACATACAATGGGACTTGCATAAGAATAATATGGCTTAGGTGTGTAGTAGGCTCTTTATTGTTGAGGTTTTTGGAAGTAAGCCTCACCTGTGTGTACAATGAAGGAATTGCCTAGTGACACATTTTTGAGAATGTGTATTCATCACTAAGGACCACATGAATACACTAAAGAAAAGAAGATAAAGGAAGGGAGAGAGGAGGAAAAGGAGGAGAGAGAAACTTCCCCAGCAAAAAGAAGTTAGCAGGGCATGGTGGCACAAGCCTATAATCCCAGAAACTCAAGAGGCTGAGGAAGGAGGATCACAAGTTAGCAACTTAGTGAGGCCTTTTCTCAAAATAAAGAAAAGAATTGGGGATGTGGCTCAGTGGTTAGCATCCCTAGGTTCAATCCCTGGTACAAAAAAAATAAAATAAAGTTCAACCCAAAACCTAAAACATATTTTTAAATTACTTGGTCAAAGAAAGAATAAAAGTCGAAATTGTGGAATAACCAGAAGGTAATCCAATACTTAATTAGAATGCTGCATTTTGTAACATAACAGTAATTGTGCTAAAACAGTGCTCTGAAGAAGAAAAAAAATAGTTCCTCAAATACTCCTGTTAAAAATAAAGCATACAATTAAAGTAATTAAGCATCTCATTGAAGACATTAGAAAAGTAATAAATTATTTAAAGGGAAAGATAAAAGTGAATTAAAGAAAGCATTAATAAAGCAAAGAACTAAAAAATGGACTAAGTGAAACAGTTAATTTAATAAAAGAGACACAAAATAAGAGAATATAAGAAGATAATAACTATAAATGGAAAAGAAATTTAAAAAAATAATAATCTAAAAATGAATGCTTTTCATAGATTCATCAGACAATTGAGGTATCAGAGAGAGGAAAAAAGTGAATATAGCAAACTGAAGCTGAGATCAGTCAATATGAAGCAGAAAACCATGGAGACAAGAACTAGAAGGAGCCCTTACACAATAATCCGGATGACTTTTTTGAAGCTGAGTGTGCACTAGTTTGAGAGCTACGGACTGCTGGAGACCTAGTTCTATACACATATTTCCAGCGGTTTTCTGCAGAGACTCCAAATTTTCACAGTGAAGAATTCATAAAAACAAACTGAATGATGTTGGCCTTGGATTTAGCATAGATATCTTTTACAATGTTGACGTATGCTCCTACTATCCCTAGTTTTCCTAGTGTTTTGAATATGAAGGGGTGCTGTATTTTGTTGAATGCTTTTCCTGCATCCGTTGGGATGATCATATGATTCTTGTTTTTAAGTCTATCAGTAAGATAAATTACATCTATTGGTTTCTGTATGTTCAACCTACCTTGCATCCCTGGGATGAACCCTACTTGATCGTGGTGCACTATCTTTTTAATATTTTTTTGTATGTGATTTGTCACAATTCTATGGAGAATTTTTGCATCTATGTTCATCAGGGATATGAGGTCTAAAGTTTTCTTTCCTTGATGTGTCTTTGTCTGGTTTTGGTATCAGGGTGATATTAAGAAAAATAAAGGGAGGACCAAGGAGGGGTTGTGGGGACAGGAAGGATAGTAAAACGAAACACACATTATCACTTTATGTAAGTATGTGACTGCATGACCAATATGATTCTAAAACATGTACACTCAGAAATAACTGGAAATTATATTCCATCTATGTATGATATATCAAAGTGCATAAATGCATTCTACTGTCATCTATAACTAATTAAAACAAAAAAATTTAAAAAATGAAAACCATCATGTTTCAGCCAAGGGAAGAAGAAAGTACCTATTTTGAAATAATCCAGAGCATTCTTCCAAACAAAACTCTGCTTTCCAAAATAAACTACTTTACCAGGGCCTTAACCGACCTGGGGGTAAGGCAGTCAGTGAACTCCAGCACACTCCTCCTTTCTCATAAAAAAACATGGGAAATAGTATGAGAAATGCTCCTCAAGATCCCAGAGCCCAGGAATCCAGACTCATCAAGGAAGTGAGGAGAAAGCACAAGACTGTAGAACACTTCTCCCCAAATATTTACCATCACACCAGCAGGGTCCAGTGGATTCCTACAGAGAGAGTTGCAGCTCACTGACTCAATCTGAGAAGGTGTTCTTAGAGAAATCCAAAAGAAGTAGTGGAGGGGAGAAAATAGAAACTAGAGGAAACAGAAGTTTCTTGGCACCTTCAGAAACAGTGAACATTAAATAGGACCCAGTCTAGCCAGATAAACCTAAAAGCTTACCCAGAAAATCTAACTATTTTAGTTCCTGTTGTCCAATACATCCATCACGCATAATTTCAATCAAAAAATGATGACATGCAGAAATGTAAGAAAAAATCATAATTGGAAGAGACAAAGAAAACATCAGAACTAGACTCAGATACAACAAATATTTTAGAATCACCAGATATGGAATTTAAATCACTCATATTACTATGTCAGTAGCTCTAAAAGAAAAAGTACACAATATGCAAAAACAAAGAAATTATGTCAGCAGAGAAGTGGAAAATCTAAAAATGAAGCGTATGATACTCTGGAAATTACAAACACTGCAACAGAAATTAAGAATAATGGGTTTGATAGGCTTATTAGTAGACTAGACATCATAAATAAACAAAAATTTAGTGAGATTAAAGGACCATCAACAGAAAATTCCAAAATGAAGGAAGAGAAAAAAAATTAAAACCAAAAGAAAAAGGAAAAGTATGAAAATGTTCTACAGTAATCTGAGCAAGTTTAAAATAGATAATAAATCAGAACTTAGACAATAAATTTTTACAAATTTAAAAAGCAAACATAACATATAAGAATAATGAGATTGCAAAAGGTGTAACACAACTTGATATAAATATCATAAGAAAGAAAAAGGAGAGCACAAGAAGTAAAACAATAGCTCAGAATTTTCCAAAATTAACAATGGCCAAATCGCAGATCCAGAAAGCATAGACAACACAATGAACTATCATTAATAGACCAAACAAACTAACGAAACCCTGACACCTATTCAGATTACAGGAAACTAAAGACACAGAGAAATCCTCAAAGGAAGTCATGGGGGAAAATACTACTTTATCTCTACAGAAAGAAGCATAAGAATTATATCCTGCTTCTCCTCTGAAACCATGAAATCTACAAATAATTGAGTGATTTAAAACATTGATTTAAAAATTTAAAATATTAAATAAAAAGCCCCACCAATGTAGAATTCGATATCTAGCAAAACAGTCCTTCAAATATTAAGAAACAAAATGTTTCTCAGTTCAATAAAACCAGAGGGAACTTGAATTCATAGATCTGCCTTGCAATAAATGTAAAAGAAGTTTTTTTAGAGAGAGAGAAAATATGTCAATCAGAAACTCTGATCTAAATAAAGCAAAAGCATTAGAGAAGGAAGGAATAAAGGTAAAGCTAATATTTCATCTTTAATTCTTCGTTGATTTAGTGAATCAAGTCTTAATGTCAAAAAATGTACTGGGTATTTACAGAAAAGGAAGAAGTGAAATAAATACATGGCAATGATGTCATATGAGATGGTAGAAATCAATCAAGAATATTTTGTTATAAGGTACCTGAATGTCCCAGGAAGCAGTATAGGTGTCCCTCCTCATCCATAGGGGATCTATTCCAAGGCCCACAGGGGGCTCTTAAAGCTGCAGACAGTACCAAATCCTATTTACAGTGTGTGTGTTTACTATATATACATACTGATGCTAATGTTTAATTTATATATTGGGTGCAGTAAGAGTAATCTCTTATCAGAACAAAAAATAGAATGATCGTAGTCATACACTATAATAAAAGTTATATTGTGTTGACTCTTTGTCTCAAAATTCTTATCTTAATATAGTGTACTCAGCTTTCTTCTTGTGATGATGTGAGATGATACAAGCCCTGTCTGTTGAGATGCAGTGATGTGGATGATGCACTCAGAATGGCACACAATTTAAAATTCATTGCTCATCTCTCAATTTTGTATTTAATACTTTTGGACCGCAGTTGACCATGGGAAACTGAAACTGCAGAAAGTGAAATATTTAGGTAGCTATTCAGCCATGAATGGGTGAACAGAGAAAAGACCATGGAGGTCCACAGAAAGCCACAGGGAAGCTTATCTGAGAGAAGCACCTGGAAGATGGGGTTTGCTATGTGAAAATCTCACCAGTCTTAATTAAGAAAAAAACTACCATTTCTGACCATCTGTGATTATCTCTCCTAACCAAATCTCCAGGACCCTCTCTTACCACCAGAAATGTATCAAACCTCAAATCTCTCTGAGAGCCAAAACGTCAAGACCCTCATAAACCTTGATGTGGGTTAATCAAAGGGTAATATACTGATTAAGGTGGCAGCAAATTCAGGCAAAAACGGAGCTTTTCAATTTCTTTATAAACACTCTGAGTATCAGATCATCTTCTCTTGGAGGTCATTCATCTAGCTTGTAGATTATCAATCAACAGTCAGAAGGTGGACTTGGGAGAACTCTGGAAACTTCCTTGGGAATCCCAATAGAACTGGAGGTCAGGAGCACATGGTCCTCTTCGGTCTGACAGGACACTGGTCCTCCCTTGAGAGTGTCCCCCTTCCCCCTTTCTCATCACTTCTAATGAATTCATGATGGCTCCTCCAGGTGACATCTGAAATCTTTCCCTGACTTGCTCTCAAGAATCAGGGATCCTTCACACTCCCTCAGTTTTCCAAAAGGCTCCAGCTGTCTAACAGAATCGTGGGTAAAGAGGGACTACCATATGGAAAGTAGACTAAGATTGGTTGTAAAGGCATACTGCAAATTTTAGAGAAATTTTTTAAATTAAAAGAATAAATAGGGCTGGGGATGTGGCTCAAGCGGTAGCGCACTCACCTGGCATGCGTGCGGCCCGGATTCCATCCTCAGCACCACATACCAACAAAGATGTTGTGTCCGCCGAGAACTGAAAATTAAATATTAAAAAATTCTCTCTCTCTCTCTCTCTCTCTCTCTCTCTCTCTCTCTCTTTCAAACAAGAATAAATAATACATTATGAAAAGAGAGAACCAAATCATATAAAATGCTCAACTGGTATTAGAATAAAATAAAAAATAGGAGTAAAATTTAGAAACAAAGGACAAATACAACAAATAGAAACAGTTACAAACATGGCATACAGGACTCCAACTGTATCTATGATTACTTTAAATGTGAATGCTGATATACATCAATTAAAAGTGAAAAATGATAATTGGATAAAAAAATTCAATTAACTTTATCTTCAAGAAACCCACTTTAAATATAAAAAATAGATTAAAACTAAACAGAAAAAGATATAACATGCTAATACCAGAAAAAGAAAGCTAGAGTTGCTGAACTAATTTTTACACAAAAGACAATAAAGTTCAAAGAAAATTATTAAGAATAAAAAAGAGCCTTAGGTAATAATAAAGAAGTCAATTCTTCAAAAAAATACAATCATCCTCAAAATGTATATACTTAAAGACAGTGTGTCAAAATAAGTTAGGCAAAACCTGATAAAACTGCAAGATAAAGAGACAAATTCACTATTACAGCTAGAGACTGAAACAATTATTTTTAGAATGCATGAAGTTAAATTCAAAAACAGTAACAGAAGGATAGGTGGAAAAGTTAAAAATATTTTGGACTTAAGAATATACTCCCACCTTTGGGAACTAGAGAATTAAGAGAACCTATAAACTAATGTAAGCGCTAAATGTATAAGACTTAAAAAGAGAGAGAGAGAGAGAGAGAGAGAGAGAGAGAGAGAGAGAGAACAACTATAGACCAAATCATGGAGAAGAAAGGAAATGACAAAAATTAGAGCAGAAATCCATGAAATTCCAAACAGGAAATCAATAGCAAAAATCAATGAAACCAAAAGCTTGTTCACTTAAGTATCAATAAGTTGATACCTGTAGTCAGAATAAGTAAAACAAAAGAGATAAGACACCAACTACTAATGTCAGAAATTGGGATCATCATTATTGATATCATGCCCACTAAAAGGACAATAAATAATTCAACAAACAATTCCATGTTCACAAACTTTAGAACACATGAAATACACTACTTCTTGTAAAGACACAATCTACTGAAAGTTTGTATGCCCAGGACAAAAACTCTTTTATACTGGAAGAAATACATCATGTAATTGGCCTCTATCTAATAAAGAAATTGCATCAATCATTAATACTTTTCCCCAAAAGAAAGCACACAGATTTTTCCTTTAGAAAATTTTACCAACTATTTAGGAAGGATATGATGCCAGTCCTTTGCATGCTTTCCAAGAAATTAGAAGCATAGAGAACTCATTCTAACTCATCCTATGAGGTCAGTGTTACCATAATAACAAAAATTTATAGATATATAACAAAAAAGAAAAACTATAAACCAATATGTTTATGACCATAGATACTTACCTTTACCAAACCACAACTCTGAGTGGTATGAGGTCAAGTGTGGGATTTTCTGTATTCATCCTGTGGAATTAAAGTCACTATAGTGATTCATGCATACTCATTTTTATAGTAGTACAATCCACAATAGCCAAACTATGGAACTAGCCTAAGAGTCCCTCAAAGGATGGATGAATGAAGAAAATGTGATATATGTACACAATGGAGTTTTACTCAGCCATTAAGAAAATGCAGTTTTATCATTTGCAGGAAAATGGATGGAACTAGAGACCATTATGTTAAGTGAAATAAGCCAGACTCAGAAGTTCAAGGGACATATGATTCTCTCATGTGAGGAAGCTAGAGAGGAAAAAGGAAAAGAAAGATGGTAGTGGGGGAGTCTTATGAAAATCAAAAGGAGATCAGTAAAGGAACCATGGTGTGGGAGGTTGGGAAGGAGGGAGGAAGGGCTATTGGCCAAATTACATTGTTATATTATGTGCATTTATGAATATGTAACAATCCCATCATTATTTATAACTATAATGTGCTAATAAAAATTGGAAAGTGGAAAAAACCACAAAATATTTGGGACCAGAAGTGTTTAAGATTTCAGATTATTTTGGATTTTAGAATATTTGAATAAGTATAAGGAGGTATCTTGAAAATGAAACTACATTGAAACATGAAATTCATATTTCATAAATGCCTTATACATATAGCCTGAAAGTAGTTTCATACAATATCTTAATACATCTGCATTTTTTTTACTTGAGTCAATTACATGAGGTCAAGTGTGGGATTTTCACTTGTGGTATCACAACAGTATTCAGAAAATTTTGGATTTTGGAGCACTTCAGGTTTTGGATTTTCTAATTATGGATGCTAAACATATATAAAAATCACAATAATCCAGACAAAATGGTATTTGTGAAATAAAAGGCAAATATATTCATGGAAGATAATGGAGAACCTAGAAATTGATCCAGAAAGAAAAAGTCAATGGAACTTTGACAAAGAAGGTGGGGAATCAATGGAAATAGGATAAACTTTTCAATAACTGGTGCTAGAACAAGTGAATATATATTTGTGAAAAAGTAATGAAGAAAGGAATGTAGAAAGGAAAAAGAGGGAGAAAGGAGGGAAGAGAGAAGGTGATAGTGAGGGAGGGAGGAAATAAAGTAGACATAGATTTTATATCTTTCAAAAAAAATACCCCCAAATGTGCCATAAACCTAATTGTAAAATGTAAAACTATAAAACATCCAGAAGAAAACAAGAAAAAAAAATATGTAGGTGGCCTTGACTTTTACAAATGCTTTTCTAGATGAGACACTAAATGCATGGTTTATGAAAGAATTGATAAGTTGAACTTCATTAAGGCTAAAACTTCTGCTCTGGAATGATACAGCTATGAGAATGAAAGGGAAATCACAGAATGAAAAAAATGAATAAAAATCTGATAATGCAATGTTTTCCAAAATAAGCAAAAAATTCTAAAAACTGAAAAATAAGAAATCAAACAACACAATTTATTTAAAAAATGACAATACCAAATGTTGATGAGGATACAGATAAGATCTCATTGATCTCATTGCTGTTAGAATGGCACAACCACTCTAGAAACTAGTTTAACATCATCCCCAAAGCTAAAAATAGTCTTAAGCATATAACATAGTACCTACACTCCTTGGTGTTTACCCTGATGCTTTGAGAACTTATGTCAATGCAAAACTTTGCACATGAATGTCCATAGCAGCTTTCTTTCATAATTGCCCAATACTGGAAACAACCAAAATGTACTTCAAGAGGTGAATGGAGAAGAGGAAGATGGCAGCGGAGGGAGTGCCTCACCCCAGTGCGCTACGTCGCTAAGCGGGAGAAAGGCAAAGCGAAACGGCTGAAGGCTATCTTGTTGGGAATTTCCAATGAAATTGAGGTGCTCCAGAATCTAGTGGACAGATTTCCATCGTGCGAAGTTCGACTGCGGGAGCTCCATTTCTCTGCACGGAGGGTCGCATAGCCTGACAGGCAATCGCCCCGTGGCTGGAGTCTGTGGCGTGCGCCGGGGAGCGGCTGGGTGCCAGAGCGGCAGAGCAGCGATACAGATTCGGGGGGCTCCCGCCAGTGGTACATTGGCAGCCCTTAGTGCTGAGTTCCTGCTTTGAGACAGAGGAGAGAAGCGGTCCAGCCTGGTTCCAGACACCAGTCGGACCACAGTGGAGGACAGCAGCCGCCATTTCGGAGAGATGATGTAATCATCCCCATGTTCTACTGATCTCAGCTCATTCAGCTACGGAACAGGTGATTTCAGGCTGGTACTTGCCTGCGTCTAGCAGACAGATTTCTTGCTCAGGCTCGGGACTGGAGATCTTGTGGAGAATACTCCTAGGGGCTCGTGCCGGGCAAGGCGTGCGCCGGGCACTGAGCAGCTGGATTCTGGTTCCCGGAGCTAACCTTGCCCAGGTCTGAAGAAACTGCGGAGACAACCGGTGGAGGCCAGCTCCAAGTGGAGCATGCGCTGAGCTTGGGGCGACTGGGTTCTGACTCCCGGAACAGTTTTGGCCTGGGGCTGGGGAACCCGTGGGGTCGCTCGCTGGAGCCAGCTCCCAGCGGAGAGTGTATCGGGATCGGAGAGGCGGGGTTCCGGGTACCTAAGCTGCTTTGGCCCAAGGCTAGGGGACCGGCGGTGACTGGTTCTCAGTCAGGGTCCTGCTGGGTGCTGTGGGGGCACAGTGGAACTTCCACCTGCGCCCAGAGCAGGCCAAGTGACCCGCCGGCATGGTATCATGACACCCCAAACGCAACTGGGGCTGAAGAGAGCAGCCGCCCACGCCTAGAATAGGACCAGCGACTCCGCGGCGCGGTAGTCAAGTAACCTCATTTGGAGTAGGGGCTGTGCAGAACTGCCATCTGAGCAAGCAGGGCAGGCAGACCTGCCGCCCACTGGCAAGTCAGGCCAGGTAGCTTGCCAGTGTGGGGGACACGTAACACCGAGGCAGTCGCGTCACACTGGTTGGAGTGGGGGTGGAGCAGGGTCGCCGCCCGAGTCCGGAGGGGGCACAGCGACCCGTTGGAGAGGTAGTCAGGTACCCCCATTGGGAGTGGGGGCTGTGCAGAACTGCGACCCACCGGCCTAGAGGTCTGCCAGCATGGTAGACATGTCACACCAATTGGAGTGGGGACCCAGCAGAGCCACCACCCACATCCAGATCAGGACCTACGACCCCAGGGCGTGGTAGTTACGTTACCACAATTGGAGTGGGGGCAGAGCAAAGCCGCCTCCCGTGCCCGCAGGGGGGGCAGACCTGCGACTGATCAGCGTGGTGGACAGACCACCATAAGTAGAGGAGGAGCACAGCCACTACCTGCCCTGCAAGGGAGACTTTCCAACTATACAAGAGCAACATAAATAAATAGGGGGTAAATTTCAAAAACAACAGTTGCACCAAACAGAAAGAAACGCGACCAGTATGAAAAGACAAGGAAAGAAAGGACCACAAGCAATGCAGGTCAACTCAACTTTAGAAGAGGTAATAGCTGCAACAGATGGAATGTCAGATAAAGAGTTCAGGATATATATGCTTCAGATGATCTGGAGTCTCAAGGAAGACATGAGACAGCAAAATCAGACAATGAAAGATCACATTGACAAACAAATCCAGGAAGTAAAAGATCAATTTCACAGGGAGATAGAGGTAATAAAAAACAAACAAATAGAAATTCTAGAAATGCAGGAAACAATAAACCAACTTAAAAACTCAATTGAGAATACTACCAGCAGAATAGATCACTTAGAAGAGAGAACATCAGACAATGAAGACAAAGTATTTCAACTGGAAAAGAACATAGACAGCTCAGCAAGTCTGCTAAGAAACCATGAGCAGAACATCCAAGAATTATGGGACAATATCAAAAGATCAAATTTAAGAGTCATTGGGATACAGGAAGGCACAGAGCTCCATTCCAAAGGAATAAACAGTCTATTCAGTGAAATAATACGAGAAAACTTCCCAGACTTGAAGAATGAGACAGAATCCCAAATCCTAGAAGCCTACAGGATGCCGAATGTACAAAATCATAAGAGATCCACACCTAGACACATTATAATGAAGATGTCCAACATACAGAATAAGGAGAGAATTTTAAAAGCTGCAAGAGAAAGAAAGCAGATTACATTTAGGGGTAAACCAATCAGGATAACAGCTGATCTCTCAACACAGACTCTGAAAGCTAGAAGATCCTGGAATAACATATTTCAAACACTGAAAGAAAATGGGTTCCAACCAAGAATCGTGTATCAATCGAAATTAAGCTTCAGGTTAGAGGATGAGATTAAAACCTTCCACGATAAACAAAAGTTAAAAGAATTCACAGCTAGAAAACCATCTCTTCAAAAAATCCTTGGCAAAACATTACAGGAAGAGGAAATGGAAAATAACATTGAAAACCAACAATGGGAGGTAGGACAGTAAAGGGGGGAAAGTAGTCAAAGAGGATAACAAATCAGGTTTAGTAACATCAATAAACAAACATGGATAGAAGAACAAACCATATCTCAATAATAACCCTAAATGTTAATGGCTTAAACTCACTAATTAAGAGACACAGGCTAGTAGAATGGATCACAAAACAAGACCCAACAATATGCTGTCTACAGGAGATGCATCTGATAGGAAAAGATATTCATAGACTGAAGGTGAAAGGTTGGGAAAAATCATACCACTCATATGGACTGCGGAAACAAGCAGGAGTGTCCATACTCATATCTAATAAAATAGATTTCAAGCCAAAGCTAATCAAAAGAGATAAAGAAGGACACTTCATACTGCTCAAGGGAACCATACACCAACAAGATATAACAATCATAAATATATATACCCCAAATAATGGTGATCTCATCTTCATACTTCATCTCAAAATCCTAGAAAAAGAAGAGCAAAACAACAGCAAAAGAAGTAGAAGGCAAGAAATAATTAAAATCAGAGCTGAAATTAATGAAATTGAAACAAAAGAAACAATTGAAAAAATTGACAAAACTAAAAGCTGGTTCTTTGAAAAAATAAATAAAATTGACAGACCCTTAGCCATGCTAACGAAGAGAAGAAGAGAGAGAACCCAAATTACTAGCATATGGGATGAAAAAGGAAATATCACAACAGACACTTCAGAAATACCGATGATAATCAGAAATTATTTTGAATCCTTATACTCCAATAAAATAGAAGATAGTGAAGGCATAGATAAATTCCTTAAGTCTTATGATCTGCCCAGATTGAGCCAGGAGGATATAGACAACCTAAAGAGACCAATAACAATAGAGGAAATAGAAGAAACCATCAAAAGACTACCAACTAAGAAAAGCCCAGGACCGGATGGGTATACAGCAGAGTTTTACAAAACCTTTAAAGAGGAACTAACACCAATACTTTTCAAGCTATTTCAGGAAATAGAAAAAGAGGGAGAACTTCCAAATTCATTCTACGAGGCCAACATCACCCTGATTCCGAAACCAGACAAAGACACTTCAAAGAAAGAAAACTACAGACCAATATCTCTAATGAACCTTGACGCAAAAATCCTCAATAAAATTCTGGCGAATGGGATTCAAATACATATCAAAAAAATTATACACCATGATCAAGTAGGATTCATCCCTGGGATGCAAGGCTGGTTCAATATACAGAAATCAATAAATGTTATCCACCACATCAATAGACTTAAAAATAAGAACCATATGATCATCTCGATAGATGCAGAAAAATCATTCAACAAAGTACAGCATCCCTTTATGTTCAAAACTCTAGAAAAATTAGGGATAACTGGATCATACCTCAACATTGTAAAAGCAATCTATGATAAGCCAGAGGCCAGCATCATTCTGAATGGAGAAAAATTGAAGGCATTCCCTCTAAGATCTGGTACAAGACAGGGATGCCCTCTCTCACCACTTCTGTTCAACATAGTCCTCGAAACACTGGCCAGAGCAATTAAGCAGACGAAAGAAATTAAAGGCATAAAAATAGGAAAAGAAGAACTTAAATTATCACTATTTGCAGATGATATGATTCTATACCTAGCAGACCCAAAAGGGTCTACAAAGAAGCTATTAGAACTAATAAATGAATTCAGCAAAGTGGCAGGATATAAGATCAACACGCATAAATCAAAGGCATTCCTGTATATCAGCGACAAATCCTCTGAAACGGAAATGAGGACAACTACTCCATTCACAATATCCCCCCAAAAAATAAAATACTTGGGAATCAACCTAACAAAAGAGGTGAAAGATTTATACAATGAAAATTAGAAAACCCTAAAGAAAGATATAGAAGAAGACCTTAGAAGATGGAAAAATATACCCTGCTCATGGATAGGCAGAACCAACATCATCAAGATGGCGATATTACCAAAAGTTCTCTATAAATTCAATGCAATGCCAATCAAAATCCCAGCAGCATTTCTTGTAGAAATAGATAAAAGAATCATGAAATTCATATGGAATAATAAAAGACCCAGAATAGCAAAAACAATGCTAAGCAGGAAGTGCGAATCAGGCGGTATAGCGATACCAGACTTCAAACTATACTACAGAGCAATAGTAACAAAAACAGCATGGTACTGGTACCAAAACAGGCGGGTGGACCAATGGTACAGAATAGAGGACACAGTAACCAATCCACAAAACTACAGCTATCTTATATTTGATAAAGGGGCTAAAAGCATGCAATGGAGGAGGGATAGCATCTTCAACAAATGGTGCTGGGAAAACTGGAAATCCATCTGCATCAAAATGAATCTGAATCCCTATCTCTCGCCATGCACAAAAGTTAACTCAAAATGGATCAAGGAGCTTGATATTAAATCAGAGACACGGCATCTGATAGAACAAAAAGTAGGTTATGATCTACACGCTGTGGGATCGGGCTCCAAATTCCTCAATAGGACACCCATAGCGCAAGAGTTAACAACTAGAATCAACAAATGGGACTTACTCAAACTAAAAAGTTTTTTCTCAGCAAAAGAAACAATAAGAGAGGTAAACAGGGAGCCTACATCCTGGGAACAAATCTTTACTCCACACACTTCAGATAGAGCCCTAATAACCAGAATATACAAAGAACTCAAAAAAAATAGACAATAAGATAACAAATAACCCAATCAATAAATGGGCCAAGGACCTGAACAGACACTTCTCAGAGGAGGACATACAATCAATCAACAAGTACATGAAAAAATGCTCACCATCGCTAGCAGTCAGAGAAATGCAAATCAAAACTACTCTAAGATACCATCTCACTCCGATAAGATTGGCAGCCATTAGAAAGTCAAACAACAATAAGTGCTGGAGAGGATGCGGGGAAAAGGGCACTCTTGTTCATTGCTGGTGGGAATGCAAATTGGTGCAGCCAATTTGGAAAGCAGTATGGAGATTTCTTGGAAAGCTGGGAATGGAACCACCATTTGACCCAGCTATTCCCTAAAGACTTAATAAGAGCATGCTACAGGGACACTGCTACATCGATGTTCATAGCAGCACAATTCACGATAGCAAGATTGTGGAATCAGCCTAGATGCCCTTCAATAGATGAATGGATAAAAAAATGTGGCATTTATACACAATGGAGTATTACTCTGCATTAAAAAATGACAAAATCATAGAAATTGGAGGGAAATGGATGGCATTAGAGCAGATTATGCTAAGTGAAGCTAGTCAATCTTTAAAAAACAAATACCAAATGACCCCTTTGATATAAGGGGAGTAAACAAGAACAGGGTAGGGACGAAGAGCTTGAGAAGAAGATTTACATTAAACAGGGATGAGAGGTGGGAGGGAAAGGGAGTGAGAAGGTAAACCGCATGGAAATGGAAGGCGATCCTCAGGGTTATACAAAATGACATATAAGAGGAAAGGAGGGGTAAGACAAGATAATACAAATCGAAGAAATGATTTACAGTAGAAGGGGTAGAGAGAGAAAAGGGGAGGGGAGGGGAGGGGAGGGGAGGGGGGATAGTAGAGAATAGGACAGACAGCAGAATACATCAGACACTAGAAAGGCAATATGTCAATCAATGGAAGGGTAACTGATGTGATACAGCAATCTGTATACGGGGTAAAATTGGGAGTTCATAACCCACTTGAATCAAACTGTGAAATATGATGTATTAAGAACTATGTAATGTTTTGAACGACCAACAATAAAAAAATAAAAAAAAGAGGTGAATGGATAAAGAAAGTGGAGTACATTTATTCAATGGGATATTATTCATCAATAAAAAGAAATGAACTATTAAGCCATAAAGTCAAAGGAACCATAAATGTACATCGCTAAGTTAAAGAAGCCAATGAAAGACTATATGCTACATCGTTCCAACTGTACAATATTCCAGAAAAGCAAGATTCTGGAACTAGTATAAAGATCAGTGTTGCTAAGAATTTGGGTAGTGGTAGAGAGAGGATGAGCAGGTTAAAAGTGTGTATTTTAGCATAGTGAAACTATACTATTTTAGAATGGTAATATTGAATAGGTATCACTATACATTTGTAAAAACTTGTAGACCTATGCACCATAAAAGTGAAACTTTTTAAAATTTGTTCTTTTTAGATATACATGACAATAGAGTGTATTTTGACATATTATACATACATGGAGTACAACTTATTATAATTAGGATTCCATTCTTTTGCGGGGAGGGGCAGGGTACCAGGGATTGAACTCAGGGGCACTTAATCACTGAGCCACATCCCCAGCCCTATTTTATATTTTATTTAGAGATAGGCTTTCCCTGAGTTGCTTAGAGCCTCATCATTGCTGAGGCTGGCTTTGAACTCGCAATCCTCCTGCCTCAGCCTCCCAAGATGATGGGATTACCAGCATATGGCACTGTGCATGGCTAAGGATCCCGTTCTTTTTTTAAAATTATTTTTTTGTTATACATGGGCACAATATCTTTATCTTGTTTATTTATTTTTATGTGATGTTGAGAATCGAACCTAGAGTCTCACATGGGAGAGGCGAGTGCTCCACGGCTGAGCCACAACCCCAGCCCAGGAGCCCATTCTGGAGGCAGTACATGATGTCGCTTTCACTGGTGATATATTCACACATGAACAGAGGAGAGTCAAGTCTGATTCATTCTAAGTTTAGTCTTAACTAATATAAGCTTAACATTAACCAATGAAAATGCATCAATAAGCTTCATTAATGGTGATGGTTATACTCAGAGGAGCAAGGTGTGGTTATAAGGAAGGCTGTGTGTTGAGGGGTATGTATGGATTTTCTAGGGCTATTATAACATAGAGCCACAGCCTGAGTGGCTTTAACAACAGGAATTTATTTTCTCACTGTTAGCGAGGCTGGAATTTCAAAACCAAGACATCATCAAGTTGGCTTTGTCCCAGGGCCCCTCTCCTTGGCTCTGGATGGCTGCTTTCTCACAGTTGTCCCTGCCTGGTCCTCCTTCTGTGGACACACAGACCCTGCCCTCATCTCCTGTTCTAGGACACAGGTCCTGATGGATGAGGAGCCTTCCTAATGACCTCATTTTTCCTTAATAACCATTGTAAAGACTCCAGATCCTGGGCTTACGGCTTCAATGGTTAAATCTGGGAGGTGAGAGCTTCCGCCTACAACAAGGGGTATAAGGGACCTCTGGGCTTTGGCTCACTGATTCTATAAATTTAAAACTGTTCCAAAATGTGTATAAATTAAAAGCCATAAACAATCACCACAAAAGAAATAGCACCACCAACAGGTAGGTTTCTTAAGGAATTCCTTGAAAATATTTAAGAAATAATTTTAATGCTGTTCTCACAGGTTGTTTCAATGTTATTGTTCTGGATTTTTTTTTTAAAGAAGGAGTCCTTCCAGGTTCTTCTCATGACTTGAGCATAGCATGAATAACCACATTCAAACAAGATTACATGGAAAAGGATCATTTTACTTATGAACATTATCACAAAGATGCAAAATAGTATCATAGAATGAATTAACAGTTCGCTAAACAGCACTACTATCATTAGAGTCTTTTTTTAGGAATCAAAAATCATTAAATATTAGGAAAGTTAGCAAGAAAACTTATGAATACATCTAGAACAGGAAATCAGGTATCATCAAAATATGAAAGACACTTTAAAACATTACACATTCATTCCTGACTAAATTTTTTTTAAAAAATCCTAAAAACTACAAAAAAAAAAAACAGAGATGCCCACTGTTACTGTTATTATTTAACATTTTCTGGAAAAAAAATGGCAAGATAAACCAAAGGGAGAGATGCAAAATTTGAAAGAGTTAATAATTATACACATGGTGAAATTTTATAATAGACAGGATAATTAACTTGAAACCATTATCAACACTAGTCATGCTTGATATAATGCTGTTTCATACAATGGCTGACTGTGTATACCACAGAGGTTCCATGAGGTAAAGAATCTGAGAAATTCCTCTGCAGCCATCTAACATCATAGAGCAATAAATTATTCATCTGCTTTTGGTGATGCTGATGTAATCAAAGCTACTGCACTGCCAGTCTTATAAAGCCTAGCACAGACAATTATGTATGGTATTTCATACTTGATAAGGATCATTAATGACTGTGTTGCTGGATTGTGTATTTATTATTCTACACTTTTATCGTTATTTTTAGACTATAAGTCTACTTATTAAAAGGGCTTACTGAAAAACAGTATGTTCATTACATCAGGAGCAGCCTCATACCTCTCATGTTTACTGCATTTCTTGGTGGCATCAAAAGGCCACATCGAATGATAAACTTTTATATCTAGGATTGCATAAGTGTACTTTATGATGTTCATATAGTAATGAAATTCCCAATGACAGACTCCTCAGAATGTTAATCTATGCATGACTGTATGTAAAATTCTGTGGGGAATATTGGTACCAAAGCAATTCATAGAATTCTGCATCTTCATGAATAAAAATAAAAAATATATATATATATATAATAGAAGACTCTACTTGCATTATACAATTGTTACAATGACAAAGAAAAAATTTATAAGAAATAATGCTGAAAGAAATACATAAAAGCATGCATTGCTTAACAAGGATGGCACATTCTGAGAAATAATATATTCTGATATTAATTCATGTAGAGAATTGAATATGAATAATCTGGAAAATACTGAAAGAAGTAATGAGGAAGGTAAGTCCCACTCAATATTGTAATGTGTTATAAAGGTTCCATCATTAATCAATATTTCTTGTTGCTTAAATTGACTGAAAAATCAATGAAAAAGAATAGAAACTCTGGAATGTGAACAAAAGCATAAGAAATGAATGTAAAAAGTTTGTATGTTAGCTGGGTGTGGTGGCACAGGCCTGTAATCCCAGGCAGCTCAGGAGGCTGAGTCAGGAGGATTGCAAATTCAAAGCTAGGGTTAGCAAAAGCCTGGTGCTAAGAAACTCAGTAAGACCCTGTCTGTAAATAAAATACAAAATAGGGCTGAGGATGTGGCTCAGTAGCTGAGTGCCCCTGAGTTTAATCCCCAGTACCTCTCCCCTCCCTGCAAAAAGTTCATATCTTAACTCATCAGAGAAAGTTGATGATTAATGGGTTTAAGACAGAACCAATCATTTGAAAAAATCTAAATTTGTGTCTGCACTTGATAAGTTACATCAGCACAAACTCCAAATGTATAAAATAATTTCAATTTAAAAACATAAAACCATAGAAGTATCAGTAGAAACCATGGGACAATGATGTTATTGTACCAGAGAAAGAAAATCTTCAGTTATTCAAAACCCTAGGAGCTGATAAATGAATGATTGATACATTCAGTTACATTTGTAAAAAAAAAAAATTTATGGGATGAGCTGTCATAAGTACAATCAGATGAGAAAGACAAATTGGCAGAAATGATTCTAATTCACTTCACATACAAAGGAATCTTGAAATCAAGCAATAAATAATAGAAAAGTGGATAAAGAATATGAAAAGACAGTTCAAAGATAAGGTTAAATAAACCTTAGATATATAAGTGTGGTTAACTTCACAAGAATAAAACTACAAATTAAAATGTCACTAATGTTCATTTTTCCCTTTTTGATTGGAAAAAAATTAAGAGTTTGAAAATATAATAAGTTGGTGGTTTAGTCAGCTTTTTGGCTGCTGTGAACAAAAGACCTGACAAGAACAATATAGAGGAGAAAAAGTTTATTTGAGAGATTTAGTCCATAGACAGCTCCAACCCGTGTGGGTCAAGGTGAGGTGAAACATCATAGGAGAAGTGTGTGGCTGAGAAAGTGTGTGGCATGGCACACCCAGGATGCAAAGAGTGAGCTCCATTCAACAAGGAAAAAAGGACAGAATACAAACCCCAAAGGGCAAGAGCGTCCTACCTCCTCCAGCCACGACCTATCTGCCTACATTTACCATCCATTTAATCCCCATCAAGGCATTAATGCATTGATCAGGTCAAAACTTTTATAATCCAATCATTTCCCTTCTAAACTTTCTTGCACTGTCTCAGACATGAGCTTTCGGGAGACACCTCATATATAAATCTAACGGTTGGTAAGTGTGATAAGAAATTTTTACTTTGAGATATTGCTGGTCATGTTATAAATTAATTGGTAGGTATTGAATGAAGGTCAATCTGCTCGTACTCCTTGACCTATAAATTCCTTTATTAAATATTATCTACAGAAAAATTCACATATTTGCAAATTGTTCCTGTGTCATTGCTTTTAAGAACAAAACTAAAATTCATAAATAGACAACGAGATCTATAAAGCAACATACTTGATAGAATATTATACAACCAGTAAAATGAGTGATAACCCCTGCAAACTTACTTTGGATATTAAGAGTTTGAAATTCAGAGTTAAAAATTGACAAGCTAGTCCTAAAACAGAGTAGAAAGTTCAGAAACAAACCCAAATTACCAATTATGTTCAAATGGATTTTGCTAATAGTACCAAGGTAGTTCAATAGGTGAATAGAATTTTCAACAAATGGTGTTATACACAAAAGGCAACGTAGATTAGATCATAGAACTCAATGTGAGAGATTAAACTATAAAACTTTTAGATGAGAATATTAGGAGAAAAATCCTTGAGATCTGGAGTTAAGAGAAAATTTTCCAGATATGACGCCCACAGCATGCTTTACAAAAGAAAATGTTGACAAACTGTACTCTAAACTCTATTTAAAAAACACTATTTTAAAATATAAAAAAAAATTCTGATAAAACTTATATCTGGTAAAGACTTGTGTTCAGAATAAAGTACACGTGAAATTCAATAATAATAAATCTAGTTACTCAGTAAAAATGGGCAACAAGTTTTAATGTTTGGTGAATATTTCACCAAGGTAAACACGTAAATGTCTAAAAGCATATAGAATGTTGCCCAGCATCATTAGTCATTAGAGAAATGCAAATCAGAACCATAGTGGTGCCACTCTGTATCCACTAGAGGCTGTATGAGAAGAGACTAGCCCTACTAGGCATTCCTGAAGATGGAGAGAGAATGGAACATTAATATATTTTTTATTGAATTGTAAAATAGTAGTTCTGCTCTGAAAAACAGGTTGGTAGTTTCTTAAAAGACTAACATAAGCTTACAATATGACCTATATCTTCTCTCCTAGCTATTTACCCAAAAGAAATGAAAACATATGTCCACATAAGTACTTCAACACAAATGTTCATTTTTTTACAGGAATTTTATTCACAGAAACATATTCCTAACAGTTCCATTCTGGTAATAACCTAAATGGACAACAGTTAAAAAAAAGGAAAAAAGGGTTTATAAATTGTGTATATCTGTGAGGTGGGCAAAAAAATGGAAACAAAGTGCAAGGACTTGTCTCAATATACTATATTAAGTGAAAGAGCCAGATAACCAATAATACACCTGGCATTATTCTGTTTATATGAAATTTCTAGAATGTACATGTCTTTGGAGACAAAGCACATCATGAGTGACCTTGCGTTGGGTGACGGAGGTTTGACTGCAGTGGTGTGCAGAGATACTTCAGGGGAGGGTGGCTTTCCAAAGTGGATTGGGAAGATGAGTCCCAATACCATTATTTACTAAATGAAGTGATTCTGACACAAGGGTATGTACATTCTACCTAAATAAAAATTTTAAAATAGATAATGAGGCAACTAAAAGCATGATGTGGGACAATATCAAAAGATGCAGCAGATATACTGTTCAGAGCATCTCATTGATGTGTTTTGTTCAGTCCTGATGAGCACACACATGGCCTTGTACATGCCAGGCAAGTGCTCTGCCACTGAGCTGTGTCACCAACTTCCTCATTAATCTTTTCCTAGTTCAATACCAACTTGGTTTCTAAAACCAAATTTTATAAAGTATATGAATCTATCAGTAGAATTTCTTTCTCTATTACTTATTTAGTAACTATTATATTTACATCCCCTAAACTAAACATAATATTTTAAGTAAATGGTGCATTCCGAATTCAATTGATAGTGAGAATCGGGAATGAATGTTTTGAAAATCAAAAATATGTCAGCAAAAGAAACATGCATATTAGTTGTTCCAGGCATTAAAAGAGGCACCACAGCATCCAAAGAAAGTAATTTATTGACATTGATTGTTTTTGGAGATCAAGAAACAATGTTTGAGGCTTTTCATCCAACATACAGAGTTTGTATGTGTGCATATGTTTTTCTATATTTAGTTTCATTTAGTAAACATGTGGGTAAAAGTTTACAGGTAACATAGTTTTTTTTTTCTCAAAGCAAATCAAGTAAATAGGATTTTGACATTTTCATGTGGAATATTAGATTTTTGGTTCATCAAACTGTAGGATTTACTGTTTGCCCTTTGTTTTTATCACTCAACCAGCTTCTCTTGCTGAGTTTTGGTAAAGCACTCCCAAAAATCTAATATGATCTGACCATAATGCTACATGAGGAAGCTAGACAAAAAGTGTACTTATTCTATGATGCCACATATGTGAAATGTTCAAGAAATGCAAATCCATGGAGGTAGAAAGTAGATTCATGTCTTCCTGGGACCAGAGTGAGAAAGAGAATGAGGCATAGGGAATGTGATAGTTCAAATCTGGGATGTCCCTGAAAGGTCCTTGGTGCTACTGAGAGTGTAGTGGGGTTCTCAAGTAGTAACACAGGACATTAGGGTGTTCAGCCAGAAGCAGATTTTATTAGTGTGGACGCTGGCCCAGCAGATGAATATGCAAAGGCTGAGACTTGAGCACAAGGAGGTGTTGTCTTATATAATTCTTGCAAGCTGTATGTCTCTCCTATAAGAGAATACATATTCTGTTTGGGTGTTCTTATGCTGTAGAGTTGCAACCAAGTTTCGACAGCCTCACCCATAACTGAATTAAGACAGATTCAAGACAAAGCTGGCCTGCACACAGAGTGGGCCACCTTGCCTCTTCCTTGTTCTGGGAGAGCCTCGACCACAGGACGTGGTGGAGTCTTGAAGTGGTGGAGTCTAGAATGGGTTCAGCTCAATGGGGAAGTGAGACCCTGGACCATCCTGTTTTCCTTGCTTCTGTGTCTTGGCTATGAAGTGAGCAGTTTTCTCTGTCACACCCTATCCACCAGTCCTATCTGGCACCCCACAGAGGCATAAAAACAATGGATCTGCGTGGTCATAAATGGGAACCTCTAAACCAGGAGACCAAATAAACTTGATTATCTCAGGTATTTGGGTTTTTTTTTAATTAATTTTTTAAAAAATGAATGACAGCGAAACAATTCTTGTTACACATATACAGCACAACTTTTCATATCTCTGGTTGTATATAAAAGTATGTTCACACCAATTCGTGTCTTCATACGTGTACTTTGGATAAAGATATCTATCACATTCCACCCTCCTTGCTGTCCCCTGCCCCCTCCCTGTCCCTCCCACCACTCTTCCCTATCATCTGTTCCTCCCATGCCCCCCTCCCTACCTCACTACGAGTCAGCCTCCTTATGTCAGAGAAAACATTCAGCACTTTTTTGGTGTGTGTGGCGGGGGAATTGGCTGACTTCACTTAGCATCATCTTCTCCAACTCCATCCATTTACCTGCAAATGCCATGATTTTATTCTCTTTTATTGCTGAGTAAAATTCCATTGTGTATACATGCCACATTTTTTTTTTTAATCTCAGGTATTTGTTACAGTGATGGAAGCTGACTGCAGGGAGAAACTGCTAATGTGTAGGGGGTGCTTTGGGGGGTAATGAAAATATTGTGGGATTATGAAGTGGCAATGATTATGGGGTGGGAATATACTAAAATCATATAATTTGAAATTAAGAATTATATGACATATGAATTTCAACATATAAGCAGATTTCAATGAAGTATAAATATATGTAATGTAATGAAGTTGATTGTTAATTAAAGTATTTGGATATGCATGGAATATTTGTAAACAGAGGCCCGAGTATCAGTTATATCAATTGTCGCCAAGAAAAATATTTTCTAGCTAGAATTTGAGTTTGGAAGAAATGTGTCTACTTTATGAATTTTGAAATGTGTAAATATATTTTTTACCAATGAGTAATACTTTCATATATTACTAGAATATATAATGTTATTGACATCAAATATTATCTCAAAACAGAAAATCCCTACCTTTGTTGGTGGTTTTTGTTGTGGGTCAGGTTGCTTAGAAAACACACCAAATCCCAGTTTTGCCCAAAAGGAAGAGGCTTTATGTAGGCCGGCTGGCGACTGCTCCCCACAGGATCCATAAATGTCTCTGCAAAGAACAGCCCCAAGCCTGAGCCTTTCAGGATATTTAAATGCAAAAACCACATCTGGGTTGATGTAGCTGCAAACAAGCAGGTACAGAAGCTGAATTGGGCAGTGAGCGAGACAATGCAGTGGGTACATTGGTATTTCCCACAGGACTTTCCAGGTTGGAATAGCAGCAAGCAGAAGGGAAGTGGGTCAAAATGACCCTAGTCGAGTACAAGTTAGAGAATGGTTACTAACGTCTAGACAATCAATCTCTGATAGGTACATTGCCCAAGAAACATGGAAACCAAAGAGAGAGCAATTTTACATTGTATAAGAATGGCCATGTTGTGTGGCCAAGTGTGCTGAGCTAGGTAACTATTAATGGGTACAGAGGCCGGGTTTTCCCATGGGAGAAGCATTTCTTATGTGATAGGGAGTCTCAGGGTAAAATGGGGTCTGCTTGGTCATTGCCCATACGGCCTGGCCCACGACAGTTTCCATCAGAGATGAGGGTCCAGACAGAATCTAGTATGAATGTCTTCATCCCCCAGCCAGGACCCACACTGTACAAGCTCAGAGAAGAAATCTGGGGATACTTTTTTTCAAATTTGGGGCATACTTCCCTCAAATTTCCAAAATGGTAGTATTTGAAAACTTTTTCTTTTCTCAGAAAAGGAAAGTACATGTATCCAGTAACACATTTCTTCCAACCAGATTGTAACACAGGGAGAGCAACTTCTGTCTGGGAAACAACGGCTTGCAGAAGTTACTTCGGCCCTTGACCTGTTCTGTGATTGCTCCAAGATCTCTTTTTGCTGGGAGTCTTCCGGTCCATGCTGTCTCTGGGCTTTCAGGACAGGAGGAGGGCAGCTCATATGCACATGTGGAATTCCTTCTCCCCTGGTCACCCCACAGCTCTTAACCCTTTCTAGGTACAGCAGAGGGCCCTGCTCCATGTCACAGTAGGAAGGCACAACCCTGTGCTGGGCAGTACACTCCCTCTAAGGTCGTGTTGGTCAGCTGTACCTTCTGACCTCTTCCCCTCTCCTCTCTTGATTTCAAATATCTGGGAAGCCACTGATGCTAAATTCAATAGCTGTACTGTTGCATAAAACTGAAATTCTTGAGCATGTCCAAGTATTAAGGAAAGTGGTCTGCCAGGCTTATGTCACATAAAATATTCATATGTCTCTGTCCACCCTCTTGTACAGGAAAGAGACAGAATTTTAAAATAGTTCAGTGCTGAAATAGAAACTTCAGAGATTACTTTTCATGTCTTCTCTTAATATTTTCCTGAAAATTACTTACACCATAATCTTATCAGAAAAAAAAATATAAGATAAATTCCCTCTCTTTATTTCCTACATAGGGCCAGGAAATTTTGTGACAATCTGTAATAGGCTTTAAAACTCTTCCATCATAGCCCATAATCTTTCCCACTCAGTATGGTATAAGTCAGCTTTCCATCACTGTGATAAAATAACTGAGGTAATAACTTATAAGGAAGAAAGGTTTAGTTTGACTCATAGTTTAGCGGTTTTAGTACATAGTCCCTTGGCCCTGCTGCCTTGGGACTATGGCAACATAGCATATCAAGGTAGAAGTATATAGTGCAGGAGGCCTGTTCACCTTAGGGTGGCTGGGAAACAGAAAGAGAAGGAGAAGAGAGCAGGATTTGGAGTCCCAATATCCCTTTCAAGGACATGCCCCTAATGACTGCACACCAGTTTTCCAATAGTATTGTAAGCCTTTATCATAAAATATATTCCTTTAATTTAATAGTATTGTAAGCCTTTATTATAAAATATATTTTCCTTTATTTTAAGGGTTATAATTCATTCATGGATCAAATTTTAAGCTGGATGAAGATGCTTAGATGTTCTGGATACGATCCTTATGTGCTTTAGGTATGATTTCACTGGACAATATGTATTTCTCTAGACCAGGTGACTCCTTTCAGAAGTCCGCAATCTTAGGGTTCCCTGAGAGCAAGTGGCCTGGTAAGGTGGTGGGGTGCAGGGAAAAAACGAGAGGAAGCCCAGAAAAGGGAGCAGGCTCAGGCATGGTCCCACAGCCATTTTTTTAAAAAAAAGATTTATTTTTTTAATGTGGAGCTGAAGGTCAAACCCAGGGCCTTGAACAGGCTAGGCTGGTGCTACTCTACCACGGAGCCACAGCCCCAGGCCCAACACAGGATAGCTTTAATCCGAGCCAGAAGGGCAGATTCAGCCTCAGAGGTTCCCTGATCTGGACCAGTGGATTGGGGTCATTTTTGTACATCCCCTGCCCCCACGCAGTCTTAGGCTAAGTGTCTCCCCTGGGGAGTGAGTTCTCAGGCCTTTCAGCTCCTGTAGTTCTGGGCACAGTGACCGTCCCAGGAGCTTGAGGAGCCAGGAGGGAGCAGAAAAGCCCCTGAGGAGGAGACTGAGCAGAAGGTGAGGGGCCGCCCACAGACCCCTTTGTGTGTGCAGTCATCCCTCTGGATTTCTGTGCATGCTGAGTCTTACTGAAAGAAGTTCTGAAAGAAATTTGGTTTCAGCATCTCGTGCTGAACTTGACCACAGGACTATGTGCCGTACAGCATGTTATTTGATGGCCTCCACTTTCTCTTGTGGCTCTGTGTCATTGCAGAGCAAGAATTTCTCCTCTAAAAAGCCCAGCATTTCCCCAAGCTTGGGCAAAATTTCAGGGGAAAACAACAACAGCAACAACAACAATTAAACCTTCCTTTTGTAAGCTGGACACTTTTATATCTCAAATACAAAATATGAGCGGGCCATTTTTATTTTAGGTGTCTGGCAAATTTTGTTTTGGCCCATTCCACACAAAAGGAATTAACAATCCCCTCTGGCAAAATTCTCAGGATGCAAAGCTTGGCTAAGTGCAATGTGAGGGGAGGGAACTCTCACTCCCCCAGGTCCTCACAGGCATGATTACAATCTCAGCACATACCATCCTCAGACCACAAAATATGAAGCCAGTGTTTTTATGGGGTTGTCAGAAGGGGGTGACTTCGTCTGTTGGGAACACCAACACATATACAAATACTAAAATGTGAATGAATTGATTTATTCGACTACGTGAATAAATGCATCAAAGTGCTAGATGCTGGAGCCTGCTTCTGTCTAAATCACAAAACAGACACTGACAGTCTGCTTCATAAAGAACTAAAAGACGTAGTGGAACATTAGATTTCCTTAGCACATTAAGCAGAAGGACAATTTGGATACTGAATATAAATTATTCATCTGTACAGAATCCTCTCCCTATATTTTTCTATATTTTAAAGGAATGATTTTATTTATCCCCACATCAACTTAAACAAATTAAAGACAGAGAAGGAGGTGGGGTTTGGAGGGAAGTTGCTCCTGTACCTGCTTGTGCTTAACTGTGTATTGGTGTATTCACATCTTCTTCTTTCATTAGACCAGATGTAGTGCTGACACTGGTCTTGAAAAATCAACATCAGGTCCTGGTTCCCTTGGTGTTGAAGTTTAAACACCCAAGAAATGCTGCGGCCGGAGTGGAAAGCAAATTTATTTAAGAGATAGAAAACACACACACACGCACACACACACAGAGACAGAGAGAGATGACTCCATGACTCCCTCAGAGAGTCGCGTAGACCCAGAGGGGGGGTCCTTGGGAGTGAGGGTGTCTCGTGTTTCAGTAGAGCCCCTCCTTTCTTCCCTGCAGACAAGCCCATCAGGCAGGAAAGAGCAGCCCTAGGGGGTCATCATTTGTGTTGGAAACAGGGTCCTTCCCCTCCCCAGAGGTGTCAGCAGCCAGTTGACCCGGAAGTGCCATCTGTCCATTTCCTCCTCTTTCATAATCAGCCACCTGCCCTTTGCCCCAGGTCTCAGCAGAAAGGCAGAAAACATTCTATACATTCACACTCCAGTCTCTGGGTATCCTGCTGCTAGCAAAGTGCCTGGAACACAGCGAGACCATAAAGATTTCTGGAAAGCAATATCAACGTCTGTGGAGAGAGATGATTGAATTCACAAAGAATGGTGGGGGCTGGAGATGGGCTCAAGAGCAAGACGCGTTGCAATCTTACTGGGAACCCTGAACAAGGAAAGCAGATCATTCTTGCCAGGGGTAGACTTTCTACAGCCAGATCTATAGCGTATGCTAAGCTTCAGAGTGACCATGTAAGGTATTAAGACTTTTAGTGACCTCAGCGGGATTTGGAACTTGGATGATAATTATGCACCCCCTCACAGGATGGCCTTTGGATTTCAAGATCAGGAGAGGGCATAGGTACCTCTGTGGATGGAAACAAATACAGATAAATTGACAACTGATAATCCGTCCAGCATTACAAAGAATTTTGGTACATTGAAAAGAAAGATTCCATAAGGATGCTGGGAGCAGGGATCTCCTCTTTGTGGTACTTGAGGAAAATTGTCAGAATGCAACCTTGGGAACGCAGAGGTTTGACTGGCCAATCAGCCTTTTGGATTGGGGGTATGGGTGAGTGGCTGTCTTCCTCTTCCAGATATACCAAGTCTTGAGAAATGTAGTAATATCCTGTGGGCCTGTCAGCTGGCCTCTCAGTAAACCCCAGAAACAGCTGGCACCCAGATCCAGACAGCGAGTCCCGTGAAGCCCCATTTTTCCATGCCCAGGTTAACTCTCTAGGCCTGAACTGTAAGCAAGGGGTCCTCCAGAGAGAGCGGGCCCTGGATTGCTGTGCATCTCCGTGGGACCGTGAGAGAAGAGGCCACAGGAAGCTGGTGCAGTCGTTCCTCTGTGCTGGTGGGCGACTGGTTGCAAGACCCCGATGGATCCTCTTCGTATCCCCTGTGGGCACTGTGATGCTCCCGTCCTGTATAGAACATGGTATAGGATTTGCACACAATACACATGCATCCTCCCACATGCTTTAAGTCATCTCTTGATTATTCATAATACCTGACACAATTTAAATGCTATGCAGAGTAGTTATTTTACCATACTATTTAGGGAATAAGGACAAAATAATAGATCTGTACATGTTTAGTGCAGATGCATTTTTTTCCCCAAATATTTCAACCTATGATTGTCCTGAATCCCCAGATATAAAATGTCTGGATACAATACTTCTATCTCTACTTTGTTGTACTTGGCCTGGTAAAATTTCCCTTTTACTAATAAAGCCTATTTCTTATTCTGTGATTTTTTTTGTGATATTGAGTTTTTTTGGGCCCTCTTCTGTGACAGATGGTATTCCTGGGGGACCACCTGATACAACATCTGTTAAGCTTCCCTGAGAGCTACAGTCAGCAGATACAGAGCGGTATCTTCTCTGTTCCTTTCAACCTTCGTCCTAGTATATAGGTGGCTTCTCTTCCTAGAATGTGCCAACCCGTGAGCATCTTTCTGCTATAGGTAGCTGTTGAGTGCGTTGTACAAATTCTGAGCACAGAAGTGCAAGCTGAGTAAGGAGCAAACTTCTCTTGTATAGGGACACATGACCTCCATCTGGATAGAATTTAAGATGGAAATCACACATCCTTTCTGTTCTATTTGTCTTTGAAAGTACAAGAACTTTCAAAAGGATGTTTTTTATTAATTAGTGAATTGATACACCATCCATGAATTGAGCTGAAAAAATATCCATTTGTTTAATGTAATGAATATTATAAAGCAAAATATTTTTTCTCTACATACCTTTCTGTTTTTCTGTCATTTATGCTTAATTTGGATAACATAAAGACATTAACTAGCACGTTAAAGAACTGCCACAGTTGAGACAGGGTTTGAACAATTTATTTCAATATTTTTGTAGAAGAAAACTCTCTATACTAATGTGGCTCTGATCAATCTTATCCAACAAGCAAACAATGGAACAGTGATTCCTTTAGAAACTCTTAAGGTAGTGGTTTTGAAACTTTTGTCTTTCAAGATTTAATAGAAAAAATCTACTTTTCTCTTTGATCAATCATGAATGACCTAACCTTTATTTTTAAGCCTTTGAAAATCCTTTGGTGTAATTTCCATTATGTTCTTAATACCTTTAGACATTAAAGAGATTAAGGGAAAGAGAAAGATGAATTTTCTCTTCTAGGTATCAAACAGATTGTTTGGGAATAGCTTAGGAAAAAAAAATAATAATCAGAAGAGGCTACATCTACCAGAGAAATAACTTTGCCATGATGTAATTTTCAACAATGGGACTACTTAAATATTTGTCAGATTACCATAGTTATAAATTGGATTTAGTGAAAAAATAGAAAGATGTGTAACCCAGTGGGGAGATTTAGGATCTAGGCAGCCAGGAAAAGATAGCGAGTGGGGAGATCAGGGGCAGGGCCAGACCAAAGGAGCCTGGAGAGAGAGTCTTCTGATGAGGTCAACTTCCTCTGGACACAAGCAGGGGACCCAATCAGACAGACACTTCTGTATTCATGCTCCTAAATCAGGGATCCAATAGAAAAACAAAACAGATGCGTGGACAGAGGAGGCACCAATCAGTGGTTATCATGAACTCATGGAAAGGGGAGGACAGAAGGAAAGGAGGAAATTCCAGAGACCATAAAAAGAACAGGCCAACCCCCCCACCCCACCAGATTCCCAGCTCCGGAGCCCCTCTCTTGGGAGAAGTCTGTCTCTGTAACTCTGTTGCTTTTGTAATAAACCTCGTCCTTGATTACCAGCTCATGCCCTGTTCTTCCATTCTCTGATGAACAAAGACAGCCAACCCCGCACCCCTAGAAGGTGACACCAGAAGTGAGATAAGCTTCCCAGGAAGATGTTTCCACTCCATTTAGGGATAGGAAGAAAAACATGGAGAAAACATGAACACAGGTGTAAGAGAAGTAATTCACATTTGCTTTCTTTTTCTTTTTCTTTTTTTATTGTCTTCGGTACCAGGGATTGAACCCAGAGTTGCTGAAGGAGGAAACCATATCCCCAGCCCTATTTATTTTCAGGGTTGAGACAAGGTCCCCCCAAGTTGCTGAGGCTTGCTTTCAACTTGCAATTGTGCCGCCTCAGGCCCGCCAGCCACTGGGATTACAGGAGAGCACCAGAGTGCCTAGCGGACACTGGCTTCCAAATTCAAAAGCAGGAATCAGCTTTTCAAATGTACAGATGATATATCAAGTCAATTTGACTTTCTGTATCTAGAAACAGAATAGTAATTTAGTTTGGTTCTATAAACTACAAAGTGAAGAGATCTGGGATTGGTTTTCCTTTTTTCTTCTACCTTTCAACAATTCTATCCATTTTCCTATCCATCTTTTTTTTTTTTTATTGGTCGTTCATAACATTACATAGTTCTTAATACATCATATTACACGGTTTGATTCAAGTGGATTATGAACTCCCGCTTTTACCCCGTATACAAATTGCTGTATCACATCAGTTACCCTTCCATTGATTGACATATTGCCTTTCTAGTGTCTGATGTATTCTGCTGTCTGTCCTATTGTCTACTATCCCCCCTCCCCTCCCCTCCCCTCCCCTCCCCTTTTCTCTCTCTACCCCTTCTACTGTAAATCCTGTCTTCCATTTGTATTCTCTTGACTTACCCCTCCTTACCTCTTATATGACATTTTGTATAACCCTGAGGATCGCCTTCCATTTCCATGCAATTTCCCTTCTCACTCCCTTTCCCTCCCACCTCTCATCCCTGTTTACTGTAAATATTCTTCTCAAGCTCTTCGTCCCTACCCTGTCCTTGTTTACACCCCTTATATCAAAGGAGTCATTTGGTATTTGTTTTTTAAAGATTGACTAGCTTCACTTAGCATAATCTGCTCTAATGCCATCCATTTCCCTCTAAATTCTATAATTTTGTCATTTTTTAATGCAGAGTAATACTCCATAGTGTATAAATGCCACATTTTTTTTATCCATTCATCTATTGAAGGGCATCTAGGCTGGTTCCACAGTCTTGCTATCGTGAATTGAGCTGCTATGAACATCGATGTAGCAGTGTCCCTGTAGCATGCTCTTGTTAGGGCTTTAGGGAATAGACTGAGAAGGGGAATAGCTGGGTCAAATGGTGGTTCCATTCCCAGCTTTCCGAGAAATCTCCATACTGCTTTCCAAATTGGCTGTACCAATTTGCAGTCCCACCAGCAATGAACAAGAGTGCCCTTTTCCCCGCATCCTCTCCAGCACTTATTGTTGTTTGACTTCCTAATGGCTGCCAGTCTTACTGGAGTGAGATGGTATCTTAGGGTAGTTTTGATTTGCATTTCTCTGACTGCTAGCGATGGTGAGCATTTTTTCATGTACTTGTTGATTGATTGTATGTCCTCCTCTGAGAAGTGTCTGTTCAGGTCCTTGGCCCATTTATTGATTGGGTTATTTGTTATCTTATTGTCTAATTTTTTGAGTTCTTTGTATATTCTGGTTATTAGGGCTCTATCTGAAGTGTGTGGAGTAAAGATTTGTTCCCAGGATGTAGGCTCCCTATTTATCTCTCTTATTGTTTCTTTTGCTGAGAAAAAACTTTTTAGTTTGAGTAAGTCCCATTTGTTGATTCTATTTGTTAACTCTAGCGCTATGGGTGTCCTATTGAGGAATTTGGAGCCCGATCCCACAGCGTGTAGATCATAACCAACTTTTTCTTCTATCAGATGCCGTGTCTCTGATTTAATATCAAGCTCCTTGATCCATTTTGAGTTAACTTTTGTGCACGGCGAGAGATAGGGATTCAGATTCATTTTGGTGCAAATGGATTTCCAGTTTTCCCAGCACCATTTTGTTTTTATTTGCTCTTTGTGCTATTTTATGTGATAGATCGTTTTACTAAAATTGACCAAGTGGAATCTCTTATTAGTTTTAGTTATTTCAAAAACTAAGAAAATTTTCTTCTAATGTGTTTTACAGCTAAACTCTACAATAGCATCTATGCAAATGCTAAAGTGAATGAATGCATTCAATTTCGTTGCTCAAACTAGCTTACATACAAAGAGAAAATACTTTTCAAAGATAAAGAAAAAGATGTCATTTCATATTAATATTTTTATTTATCTATGATTATGGTATATATATTCAAACACATACACAAATCATAAGTGTACCAGTAGCTCAATGAATATATTCACAAATGCATGATCAAAGATGAAGAAACAAACCAGTCTGAATATGCCTGCCTCCTAGGACATACTTACTCTGCACCAAAGATAAAATCAGTCTCAAGTTGATTTGCATAATTATTTTTTGCCATTTTTTGTAATTTCTAACAATGGAGACATAGAGTATAAATTGTTTGTTTCTGGCTTCTTTCTTCAATGTTATGGTTGCCTAAGAATCACCCACGATGGTATCTCTAAGAGTTAGTTCTCTTACATTTGTTTTGTTATATAGTATTCATTTTATAAATGCCACATCCTACATATTCTTTCTATTGTCAACGCATATTTTGGACATTTCTATTATTGGACTGATTAAAATGTATATAAGTATTGCTGTCAGCCACATATCTGGGAGTGACATTGTTGGGTCACAAGGAATGCATAGGTTCATTTACTTGATATTGCCAACAGATTTCCAAGTGATTTTATCATTTTGCACAGCAAGGCACCAGATAGGAGAGTGGAATTGTTCCATGTTCTCATCAACACTTGACGTTGCGGTCTCTGTGATTTCAACTCAACTAATGGGGATGTAGTTGTATTTTAGTGAGCACTTTGCATAGGCTTATTGGCCATTTGGATGCCCCACCTGTTTTTAAGTTCTTAAGCATTTTGCCTATTTATTGTATCAGCTTTTGCTGTTGAATCTTGGTGGGAAGAAGCATGAAATAAGTATTACAGAGCTTTATCAGAAAAAGGTTAAAAGAAACGGAAAGGGTGAAAATCCTCAACACAACATAGTAGATCTTACCATCCTAACACCAGTGTGTTCTTCCAAACTTTCAATTATGCTCCAGGTATCTGGGAAGCCCACCTCTGTCATGAACAATCTGTATAAATCATGATTTCCCGACAGTATCACTATAGACGGTATAGACAATATCACAGTGTCACTACAGACAGTGTACAGACCTACTGGCAGATAATTCCCTGTGAGTTGCAGGATGCTTTCCCTGTACCCACTAGATGCCAGTAGCACCACCTACTGTCCAAATCTCAATTGTAACAGCCAAAATATCTCCAGGTAGCAGGAAATCTTCCCTGGGTTCAGTGGGGGACATGCCCACACTTGAAAACAACTCATGTAGATTGACACTTGAGTCAACGTATCCGGAAATTGTCTTGGCTTTAAGTTAAAAACACCTCTGGCCTTGATAAGAAAGAAGCAGGTTTTTAGATCTAATGTTTTCATCTGGGCTCCATAGGAAGCCCCTTTTCTCACTCAGATATATAAATGCCCAAGATGCATGGGATCCTAGGCTATTTGTTTACAATTTTCTTTTTAATTTAAACAATTATTTTTTTAAAAAATAAGGGCTTAGCACGTTCGTGGTTTAAAAATATTCTGCTGGGGAAACTAGGTTCAATCTATACATGTTTGGAGATGAGAACTGCATATGAGGAGCGAAAAATCAAGGAGAGATTTTTAAATTCCAAGTTAGAAGAATTTTTAAAATATAAGCTTCAAAATAGTACCTAACATTTGCAAATTAAGGGAAATTCCTTGAAAAAATAATTTTTCCCAACTCATAATTAGATGCTACCATTTTAAATGACACCCCTTTATTATCCAATGTTATTGTTTTATTTAAAGATGATATCATTTAAAATTGCTGCCTTCTTCTAATTTAAAATTTTAACATTCAGTTATTTTTAAAGTGTACTCGTTTTCTAAATGTATCTTTATTGGTGCACTGAGATCATGAACAATAATGGGATTCATGATGCCGTATCCATATATGCATGAAACATTTGTTCAGTCTCCTTCCCAGTACCTTTCCTTTCGCTTCTCTCCTCCTTCCTCCATCTACTTGCTCTACTGATCTTCCTTCTATTATTATTATTTTTAATCTAATTAGCACATTATCACTATGTATATGAGCAGGGTTCATTGTGGCATATTGGTACATGGACAGAGCATAATTTGGTAGATCTCATTGCCCTGTACTCTCCACCCCCTCTCCTCCTTCCTCTTTTGTCTTCAGGGAAGGAAAGATTTTCATTTATTATACATTTAAAGAAAATGTACTTCCTTGGGTATATTTAGACCTTCCTCGGTAACTTAACCATAATTGGAGGATTTTTTTTTTTAAGAATTGAATGCAGAGTGAGTGACACAATGCTGTGAATTTCAGAAAAGTTCCTCTTGATCTCAACACTTGTCAATCTATGGAAATCAGTGAGGCTTGAGGCTGAGTAACCCAGGTTAATGCTCAGACCCTTATCTGTGGACTTTATGTGTGACAAGTAGAGACAGAGGCCAATAATCTCAGACTGCCCCTTAGTGACGCACTTCTGGAACATAAAATTTTTCTAGGGATTTAGCTCCTACAGAGGAAGAATCTGAAGGATAATTTAGAATCCACCTTTCATTTATACATAAGTTGGCTGAAGTTCAAACAGAATAAATGACATATTTATTGTCCCATGGCCAGTTAGGAGAAGTAACAGAGTCTGAATTAGTGTGTCCGGTCTTCTCACCCATCTTTGCCACAAGTTCATGACTTCCCCAGAGCAGAGCATGGGAGGCATTCTGGTGAGTGGTCTATTGAGTCAGAGAATTGAGAAATAAGGGCTTCTCCACGCAGAGAAGTCCAGAACTACAAAAAGCTACACAGAGACCGCCAGCAGGTACCACAGCTTTTCTATGGAAACAATAGAAATATACATTTTTTAAGAAATACAGATTTCTCTGGTAAAGGACTAAGAGAAAAGGAAGATAAATAAGGCTCATGGGAAAGAACATGTGTCAGCAATTGCTTTGCGGGTTTTGGATTGTCTGGAGGATGAAGACGGTGGCACCTAGGTTGCCGTGTTGATCTCAGTCATCTGGAAACCTTCAGTAATAGGAAAAATACAAGCCCACACAAAAGTGGATTCAACGGGAGACGGTAGGCCAATATGAACTGTGCCCGCATCAAGATATGTGTATCCAGGTCTCGAGAGGTCTTTTAGGAAATGGAGGAAGAAAAAGTTTTCCAGAAGAAAAACATGAATTTCTGTCAATCTCTGTCTAAAGTGGATGTATTTTTTTTTAAGTAAGAACAACTCTTCTGTATGAAGCACTCTCAAACTGTTTAAATCCTCAGCTTGGATTTGTGCTTTCAATAAAGCCATTCAAAAATACTGATTCTGAAAGAAACAACAAGTAAAAACTATAGTTAAAGATCTCGAGAACTTTGTAATGAGGCAGACAGAAAATGGCCTGCTACAGGTTCCCATAATGTTGTATGTCGTGGTTAGAAGCTTCTGTGCATACCAAGAGCATAAAACGAATGAGCAAAAATGACATGAAAAATACCCTGAGTGTTTTCAAAAGGCTGAACATTTGATAAAATGTTTGGATGGATAGCTGTATTTTCTTCAGCACACTGAAGTATGATGTAAAATGATGAAGATGCAAACACACATCTTCATGACCAGACATAACCAATCACCCCCTATCACTGGATCATCAGTCCCTGGTGTCAAGCCTCTGTGGGCTGATGGTCTTTAGCTGGGCATAAATTGTGATTGCTTTTTGATAATTATTATCTGGTTGGTAATCAATTACCTTAAACATCAATTTGTTCAAATTTCATCAACAGTATTTGGGAGAGTCTTCATAGAAATGATGAGGGGAGAGTAGAGGGAAAAAAATGTCAGATCAGAAAAATTACAGCCATTAACATAAAATCCTGGTCATTAGATAATGGAGTAGGGCTGCCGTTCTGATGTAGCATGAACATTGTCATTATTGAAAATGTTCCAAAAAGTTGTATCATCTATCACTTTAGAATTTATGAAACACTCTACAACACGATAATTTTTATTCTCAATAATTCTCCATGGTAATGTGGTCAGATACAAAAACAAATTTGGTCTTTGTCTCAGGTGTCTGTGTGGCACTAACCTTCTAAACCCTTGGGGCTTCCTGCGTGTGAGGGTGTCTTCGTTATCCATAAGAGTTCCTTCTGACCACATCTGAGTCCGTGCTAATAAGAGGACTTAGGACAGGGTCTATCAATAGTTTCAGGATCAGGCTCAGTGCCAGAAAGACCGAGTGATTTGAAAGTTGGTGAATTTCAAACTCACTCCTGACCTCTGAAGAGGGCTGAGGAACTGGATTGGAGAAGGAATCTCTGTTAAAATTCTCACACAGTGAGATTCAGGAGGTTCCATGTAGGTGAACATATGGGGGTTGGGCAGGTGACACACCTGAAGAGAGTTCCAACCTAATCATTAAATGAGTCCATTATGAATTTGGAGCTGAGTGGACTACAGGGAAAACTCTAGGAAGCAGGACTTAGTTCAAAGAGACTCAGTCCTTGGAGACTGTGCCTTGACTCTCTTTCTCCCTCTGCTTTCTGGCTGCCACGCAGTGAACACCTTTCCTCTGCCTGATATACTGCCTCCCCACAGGCCCAATCAATCCTGGACTGAAACCTTTGAAACTGTGAGCCAAAATAAATCTTCCATCCTTTAAGTTCTTTTTCTCAGGTATTTTGTCATAGGGATGGAACACTGACTAAAAGAGAGAGATCACTAAATTATGTTAAGCAGGAAATTGGCAAAGCCTTGACAACCTCTTACTAACGCTGTTCATGATATCTTCCTTCAGATGGGAGAGCCAAAGGTTAACCTGAACTGCAAAATGGCAGGGAGATACATGCATGCGTACGTGCGAGTGTCTGGTGGAGGGTTTTAAACAGTAATAGGAAACAATTCAGATTCAGGTTAAACAGAAGAAGGTACATTAAGGGTAGCGGCAAACACTACACAGACCCTGTTGCAAACTATGCCTTCAGCTTATACATTCTTAGGTAATGGCAGCCTGGGACAGAGTCATTCCATACAACGATCATATGGGAAATGATTCCTCACTCTAGTTACATGGGATGCCTTAGATCATACTTAGAAAATCTGAATTGAAGCATCCCACTATTTTCCTCTGAGATTTTTATTGTAGCTGCATTTTAACATATGTAAATATTTTCTGATGATGTAAGCTTCATCTTACTTAGCTCATCCACGTATGACACATTAAGTGCCACTCTAAACTGATAAATCTAGGCGGTATGGCTTCAACACGACAGTCCCTAGTGCATTTCTTTTCTTGTAAAATGATCTCAGAGAGCTTAAAGATATATTTTATATATATATATATCTCCAATGGCAAGTAGGATAGACAGGTTCTGTATTCATTTCAAAATCTGTGAATAGGTAAAGATTTTAACTTGAAGGATCGTCTTCCTTGATTACTAAAACAACATACTGAAATGCAAATCTGAATGGCCTTGGTCCTCTTGATATCCTTAATGCTTTCCATATGTTTAATCCCCACTCTCATAAACAGCTCCCAGTCATCTGGATGATAAATTCCAGTATCCTTGGTGAGCTCCGGTAGGGCTGTTGCTTTCTGTCCCACGCTTCATCTCCAGCTTCAAGGCTGTCACTCCATCATGGTACAAAGCATATGGAGAAAATTGCATTCCTACACCCTGCGATGCTTCCATATGCTCCCAAGTTTTGCAGGAGTCATTAACTTCTGTGTCTGGAAGAGCTTTCTCCCAAAGCTCCACCTGGCTCACTTCCACTCGTCACTCAACCCCAGGTCACATGTCAAGTTCTCCCACTTGCTTTGAGAAGTTCTCTCTGTGTTAGTTGGAGTTTTGTGATGTTGTGCTTTCTCCAACGCTGTGCTCTAATACCTTATTATTACAGCCCTTACTGCCATTCTCACATGACATTCACATTCCCTATATCCTTGCCACTTGTGTGCCTTTGGAAAGCAGAGGCTGTATCCTATTGTAAGACCTTGATAACTACCAGTATGGTGGCATATAGCTGTCAATGAATAGTTGAGCAAGTGGGAAAAAAAACAATATAAGACAAATTTATTGCCTTATTTTTTCACGCAAACATATTAGATCAAAGTTTTCATAGACCTTTTGCAACTGTCCTAGATTGTTAAAAAGTGGTGTTGACAAAGAGGAGAAATGGGCTGAGCTAAGTTTTCAAATGTCTTTGGAAAATGCCAAATATGCATGGAACATCAAGTTAACAGAACTTAAGGCCAAATTGCAAGTTGGTGGGGAGTGGCATTTTTATGATTTTATTCTACCAGTAATTTTAGGATAGTTGTACATTGTGCATTGTACATCTTTGATAGTTCAAAACATCCTAAATTGTGTTTTTACTTAGCCTCTCCTACTTATTTTTCTATTTCGTTGCTTTCTGTAGTTGGAGTAATGGTATAGAGTAGCAGGATAAAGGGTTGGAGAAGGGAGGCCAGTACTGTTTGAAGTAGTGAAAGTTGTTTTTAAAGGAAGGGTCAGTCCCTACAGGACCATATTAGGATCTGTCCAATTTGCAGAACACTTCCAGAGTGCCATTGCCCTCCCAGTGGTCTAATCAACTTATTTGATGACTTCCTCTTACCATAAACACCCCAAGTCCCCCTCTCAGATGACCATTATGGCTTCCACCAATAAAATGGTGATCAACCCAAATGGGAACTTGCTCATCATTCTTTCACAAAATCTAAACAAGCCTCCTACAACTTCTTTATCTCCTGAAAAAGCAATGTAGTATCCATATTGCCTACCACATTTCACTGCACAGCAGAATCCATTTCCTCTTTCCTCCTCATGGGTTTTTCTCCTGCATTTATTATTATTGTTGTTTTCTCTAAGTGATCAATTGCTCTCTACGAGTTTATTCCTATTATGGTGGAGGAGATCACATCTTTCAGTAAATGCATAATCCCTTACTAAACACTATAATTCTAGGCATTGCCCGAATTCTCATTTCTACTTTACGGCCAAACTTCTTGAAAGAATGATCTATAGTAACTCACTCCACTTCATCACAACCATTCTTATTCATCTCATTGCAGCTCAGTTCTTGATCCCATCACCTCTAAGAATGTTTTGGCAAAGTGCACAATGACCTTCTTGTTGTTATCTATCAGCCCAGTTGGCAATTTTCTTAGATTTCTGTGACAGCACACGCTCCTGGATTCTACGAACCTGAACAACTTTCTTCTTAGTCTCTTCCTTCTCAGTCTCTTCTGATTGCTTCTGTGTACCATCTCTAAATGTTACTGGCTAAAATACTCTTATGCCTCTCCCTCAATCTGATCACCATTTATCTTTAAGTAGTTTTTATCATAGTATTTTTTTTAATTTTGTACTTGTTGATGGTGCCCAGATTTTTATTTCCAGCCTTCAACAGGGATATCCAACTTGCCTATTTGAGATCTCCATCTGAATGGCTGATAGGTCACAATGTGCCAAAAAAATGGTCAATTTCATACCTGAACTCATAAATATTCTTCCCCACAGTCTTACCTATTTCAGACAATGGCTGTACCATTTATCAGGCTGCTCCGTCCAGAGATCCAGGAGGTAACATATTCCTTCACGATTATCCTCTTCGTCCAAACCACCATTAAGGCTCTGCAATAAAACATGTCTCATTCAAGATCTCCTCTCCATTTTCACACTGCCACCCTTGTAGAAGTCAGCATGGAGTTTGGTAACAGTTCATAACTGATCCTTATTCATCTCCTCTTACTCCATGTAATTTCCAGTGGTATTTTTCATTAGATCTTCACATGATCGGCTCATTCTTTCATTCATGTCTCATTAAATTTAATATCACCAGTAATATCATCCTTTAATATCCTTTTAACCTTTTTAATTCTCTCTACCTCTATCTAAACCCTAATATCACCAGATTCTTTATTTCCTTCCTATAATTGTCCCAGTATGTTTGTGGGTACCATAAACAGAAACTTTAGTGGTACACACCCACCTACACACATCCTAAATTTCAATCCTGTGTAGAAAACACTCAGATACTTTTCTTCTTTATGCTATCCTCAAGACTTACAGGTTTCCACCTGCTATAGGTAGTACTTGAATCAGGAAGAAGAGACAATGACCAAAACGTACCATTTACTCAAGAGGCAAAGAGAACTAGCTCTTTGAGACTTGCTAACTGATCAGGGAAGGTGGAGGGGAAAGAGACTTCAACGGAGGGAGGAATGTAGGAACCCTCAGTAGAGCTTGGACACTTGGTGTAGGATTCACTGCTAGTCATGAAGGTGATCTTTTAGGGATAATCATCGGTGCTTGTAAAAGAAAAGTTGCTGCCTCTTCAAAAGACTATTCACATGCCTTCAAACTTGCTTTTTCCAGTTTCCAATAATGCCCAACAGAAAAACTTACAAGAAACTAGCCAAAATCACTGAATCATTCTGACCCACCCCTCTTATGTGACCTGGAGTAAACTTTGCTTATACAACATCAAATTTTCCTCCCAAAGGCATCCCCATCTGTCAAGTTTTGAACATGTGTTGTATGAAGAAGCATGACCTCAAGTTGAGCAAGCTCAGGAATGTGCCTACCTCTACATGTGATGATGAGTCTTTTCTCTATGAATATGTATGAGTTCCCTCAATAACAATCTCTTGCTTTCTTCATCCTGGAGAATACTGTTTTGAGAATTATCTCCAGTGCAGTTTATTACTTGTTGCAAGTAAAAAAAAAAAAAAACTTGTTGTACTCTTGTATCTCCTGATTATGCCTCTTGGCTTTGCACTGACCTAGGAGCAAATTCACTCTGTTCAACATCCCAAACCCTACAGAATGAAACTCCTACCTTCGTTTCTCTGGACTCCAGTTGAGAGTGGGTAGGCCTGCATCCACATAATGTTCAGATTCCTTGGCTCTGATGATTCATGTGCGATGAGCTAGAAATCTCCCCCAAATCCATCATCAAACCAAGGCACAAAGAAGTGTCCTGTTTTTCCTGCAAATAATTGCCTATTTGCTTTGGGTCAGGCATCCTCATTATGCCCATTTTAAGCATGATTCCACTTTCAAACTTTTAGTAATTGCTGAATACAGATAGACACTGCACTCAGCCTGTTTTGTTGAATATTCCCAAATCTAAGACAAAGAAATCATTTGTTGGCTTCTAAGAGGCCGTTGCCAGGGGCAATATTAGTGTTCTAGAAGAGTGTATTTTCCTATCTGAGTGAGCAGAAAAAAGTATTTTAGCAGTCCAAGCACAACATAACATTAGGCCCACAGAAGACAATGAGCCTGGGATGGCCCATTGGTTCAGTAGCGGTGGGAATGAGATAGGCACCAACTGTCTCCTGTGCGGCAGCTCAGAGTGCCCCAGGAATCAGGAAGTAAAATGTCAGAAAAGCAGGAGGTAAATACTAAGATATGATACATATTACAGGATGAGATGACATTTCATTTTTTGCCCTGGAGCCAGCTGTGGAGTTACAATGATCTCACATAAATGGTTCTATTTGTGCAAATTTGGAATCAAGGCTATTCAGGAACAAGGAGGACCAGCCAGCACCTGGATGGCCTGAAATGGAAATGCACACACTTTGAAGGCTCTGAAATAGTGTGACCTGTACAACCCAGGAAAGCAGTTCCCTCTGAAATGAAGGTTTATGCAGAAGAGCACCAGAAGCTGCAAAATCTCAGGAACCATGGGAGTCACGATCTGAGAATGAACCAGTGTTAAAATAGTGTAGCTTTCTGGGCAATCAGCAGGAGCATCTGCGTGCAAATGTGCCTCAGGTAATTTGGCACTAATTACTAAAATGCTATGTTTTTCTGACCTTTCAGCCATTCTTCTCTGTTTATGTACTTCTAGCTTTTCTGAATTCCTTTTTGTCAGTGTAGCTTTTATTAGGTCAACTGGGAGGGTGCAGCGCATGCCTGTGAGTATAGTATGAAATTTGGGCTTATCTTGGGATTTCCATATAGACAGCTTTGGCTACTCCAGCAATTCCCACACACAGTGCAGGGAGCCTTTTCAATAAACTGTGTGCATGCTTATATATATTCATGTGTTCATTTCCCATAACAACAGCTATATCATAGAATCCACCAGTATGATCATTTCAACTTTGCTCTGCTAGGAAAGCTAATAGAGCAAAATCCAAAGAAAAGAAATCAAAGTTACAATTTATTTAGCAAGATCTGCACTACAGAGTCAAGCTGCCTATGACCTTCAGGCAGGAATATCTGTCAAGAAACAGCTATGAAAAGCAGATCAGGGAGGGAGAAAATTTACTAATTCATCTCTGAGCACCTTTGCAGATAGCTGCTATTAGAAAGACGGTAATGAATTTGGATATGTAACACTATTGCCACCCATTTGATTGTGCAAAAGGCCTGGAGTCAAATCTTAAAACACAGATTCAGCCATGGCCTGACTTCTTTTTCTACCTGCTCCTCTCTTAGAAAACTCCATTTGCTTTCAGTTGAGGTGAACTCCTGCTTCTTCTGTCTCCCTTGATCATCTCACACTGAACACCGTCATCATTTTGGAAAGCAGGAACACAAACTGGAATTTAGTGTGACTTTTTCATCATCAATTTCTGCAAAACCTAAGTAGCAACTACATGCACAAGACATACATTGACACCAAAGAAGACAACTATCCATTCGTCTACTGTATCATAATAATTTTGGGCTATATATTGCTAATCTGTTTTATCTGTTGCTAGACTAAAAAATACACAGGGACAAAAATAGAGACCTGGTCATATTTTATTTCCACCACCTAGAGAGTGTTGGGCACACGATGGGCACACATTACATAGTGTGCATTACTTAACGGGTCACATGGGAGAGTTCATGAAGGATAGGTATCTTAGTTTGCTTATTAATCGAGTGATAAGCGATTGGTGGAGAGTTAAGAAGATGGAGGTGTAACACAGTAATCTAGCTTCAAGACATTGAATAATACAAACAAATAAGTGTTTTATTAATTTATTCACAAATATGTAGTGCCTACTATGTGCTACGGATGCTGGAGTAAAGTAATATGTAAAGATCTGCACCACAAATAGTCATAGTGAGTCAGAAAATAGTGTGTATACATGCACACATCCACATCCACATTTCCATAGAAGGTCTCTAACCTATGATGATTCGAAATACTTTTTTTGTTGTTATTTTATGGAGATTTAACACCATCATGAATTAATGAGCTTGTGTGTATGTGTGCGTGCGCCTGTGGGTATATGTGTGTTTGTGTGTGTGTGTGTGTGTGTGTGTGTGTGTGTGTGTGTGTGTGTATGCTGCCTATTTTCTAACTCCTTGCTCTATTTGCAGTAGGGGTCTTTAAATATGTCTTCACTGAAGAAAAATATACCTAAATATTTCTACACATTTCACGTCGTTCTGAGGAAAACAAGTGAGGCCTAGAGTAGAGTGTCGGGAAGTGCTGGGAAGCTGTGGGACAAGGACATCTTAGTTGCAGCCACCAACCCAGCCTTCCTCCAGGTGACTCTAAGCTCCTGGGACAGAGGGTAAGTAAGCAAGAATGCTCTGGTGCAAAGGGTGTGAGATAGGAGCCGCCCAGACGTTCATGAAATAGCTACAGCAAAGTGAGTGGGGAGGAAACAAAGGGGAGGAAAGGGTAGAGAAAGGTCATGCAGAACTTTGCAGGTCACACTCAGGCTGCTAGTTATTGAGTACGATAGGAGAGAAGGAGTCAAGAGGGACATGACGTGATACAGCATGCCATGTGTTTTAACAGGATCACACTAACTGCTCTGTATTATCCAGAGTTCTCGAGAGGAATAGAACCAATAAAATGTGCATATGATTTTAAGAGAATACTTATTGGGTTGGTTTACACAATCAGAGGCTAGATAGTCCCACCACAGCCAGGTACAAGCTGAGAGCTGGGAAAACCAGTAGCTGCTCAGTCCATGGAAATGGGCCTTGGAAAAAGAGGGAGCAAGAATTCAACCCCAGTCTGAGCCTGAAGGCCGAGAGCTTCCTGGAGAGTTGCTGTGAGTCCCCAGTCACAGGTCCAGCAAGCTGAGGTCTGAAACCTGCCAGCAATGGCAGCAGCAAAAGTTGCACCTGATCAAGGAAACATGAGTTCTGTGAGCCTCCTGCTCTTCCTCTTTTTGCTCTGTCCAGACCCCCAGCCCACTGCATGGAGCTCCCACTTCTGGGGCTGGTCTCTTCCACCTCAGTTCACTGAGTCGCAGGCCAGTCATCTCGGAACACACCCTCACAGACACCCAGAAGTGTGCTTGACCAATTTCCTATACATCTCTCCATCTTGTCAGGCTGACAATCAAGACTAACCTTCACAGATACTAAATACATACAATAAGAAAAGAAAACTTGAGTTATTATAGATAAGTATGGTGGCAGCTTAACCTATGCTGGTAGTGGAAATGACGATAATAATAAGAAAACCAGAACAAAAAACTAGCAAAAAAAGAGGTCAGGAATGATGCAATGCTTTATTCTAAACAACAGGAAAGAGAGATTTGCTCCTGACTCAGAGAACATTTTAAAGACGAGGTGTTTGGTGAAGGAGAAATATCAGAAGCTCAACTTTGCACCTGTAATGTTTGAGAAGCCTATGACATTTAAGCGGAATGGAGTGCAGGCAGCTGGATGTGTGTGTGTGTGTGTGTGTGTGTGTGTGTGTGTGTATCTTGGGGGAAGAAGCAAGGAAAATAAATTTAGCAATCATTAGCATATAGATCCATGGGCCTGGATAAAATCCAGGAGAATGAGGAATGAATGCTTTTGGAGATCTAGAGCAATTCCCAGATTTAGAGATGGGGGTGGTGAGGGAATAGTGACATAGATGGTAGACAGAGAAGTCAGAGGCAAACCAGGTGACAACAGGTGCACGGAAGCTACTTGAAGAAAGGTTCCAAGAATGAGAATGATCAGATAGATTAAATACTTAGGGCCAGAGAGAGGGAGCATTCTGCGTGGCTCCATGACCTGTGAGAATAATGCTCCTTAGCGAGCAATATTCCTGCTTCCACACAGGAACCACAGCCACCGTGCCCCATGCAGGGCTCCAGGCCTCAGCATCGGAGGAGGTCTCCCAACTACTCATGCAGGAATACGGGGTGCCCAGCAGGACCATCGCATCAGCACCCGCCCCAAACTTTCAGCCACCCACTGGAGCAGAAATCCCAGACACAGCTCCCACGCAGGACACCTGGGAGCTACCCACACGCAGGATCTCCAGCCGCCACGCTTGTGTGGACCCCCATCAACCAGTGTGCGGCTCCCCCAGTCGCCTCCATCTTGGCACTCTGCAGGGATGGAGATAGTACCCTAGTGCAGCAGTCTGCCCACACTGGGGAACTTCACACAGGTTCTGAAGATTGCCCCAGACACATGCTGCATGCCACAGACCCCTCTGAACTCATCATCCAACACCATCACCTGGCTCCCTCCACCTGACCCAACACCAATCACTGAAAGCAGACACCTCCATCTTGGGTCACCTTCATCACCATCTTTCGTGGGGGCAACTCCCAGTTTGGAACTCCAGCTGGCTAGGTACCCGTTTTCTTCCTCCCCCATCTCCCCAGCAGCCACGAACCCGGACCAGTGACTTCCAGCAAAACACCAGCTCTCAGTGTGGCAGGTGTGCAGCACGCCCAAAATGCCACACACAAGAGACCCAGAGAGAAATTCCCTTATGAGGAATCAGTAAGTAAGAGGGTGAATGTCAGACGGTTTAGAGACTGACACAGAGACCAGGAACTGGGAGGTCTTCAGGCAAGATAAGGAGATAAGACGAGGTGCTCACATCACAGGAGCAGGCCCAAAAAGAGACCCCTGAGGTGCAGTCTCCCTCCAGGGACCAGCCGGGTGCCACACCCCACTTCCAGGTGCCCTCCACCCAGGACCAACCCTCCCTCCCTGGTCACCTTCACCATCTTGAGGGCAGAGATACCAGCTCACAACAGATGGGACCTACTGGATGTGAAGGGAAGCAGGAAAGACACTGATCTCCAACCAAAACAATCCTTGTTTCTTCCTTCGAGATTTTTTCTCTTTTTTTCTTTCTTCTCCCTCTCTCTTCTTCTGCCCTCATATCCCCAACATACATGAAACAAGTACTTTGCATAAGTTAGGATATGGAGGACTGAGCCTACTGAAGAGTCTACTATAGTTGTGTTGTGTATTCTTTTTGTTTGTTTGTTTGTTTTTTCTTTTTTCCTCCAATGTTTATTATTTTAACATTTTTAAATTTTTCTTAATCTATATGCTTTATGTACCCCACTGCTTCCCACTTACTTGTCTACCCCAGATTACTTCCTCTCTACTCTCCTGCCACTAACCTTCTTCTTTAGATTTCTCTTTCACACTCTCTATCCTCACCTCCTACCTCCTCAGCATATCTTCCTACACCTCACCCCCAGTTCTTTATCTACCATCAGAAACCGTAAACCCTTTTATAAACCCGCTGATTATATTGTAGATAATAATTGAATTTCTGTACATTGTGACCAAACTGTAAGTGTCTATTTGCACCTATTTGTTTTTAGGTGGTGTATTGTTTACAATGGGATCTGTTAACATTGTCCTGCCCCTCAAAGGAGAAGAATTGGAACCCTACAGGGCCACTATAAGCATAAAAGGTAAAAACGGTAATACTTGGAATCCACAGAGCTAGAAGGAAAGACACATGAGTAACATGAAAAGACAAGGGAAGAAAGTGTTCCAAACACATCAAGATACCACATTATTAGAATCCATGGAGAGCACAGCAGGTGTAATTACAGTTCAGGATTTACATCATTAAAATGTTCTGTGAATTAAGGATGACATAAGACAGCAAATACAGGCAGCAAAAGATCATTTTGACAAAGAGCTACATAAACAAATACAGGAAATAAATGATTACTTCAATAGGGAAATAGAGGTTGTAAAAATAAAACCAAACAGAAATTTTTGAAATGAATGAAACAGTAAACCAAATTAAAAGTTCAACTGAAAACATCACCAACAGATTAGACTATTTGGAAGACAGGACCTCAGACAGTGAAGACAAAATGAAAAGAATGTAGGCCACACAATGAAGATGGTAAGAAACCATGAGCAGAACAGTCAAGAAATATGGAATAACATAAAAAGACCAAATTTGAGAGTTAATGGCATAGAGTTCCAAACCAAAAGATTGAACAAGCTATTCAGTGAAATAATATCAGAAAATTTTTGAAACATGAAGAACAAATTGGAAAACCAAATTCAAGTGGCTTACAGGATGCCAAATATACAAAACCACAACAGATCCACACCAAGGCACATTATTTAAAAAAAAAATGCGTATCATACAAATGAAGGAGAGAATATTAAAAGCCATGAGAAAGGAATCAGATTACATATATGGGAAAATCAGTTAGGTTATATGGAGATTTTTCAACCCAGACCCTGAGAGCTAGAAGATCCTGGAACATACATGAAGCTCTGAAAGAAAATGGATGGCAATGAAGAATCTTGTATCCAGCAAAATTAAGTTTTAGATTTGATAATGAAATAAAAAACTTCCATGATAAACAAAAGTTAAAAGAATTTACAGCTAGAAAATCTTCACTACAGAACATCCTTGGCAACATATTCTATGAAGAGGAAGTGAAAGACAACAATGAAAGTCAAAAGAGGGAGGGATTACACTAAAGGAAAAACTAATCAAAGGAGAAACCAAGTCAGGTTAAGTAACAAAAATAAACAAAAAAGGCTGGGAATTCAAATCATGTCTCAATCATAACCCTGAATGTTAGTGGCCTAAACTCACCACTCAAAAGATTAGGAAAAAAGAGAAAATGATATGCTGCCTTCAAAAGATCCATCTGATACAAAAAGACATATGCAGACTGAAGGTGAAAGTTTGGTAAAAATCACACCACTCACATGGACTGTGGAAGCAAGCAGGAGTTTCCATCCTTATATCAAATAAAATAGTGCTAAAGTTAATAAAAAGCAATAAAAAGGACATTTCATACTGCTCAAGGGAACTACTCACCAGCAAGAAATAACAATTATATATACATATGCCCCAAACAATAGAGCATCTATGTTCATCAAACAAACTCTTCTCAATTTCTACAGTGAAATAGAGCACAACACAGTAATTCTGGATGACATTAACACAGCTCTTATACCACTGGACAGATTTTCCAAACAAAAGCTGAACAAAGACACTATAGAACTCAATTATACAATCAATAACTTTGATTTAACTGACATATATAGATTATTTCATCCTTCAATGAGAGAATACACTTTGTTCTCAGCAGTACATGGATCCTTCTCTAAAATAGACCATATGTTATGCCACAAGACAACTTTTAGCACATACAAAATGTGGAGATACTACCCTGCATTCTCTCAGATCACAATCCAATGAAATTATAAATCAATGATAAAATAAAAAAATAGAAGCTACTCCAACACCTGGAGACTAAATAAAATGCTACTGAATGAACAATGGGTTGCAAAAGACATCAAGGAGGAGATTAAAAAATTCTAAGAGGTAAATAAGAATGTTGAAACAACGTATCAACATCTCTGGGACACTGTGAAGGCAGTACTAAGAGGAAAGTTCACTGCACAGAGTTCATTCATTCAAAGAAGAAAAAGTCAACAAATAAATGACCTAACATATCTCAAAGCCTTAGAAAAAGAAGAACAAATCAACACCAAAAGCAGAAGACAGGAAATATCTAAAATCAGAGCTTAAATCAATGAAATGAAACAAAAGAAACAATTGAAAAATATTGACAAAATAAAGGGAGAGGGCAGCAGTTAGCAGGGATGGTGGAATGTGATGGACATCATTATCCAAAGAACATGTATGAAGACATGAATTGGGAGTCAACCTTCTTTATATGCAGAGATATGAAAAATTTTGGTATATATGTGTAATAAGAATTGTAAGGCATTCTGCTGTCATTTTTTTTAATCAGTTAAAAAAACAATTGAAAAAATTGACAAAAGAAAAAGTTGGTTCTTCAAAACAAAACAAAACAAAAACAAAATTGACAAACCCTTAGCCACAGTAACAAAGAAGAGAGAGAAAACTCAAATTACTAACATGTGATGAAAAAGGAAATGTCACAACAGACACTACAGAAATACAGAAGATAATTAGAAATTATTTTCAAGACTTCGACTCCAATAAAATAGAGAATATATAAGGCATCAACAAATTTCTAGAGTCATATGATTTGCCCAAATTGAATCAGGATGATACACACAATTTAAACAGATCAATTTCAAGCAATGAAATACAAGACACCATCAGAAGCATACAAAGAAAATTCCAGGACCAGATGGATACGCAGCTGAGTTCTACAAGACTGATAAAGAAGAACTAATGCCTACACTCTTCAAATTTATTTTGTGAAACAGAAAAAGAGGGAGCACTTCTGAACTCATTCCATGAGGCCAACATCACCCTGATTCCACGACCAGGCAGAGACACATCAAAGAAAGAAAACTTCAGACCAATATCTCTAATAAACATAGACACAAAAAGTCTCAATACAATTCTGGCAAATTAAATAAAAAATATATCAAAAAGATAGTGCACCATGGTCAAGTGGGGTGCATCCCAGGGATACAAGGTGGTTCAATTTACAGAGATCAATAATGAAATTCATCACATCAATAGACTTAATGATAAGAATCATATCATTATATCAGTAGATGCAGAAAAAGCATTTGACAAAATTTAGCACCCATTCACGTTCAAAACTAGGGATCACAGGAACATACCTCAACATCATAAAAGCTATCTATGCTAAGCCCCAGGCCAACATCATTCCAAATGGAGAAAAATTAAAGGGATTCCCTCTAAACATTGGAACAAGACAGGGTTGCTCTCTTTCACCACTTCTATTTAACACAGTTCTTAAAACACTGGCCAGAGCAATTAGACAAATGAAAGAAATTAAATGGATTTAGATAGAAAAAGAAGAACTCAAATTAGTACTATTTGACAATAATATGATTCTATACCTAGAAAACCTAAAAAAATTCCACCAGAAAACTTCTAGAACTAGAAAATAAATTCAGGCAAGTAGCAAGATACAAAATCAACACCCATAAATCAAAGGCATTTCTATATATCAGTGACAAATCCTCTGGAAGGGAAATGAGGAAAATAACCCCATTTGCAATAGCCTCAAAAAATAAATAAATAAATGAAATGTTAAGAATCAAACTAACAAAAGACGTCAAAGACCTCTACAATGAAAACTACAAAACACTAAAGAAAGATATTAAAGAAGACCTTAGAAGACTGAAAGATCTACATTGTTCTTGGATAGGCAGTATTAATATTGTCAAAATGATCATACTACCAAAAGCACTATACAAATTTTATGCAATTTCAATCAAAATCTCAATGACAATCTTCATAGAAACAGAAAAAGCAATCATGAAATTCATCTGAAAAAATAAGAGACCCAGAATAGCCAAAGCAATTCTTAGCAAGAGAAGTGAAGGTGGCATCACTGTAACAGACCTTAAACTATACTACAGAGCAATAGTAACAAAAACAGCATGGTATTGGCACCAAATTGATTTGTAGACCAATGGTACAGAATAGAGAACACAGAGACTAACTCACAAAAAGTACAGTTATCTTATATTAGACAAAGGTGCCAAAAAACTGCATTGGAGAAAAGGTAACCTCTTCAACAAATGGTGCTTGGAAAACTGGAAATCCATATGCAACAAAATGAAATTAAACCTCTATCTCTCATCATGCACAAAACTCAACTCAAAGTAGATCAAGGACCTAGGAATTAAACCAGAGAAACTTCACGTGTTAGAAGAAAAAGCAGGCCCAAATCTTCATCATGTCAGAGTAGGCCCCAACTTCCTTAATAAGACTCCTATAGCATGAGAATTAAAATCAAGAATCAATAAATGGGATGGATTCAAATTAAAAATCTTCCTCTCAGCAAAAGAAACAATCTGTGAGGTGAGTAGAGAGCCTACATTTTTACCACTCGCATAGTAGATAGAGCACTAATCTCTAGGGTATATAAAGAACTCAAAAAGCTAAAGACGAAAGAAATAAAGATGCCAAGGAAACGAACAGATACCTCTCAGAAGATGACATACAATCATTCAACAAATATATGAAAAAATGTTCAACATCTCTAGCAATTAGAGAAATGCAAGTCAAAACTATTCTAAGATTTCATCAGAATGGCAGATATTAAGAACACAAACAACAATAAGTGTTGGCGAGGATGTGGGGGGACTGCAAATTGGTTCAACCAATATGAAAAGCAATATGGAGATTCTTGGAAAACTTGGAATGGAACCACCATTTGACTCAGGTATCCCACTCTTCAATGTACACCCCATGGAATTAAAGACAGCATACTACAGGTACATAGTCACATCAATGTTTATAGGAGCACAATTCATAATAGCTAAACTGTGGAACCAACCCAGATGCCCTTCAGTCGATGAATGGATAAAGAAAATGTGACCTATATACACAATGGAATATCACTAAGCAATAAAAGAGAATAAAATCATGGCATTTGCAGGTAATTGGATGAGATGGAGAATATAATGCTAAGTGAATTTAGCCAATCCCAAATAACCAAATGCTGAATGCTTTATCTGATATAAGGAGGCTAATTCATAGTGGGGTTGGGAGGAAGAGCATGGGAGGGTTAGAGAAATTCTAGATAGGGCAAAGGGGTGGGAGGGTAAGGGAGGGGGCAGGCGGGTAAAAAAGATGGTGGATTGAAATGGATATCCTTACCCTAAGTACATGTATGAAGACATGAATGCTGTGAATATACTTTGTACACAACCACAGGTATGAAAAATTGTGTTCTATATCGGTAATATGAATTATAATGCGTTCTGCTGTCATGTATAACAAATTAGATAAAAAAATAAATAAAACTACAAAAAATACTTAGGGTAAATGAAGCAAGATGAAGACTGAAATGTTTCTACTTTTTTTGTTTGTTTTGTATTTTTTTGCATATAGTTATATTCCTCCTACATGCCTTTTAGTCATATTTACCAAGTGCGGACCTTTTCTCCATTTGTATGATAATTCTCCCTAGAGATCTATATGTGGAGATACACACATCTCTTTTATCATACACACATACAAATGCATATTGTTTTCTGAACTATTTGTTGTAAGCATCATAAACCTAAAGAGTTTAGTATTTACGTATTTCTAACAACGATGACATTCTCTTGTAATGTCATCATTGTTAGAAATTATCTTGCCTCTTTTAATAGCAATGTGATGTTGGCAAAATTGACAAATTGAAAGTTGTAAGATTCTGTATATATTCTGAAGGCATAGCAAACAGTATTTTGTGATATTTACATGAAAACTAAACAAAAACAAAGAAAAAAAACATAAAAAGAGAAGCCAATGACGTCAATGTTTTGAATGTGATAATAAATATAATTTTAATAATTATATGAAACATATAATGGTCTCATCCATTGTTCCTATTAAAATTCTGTCAGTTTCCCCCAAAGTGCCTTATATAGTTAGGATCTTCCCAATCCAGGATCAAATGCACACTCATCACGTCTCTTTTAATTTGGAATAGTGTCTCAGACTTTCCATATCATTCCTGACTTTGATATTTTATAAGGGTACAGAATAGTTAGGGTTTTTTTTCTTTTCTGTACTGGCTATTTAACCCAGGGGTACTTCACCACCACGCCACATTCCAGCCACCCCCACATCCGGCTTTTTTTAAGCCAGGATCTCACTACGTTGTCCAGGACATCCCTAAATTGCTGAGGCTGGCCTTGAAGTGCAATCCCCTGCCTCACTCTCCTGAGTTGCTGGGATCACAGGCCTGCACCACTGCGCCTGGCCAGACTGATTAGTTTTTAGAATTCACCTCCATTAATTTGTCTTTTGTTTCCTTGTGATTAGATTCTGCATTTGGGGCAGAACAAAAATCAGGGAGATACTAACTTCTCAAAGCATCATACTGGGAGGCGTTGATATCGATCTTCACCAATATTGTTGATGTAAAGTTTTATAACCTGGTTAAGCTGGTGTTTTCCAGGTTTATCTACAATTCAGATATCATTTTCCTTGTCAGTAATTTGTAGAAAAATAATTTGAGACATATAAATATCCAGGTCCTCTTAAAATTTCACCTATAAGTTTTAAGAAACTGATCATTTATTATTTTGTATTGATCTAAGGTAAAGAAGAGCTTGCCATTTTTTGTAATTTGTTAAATGGATTTTTGTTTTGTTTATAGCATTATGTATTAATATTTTAAAATTATCCAATGTGTGATAATTCACTACTGTATTTACTATTTTACTCAAATTGTCTCAGAATTTTCCAGTGCAAGGCCATTCATGTTAACTCTGTGACCCTTACGGCATACTCCTAATATCCTTTAAGTACCTAATCACTTCTTAATGCAATAAGATACCCCAGGATCATTGTGAAATTTCTCTGTTTCAGCCATGGCATGAGATGGAAAATGATACCTAGAAACCAAAGACTGGATGTTTATTGACCATTTGCATATTCTCCCTTTTCTATTTTCTTTTTTTTTATTAGTTGCTCAAGACAATACAATGATCTTGACATATCAGACATTTGATTCAAATGGGGTATGAATTCTTATTTTTCCACGTGTATAGAACAGATTGCAGGATCACATTGATTATCAGCCACGTTTATACACACAGCAATACTAGTGTCTGTTGTATTCTCCTGCCCTCCCTATCCTCCCTCCCCTCCCCTCCCCTCCCATCACCTCTCTCTACCCAGTCTACTGTGACACATTTCTCTCTCTCTTTTTTCTTCCCCCTCACACCATCATATATGTAATTTTGTATATATTTTCTAATCAGGTTTTCTTATTTTTTTTTAAGCATGACAAATATATACTTGAAAAATCATTTTGGTAGATGTATCTGTCTCTTTCATCTCTAAACCTTTACTTATTATTTTTGTAAGTGCAAGTTTGAATGAGCAATTTGCAAAATGATTTTATCTCTCTTGTCAGCTTTTCCTTTTTGTATGTATTGCTTACTATGTCCCATCCAATTAATTTTTGCCTATTCCGAGTTAAAAATATTTTCAGTGATGTCATTGGAAACGGTAGATTATGATACTCCAAAAGTTCTCTCTTTCATTAAAGTAAAGAGAACCAACCAAAAATGGTCAAGACAAATTTTAATTCTGGGAATTAATCAGTCTTGCAACAATTCTGGAAACATGTATTTAATAAAATTAACTAAATCTCAGAATAGTGATCACTGTGACTTTATCTTGCCCTCTTCCTAGCCCCTCTCTGGCTTGTTGGTTTCATTGAAAACCAAAATCACACATTCACAGTAAAGATTAGCCTCCCAGCATTCTCCGGAGGCTCAGTAGGATCTGGGGTTCTTGTAAAACTGTATCTCAGAGAATTTTCATTAGTTGACCTGACAGCATCCTGAGATATCTCACTCCCAAGACTTATCCTTATTTGCTCTCAGAGCTCAAATGTGCAGATAGGTTTTTCCTGACAGGTATTTAGCAAAAACAACCAGCAGCAATTGTTTGATACTGCAGATGCTTAAGGAGATGAAAACAGTTGGGGCAAACAACAAACTGACCAAAAAACTTAAAAGAAACGGTGGGGAATGGAGATGCCCACCATTGAAAAGCTCAGAGATATTCCTTGAAATCTAGAAATAAAGACCTGATAAGGACCTGTGCTTTCACCTCTGGCTGACCTTGAGGCAGGAATGAAGGCAGTGCAGTTTAAATTGCCTGACCGAGTGGTCAAGCATCTTCCAACACCAACAAACAAGACCTAAAACAAGACCTAGGAGGCTTATTTTTTTTCCTGAAATTGAAGACACTGCTCTGTTCATTTAGTAAATGATCATAAAACTCACCAAACCATGCAGTCAGAGATCATAAACAACAAATAGTATAGAATTTGCAGAATGAACTCAGAAGGCTTCTAGATAAACAAATCCATCGATAACAACAAAACAGCAAACATCAATAATAATAAATCCTAAAGAGTAGGGAGAATTTGATAAATCGTATCCTATTCTATTTTATAATATTAATTATTTGCTATCATATACATTACATTAATATATTAATTTAAAGGTATACTTTTTAAAAAATGGACATCCAACGTGTCAAAACCAAAAAGAAAACAAGAAAGTATATGGACCAAGGGAAGAAAGCAATCTATAGAAAATTTCCCTAAGATAGCACAGATGTTTAATTTATTCCACACATATTGAATATTTTAATAGGCAGGATTCAAGAAATTATATCGAAAAATTTTAAAAAGAATAGGCAAAATATCTCATCAAATAGAGAACATGAGAGACAGAAGCTACATAAAAAAGAATGAATAGAAGTTTTAGAGTTAAAAGATATCTAACTGAAAAGTTAATTAACTGAAATAACTGAAGAGATTCAACATCAGTTTTAAGCAAGCAGAACAAATAGTGAGTTATAAGATATATCTTTTAGAGTATACGATCTGAGGAACAATTATGAACAGAGGTGTACCTAACAACATAACCCAAAATAAATGAAACAAGAGATGGCAAAATTGAATAGGGGAATAGACATTTTCACAGAAATAACTGGGTATGTCAACACCCCACTTTCAGCTACTCAGAAGATTGAAAGCAAAATGAAAGACAAAAAAGACTACTGTTTATCAACGACGATTAACTACTTGTTGTGCTGATGCTGACTCGGGGCCAGGACACGGGGTTCAGGGCTCCAGCAGGTAGAAGAAAATGCCAAGTGTGGTTGGGATGTTAGTCATTCTTTCTACAGAGGTGGCACTAGCACCTCGGCTGTCCATTTCCTTACCCCTATTTTATATGCAGGCCAGGCAAAGACGGCACACTGCCAACAGGTTTCATCAGGGGGTACATGTTCATAAGCAAACATTTATGACCTTGAATAAGTACTCTGAATCAGAATATGACCTTGACTATACACTGAAAACAGAGCCCCCTGAATCCTTGGTGAGGGAGCTAACTCTAGCCATTTGTGGCCTTGCCAACACTACTGTTGAGCAGCGACACAGAAGATCAACTAAGAAATAGAAAACTAGAAGCAAATACCTAGCAGACATCTTTACAACATTCCATTTAACACTGTGGAAAAGAAATCCCATTCCAGTAGACAAGAAACATTCTTTAAGATAGGGCGTATGCTAAGTCCTAAAGCAAACCTCAGTGTATTTGAAAGAACTGAAATTATGAAAGGCTTTTCTTTGGTCTCAAAGGGATGAGATGAGAATCATTAAAAAAGATAATCTGAAAAAGGTATGAATATATAGAATTAAGATACTCATGAATATTCAATACCAAATAATAAATCACCAGAGCAACTGAAACATATTTGAGATGAATAAAAACAAAACAAAAACTTACAGGGTGCACCTAATGCAGTGCTAAGAGGGAAGATTATAGCTAGAAACACCAAATGTTATAAATAAAGATCTCAAATCATAACTTATCCACATATCTCTAAAAAATAGAAAAAAAGAGTAAATTCTAAATAAGATGAAAGAAACAAATGAAGAGAACAGAAATAAATAGACAATAAAAATTGAGAGAAAAATCGATTGTAAAAAGCTGGTTCTTTGAGAAGATCAACACAATAAACAATATTTTAGCAAGACTGACCATGATACAAAGAGAAAAATCCCCAATTACTTAAAACAAGAACCAAGAGGAAACATTAATACAAATTTTATACAACAAAAAGATTGTAAGGGAATACTATGACCGGCTGTATGCAAATAAATTTAAAAATGTTGATGAAATAGACAAATTCCACAGAAATAACCTAATTAGGATAAAATAAAAACCTGAATTGACCCACAAAATGTGAAGTGATTGTATTATGAAGCAGAACAAATCCCTCTCCCACCACCCAACCTTCATGTATGTATGCCCAAGACAACTTCATTGATAAAATCTACCAAGTATTAAATAAGTATCAGTCCTAACTATTCTCAAGTTCTTCCAAAAAATAAAATTAGAGTAAATAGTTCCCAACACATTTTATAAGACCACTCTACCATGATAACAAATCAAGCAAAGATATTACAAGGAAACAAAACAGACCAATATTCTTTATGAATATAGACACAAACATGTTCAACAAAGTATTAGAAGCTAAACCCACCAACATGAATATGCAATTAAAAAACATGAATTTCAGGGATGAAAGATTGGCCCAACCTGCAGAAATTAATCAAGGAATATTCCATATTAATACAACAGAGGACAAACACACAATAGAAAAAAAGCCAAGAAGTCATTTGATAAAATGCCATGAATTTGCATTAAAAAAGCACGAAACAAACTATGAGTAATAGGACACTTCCTCAAGCTGATAAAAGATGTTTATGAAAAACTCATAGTTGACATCTTTTTTATGTTGCATTATAATTCTACACAGTAATAAGATTCATTGAGATGTATTTGTCCATGCACAAAACATAATATGTTTGACATTCTTAGTGTTACTCACCATTCTATTTGAAGTTTTATGCAGGGCAAATCACAAAACAGCAACAACAACAACAAAAGATATCCAGATTGGAAAAGGGTATACCTATATTTATATATATTCACAAATGACAGGGTCTTGTATAAACAAAATCCAAAATGCCTTATAGGAATGAATTTACAAGTTTTCAGGATAAAATATCAATATATAAAAGCCTGTTTTATAATGCTAACAATTAACAATCCTAAAATTAAGAAAAGGATTTCATTTACTATAGCATAAAAAAAAATAGAATGCTGACAGCATACTTAACCAAAGAAGTGTAAAGTCTTTAAATACTACAAAACATCTCTGAAAAAAAAAAAAATCAAAGAATGAGCTTTAAATACATGAAAGATGCTGTATTCATGGAGTGAAGTTACTAAGATTGTTAAGATGGCAATAGTGCCCAGATTGATAGGGTCCGGTCAGGGTTAGGGTTAGGGTATAAGTTAGGATTAGGGTTAAATACATCTTTCATCAATATTACAATTATTTCTTCATATTATAATGGAATTCATATGCAGCCACATAAGACTCAGAATATGCAAAATAAGCTTTTAAAAAAGGAACACATTTGGAAGACTAGTACGTCTCAATTTTAAATTGTACTAAAAAGCTACAGTTATCAAGATAGGGTGATACTGATGTCACATTATACATAGAAATCAATGGAATAGAATTGAGAGCCCAGAAATATAACCGTATGTGTATCATCAGTTGATCTTTTCCCGTTTCATCTTCTCTGTTTTTTTAATCCATAGTTTTTACTGGTACATTATAGTTCTTACATAGACGTGCCTGTGAAATTGGGTGACGAAAGGAGGTCAATGTAGATAACAAACAATTGGGTCGTCGTCTGGGGAAGATGAATCAAACGCTGATATCTCCAAAGCCCTTGCTCCTCCTGTGACCTGTGGCCATGGTGGCCAGCACTAGTAACTGTTCCTCCCTGCAGGGAGTCCTTAATTAATGCTCCAGGGTTGTCCCTCCCTGCCTGCACCCCTGGAAGCCTTCTTTCCTGACCTTGGTTCTCTCCACCTTCCCTGTTTGTCCACTGGTCATCTATGCAAGATGGGGAGAGGAGAGAGGCAAGATAAGGGGAGAAGGACACATGAGAACAAAGGAAATCTAAAATGTAAAAATAGGGCAGGACACCCCCACTTCTTTGGATATCCAGCTCTGGGGTCCCTCTCTGCAGAGAAGTCTCTGTTCTCTCCTTTAAACAGAACTTGCTTTCTACGCCGGCCTCAGTGTTTCTTGTGTGTTCAATCCTCACATCTGGGGAAATGGAACTTGGCCCTGGTTGATTTTCATCACCAGAGCTATCCCCTGCACACGATACTAGAATATAATTTGGCCAAGAGCGTCAAGGTAATTCAGCCAGAGAGAATAATTCTTCCAACAAACAGTCCTGTATAACTGAGTATCTATATCTAAAAGAATAAAGTTGGATTTTTTATTTATACCACATACAAAAATTAACTTAAAAAGTATTAAAGACCTAAATGCATGAGCTGGAACTGCAAGTCTCATAGAAGAAAACTGGATTATATATCTACAAAACCTTGGATTGTTGGGGTGCAGCAGAGAGTCGGAGGGAGAGACCACACAGAGACTTACTTCATGCAATTGCAGGGGGGAAATTTATTGGGGATCCGTTCCAGCCCGCTGGGGCTCTGTGCTCACTCAAGAAGGGAGAGCAGCCCAGAGCCCAGAGCAGAGGTCAAGCAGAGCTTAAGTACACTTTTTGGAGAGGGCGGGGGCTTTGCATACATCAGAACAAATCATCATGAGGCGAGGGAAAATTGAACAACAACCCTGAGACAGGATTAGTACATTCATTGGTGGGAACAGTCGGGCGGGGGTGATTGGTCATTTCTAAGCGGGGTACACATTTAAACTGATTGGTTTTGGGACCTGGATGCTTACGTGCCATGCTACCTGGAGCCCTTAGCTATTAAACAACCAGAGAATCAATGGAGATATTTAGTGGGCAGTTCCAGCATTGTCCTAACAACTCACAGAGATTACAGGTTCCAGGGGTAGCAGTGGAATTGTGACAATAGACTTTTACAATTGTAACAATTGTCTTTTACTTTTTAGCCCAGGCCTTGTAATCTAGAAGCTTTACAATGCCTAGCCTTTTACACTTTAACTCAAGCTCTTGCAGCTTGGAATCAGCTTAGAAATTTTACCTTTACAGGATTAGGCAGTGGTTTCTTAGACATGACACCCACAGCCTAGGCATTCAAGGAAAATAGATTGAAACGTAATACTATTGTATATTTTGTGCTTCAAAAGACACAATTAAAAAGTAGAAAGAAAACCCAAGAAGGGGAGAAATATTTTCAAATATTTCTCTTATAATGTCACAGATGATCACATGACGTGACTTTTTCAAGTCAAACATCTTTACCTCATCCCCTAACATCTGTCAAATTTAAAAAAAAATTAGGAAAATCCTTCTTCTGTAACTTGTACAAACAAGGCACATTATTCTCTGGACAAAGATCTTTTGCTATGGCCCAGCTTGGCAAGGTCTCACATCATAAGAAACCAAAAGAACAGAAAGATCTTAGGGCTTGTGCTGCCGCCTTCTGTCCTTTGCTCCAGGGTGAATGGCTTTAATTAGTGTTTGTGTGGACTTATTCAACTTGTCACTTTGTCTCTTATGCTCTTCTATACAGTGTAAAGGATGGGTTAACAAATTTTTGCATAAGGAGGTAAAAATGTTTCAGTGGATTAAAAAAAAAACAACTGTCCAGAACTCATTGAATTGTCATAGTACTTCTAGAAAAATTCAACTAAAAATAGGTTTATGTTTATTGCTCCACTTTCTATGCTTTTCCATAGTTCTTATTACAGTCATTTGTTTTTAAATAGAAAGAATTTATGAAACCACTGAGAACATATCACTGTCATTTTAACATCACGTTGTAACATCTTCATCTTTGTCCTCTTATAAAACTGTTTGATTATTCTGTCTTTTATATTTTATGTAACTTTCAGAATCAGTTTGTTGATTTCTACAAAAACATTTTGGAGTTTTGATTAGGATTATTATTGATCTATACATCAGTTTGAGAACACTTTAAATCAATAATATTTAGTTTTTCAGTTCATTTCTCTCAATAATGTTTGGTAGCTTTTAGATTTTGGTAGCTTGTAAATATTTTGTTAAATTTATACAAAGCTATTAATTACTTCCCATTTTGATTGTTATTGATAATATAGCACATATGATCAGCATATATTATATATATAATATATACACATATATATATACTGCAATTATGTCATATATATATATCAACATAAAAAAATCTTGATTTTTTTATGTTGATCTTAATTTGCTACCCTGTTAAACTCACTTATTTTAGTGGCTTTTTGTTTTTAGATATCTCACTTTGTATATAAGATGATTATGCTATCTATGATGTTGAACATTTTTATGTGCTTATCTGCCAATATTATATCTTCTTCAGTAAGATGTATATTTATGCCTTTTGTTTAATTTATAATTAGATTGCCAATTTTATTGTTGATTTTGCATTCTTTTTCCTAGACAAAGTCTGTGGTTGGATACGTGGTTTGCAAGTATTTTCTCCAACTTTGTGGCATGTCTTTTCATCATCTTCACAGGGGTTTTTCAAAGAGCAAAACTTACTCATTTTTATTACATCAAATTTATCTATTTTTTTCTTTTATAGACCATGCTTTTGGTATCAATTCTGAAAGACTTTGGCTTAGCTGTATATCCCAACGATTTTTATTTTTTCCCCAAATGCTTTATACTCTTACCTTCTACATTTAAGTCCAGAATCGGTTTTGAGTTACTCTTTGTATGAAGTGTCTTGTCGATGGATGACCAATTGCTTTAGTACCCTTTATAAAAAGGCCTACACTTCTCCCATTTAATTTCTTTTTTCACAAAAAGAGTTTGACATGATTGTGTGAGTTTACTTCTGCATTTTTTATTACATTCCATTGATCTCTGTGTCTGCCCTTCTGCCAATACCACATGGTTTTGATTACTATAGCTGTACACTGCACTTTAACATCAGAGGGAGGGATTCATCCTAAGTTACTCTTATCAAGATGAGTTTGTACTCTAAGTCTTCTGCCTTTCTTTTGGAGGGGGGGCAGGGGGTTACCTGGGATTGATCTCAGGGGCCCTTGGCCACTAAGTCAGATACTCAGCCCTATTTTGTATATTTATTTAGAGACAGGGTCCCACTGAGATGCTTAGTGCCTCGCTTTTGCTGAGGCTGGCTTTGAACTTGTTATCCACTGTCTCAGCCTCCTGAGCCACCGGTATTACAGGCCTGTGCCACGGTACCCAGCCTTCTACTTTTCTATATACATTTTAGAATAGCTTGTCTATGTCTTGCTGGAATTTGAATAGGAATAATGCTAAGTTTATAGATCAATTTGAATCCTACTGGAGGCTTGATAGTATTGAGTCTTCCTGTTCATGAATATAGCATGGGTCTCCATTTATGGAAGACTTCTTTTATGTCTGATTTTTTAAAAAATTTTAGGATATATGCTTTGTTAATGGTATACCTATTTAGTCTATTTTGTACAAATCATAAAATATATTGCTTCAGTTTTGGTTTTTGAATGTTGTTAGTATATTAGAATATTTTGATGTTGATCTTGTATAACAATGAGAACTTGTTGAACTCAAATGTTGTTTCTATGGAACTTTTGTAGCGTCCTTATGATGTTGCTCACACATAATCATTTCATCAGCAAATGGGGACAGTTTCCTTCATTTTCTTCTTCTCCTTTTTTTTTTTTTTAAATTTTTCATCCTGATTGCTCTAGTTAGGTATCCAATGCTATGTTGAATAAACACAGTGAGAGCAAACATTCCTACTTTATCCTGATCTTAGGAGAAAAACATTCATTTTTTTAATCAATAAATATGATGTTACTTGTAGTTTCTATAGAAATAGGTCTTTGAACTTTTTTATCTTTTATTTTTAAAATTCCATCTTGATTTGGTTTTTTTGGGGGGTGGTGTATTGGTTTACTGAGTTTTCTTGTTGCTCTAAGTATCACAATGCACAACATAACTTATAATCTATTGATAGTCATGTTTTAATACTTGAAGGAAGTGTAGAAATTTCACTTGCATATAAGTCTCTTTAAAATCTCCATGTTTTAAATAGTTTTCATTTGTCTTAAGTATTTCTTCAACATGTATTGAGCACTACAATAATTTCAGTCCAAAACTAAATTAATTAATAAGCTCATAACTATATTATCTTTGTGCCCATTTTCACCCATTCTAAATGACTTTTTTTCTTTTTGATATTCTGAGTTGTCTTCTTTTAAAATTTACTCTCTGTTTAGAGAACTTTCTTTAGCTGCTCTTTAAGGGAAGACTTGCTACCATTTGAATGACTTTTTCACCCTAAGTAGGATGTCTTTCTCTTGAGCTGCCTTTGAGATTTTTTGTTCTCTAATTTTCAGAAGTTTATGTCATGTCTTAGAGCAAATTTCTTTTGCTTTGGTTCATTCCCCCCCCTTTTCTTTTTTTCCATTTATCCTATTTGAATTTCACTCTCAGGTTCTTGAGTCAGTAGGTTTATATCTTTTTTTTTTTTAATTTGAAGAGTTTTCTGTTGTTATTTTATTTCGTTTTCAGTCCCACTCAATGATATCTCTTTTTCTGGGACTTCAGTTATATTAATACAAGTTTTCTTCTCTTGTCTGATGGGGTCTTTTGTCTAGGCTCATTTTGTTTTTCTGTCTATTTTCTCCATGTTGTCCAAATTGGGTAAATTCTATTGACTTGTTCTCCAAATGCCAGACTTTATCCTCTGCCATATTTACTGTTGAGCCCAGCTATTAAGTATAGAAATTTATTTATTGTAGTTTTTTATTTAATTCCAGTAAAATTCTTTACTACAATTTTCTATTTGTTTCAAGGGATTTTTAAATTGCTTGTTAAAATATTTGTATAGTGTTGGTTTAAATCTTTGTCAGCTAATTCCAATCTCTGACTTTTCTCACTCTTTTCATTGATTTTTCTAATTCAAGTTGTAGTTTTCCTGGTTCTTGTTATGATGCATGATTTAGATTATATCCAGGAGTTTGGGTACACTTTAAATATTTTACTAACTTATTTATCAAAAAATTCCCTTGTTGGGGTGCAGTTCAAGGACCTGATGCGTGGGCATGTCCATCATATCGGGCCCCACTGAGACCACCACAGCAAAAGTAGAGACTGGCTACAAGAGTGTGGAGGCAAGGTTCTGGCCTGCCTGGCTTCAGATGGGTGTGAGGTATCACAGGGAAGCAATAAAGGGCAGAAAGAATACAAGAGGAAGGACAAGCAAGCCATAACTTTAATCTAAAAGCCTTATGCTAATGTCCCGTATACCCTTCCTCACCAACCCAGTTCTATCAGAGGTCTGTCACTACCAAATTTCTCGGAAATGTGTAAATATCAGAGTTAATATAATTTCACTCACTTATAAACATTACCTTAGGCACTGTTGATCAGTCTATGTAATAAAAAGAATAAGCAAAGAGAGATACAATACTTTAAGAAACCTAAAAGTACTAGGGTACTTTCCAACACTTTCTATGAACAGATCATGGAGAGCACATCATCTTGAGTATCCTGAGATTGCAAGACCACCAGACTGCCATCATGCCTACATAGTTCCGAGGCCCACCCTCACCAAGTGTCCTTTAAAAGATGAGCCTAAGAACTCCCAAGCATCTCTCACTTTAGAGATAGCCTATCTTGTACCCTGACCGTGTATTCCTGGCTTTCAAAATAAACCTCTGTGCTTCTGGTATGTCCCTAAAATAATTTCCAGGATGTTTGTCAAGAACCTCACTCATGCCGAGCTGAGGTCTCTCTCTGGGAACTCCTCAGACTTCCTCTGGTGACTGATGGAAGTTGAGATTTTCTGCAGGCCTTGCTAACATCTTACCTTGCCAGGGACAGTGAGCGCCAACTTGGACTCCGTTGGCTCCAGGTGGAAGTGTCTGTTCAGCTCATGGATGGGTCTCAGTAGTACCATGGAGAGAGGAAACAGGACTGTCTTGTTTGTTTGTTTGTTTTGTTTTTGTTTTCCCTGCAGGATAGAGGCAAAAACTCAACTTCCCACTGGGGCCTGCTAACAGCAGAAATTGGGAGTGGGCTGGGTGTGGGGGTTCATGCCTATATCCCAGTGACTCAGGAGGCTGAGGGGGGAGGATCACAAGTTCAAAGCCAGCCAGCCTAGCAAGGTCCTCAGCCACTTGAGACCCCGTCTCAAAATAAAAGAAAAAAAAAGGGAGGCTGGGGACTTTTCTCAGTGGTGAAGCATACTTGAGTTCAATCCCAAATAATTAAATAAATAGAGAGCTGGGGCAAAGAAGTATCCACCATCCCCACTTCACGCCACCATGACCTTCTCTTTGGTGCCAGATGATGAGCAGTTCTGCTGCCAGCCAGGCCCTGCCACACTGAGTGGGGCTGGAGTCAACCACAGATCAGCCTCACCTGTTCCGCTGAGTTAACTCTGCTGCCTGGTGGGGATGCAGCTCTGCTTACAGTTGGATCCTATTTACATCACGCTGTTGGGGTGACCAAAAACTGCCTGACCATGGGCAGTGGGTGTTAGAAGGCTGCTGCTCACCTGGGTGGAGGCATGGGTGGAAGACAAGCTCTACCAGCAGCCTGGCTGAAACCACAGGACGTGGGAGGCTTCTCTGAGGCTTCACCCAAGTTGGCAAATGTTGTCAGGGAAGTTTTCTATTAGTCCGTTCTTTATCCTAGTCCTTTGGCTCAAGGGAATAGCTCTCTGGGACCTGGTTTTGTCTGTGCCTCCTGGAATCTCTGGTTGAAGATTCAGCAGTGACTTTTCGAGGACACATGAGAGGCAAAAGGGAAGCCCAGAGAAGCCACCACTGTGTCTTTTCTCCTGTCCTGGTCCCCTGGGAAGTCTGTCTTGTCTGTTCCTTGTGTGATGTCCAGCATTTTACGGTAGTAAGCCACACAAGGAATAGGACTGTTTCATCTTGGCAAGGAGAAACCTAAGCCAAGATGAGTTTTGAGACCTTCTTTTTGTGAACAGCAAGACGTCAGGACTTGCAGAAATCAGGTTATCCACTTCATGGAAGTTTCTAAGTTGATTGACGTAGAGTCAGTGGGATAATAATAATCTTTTATTATTCATCTCACTGTGGACAAAAGGATGCCCCAGTCAGGATCAGAGACATGTAGGGCCGAGATTGGGGACACAAGCCATTGACCAAGCTACAGACGCAAAGTGCAGTGTAAGTAGAACTAATCTAACGTCAGTGGATAAAAGACAGAGCACTGCTCCCTGGTGTGGGGAGTGGGTGGCGAGAAGAACTGACGCTCAGGGAGGATTTCTGGGAAATAAGTTATGTTCTATTTCTTGACCTGAGTGCTGGATACACAAACATATTTATTTATATGATGTAGATGACATTCCAACTGAAAGCTTAAACAGCAGTCCATTAGGGGAAATCTGTAGGCCAGAAATGAATTTCCATACGTAAGAGATTCCTTTCTTAAGAAAATGACATCATCTTTCCTGGAAGCAGCAACAATTTGTTTTTCTTGCAGTTTGAAATTACACTGGACTGTTTAACCCAGGTTTTTGAGAATAAAATGGATCACATTTTAGATCCTGTTATCCACCTCCCAAATCTTTCTTTGAATACATTTTTAAAAATCAAATGGTGGGTGCAGGTCCTAATTTGCAACCTGGAATGCCTTTTATAAAATGTGTTATCTGTTATCTAAATAAATTAGAAAAGGAAGTTATTATCTATCTTTACTACTTATATCTCCACTTAAAAATAAAAATCTTGTCAAGAAACAAAAGGGGGGAGGGTTTTCTTCTTCATGAATTACCCTCTAACACGTTGATAACACAGCACCCACCATGGCTTTCCTGAAAATAGGCAAAATGAAAATGCACTATAATGCTTAAGACTCAAAGTCATTAAAATATGAGTCCAATATGACCTTGGCAGAGGGAGGTACAGAAAAGGCAAACATCAGAAGGCGCCATCCTGATCCCAGGATTAGACAAATAATTCAGCTGTCAACGTTTTTATCATATATCCACGTTTCCCAAAATAAAATTTTTAGCTCCTGTGCTGCTGTTACTCATGCAATTGCTTTTAAAATAGAACACATTCTTATGCTAAGCCAGTGTGCTTGCCACTGTGGTGAATATCGTCTCTTATTCTGAGACTAGAATATTAAAATAAATATTTACAGTTCCTATGATAATAAAAGAAACAAAATATGAACTCCAGTGAAAAGGTAAGACAGACTGTGGAGGGGCAGATATTTAAATATTAAACTTAGAAAAGAAAAGAAACAAAAGAAACTATTTAGCTTTTTAGAACACATTGGCTTGGAATAAATTATTTGCTGATAAAAAATTTCATTGTTGTTGCTTTAAATGTATTGTGCCAGGTTTGATCAACAAATCTATCTTGTGTGTGTGTGTGTGTGTAGTAGTAGACATAACACCATATTATGTAACAGCATAGAAATTTATTAACTAATTTTCTACTAATGCAAATAAATGTCCTTCTTACTCAGCAGACAAATAAAATCACAAACAAAATAATGGTTTAATTATTTCCCTAATAGCTGCTTAGAATCAATATATAAACTGACCGTCCCCTGCCAAGATTTAATCTCCATCACATTCACTTGCTTTTATGTGGTTTCAAGAAATCAAAATAGAGAAGAAAAAGAAGAAAGGGAATAAATTTCATTCATATTGCAATGACAACTTTAAGAAACTTCAGATTTAATATGTTTCAAAGAATGCAGAGCAAGAAAAAGCAGATGAATAAAGAATTCAAATCCTGGTAGGTCTCACCTCCTGACATCCATGTTCAATGCTAAGAGAAACAGAATCAATCTTCTCAATCATCCTATCACACCTGGACTCCAAATTCACCTGCAAGATAAATGGAAGAGCTGAGAATCTGCACAGGAGTCCAGACTCAATAATCTTCCGAGTTGCTTATCAATTGGTTATGTGACCTCACAAAGCCGGCTTCCCTTTCCTGTCTTTGTGTTTCTTTCTATCTTCAAAAGAGAGACAATAGAATATTGTGCCTGTGGGTTAAGAAAATAAAGTGTGACCTCTGCATAACGCAGGTGGTTTTAGAAGCAGGTACCCTTTTTGTGTAGCTGGGAATCACTAAGCTATGCTTTGTAGCAAAAGTACCTCCATTCAACTCATTATCTATAATGCATATTTCCTCAAAACACACAGTATTGTGTTATTAACTTTCATGAAGCAATTAAACTTGTGTTCCAATAAGGAAATAAATTATTTTTGGAAGACAACACTAAGATTCTTTTGAGATTTATTTGTTGAGCACTGAAGATATGCCTAGCGATATTTTAGTCATTTTTATATCTTTCAAAAACCAATTCTTACAAGTAGTTATTAATTCACTTTAGTAACAACAATATATTTATTCTTTTGTGTGTGGGATTCTTTTTTTTTCCCACAAATAAAGATGTTGGGCTCAGCACAATGAAATGACTTGCCAAGTGACAGTTTTACCAAAAGACTACTCCCAGATTTAAAAATGAGGTCTTTTCTTACTTGTTGACTCTGCTATAAACTCTACCAAGGAAAGGGAGACCCTGTCACAACAGATTTCCCACCTGGTCTGACACCCAGCAGCTGTGCATGGAAGTGTCTTTATGTTTGTAGGTTTTGTCTGCCTATAGGCCCTATTGTATTCCTGACTTATCCCCAACCTGTCATTTGGATCTAGAAATAGAATCTTTGCTTAAGTGCCTAGTGACCTCATAGCTGCCAAAACAGGAACTTACTTTATTTGGGTGTCTACGATTTCTAGAAGAGCTATGCTGGGTTATTGACCTGCTAAGAAACAGATGGATGGTGCTATGACTTGAATGTGGCAGCCAAAATTCAAATGTTAAAAATATGATCCCTCAATACACAAAACAATGTCTCTAAAGGTGTGGTCAAGTAGGTAAAGGTAATTAGGATTAGATAGAGTTATGGGAGTGGGGTGTCTCTGGTGACACTAGTGTCTTTGTACAACAGGAGAAGAGCCATCAGTCAGCATGCTTTCTTTTTATGTGGCCAAGTGATGCCCTCTGCCATGTTATGATGGCACAAGAAGGCCTTTGGCAGATGCCAAGCAGCTGATGGTACCACTCCTTTAGATTTCCCAGTTTCCAGATTGAACAAAATGAATTTCTATTCTTTATACATTACTTGGCCTCTGGTATTTTATTATAGCAAAAGAAAATGGATTAAGACACATAGCTTTTTTATATCTTCATTTACTTAGCCAACGCCTTTTCTTGGAGGAATCATATGTATTGGCTACTGCATTTGAAACTAGGAATAAGGCACCCTTTCACTGATTAGAAGTCTAGGGAGATGGGTTTATCAACGAATCATCATTGTGCTAGCTAAGGCTTTGAAAAGAAACAGTGATATCAATGTGTGGATATGCGAAGAGAACCAGGTAGGTTTGATGAGTTAGCCCAGGAAGGTTCTGCAGGAGTGCCTTGAGGTCCCAGCAAAAAGAATACCTGTATCTCTCTGAAGCTCTCAAAGTTCTAAATTTTAGACTCTGCAAAATTAACTAATGAACTTTGTCAGGTTATTATTTTATATTAGTAAATAATCTGTATTACTGCCCTCAAAAGTACTAGACAAATAGATGAGAGGCAGAGTGCCACATTAAGTATGCTTGTCTCCTACACCTCCGTTCTCTTATGGATAGTATGTCCTATTCCTCAACAGCAAGGGCTGAAGACCAGTTGACTTCATCAAAGATTTCTCTGAGTTGATAAATCAGTCTCTGTAGGAGACCAGCTAGTGTGCTATGTCGGATGTCAATCAACGTAAGCCATTGCCAGTTCCATCAAAATATCTTCGTGATGATGTCAAACCTGCAATCAAATTATAAATTTATTTTCTATAGTAAGATGGAATGCTTACGGGTGTTAATTTGTAGAACAGTTTCTAATCCACCCTGAGTTCCTTTCACAGCTGGACCAATTCCCAAAGAATTCCATTTTTGTCTGCTTTCTCTAGGTTTCTCTTTAATGGCTCAATACTAATGAGCTTCAAAGAGATAGATAAGAAGTCGTGAGGAAGAACATGTAAGCATTTTAATTTGGGTTCTCATTCACATCAGCTGGCAGCCATTTTGTGGGGACACTCCACGTTTCAGCACAGATGAGCCTTCTTAGAGTAATCCCAAGTCATCAGAAGCTGAGAGTCAAGATGGACATGGTGACAGGTTGGATGTAAAATCTAGTGATTGACTTTCAGATTCTCAGAAAAAGCTGATCATTTGCATCGAGAGATGCTTCTCTTCACTCAGAGAATCACGGGATTCTAGTGAGGGGAAAAAAGAAAAAAAAAAAAAAAAAAGAACCAAGGATGAAAAATTGTGTCTTGGAACCCTGGTATTTCTGACAGGCTACCGCAATCAGAGCCATGCCCCGAGCTACCTCTGCATCATAGCTATGCAAAAAGGGAGAAATGAGTCCCAGAGTGCTCTCTGTGTCTGGTATATTTATAGCACAATGAAGCATGCAGATTCTCAAGTACAATGTTTATAAAATCTACTCATTGGGGGGCAATTTTGATGAGTCCAGGCGGAGTTAGCTGCAGGCAAGTAGCTCTGTGATTCCCAGGATCCCGTTGTTGGTTTTCTTGGCAGCGATCCTGCAACAGCTGGCTGGCCAGTTTGGTTCTTACAAAAATTCTTACCTGATATTCTAGGAAAATCTAGACATTCAAATCATGCAAACAAGGAAAAGAAGAAACTGTGCTTTATTGATGAATAAGATAAGTGACGTTTTAGCGGATTCAATGAAATCTGCTTGTAAATGAACTAAATAGGAATAGAAAGGAAGGTGCAGAAGAATAACCCGGGGTCCCTCACTGCTGACCGCCTTACCCTCCAGTTCCTCGTGCACTCAGGGCAGAGGTATTGACTGGGGGAGAGAAAGTGGGAAGGGAGGGAAGGAGGAGAGGGGAAGAGATGGGGAGAAAGAGGCAGTGGGCATGGAATAAGGAGGAAAAAGATGGAGAAAAGGAAGAGAGGAAAGAGGGGGTAACGAGGAAAGGGGTAGAGGAAGCAGGGGAGAGAGGAAGGAAGGGGGTGCTGGTAAAGGAACAGGGTACAGGGACGTGGGGGAAGGAGAAAGAGAATGAGGGAAGAAAAGGAGGAAGGAAAGGCAGAGGCTGGGGCAGGAGAGAGGCCTGGGAGTGCACTTGACTAGAATAAAGGAGTAAAACAAGCACATCCATCGCGTAACTGGACTGCAGAGGAGGTTATGGGAACGATGATTAATCCTAGGCCATGTAAAACTCAGTGAAGAAAGAATAATGATTCAAAGAGTATTCTGGTGATAAAGTGAACAAATAAATGGAGGTTTGGCAAGCAAAACCATGAAGTAAGTATAATGATATAATGAAATTCCTGTACGGGGACAGAGGCCACCCGTAGGAAAGGTGATAAGATATATTTGAGACAATATATGGCTGGTGTCCAAGAAAAAAAATACAGTAAGTTCAGGTCTTCTGGTTTCACATTAAACCTAATGTTACTAGTATTCCAGGTAAAAATGAACATTTCATCTTCTGTATGATCCTAGATCCTGGAATGAAGATAGAAGTGTGTTGGAATCCAGGGCCGCAAGCACTCTACCACTGAGCCACCGCAAACCCAGCCTGAGAGAGAGAAAAAAGTACTTCTGAATTTATAGACACTGAAGTGAGCCCCTTCCACCTGCAGCAGTGAATGGAAAGAGAGTGAAGGCCACGTTTGAGCTCCGGTTCCATGTGACCAGGCTGTTGTCCGATAGTCCCACTGCACCAGTTTATAAGAGGGAGCACTGGGGGCACAGTGGAGAGCGGGGACAATAGGTAGGTGGTGGGTACAGGGGTGTACGGGAAACCCATCCCCACTTCTCTTCCTAGATAGTGGTGTCTTCTAAAGCACTCACTTCTACTGCAAGTCTCAGTTTCCTTCTCTGGAAATTAAGCAAGCTGACCTAGGCTGCTTCTAAGACATTTTCCAACTCTAGATTTCCCAGGGTTAATTTGTATTGTATTAATTTAAGAACCCATTATGTGCTTTTCTCAAATAACTGTCTCTAAGGACTCAATTCAATTAAAGTTAGCTCTTAACAAGCTACTAAATGTTTAAGCAAAACAGCAAATAATGAGGTTTTTGTTGGCCTCTTACAATTTTCTGAAATGTGTGTGTGTGTGTGTGCGTGCGTGCGTGTGTGTGCAAGTGTTTCTTATAATTGTTAATGTGGTATCAGCTGTTTACATTCATCTTTCAGAAATATTTGTTATGTATTCTATTTTTTTATATTGAGCATAATGAGCTAATGTGGTTTCCCTTATGAACTAATGGTATTTATCAACTTCTTCAGAGATATTTATGTTGTCTATACTAACCCCCCCCAAAAAGGAGATGTTTTAGGGCCTATTTAGAAATAATGTGTTGCTAGGTAGATCAGGTTAAGATTGGCCAGGGTCAAGGCAGAGTAAGGATTCTTAGCCACTCACAGCCTGCTGCCAATTTCAGACCCCAAAAGCTGTCTGCTGTACTTGAGCACATTGTTAACTAGGACAGCTTTGGCAGAGAACGAGGGCGGCTGAACCCATTCCAATTCCCAGAGTAAAACATCATAATTAGGCTTTTATATATTGTCCTAGTTGTGCTTATGTGCATATATGCATTTACCCAAATACATTCTTAAGTGTACTATGTTATATCTTTGCCTCTTTTCTCTTAATATTTCATCTGGTAACTTTCCAATTTGCACTATATATATATATATATATATATATATATATATATATATATATATATATTTATCACATACATTTCAATAGCTGTGATTAAAGGCTCTTGTTTTCTTGTCCCTAGTTCTTGGGGTCAATGCAAGTTAGTCTTTACAATTTTTCAAATTTTAGAAAGATGATACTTTCTGTAATAAAACTCTGAGAAAGCTGTGCGATGCACTTTTTACTCAGCCACAATACTGTTTCTGCAATGCAAGCATGAATATTTACGTTTATTGGGATGAATGAAGAATATAAAAGATCTCGTGTCAACACAGAGAAGATTTCACTATCAAGTTAATTTGTTTGTAAACTCTCTTTAAACTTCAGTATTCCAGGGCTTTTTGGATTTTCGAAATGCGGATGAGGTATTGTAGATCTATATTACACAACATGAAACTTCATAAATTACCATCTATCTTCTTTTGGATGACCGTCGAGATTATTTTAGGGTTCCATTATTAAAATAACAGGGCTAGAAACATTCTTGAAAATGAATCTTTGGAAAATATGAATGTATTCCTAGGATGAATTCCCAAAAGTAAAATTGCTGGGTCAACTTACATGTGTTTTGGCATTTTGATAAATATTGCCAAGTTCTCCTCCAAAGAAGTGGTTCTAGTTTATGACCCCCACCAGCCTGATGTGAAGGTGCCTGTTTCTCATGCTTCTCCTGTGTTCGTTTTCTAGGGCTGTCATACAGAATACTGCAGACTGGGTTGGAATTTATTTTCTCACAGTTTGGAAAAGAGAAGTACAAGATAGAGGTGTCGACAGGGCTTGTAGCTTCCCAAGGCGGTGAGGCAGAATCAGTTCTTGGCCATTCTGACAGCTTCCAGCTCGCCTTGGCTTGTAGCTGGCTGTCTGTTCCTGTGGCTTCATACATCTTCCTCTGCACGTGTCTCTCTCCGTATCCAGTTTTTCCCTTTCAAAAGGACACAGTTCTACAGGATCAGAGCCCAGTCTCGTGACTTCAGCTCAGCTTCCTCCTCTGCAGGAACCATGTTTCCACATAGGGTCGTACTTACAGCTGCTGGTGATCAGAACTTTGACATTTTTGGAGGCCACTAAATTTAATCCTTATCATCTTCCAACATTAAATATGATTAAACTTGGGGCTGGGGATGTGGCTCAAGCGGTAGCGTGCTCGCCTGGCATGCATGCGGCCCGGGTTCGATCCTCAGCACCACATACCAACAAAGATGTTGTGTCCGCTGAGAACTAAAAAAATAAATATTAAAAATTCTCTCTCTCTCTCTCTCTCCTCTCTCACTCTCTTAAAAAAAAATATGATTAAACTTTTGATAGGTTAAAAAAATGACACCTCACAATTTTAATTTTTTAAGTTGAATTTGAGGATTTCATTTTAATTTTTTAAACTTTTATTTTGAAACAAATATAGACTTAGTAAAAGGAAATTCCAAACAACAACAACAAAAAAAAACCCCTATGAACCTTTACCCCATTTTCTGAAAAAAAATAATGACGACTTATGTAATTAAACTAATAGTCAAACCAGGAAACTGTCGTTAATAAAATGCTTTTAACTATACTATAAATCCTATTTAATTTTTACCAGTTTAACATGTACTCTATGGGGTGTATAATTGGCTGTTAAAAATCATCAGCGGATACACAGTAAACTTCTCCATGATCCCAGACTTAGATAAAATATAGAAGATTGGGATGGTACAGAATTTAGGAAAACATAGAAGGTGTTAAGATACAAAATACAAGGGGTAGGCTTTCCAGAGGATGCGAGTTTGTGGATTTTTAGCCATAACTATTCTCTGCAATTTGAGCCCCTCTGTAGATCTGTTTATCTGCCATCATAATCAAGGTACAGAAGCAGAAACGTCCTCGGGGAAGCCTGACATCACATCCATCCCGTCCTGGGTCCCAGGTCTGATTCTTCACATAGTCCATAACCTTTAGAGACCAGGCTTTTCACTCAGCATGTGTGATACGGTAACCCAGGCTTGCCCCTTGGTGGGAGCAAAACCAAAAAGCACCACCAAGAGGTACAGAGTGAAGAAGGGGTATTCTTTATGCAAGTCAGGAAAGCACCTGGGATGACTCCCAAAGCGGTCTCCCTCTGAATACATAAAGCAAGGGAATTTTATGGAGGAAATGATGCATATTCATGTTGGAAAGACTTGTCACAAGATGTAGAAGTGGGCCCAGTCCTTCTCAGTTCCAGATCATGTGTCTTCTTTATACATCATCTGTTCAAAAATGGCAGATTCAAATACTGCCAGGGCTAAGAATTTAGTATTATCATGAGATTTTACAGAGCCAAGCCTATTGCAGGTTACCTGGAAGAATGACTCAGCATGAGTCAGCACTTGAAGATATGTTAGCGGTTATTTAAAAGGCAGAATATCCCCCTTTTCCTTCTGCAAGCTAAGACACTTACTCCAAAAATTCCTGCCTACCAGCTTAGAATAGAATTGTGCATAATATGTTTATCGAATGCATCTTTTTGGCTCCTTTTCATTGTCAAGTAATATTCTACTTAATTACCTTTCAGATAATCAGTAATTTTTGTTTATTTTTTTCTGAATTACCTGATCATGATTTTTTTTCTGTTTCAGAGAGGCCTTATCAGAAACAGGTGTTTAAGCAGAAAACCAGGTTTATCTTTTTCTTACTTTTTAAATTTTTCTTTATTTAAGAGTTTGTCCAGGATTCTGGATTGAGGTAAAACAGGAATTTGGGCAGATGAAGCTAGGCTTTGGGAAAATATACAAAGTGTTAACATACAAAATGCAGGATGTAGGCTTTTCAGATGATGTGCGTTTGGGTATTTCTATGCAGATGCCCAATGTTAAGACACTAAACCTATCATCACATGTTTTGTTTGTTTCTTTGATTTTACAAAAGGTTCTCCCTGACCTGGTTATTAACAATGTGTGTAGGATGGGTGTAGAGTGAGGTCAGGACAGCCTTTCCCCACTTGCAGGAGAGCAGTGGTTAGGCCCATCTGGTGGCCTGTCACAATAGTCATGCGAGGCCTCTCCTGTAGCCTTCTGACCACAGGCTCCAGTAATTAGGCTCCAGCCGTTTTTTGGGAATTGGTGACAAGCTTTCTGTGATTTCCCTTTACGTTCTTTTCCTATTAGGCATATGATCTTTTCATACCCAAGAAGGAAGATTCCAGCACATATGAATGCCAATGACAGAAAGGAACCATGGAAAAATTCTGAGAAAAATTACCTGCTATGCCAAGAATGGCTGACTCCCTATCCCAGATAATTTCTGAAGACCCTGAAGGACTCGTGGGACTCGGAGTTGGAAGGACATCCAGATTTTGTCCACGTGAACCCCCACCCAGTGGCCATATTTCTTCTGTACTCTCTGTACCCCTGTAGCTTCATGGTACCAACAGAGCTTTGAAGTCAGGTATTGTCGGCTATTTATTGCTAATCTGTACGTTAATGGTTATGTGACCTTGAGTCAGTTACTTAAATTCCCTCTACCATAAATTAGAGATAATAAAATTATATGCCTCAAGGGTTTCTTGAACAAATTAGATTACAGGATCAAAGGAGCATGGTGAGCTCCGTGCCAGGCACATGGCACTAAGTGCCATCGACATCTTCAGAGTGGGAACTGAGGGGCACACTGCAGCTGGGGCTTCTGAATTCACTGCCATTTTATTATTGAGTCCAAGGTGCAGGATTAATTTCCTCCAAGGTCAATTCACTTTGCTTCTTTCTTTAACTATTAACTGAACACACCATTTCAGAAACATGTATTACTCAGAGCCTGCCATGGGCAAAACTAGGAGATAAAATGGCCAATCTAAAGAGCTCTTTCCTAATAAACTGCTAATGGGTGATAATGGCTTAATGGTTCTGTCTGCCCGTATAACATATTTGCCACTTTAAAAAGTACTCTGAGTGCCTTATCCCAAGGGAGAGACTCGCTATGGGATTTCTGCATCCAAAGAAGCCCATCCGGGAAGATGAGAGTGATGGGATTTTCTTGCGGTACTTCTTAGATAGCTGCATTGGTGAAAGGGACACCTGTTATTTTGTCTATCAACTTCCCCTTTCAACTTTGATGGATTGGAACTCTTTCTCTTTGGAGAATAATCCCTGTTAACCTGGTAGACCACTCAGCAGGCTCCTCTCCTTGCCAATCAGAATTCCCCTTGACTGGAATCCAGACTGGTGGTGGGTATTTTTTTTTTTATCCTTTATTCATAAAATCCAGGAAGAAGAAAAACAACCTGTTCTGGTCATGAGAATTAAAAGAAAGACGGCACAAGCCTGGGAATCATCTTCGCCATCACCAGAACAGCAAAGCAGAGATGGGTAACAGTGAAATGTATTGTTCATGACATCTTTTGAGCATTTAGATATGGCCAACACCTAAGACCAGTCGTGGGCTGTTCACGCGCCTGATATAGTAACACCTCCCTTTCCCCCCGCCCCTGGTCTACTTTTCTTCTTTAATTAAGTGGCTTTGACAGAGTTCCTATTATAAGCAACTAAAAGTGCTATAATCAATACAATGCATATCTATACGAGGAGTGACATATTATAAAAATCTATTTTTATATACGACTGCACAGAGAACTTGCAACGTAAACTATGCTGATCATGAGCCAAGAGCATGCAAAAATAAAATAGAGCACTTAGCATTTATCTGAACTGCACACAAAGCCTTCCATGGGTCCATGTGCTTTCCTATAACTGTAGAGAACACTCTTGGAATCAGACCAAGGTCCAAATTTCTATCTTAGTCATTCCCCAAGTGTCTGTTCAGCTTTTTGCAGGTCCATCTTCATGATGTTCATGTCTATAATGTCACCTCCCAACTTTCCATTTTGATCATCTGAAATTTAAGAGCTTGGACTTTGGCCTCTCAGAGTCTTGACTTTACTATTCAACCAATTCATTGGCATTGAGCAAGTGGCTGAACTATCTAATCTTCCATCTTTAAAAACAAAATAATGTGAAAAATAACAGTAACTACAGCATAATATTGATGCAAGATTTCAGTCATGTAGTAAGTTAAGGTTTCTAGCCCACGGTAAGTTCTCAGGGATGACTGCCAGTCCTTAGTGCTATGTTGTCATCCCTAATGCAGCAGAAAGACCGCATGAGATAGTATCTAGGTGAACATTGGTGAATTAATAAAAAATAATGTTGACAAGTTCTTCAGTGTGTATTCTTCTCCACATAATGGGAATTTCCTACTTTTATGGACTCATAGCTTTTAGTAACAGTTCAGACAGTAGGTGATTCTGAGTCCAACAAACAGGTTTCAAGGTTGGTGCTGCCATTGTTTATTTATGGGAATTGAGCTAGTCCCATACCCTTTGGAAGCCACAGTTTCCTCACTTATACTTGGTGGTATGAGAGTGTGTGCTCTTGTTGAGAAGATTAATAAGACCATCTAATAAGTTAGTTGCAGGCGGTAATAACCTCTCTCCTCTCCCCTCTCCTCTCTGCAGTGGCTGATGTCTAGCACACTGCTGCTTAGAGTAATCATTAGGTAAATAGATATTAATATTCTTCTAGCAATACTTTTTTGATACTGAGGTTTTGATTTGCAAGCTGCAGGAAAAACACGAAACAAATAAAATCTCTGAGACAAGCTTAACTCCACTTTCTGTAAGCATCTGTATGTTCCTGATGCTGAAACACTTTTTCTTGGTTTTCATGGAATGGAAAAACAGAGCAGCAGAACTACTAATTGTCACTGAAAAGACCAAGTGCTTTTCAAGGCTGCTTAAAGTCGCTGACTTATCTACTTTTCACTGGAGGGTGTTCAGAAAATCTGTGCTGTGACATCTCTGCTTCTTTTGGCTACACAAATTGCATTAGGGCTTAAGTCATCTTAAATCATGGTGACAACCCCACCCCCACCCCAAGTGCTTTATCTGTGCTTAGTTAGGCAGAGAATCACCTATGCTAAGTACCCTGTTGTACTGATAGAATAACAAGGTCAGGGTGATTGGAGCCGTGCATTCAGGCACACAGCCAGAGAAACTGGATGCCTCTGCATAGGAAGGACAAATAGCCAACAGAGCTCCTGTAGAAATCCCATTAACAGTATTAGGACAGGAAAATGCTAGAGAGAAGGGGCTCATACCATCTTTAAAAGGATTCGGTCACATCATTTAATTTTTAAAGGAGTCCTATTGAACAACCAAGACGACCATACCTGTGAAATAAGGCTGACCCTTAGAAACTTACTTCCATTTGTGGGATGCCGAGCCTTTTATATTTTCAAATCTAAAGTGCCATTGAAAGTGAATAAATTCCCCAAGTATGAGTCTGTGACATCCCTGTGCCCAACACTCAGCACATTTTCAGCTCAATGAATCGTTGGTGATGGTAGTGATGATGCAAGTGAGGGTACTTATTTGTTTCTTTCAAAGAAGCACAGGTCCTAGACACAAATGTGGAAGAAATGTTGCATTTTTATGTCATTGGAGGCTTAACTGAATGTAGCCAAATTAAGCAACATGGACAATCTGTAGATGCATTAGATACAGATGTAATATTGGAAAATTAAAATCAAAGCATTTCAGTTTTTTTGAGATTTCAAATCTATTTGTGGGAGTGTATCCAAGGGAAAACATAAATAAACCCTCCAGCTTCTCTTGCTTTTAGTTGTCTTAAAAACCACTAATTTTAGATGTCATGCAGCTGAGCAAAGTATTATTAGTCTCCCACAAGTTTGGCTGCAGATGACACCTCTGACTGAAGCTGCCTAATGGGTTGAAACTGCTTCTTTTTGCTACCACCCCTGTCCTTCAGTGAAAAAATGCCTTTGGTACCTTAATGACTGACTGCAAGGTTAGCCACTCCTGGGAAAAGGCACCAAAGGACACCAGTCCTAAAACTAACTTGTCTCTAGCCTTAGGAACCCAGGATGTGGGATGACCTTCAGGTAAAATGAAAATGTGCATCCTCCAACACAGCTTGCTGATCCTGTTCTTCAACTAAAAGCAAAAAGAATAGAAAATGATGGATTTGCAGAAGAGTTTTGTTTTTTTACAGGGATTGGCCTAAGAGGTGAAGGTCATTTATTGTCACAAGAATGTTCTGGAAATAAAGAAAAAAAATCCCTAAGTAGCAGAGATGATCATCAAGCGGGGGATCCACAGCTCAGCTCCTGGTCTCCCTGCCCGTCGCCCCACCTCCCCTGGCTCTTTCTGTAAAAGTACTCTGCACCTCTGAGTTCCCAGGGATGGCCTCTGCTGGGGTAGCCTTCCATGTCCTAAGGTCTGCAGGGTTTCTGAACATTTATTTCTTTGCTCCAACAATTTGTCCTCAAATCATTGGCCTTTCAAGTAGAAAACAAAACAGAAAAGGGTAGAACAATAGAAGTATGTAAAGTTATGATCACAGGAAGTTTAATGTAGTCATTCAGAGCATGAGTTCTAAAGTAAAATTGCTTGGGTCTGAAATTTTGCTCTCGCAGCTTTTTAGCTGTGTGGTTTATTTGTCTTTCTATGCTTTAGTTTCCTGTTTTATAAAATGAAGATAATAATAGTCTGTAGTCACAGTGATGTTGTGAATCCGAAGTGAATGTAAAGTGTCTAGTATAATAGTTAGCACTTAGTAAGGGCTCGACACGTGTTAAGCATTATTGTTTTGAATTACAATCGTTTGTCTTGTGTTTGCTATAACAGATTACCTGCTGCTGAATTTTGTATGAAGAAAAGAGATTTGTCTGGCTCATGATTCTGGTGACTGGAAAGTCCACAAGCATGGTGCTGCTGTCTGGCTGTGTCACCACAAAGCAGAAAAGTGGAAAGGGATCTGGCTGTGGGCAGAAGTGGTACATATGTGAACAAGGAAGAAAGAGACTGGGAAGAGCCAGGCTCTCTTCCTAACAATAATCTGCTCTTGTGGAAACTAATATGCTTCTGTGAGATACAAGTCACTCCTCCAGACAAACATGAATCTCTCCTGAAGGTCGTCTTGACCCCACCACCTCCCACCAGCCCCAGCTCTTTAAAGATTCCACCACCTTTCAATACTGTTACATCGTGGAAGAAACTTCCACGTGAGCTTTGGTGAGGAGAGACCACGTCCAGACTACAGCAAGGATTTCATACACAGCCCATGATTGTTGTGGAAAAGCAGATTATTCTGCATGCGTTCTTCAACCAAGATGAAGTCAGCTCTGTATTCATTGCCCATGTGATGTCAACAGGAGATCATAGACCCCACAGTGCAGGCTCAGTGATCTTATGTCGACAGGTCATTTTTATTAACAGATATTAATTGTTCCTATAAATGTCAGTGTCATTTTCCATGAAAGAGTCCAGCAGGCAATGGTTGGAACCTCTTCCCTGACCCCTACCCTGCATCATGCCCAATTTCTAGGAACCACTACTCTACTTTCAGGTCACATCTTTTTAGCTTCCTCCTATGTGAGATTGACAATAGATTTTGAGAGAATTGTCAAATACAGGGGAGCATGGTATATTCTCCATTTAGGAATCGTTGTCTAGGTTAATCAAAAGAAGTATCAATGCCCCTCACTGTTTCCCATTAGCCAAAAAAATCTTCATGCTCAGAGAAAAGTATTAGAACAAAGAAAACTGTGAGCACTTAAAAAAAAATAGAAGTCCCACCTGTTCACGACTGTCTTACTGTCTAACCTCTGGGTTCCCTGTGAATAGCCTGTTAGAGCTTTTCTCTGTGCTCACCTACTGTGTGTATCTCCTACTGTCCTTTGCCTTGTCTGGCCTGCTTTCATTAACATAAAATGATGGCTATCTCTTAACTCTAAGCTAAACTTCAAAGCTCATTGCTATGTGTGAGATGTGATTTCACTCCAATTTAGCATTAATAGTCTGATTTGTAGACTCCCTAACAGAATAACAACATTTTAAATGGTCATTGTGTTTGTTGTGGGCCAGCCATTCCATTTTTATGGATCTGCCAACATCAGTTACCAGCTGGTAACAAAGGCCTGACATCCCTTATTTGCATCATGAGAGAATTCTGCAGTGGCCTCTCTCTGCTGTGGCCTTGTCACAGCAAAGCCCTCTTAGAAACCAACTTTAAAGAGTATTTCACTGCCCTCGGAGCCCAACTCTTCGGCTACCAGGGAGATAATAGGGTTTGGAGTGAACTTGAAAATGACCAGCTATTGTGGGATTTTTGCCAAGTTTTCTTTCACTCTGGAGAAAACAGCCCTGCTTTCTATTGGGAAAACACAGAGGATGAAGTGTGGCTTAAGCATTGTATAAAAGCCAGTCGATGGCCATGCGCAATTTCAGCTCTCAGGGTATCTTTTTAGAGCCGGTTAGGGATTTGAGGAAAGGATGCACAGAGAGGATTTCATGCAGGGTGGTTTTGGATATGAATCTTTATTTTTGTCCTTCTGAATGGAAGAATGTCCAGATTCAATGTTTTCCATCAGTCTTTTTTTTTTTTAAAGTGAAATTTCTCATAGAAGGAAGAAGGAGAGAAGCATTTTTTTTTTTTTAAATCAAAAGTAAGGAGGTAAAAGCCAGAGATGCTGTTAGAACACAAAATGGTTTCCAAAAAAATTCGACTTGCAGGTTTGCAACTGGGAACTGTTGTGATCGCGGATGCAATGGAGGAAGAGAATCCCTTCACCACACATTTTAATGGGACATTTTTGAAAGAGGACTCATGTCAAGAAAACAAAAAAAAAATAAGAGTAAAAGCAGAAACAAACTGAAGTATCTTACAAATCCCTGGGAAAGTCTCCCAGTTCCGAGGCTGTTACAGCAGATTCCTGGTGTTACACTGCTCTCAAATCCTTCCTCCCCACAGAAGAGAAAACAAAACCAGACCAAAAACAGAAAGAAGGAAAGGTGGATTAAGGACACCCAGGGCCTGGAAAGAACCCCGGATTCTTCAGTCCCCTCAAGGGGCTTCACCAGCCTCCCGTTACCAAACCCTCTTCAGAGGCGGAGCTGTGTCCACGTGCTCTGTTGTATCCCATGTACCAGGGACTTGATTCCTATTCTTTTCTGTCACTGCAGCAAATAACTGTACACTGATTCTCTTAGCAGCACATCTGCTCTCCGTGCAGCCAAAGACAAAAAGCACGACTTCCACTTTCTTTCATAAGATAAAAGTGGATAAAGGAGACCTTGAAGATAGAGGAGTTTCACAGGGTTAAAAAAAAATTGCAAGCGCTATGAAATGTGTGGAGGAAATTTCAGTCTTCTCAGTGCCACCGTCCTCTCCAGGCAGGTCACCAGCGGGGCCCTGTCTCCACAGTCTCAGGATCTTGGCCAGGGAAACTTTTTCATGAGATCTTTGCATGACGAGAGAATGCACAGACAGTGAATAAGAGGGAGACTTTAGCAAACGTTTGTGATATCATTAATCTTCAGCATCAAGGGTGGCTTACGAGCCTTCTGTGGTGGGACAGCATTCTGAGCGCGGTTCATGCTTTTTGGTGAGACCAGGTGTTCTCCAACTAGAAGGACACACAGAAAGGAAAAGAGAGGCCTTGTTCTTGGCAGCATGGAACACTCTCAAAGTCACGTCTCAGGAGGCAGAACCTGCCCCTGCTGTGATGAGAAAATATGAGGGGGATGGAGGGGTGGAATCACCAAACCTGCAGATTTCTTAATGCATCAAATACCATTTCCCATCTCCTAACCTGATCACAAGATCAACAGACAGTGATTGTCCCAATGGGCCTCACAGGAGATTCCCAGAATCCTTTCGTTCCTTGCTATTAAAAAAAAAAATGTCTTTAATCCAATATCCATGCGTTCTTCCCTCTTATCCTCTCATATCTTGTTCATTTTTTCCATAAATACCCTTCCAAAATTGGAGCTTTTCAGTTATCCCGTGTACTTTCTGATACTCTAAAAGACTTTCAGGAACTCCTAATAATTGGGAGGAGGTCAACCATGGTTTAATAAGCGAGTATCTCTAAACATTTCTTACTTCTATTCCCCTGCAGCGACGTCAAAATCTTCTCTTGGCTCAGACACAATCGTCTTTTTGTGCAGAAGAGAGAGAGAGGCTCTTCACAGAGTCTGTCATTTTCCTTGGCCAAGACCTTGCTTTGCATCAAGGAATTAAAGCCATTTTATTCAAGGGCTTCAATGATATTGTCTAAAAACAAAAACAAGCTAGTGGGAAAAAAATTCCATTACTGTGTAACAAAATCCTCCATCCAGCATCTTAACTCCTCTGACTTCTTTGCAAGCAGAGCTGCATGAAAGACCTAGAAAAGGAGATTTCTTTTAGCACAAGTGTCAGTGCTTCCAAGTTAATGTCAAGAGATTAGGAGATTTTAGTAAAAACTCCAGGAGCCAGAGGCAAAGAATCTCAGGCAAGAAATTCTCTCTTTCCCTTTCTCTCCCTCTGACTCTGAGATGTAGGAGAAGAGGCCTAGATATAAGCTGACTATTTATAAATTGTGAATTGTGTCAGAGATCACTCCCCCAATTTCCCCGCTATGCATATCTTGTATTAGTGTAGTTCTTCATTACAACTGATGAGTCAATATTTGTGCGTCGTTATTTACGGTCTGTAGTTGACATAAGCTTGACTATGTATAGCATTCTATGGGTTTTGACGTAGGTTTAATGATGTGTGCCCACCTTTACAATGCAGAATAGATCCACTGCCCTAGAAATCCTCTGTGCTCTTCCTATTCATCCCTGCCTCTTCCCTACCCTGACAACCACTGGTCTTTTTACTGTATCCCTAATTTTACATTTTCTGCAATGTCATATACTGGGGGTAGCCATTCTGATTTGCATCTTTCTCTTCATATGATTTAAAATTTCCTCCACCTCATTTTGTATCCTGATAGCTCACTTTTTTTTTAATATTCCATTGTAAGGATGCACCAGGCTTTATCCACACACTCACTGCAGGGCAATTTTGTGGCTTCCAAGTTTGTGTAATTTTGAATAAAAATTCTATGAACATTCATGTACAGCATTTGTTTGGACATAAGTTGGCAACTCATTTGGGTAAATATCTAGGAGGATGATGCTGGATCAGATGGCAAGAGTATGGCTATTTTGTAAGAAACTGTCAAGGTTCTTTCCAAATGACTACATCATTTTTCATTTCCATCAGCCAAAAAGAAAAGTTCGTTTTGTTCCACATCCTCCCTAGCATTTGACAGTGCCAGCATTTTGGACTTTAGCCAATTTTAATAGGTGTATTTTAGTATATCCCTTGTTTTAATTTGATTCCCTAATCACGTTGTTGAGTACCTCTTCGTATGCTTTTGACCATCTGTACACTTTCTTTGGTAACGTGTTTTTACAGAACTTATGCCCATTTTTTAATAGTGCTGTTTGCTTTTATGTTGTTGAGCTTTGAGCATCCTTTGTGTGTTGTGCTATGAGTTGTTTATTATCAGATGAGTGTTTTGTAAATATTTTCTTCTGATCTGTGTATTGTCTTCTCATTCTCCTAACTCTGTCTTTCACAGAGTTGAGGTTTTCAATTTTAATGAAATCCAAATCATCAATATTCTCTTTCATAAATCCTGCTTTTGGTGTTGTATCTAAAAAGCCACTGTCAAACCCAAAGTCAGTTAGATTTTTTCTGTTATCTTCTAGGAGTTCATAGTTTTGTGTTTTGCACTTGTTTCTGTGATCTATTTTGAGCTAATGTCTATGAAAAGTATAAGGTTTCTTTTTAATCAATTATTATTATTATTATTATTACTATTATTGCATGTGGATGTCCAGGTGCTCCAGTGCCATCTGTTAACAGACATTCTTTTCCATCGAGTTGCTTTGGCTCCTTTGTCAAAGCTCAGTTGACTTATTTGTATGGGTCTGTTCCTGGGCTCTATTCTCTTCTGATGTATTTGTCTATTCTCGATCACTGTGTTTTTGTAGTGATTTAATTTTGGTAAGCATTAGTCCTCTGACTTGTTTTCTTTTTTTTTTCCACTTATGTTGATTATTCTGGGTCTTTTGCCTTAGTAATCAGTGGGTTGATATCCATAAACTTGAATTTTGATTGAAATTGTTCTGAATTTATCATCCAAATTTGGGAAAAACTGATATATTGACAACACTGAATTTTCTTCTTCTCATATATATTTATTTAGATCTTTATTGCTTTCTTTCATCAGTACTTTATAGGTTTCCTCATAGAAACCTTGTATATATGTTATTATATACAAGTTTTATTTGTGATGCTAATGTAACTAACATTGTTTTTAACTTTAAACTCCTAATTATTCATCACTGGGATATAATAAAGCCATTTACTGTTGCATATTAATCTTTTATTGAGAAACAGGCCCTTACAGGTCAGATAGGTGCTACACTGTCATCTCCCTGTCCCCTCCCTGTCTCCTTTTATCAGAATCATAGTCTGTGATCCTGCCTCACTGCCTGCCTACCCCAGGTCCCAGTGTTTAGGTTGTAAAGACATTTGGGGCTCAAGGGTGCAGGGGAAGGCAGAGATTCATTTTCTATAAACCTAGCAGGGGGGTATAGACAGATATCAGCATGTTTCATGGGGAGTTTGCCCGCTGCTCAGGCTGATTGTACTGGTGTGTGTGTGTGTGTGTGTGCAGGTGTGTGTGGGGGAGTATAGGAGTTGACCTGTGGAGGGGTAAATTGCCGCAGTCTGGCTGGGCACAAAATAACCGAGGGCCACGAGGCACTTGTAGGTTCAAACAGGAACTCCTTTATTGCCCAGACTCCACCAGCACTCCACGCGGGCTTCCCGGGAACTCTCTCACCCTCCACCGGCTCGTGGGAACTCAACGGGAATCCCGCGAGAACTCAACGGGAATCCCGCGAGAACTCAACGGGAACTCAAAAGCAGCCGGCGCCGGGCAGCAGGAGCCGCCCTGTTGCCAGAGAGCAGGGGTCCAGACACAACGGAATCATCCTCCAATGGCTGGCTGGCTCACCCCTCCACCACTCCCTCCGGCAAAACGCCATGCGCCACCCCGACCCGGCCACGGCTCTCAACAGTAAACTATGAGTGGCCGGGTGGCTTCCCACTCGAGTTCTCTTTTACTCGTTTGAAATGGGTTCTAAAGTGATTCTGGAGTACCTTACACCAAGGCGCAGAGTACAACAGGGCTGTCAGCCAGTGGGTTCAGAGTCCCAGGCATGGAAAGCCGTGACGCCTGGTGGTCACTGGAGCCCTCCTGTGCCTTCCTTTCCTGCTGCAGTAAAGGGATGCTTTGATCTAGGGCCCTAAACGAGATTGGCCATGATTCCCAGTGACCTTTGAGTCTGAGGGTCTGGGTCTTTATCTAATAGATGGTCCTCAGCAAGTCCCTGCCCTCTCTGCGCTCTCTCCAGCAGAGCTCCTTGAAGGTCAGGAAGGTGACCTCATTTCACGTCAGGGGTTGCCATGGCATCGGCACAAGAAGGCCAGCACGATTCAGGTAGACCTCATGTCAGTCTGTCCCTGGTGGCTGAGGGGTTTCATCCCACAGAATGAAGATTTAATGTTGAATTATACCCATGGCTTACCTGATATGCCATTGCAGAGTTATTATCACCTGGTGGCTGTTTAGGGCATCTTGTGACTTTTCAAATCCCCTTATTGAAGTGGATCCCCACTTGGTTCACTGAACTACAAGGAAAGTCCTGCTGCTTAGCTGCTGGGAATGGAATTCAATTCCATTTTTGAATGGAATTCAATTCCATTTTTTGTCTTTGACTCATTGAAAAAATTGCAGAATGATTTTCCTCAATGAACAAGTCAAATTTCAAGTTTTATTTTTTGAGGAAAGATGGGCATATCGAGTAACCTGAGAAAGAGCACAGCCCCATTCCAGGGTAGGTGTGTTATTGCAAAACTTCCTTGCAGAGATGGGCGATAATTTTCCCTTTTATCATTGTAGAAGAACACGACTGAGCATTTGATTCAAATGCTTAAATGCCAACTCTTCTACCAATAATTGGAAACAATACCTTAAAAAGCAGAATGTCAGGCTTATTAAATTTGAATATAGAAAGTGGCACATACATCAAACAGTGCAGTACTGAGATGCACTATTTGTGGAGTATGTAATGATATCAACTAACAAAGTAAAGAATTCAACAATAAGAAAACATTGATGGCAACACGATGCCAAGAATAGTGTGCAATGATTTAGTGCTATTGTTGTACTAACACCATTTGGAAGTATGTACTGCTATTTAGATTTCACAGCAAGTTGGTTCTCAAGATAAAAGGTGATTCTGAAACACCAATCTGTCTTATTACCTGCATTCATTATCATTAAGAAGACTGTTTGGGTAAATTTCGTTGTGCATTGCTGCGGACACAGCTATTAACAAGAAGCTATGTGGCTGTATGGTATTTGTCACACTTAAATCTAATTTTGAACTGCTCAGTGCACTATTTTTGTAACATTATGAGAGAAATAATTGCCCGCTCCAGTATATGGGAGCCAGAAACTTGAACCTGATATCAAGTGCAAAACGTCATATCATATCAGTCACAAGCCTCAGTCAAATGCAACACATAAACCATCTTGCACACCTCAGAGAAGAGGCCACCATCACAGAGTAGCTCTTTCTTTAACCATTGAACTTCAGAGAGAGGGCTAGAAATGGCTTGAAAGAGCCTCCTTTTTCTCTGTTCCAGAGGGACTAAGAGCTAACTACCTCTCCACCCATTAGTGGGTGCTGAGTAAGGAAATATAAACAAGCATGGCCTGAGCCAGGGCAGACTTTTACATTTTTTCTTACCTTCGAGTTACCTTAGGGAGTGTATCTTGATTGACTTTTCATCATGAAGAGCTGCGAGTGAGGATGGGATATCTGAGTTACATATTTAGACGGAGTGGCTAACCTCCTAAAGCCAAGAGCAGAGTTTTTCCTTCTGCCCAGGCAGCTGCCAAATAAACAACGTGATGTTCTCAAGTTTCTTAATAACTTTAGAGAATAACTGCTTTACTGTATTTCATTTTACCCCAGTGGTCAGAAGCATCCCATGGTCTGCCTATTGGTGGAAAGAATGTCCCCACAAGCCTAGGCCCTGCAGGTAGCTGGGTCACTGGTAGGTTCCGGAAGGACCAGGCTGAGAGCTGAGTGAGCATTGGGATTCTTTCCTCTTTCACAAGGGTGTTTAGTGCAGATACAGGCTCATTCTACACCGGAGCCTCGCGGCTTTCCTGGGCATGCCTGGGAGACTTGACCTCACTCTCACTGAGGGTTCATTCATTTACTGTGAATGATTGTCCTTTACATATGACAGCTTTGAGCCCAGGAACTCGGGCCTGTGCTATGAAGCCTGTGGTTTCAGCTGCACCAGTTGACGAAGCCTGCTCCAATTGTTGACATCATACTACATTCTGCATAGTCTTCCCCATAGTTCCCTTAAGATGATGTTTCCCACAATGTTTCCTGACAAATATGTGATGCTCAGTGGGGAAAAAAAGAGGTGTGCCATTATCACAAGTTTGGGTTACACTGTATCTTCTACCCCTCCTCTCGCTCCATGTTCCCTTTAGCATTTTGAAGGCTCTGAGAACTCCTGCAGAGTATAAATGAGTCAACTTTAGCATCTGTCAGAAACAGATGAGAGCATAGAGCCATCTTCATAAGACCCAGGGGACTTTGGGCAGTGTCTTCCATAGCTGTAAGGTTTGCACTAACTGTCCTGGGGCCTGTGTTACTTACCTAACTCTCACCTCCTAATTTCACAAATTTTCTGCTAAACCAAGAAGTTTTACCATCTTTCCTGAAATGGTGGATAGATGGGTTTGGTGTGTCTCTATCATTATTTTAAAGTGACTGGCTAGAAATGCCTGAAACATTTTGGAATCAGGTTTGGCCTACCCCGGGTATGTAGGCTTCAAGTTACAGAATTCTCCAGGAGAGGCCTGAGAGATACGATGAAGGATTTAACAAAAGGGGCTCCCTACATGACTCAAGCCTGGCTGCTGGTGCCCTTATACCACATGCAGTTAGACATGGGCTGCGGCCCCCACTTTTGGTTGACAGCAATCTCTAGAAAGAAATGAGAGTTGGGGGCTTTCTCTTCGTCTGCCAAGGTCAACGACAGAAAAGACACATCTTCCAGATGTGTTTGAAGCACTGCTTTGGGCAAGTGTATTTTGATGACACTTTGTACAAGAAGAGAGGTGACTGTGAGTACCACATGTCAGCCAGGCCCAGCGCTGGTTCCAAGCTCCTGCAGGAGGGCTCACTCATCACTGTATCGTGTGGTCACGGGCAGAGAGAAATGGATGCCTGTTCTTCACTGCCCAGCGCTACGATGGTGTTTGTTTTAGACGACCTTTGTGGTATTAAATATTTTCTGTTTGAGGAGGACTGTTCATTTGAGTGACAAACGGTCTACTGAAGTCCAAGAACTCTTGGCAGCCACCTTCGACTGAAGCACAGGCAGCCCTTGTAATTTTCAGGGGCTCCATCTCTGGGCCAAGTCATTCGATCAATCAGTTGCAAAGTCAACTTAAGGGACCGAGTTCTTTGAAAACAGATGTTTTCCTAGGGTGGGGAAAGGCAGCGGGGCCAGGTTTCAACCCAGACGACGGGCTTTTTAAATGAAATGTGACTGAAGGCTCTATTCTCAGAAAGGACATAAGGCAATTTGATATAGAATAACATCAAATCAGATGATTCCCTGGGCTGCCCTTTGTGTGGGCTCTAAACTTTCCAAAACTGAGGTGGATGGCTAAGCTCTAAATAGGATCTGCTTTTTCTTCTCCTTTGCGGGCTCCGTTTCCATGTATGACAAGCCTCAATTTAGATTGGCATTGAGGCAAAAGAGTAATAGCTTGGCAAACGTTAATAAATCATTTCTGTACTTTTTGTTGGGGTTTCTGAAGAATTTGGCAGTCTGCTTCTTGAGGTGGTCTTTGTTGAAGCCCTCTGAGGTGGTGGAGACTTTAAGCATGTATGCACTGTGTACAATTCTAAGTTCTTTGGGTAGTTATCTAAATTTTCCCAAATGAAATGGATACTACAAAAAAAGTTGATGTTGGGACAGCGTGTTAGCTCTTTGTTGCTGTGACTGCAGTAACTGACAAGATCAATTTAGAGGAAGAGAGACTTATTTTGGCCTCATGGTTTCGGAGATCTCAGGCCACATTTGACTGATTCTATCGCTTTGTGCTTTAGGTGAGGTAAAACATCATGACAGAGGGTAGGGTGGAAGAAGCCTGCTCAGTTTATGACATCTGGGAAGCAGAGAGAGAGCAAGCAGCCAAGGACTCTACATAATGCCCAAGGCACTCTGCCAGTGACCGGCTTCTTGTAGCTGTACCCACATCTGCCTACAGCTACTGCTGAGTAATTTGTTCAAGCTATTGAATCATCGTGCAATAATCAACAGATTAGATAGAGTTTAACTCTCACAACGTGATCCTTTGCTTTCTGAACATTACTACATTGGATATCGTGAGTTTTGGGGGGACACTCCAAACCGTAACAGAGAGGTCACATAACACACCAAATATCAACATGCATCATCAGCTATTGCCCTCTTATCAGCTCTCGGCTGGTGGTCCCTGGTTTCAGTTGGGCTTACTCAGACATGGTGGTAGCTGAGGGTCAACTGGACAGCTCTGTTGAACGTGGATGGGCTCTCTCACGTGTCTGGGTTTGGTGGGCTCTCAGGTGACCCTGGCTATCACATGCCCTCTGCCTGGCCTTGTGTATAGGCATTTTTAAGCCATTGAGCCTGGAGCTGTTCATGCAAGGGAGGGAGGTGAAGGGCACACTGCCTTTCAAAATCTGGTTTTAGAGTTGGAACACTACTATTTTTTGATGTTTTTTGGCCATGAAAAGTCACAAAGATGGAGCAGAATCTGTGTGTGGATAACAGACATTACCACTTGAAAGGAGCATATGTAAACATATAGCAGACGAAAATAATTGAGAAAGTGGAGAAACTGAAATACAATGCATACTTACTATCTGGCTTCTATATTGATATTTAATATAATTCTCCATTTCTCTTCTAGACTTCCAGAAATTGTCTTTTATTAAAAATACATTTTGAAGTAGGTTGCTGACAGACATATACCTTCCTACAAACACACCCATCATTAACTGGGGGTCAATATTTGTCTTTAGTTTTTTTTAATTCTACTGAAATAAGATATACACTAAAGTGTTCACTTCATAACTATAGTATTTGATGAGTCTCAAAAAATGTGTATTCCTATGCAGAATGTCAAACTTCTATCAAGACATAGGGTCATGAGTTATTCTAGAAATTTTTCCTTAGCCTCTTCTCACTAAATCCCTGGTCTTATAACCAAGAAGCAATCACTGTTTTGATATTTTTACTATTGACTACTGGAATCATACAGAATACTCACATAGTATGTACTCTTGTGAAAAGTTTCTTTTATTCCGCAGAATGTTTTTTCTACGATAATAAGTATGACTGATTTACTGGCATAATATTTTTGAGAGCCATCCATATTTTCCATGTATCAGCAGTTTGTTCATTTTCATTGCTAACTATTATTTCATTTTATGTCTATTACCTGGTTTTTGCATTCATTCTCCTGTTGACAGACACATGCACTATGTGCAGTTAAGTGCTATTATGAAAAAAGCTACTATACAATTATTGTACAACTCTTTTGCAAGCATATGCATTTATTTCACTGGAGTAAATGCCTACAAAGAGAATTATGGGTCTTAAGAGTCTTGAGCATATGTTCAGATTTCTTTTAGACTTATTGGAGTATAATTGCTATGTAACAAAAATAAATTTTAAAGCATAAATTTTAAAGTATAACATTTGATGAGTTTTGACATATATGTCTGTGTGTGTGTGTGTGTGTGTGTGTGTGTGTGTCCATCACAGGATTAAAATAGAGAACATATTTATCATACCAAGGAATATTCTTATATTCTTATGCCCCTTTAGTAAGCCATTTTTTTCCTCCTCCCTCCCTTTCAATCTGCTTTCTCTAATTATGGATCAGTTTGCAGTTTCTAGAATTTTATATAAACGAACTCACACTACAAGTACTCTTTTTCTCTTTCCTCTTTTGTTCAGCATAATTAGTTTATTATTTATTTTAATATTAATATAGGCTATCATTATCAATCATGATCAATCACCGATTAACCAATTACCATGTTTATTTTTTTTCTTTTCCTTCTTTTTACTGCAGACACATATTTTACTGTAGAATTATACCACTATGTTTCCTCATTCATCTGTTGATGGATATTTTAGTTGTTGTAAGTTGTTTGAGCTATTTTAGAAAAAGCCGATATGTCCATTTCTGTAACAGGCCTTTATTTCTCCTAAGAGAAGATAGAACTGGCTATTCACATAGAAAGAATGTCAAGAAACTAAACGTTTCTCAAAATAGTTTTACCACTTTCCATTTGCACAAGTAATAGAAAAGAGTTCTGGTTGTTTCACATGATTGCCAACATCTGGTGAAGGCTATCTTAAACTTTAGTCATATTTGTGGATGTATAGTGGCATATTATTTTTTTAAATTTGCACTTCCCTCACGACTAATATGAGCATATGTAAATTTGCTTATTTTTCCATTTACATAGATTTTTATGTGTGTGATGCTATCTATTAAATATGGTTCTCCTTTTTTATTGGTTTATTTTTACATTTGTCAAAGTTGTGTATATATTTTACATAAAAGATCTTTGTCTTCTCAGATACATGTTTCATGAATTTTTCCTTTTCATTTTATAAATATCTATTTTGAAGGGAAATCTTTTAAATTTAATGAAGTACAAATTATTTTTTATGTAGTTTGAGCTTTCTAGGTCCTACTTAAGATATCTTTGTCAAAGCCAAGATTGCTAAAATTTCCTTCTGATTTCTTCTTGAACTTTTTTTAAAAAAATATTTATTCATTCTACTTTCTTATACATGACAGCAGAATGCATTTCAATCCACAGTACACCTATAGATCACAATTTTTCATGCCTTGGTTGAACATAAAATAGACACCATTCCTGTCTCCATACATGTACTTAGGGTCATAATGTCCATCTCATTCCACCACTTTTCCTACCTCCATTTCTTCTTCCTTCCCCTTCTTCCCCTTTACGCTACCTAAATTTCCTCAATTCATCCCATATTCCCCCAAGCCCCAATTATGGATCAGTATCCACATAACAAAGAAAACATTTGGCCTTTGGTTTGGGGGGTTTGGCTAACTTCACTTAGGACTATATTCTCCAACTCCATCCATTTACCTGCAAATTCCTTAATTTTATTCTCTTTTATTGCTGAGTCATATTCCATTGTGTATATAGGTCACATTTTCTTTATCCATTCATCTCCTGAAGGGCATCTGGGTTGATTCCACAGTTTAGCTATTGTGAATTGGGCTCCTATAAACATTGATGTGGCTATATCACTGAAGTATGCTTTGGGAGTAAACCAAGGAGTGGGATAGCTGGGTCAAATGATGGTTCCATTCCAAGTTTTCCAGGGAATCTCCATATTGCTTTCCATATTGGCTGCACCAATTTGCAATCCCACCAGCCAAAACTTATTGTTGTTTGTATTCTTAATAACTGTTATTCTGACTGGAGTAAGATGAAATCTTAGAGTAGTTTTGATTTTCGTTTCTCTAATTGCTAGAGATGCTAAACACTTTTTTATATATTTGTTAATTGATTGTATATCATCTTCTGAGAATTATCTATTCAGTCCCTTGCACATTTACTTATTGGGCTGGTTTTTTTTTGGGGGGGGGGTGTTAAGTTTTTTGAGTTCTCTATACATCCTCGAGATTAGTGCTCTACCTGATGTGCATATAGAAAAAAATTTGCTCCCATTCTGTAGCCTCTCTCTTCACCTCACTGATTGTTTCTTTTGCTGAGAAGAAGCTTTTCAATTTTCTTGAGTTTATTTCTTGCGTTATAGGAGTCTTATTAAGGAAGTCAGAGATTAGTCCAATATGATGAAAATTTGGTCCTACTTTTTCTTCTATTACATGCAGGGTCTCTGGTCTAATTCCTAGGTCTTTAATCCACTTTGTGTTGAGTTTTATGCATGGTGAGAGATAGGGCTTAAATTCATTTTGCTGTATATAGATTTCCAGTTTTCCCAGCACCATTTGTTGAAGAGGTTATCTTATCTTCAATATATGTTTTTGGTGCCTTTGTCTAGTAAAAATCAACTGTGTTTATGTGGGTTTACCTCTCTGTTCTCTATTCTGTACCATCGATCTACAAGTCTATTTTGGTGCCAATACCATGTCATTTTTGTTACTGTTGCTCTGTAGTATTGTTTAAGGTCTGGTGTTGTGATGCAACCTGCTTTACTCTTCTTGCTAAGAATTTCTTCAGGTATTCTGGGTCTCTTCTTTTTCCAGATGACTTTCACAATTGCCTTTTCTATTTCTATGAGGAATGCTATTGGGATTTTGATTGGAATTACATAAAATCTGTATACTGCCTTTGATAGTATGGTCATTTTGACAATATTAATTCTGCCTATCCAAGAACAAGAGAGATCTTTCAATCTTCAAAGGTCTTCTTTAATAACTTTCTTTAGTGTTCTGTAGTTTTCACTGTAGAGGTCTTTTACCTCTTTTGTTAGGTTGATTCCCAAGTATTTTATTTTTTTGAGGCTATTGTAAATGGGGTAGTTTTTCTCATTTTCCTTTCAGGTGATTTATCTCTGTTGTACAGAAATGCCTTTGATTTATGGATGTTCACTTTATATCTTGCTACTTTGCAGAATTTATTTATTATTTCTAGAAGTTTTCTGGTGGAATTTTTTTGGATCCTCTAGGTATAGAATCATGACTCAGCAAAGAGTGATAGTTTGAGATCTTCTTTTCCTATCCATATCCCATTAATTTCTTTCTTCTCTCTAACTGCTCTTGCCAGTGTTTCAAGAACTATGTTGAATAGAAGTGATGAGAGAGGGCATCCCTGTCTTGTTCCAGTTTTTAGAGGAAATGCCTTCAATTTTACTCCACTTAGAATGATATTAGCCTTGAGCTTGCATAGATAGCTTTTACAATGATGAGATATTTTCCTATTATCCCTAGTTTCTCTAATGTTTTGAACATGAAGGGGCACTATATTTTGTTGAATGCATTTTGTGCATCTATTAAGATGTTCATATGATTCTTGTATTTAAGTCTATTGATGTGATGAATTACACTTATTGATTTTTTTTTATTGTTGGTCATTCAAAATATTACATAGTTCTTAATACATCATATTTCACAGTTTGATTCAAGTGGGTTATGAACTCCCAATTTTACCCCGTATACAGATTGCTGTATCACATCAGTTTCCCTTCCATTGATTGACATATTGCCTTTCTAGTGTCTGATGTATTCTGCTGTCTGTCCTATTCTCTACTATCCCCCCTCCCCTCCCCTCCCCTTTTCTCTCACTACCCCCTCTACTGTAAATCATTTCTTCCATTTGTATTATCTTGTCTTACCCCTCCTTTCCTCTTATATGTCATTTTGTATAACCCTGAGGATCGCCTTCCATTACCATGCGATTTCCCTTCTCACTTCCTTTCCCTCCCACCTCTCAACCCTGTTAATGTAAATCTTCGTCACAAGCTCTTTGTCCCTACCCTGTCCTTGTTTCTCCCCTTATATCAAAGGAGTCATTTGGTATTTGTTTTTTAAAGATTGACTAGCTTCACTTAGCATAATCTGCTCTAATGCCATCCATTTCCCTCCAAATTCTATGATTTTGTCATTTTTTAATGCAGAGTAATACTCCATAGTGTATAAATGCCACATTTTTTTATCCATTCATCTATTGAAGGGCATCTAGGCTGATTCCACAATCTTGCTATCGTGAATTGTGCTGCTATGAACATCGATGTAGCAGTGTCCCTGTAGCATGCTCTTATTAGGTCTTTGGGGAATAGACCGAGAAGGGGAATAGCTGGGTCAAATGGTGGTTCCATTCCCAGCTTTCCAAGATATCTCCATACTGCTTTCCAAATTGGCTGCACCAATTTGCAGTCCCACCAGCAATGAACAAGAGTGCCCTTTTCCCCGCATCCTCTCCAGCACTTATTGTTGTTTGACTTCCTAATGGCTGCCAATCTTACTGGAGTGAGATGGTATCTTAGGGTGGTTTTGATTTGCATTTCTCTGGCTGCTAGCGATGGTGAGCATTTTTTCATGTACTTGTTGATTGATTGTATGTCCTCATCTGAGAAGTGTCTGTTCAGGTCCTTTGCCCATTTATTGATTGGGTTATTTGTTATCTTATTGTCTAATTTTTTGAGTTCTTTATATATTCTGGTTATTAGGGCTCTATCTGAAGTGTGTGGAGTAAAGATTTGTTCCCAGGATGTAGGCTCCCTGTTTATCTCTCTTATTGTTTCTTTTGCTGAGAAAAAACTTTTTAGTTTGAGTAAGTCCCATTTGTTGATTCTAGTTGTTAACTCTTGCGCTATGGGTGTCCTATTGAGGAATTTGGAGCCTGATCCCACAGTATGTAGATCATAGCCAACTTTTTCTTCTATCAGATGCTGTGTCTCTGATTTAATATCAAGCTCCTTGATCCATTTTGAGTTAACTTTTGTGCATGGCGAGAGATAGGGATTCAGATTCATTTTGATGCAGATGGATTTCCAGTTTTCCCAGCACCATTTGTTGAAGATGCTATCCTTCCTCCATTGCATGCTTTTAGCCCCTTTATCAAATATAAGATAGTTGTAGTTTTGTGGATTGGTTACTGTGTCCTCTATTCTGTACCATTGGTCCACCCGCCTGTTTTGGTACCAGTACCATGCTGTTTTTGTTACTATTGCTCTGTAGTATAGTTTGAAGTCTGGTATCGCTATACCGCCTGATTCACACTTCCTGCTTAGTATTGTTTTTGCTATTCTGGGTCTTTTATTATTCCATATGAATTTCATGATTCTTTTATCTATTTCTACAAGAAATGCTGTTGGGATTTTGATTGGCATTGCATTGAACTTATAGAGAACTTTTGGTAATATCGCCATTTTGATGATGTTAGTTCTGCCTATCCATGAGCAGGGTATATTTTTCCATCTTCTAAGGTCTTCTTCTATATCTTTCTTTAAGGTTCTGTAATTTTCATTGTATAAATCTTTCACCTCTTTTGTTAGGTTGATTCCCAAGTATTTTATTTTTTGGGGGGATATTGTGAATGGAGTAGTTGTCCTCATTTCCGTTTCAGAGGGTTTGTCGCTGTTATACAGGAATGCCTTTGATTTATGCGTGTTGATCTTATATCCTGCCACTTTGCTGAATTCATTTATTAGCTCTAATAGCTTCTTTGTAGACCCTTTTGGGTCTGCTAGGTATAGAATCATATCATCTGCAAATAGTGATAATTTAAGTTCTTCTTTTCCTATTTTTATGCCTTTAATTTCTTTTGTCTGTCTAATTGCTCTGGCCAGTGTTTCGAGGACTATGTTGAACAGAAGTGGTGAGAGAGGGCATCCCTGTCTTGTACCAGATCTTAGAGGGAATGCCTTCAATTTTTCTCCATTCAGAATGATTCTGGCCTGTGGCTTATCATAGATTGCTTTTACAATGTTGAGGTATGATCCAGTTATCCCTAATTTTTCTAGAGTTTTGAACATAAAGGGATGCTGTACTTTATCGAATGCTTTTTCTGCATCTATCGAGATGATCATATGGTTCTTATTTTTAAGTCTATTGATGTGGTGAATAACATTAATTGATTTTCGTATATTGAACCAGCCTTGCATCCCATGGATGAATCCTACTTGATCATGGTGTATAATTTTTTTGATATGTATTTGAATCCGATTCGCCAGAATTTTATTGAGGATTTTTGCGTCAAGGTTCATTAGAGATATTGGTCTGTAGTTTTCTTTCTTTGAAGTGTCTTTGTCTGGTTTCGGAATCAGGGTGATGTTGGCTTCGTAGAATGAATTTGGAAGTTTTCCCTCTTTTTCTATTTCCTGAAATAGCTTGAAAAGTATTGGTGTTAGTTCCTCTTTAAAGGTTTTGTAAAACTCTGCTGTATACCCATCCGGTCCTGGGCTTTTCTTAGTTGGTAGTCTTTCGATGGTTTCTTCTATTTCCTCTATTGTTATTGGTCTGTTTAGGTTGTCTATATCCTCCTGCCTCAATCTGGGCAGATTATAAGACTTAAGGAATTTATCTATGCCTTCACTATCTTCTATTTTATTGGAGTATAAGGATTCAAAATAATTTCTAATTATCTTCTGTATTTCTGAAGTGTCTGTTGTGATATTGCCTTTTTCATCCCGTATGCTAGTAATTTGGGTTATCTCTCTTCTTCTCTTCGTTAGCATGGCTAAGGGTCTGTCAATTTTATTTATTTTTTCAAAGAACCAACTTTTAGTTTTGTCAATTTTTTCAATTGTTTCTTTTGTTTCAATTTCATTAATTTCAGCTCTGATTTTAATTATTTCTTGCCTTCTACTTCTTTTGCTATTGTTTTGCTCTTCTTTTTCTAGGATTTTGAGATGAAGTATGAGATCATTTATTTGTTGGTTTTTTCTTTTTTTGAGGAATTAACTCCAAGCAATGAATTTTCCTCTTAGAACTGCTTTCAATGTGTCCCATAGATTCCGATATGTTGTGTCTGTGTTTTCATTTGACTCTAGGAAGTTTTTAATTTCCTCCTTGATGTCTTCTAAAACCCATTGATCATTCAGCAACCTATTGTTCATTCTCCAAGTGATGCTTGATTTTTCCTTCCTTCTTTTATCATTGATTTTCAGTTTCATTCCATTATGATCAGATAAGATGCATGGTATTATCTCTACCTCTTTATATTGTCTAAGAGTTGCCCTGTGACATAATATATGGTCTATTTTTGAGAAGGTTCCATGTGCTGCTCAGAAAAAAGTGTAACTACTTGATGTTGGGTGGTATAGTCTATATATGTCAATTAAGTCTAGGTTGTTGATTGTGTTGTTGAGTTCTATAGTTTCCTTATTTAACTTTTGTTTGGTAGATCTGTCGAGTGGTGAGAGAGGTGAGTTGAAGTCTCCCATGATTATTGTATGGTGGTCTATTAGACTCTTGAACTTGAGAAGAATTTGCTTGATGAACACAGCTGCACCATTATTTGGGGCATATATATTTATGATTGTTATGTCTTGTTGGTGTATGGTTCCCTTGAGCAGTATGAAGTGTCCTTCTTTATCCCTTTTGATTAACTTTGGCTTGAAATCTATTTTATTGGATATGAGTATGGACACTCCTGCTTGTTTCCGCAGTCCATATGAGTGGTATGATTTTTCCCAACCTTTCACCTTCAGTCTATGAATATCTTTTCCTATCAGATGCGTCTCCTGTAGGCAGCATATTGTTGGGTCTTGTTTTGTGATCCATTCTACTAGCCTGTGTCTCTTAATTGGTGAGTTTGAGCCATTAACATTTAGGGTTATTATTGAGATATGGTTTGTTCTTCCAGCCATATTTGTTTATTAATGCTATTAAACCTGATTTGTTTTCCCCCCTTTACTGTCCTACCTCCCACTGTTGGTTTTCATTATTGTTTTCCATTTCCTCTTCCTGTAGTGTTTTGCCAAGGATTTTTTGAAGAGATGGTTTTCTAGCTGCAAATTCTTTTAACTTTTGTGTATCATGGAATGTTTTAATTTCATCTTCCATCCTGAAGCTTAATTTCGCCGGATACACGATTCTTGGTTGGAACCCATTTTCTTTTAGCGTTTGAAATATGTTATTCCAGGATCTTCTAGCTTTTATAGTCTGTGTTGAGAGATCAGCTGTTATCCTGATTGGTTTACCCCTAAATGTAATCTGCTTCCTTTCTCTTGTAGCTTTTAAAATTCTCTCCTTATTCTGTATGTTTGACATCTTCATTATAATGTGACTAGGTGTGGATCTCTTATGATTTTGCACATTAGGCGTCCTGTAGGCTTCTAAGATTTGGGATTCTGTCTCATTCTTCAAGTCTGGGAAGTTTTCTCTTATTATTTCACTGAACAGATTGTTTATTCCTTTGGTTTGGAGCTCTGTGCCTTCCTGTATCCCAATGACTCTTAAGTTTGGTCTTTTGATATTATCCCATAGTTCTTGGATGTTCTGCTCATGGTTTCTTAGCAGACTTGCTGAGCTGTCTATGTTCTTTTCCAGTTGAAATACTTTGTCTTCATTGTCTGATGTTCTCTCTTCTAGGTGATCTACTCTGCTGGTAGTATTCTCAATTGAGTTTTTAGGTTGGTTTATTGTTTCCTGCATTTCTAGGATTTCTATTTGTTTGTTTTTTATTACCTCTATCTCCCTGTGAAATTGATCTTTTACTTCCTGGATTTGTTTGTCAATGTGGTCTTTCATTATCTGATTTTGCTGTCTCATGTCTTCCTTGAGACTCCAGATCATCTGAAGCATGTATATCCTGACCTCTCTATCTGACATTCCATCTGTTGCACCTATTACCTCTTCTAAAGTTGAGTTGACCTGCATTGCCTGTGGTCCTTTCTTTCCTTGTCTTTTCATACTGCTGGCGTTTCTTTCTGCTTGGTGAAACTGTTGTGTTTTTGAAATTTTCCCTCTATTTATTTATATTGCTCTTGTATGGTTGAAAGATCACCTTGCAGGGCAGGTAGTGGCTGTGATCCTCCTCCAATTTGTGTGATCCGTCTGTTACGCTGGCAGGCCCTAGGTCTGCTCTTCTGGTCTGTCAAAGGTCCGCCTACCCAGCAGGCACAAGGGGCACCTCTGTCTCTCTGCAGGTTGCTGGGCCTGACCTCCCGATGTGTCGAAGGTTCGCTTAGCTTGCAGGCACTGGGGGAGGGGCCGGTTCCACCCCTCAGCAGGCCGCTCGGCCCGATCTGCCAGTGGTCACAGCCCCGCCTACCCTGTAGACACTGGGGGAGGGGACGGGCCTGCCCTTCAGCAAGCCGCCGGCCCTGTCCTAGTTGTGGGTCCTGTCCGCGTTCCCTGCAGGCGCGCGTAGCTGTTCTCTCACTCGGCAGGTTGCTGGACCTGACCCGCCCGTGAGTTGCAGGTTCGCCTAGCTTGCAGGCACTGGGGGAGGGGCTGGTTCCACCCCTCAGCAGTCCGCTGGGGCCATCCACTGCTGATCAGGGTCCCGCCTACCTTGCAGACACTGGGGGAGGGGACGGGCCTGCCCTTCAGCAAGCCGCCAGCCCTGTCCTACTTGTGGGTCCTGTCCGCGTTCCCTGCAGGCGCGCGTAGCTGTTCTCTCACTCGGCAGGTTGCTGGACCTGACCCGCCCGTGGGTTGCAGGTTCGCCTAGCTTTCAGGCACTGGGGGAGGGGCCGGTTCCACCCCTCAGCAGGCCGCTGGGGCCATCCGCCGCTCACACTTATCGATTTTTACATGTTGAACCAATCTTGCATCCCTGGGATGAACCCCAGTTGATCACTTTTTGATAAGTTTTTGCATTCAATTTTCCAGAATTTTATTGAGAATTTTTGCATCTATGTTCATTAGAGATATTGGTCCAAAGTTTTCTTTCTTTGATGTGTCTTTGTTTTTTTGTAGTCAAGATGATATTGACCTTATAGAATGAGTTTGGAAGTGTTCCCTCTTTTTCTATTTCATGGAATAATTTGAGGAGTATCAATATTAGTTTTTCTTTGAAGGTCTTGTAGAATTCAGCTACATAGCCATCTGGTCCTGGGTTGGTTGGTAGGCTTCTGATGACATCCTCTATTTCATTGCTTGAAATTGATCTGTTTAACTTGTGTATATCATCCTGATTCAGATTGGGCAAATCATGACTCTAGAAATTTGTCAATACCTTTGATATTTTCTATTTTATTCTCAAACAGATTTTCACAAAAAATTCTAATTATCTCTGTATTCCTGTAGTGTCCATTGTGATATTTTCTTTTTCATCATGTATGTTAATTGAGTTTTCTCTCTTTTTCTCTTCATTTGCATAGCTAAGGGTTTATCAATTTTATTTATTTTTTCAAAGAACCAACTTTTTGTTTTGTCAATTTTTTCAATTGTTTCTTTTATTTCAATTTCATTAATTTCAGCTCTGATTTTAATTATTTCCTGTCTTCTTTTGGTGTTGATTTTTTTTTCCCTTAGACTTTCAGATGTGATGTTAGGTTATTTATTTGTTGACTTTTTCTTCATTTAAGGAATGAACTCCATGCAATGAGCTTTCTGACTTTATGGTATCCCAGAGATTTTGATATGTTGCCTCAGTGCTCTCATTTACCTCTAAAATTTTTTTAATCTCCTCTTTGATGTCCTTTTCAATCCATCATTCATTCAATAGCATATTATTTAGTCTCTTGGAGTAGGTTCTATTTTTTATTTTATCATTGATTTCTAATTTCATTCCATTATGATCTCATAGAATGCAAGGTAGTATCTGTAATTTTGGGTTTTGGCTAAGAGTTGCTTTGTGGCATAATACGTGGCCTATTATAGAGAAGAATCTATGAACTGCTTAGAAGAAAGAGTATTGATGGATGAAATATTCTCTATATGTCTGTGAAGTCTAACTTATTGATTGTATTACTGAGTTCTATAGTTTGTTTAGATTTTTTTTGGGGGGGAAGATCTACCCAGTGGTGATAGACATGTGTTAAAGTTACACAGAATTATAGTGTTGTGGTCTATTTAACTCTTGAAATTGAGAAGAGTTTGTTTGATCAATGTAGATGCTACATTGTTTGGGGCATATATATTTATAATCCTTATGTCTTGTTGATGTCTGTTTCCCTGAAGCACCATGTAATATCCTTCTGTATCCATTGTAATTGACTTTTGCTTGAAGTCTACTTTATTTGATATGAGGATAGAAACCCCTGCTTTTTTCTACAGTCCATGTGAGTGGCATGTTTTTCCCAACCTTTCACCTTTAGTCTGTGGATGTCTTTTCCTATGAGATGAGTGTCTTGAATGCAGAATATTGTTGGATCTTTTTAAAAATCCAATCTGCTAGTCTATGTCTTTTGAATGGTGAGTTTAGGTCTTTCAAGGTTATTATGGAGATATGATTTGTATTCCCAGTCATGTTTGTTTATTTTTGATATTTAACTTGACTTATTTTCTCCTTCTTTTAGTGTAATAGCTCCCTTTGCTGATTTTCATTGTTGTTTTTCACTTCCACCTCTTAGAATATTTTGCCAATGATATTCTATAGTGTAGGCTTTCTAGTTGTAAATTCTTTTAACTTTTGATTTTCAAGGAAGTTTTTTAATTCATCATCAAATCTAAAGCTTAATTTTGTTGGATTAAGATTAATCCAACAAAATTATATAAGATTAATATAAGATCCTGTTGGGGGTCCTCTAATAACTCACAGAGAAGCAGTATTTCCACTACTTGTATCCCATGTCACAGAGCAGCATAGAATGCAGCCTACCTCTAATTCTCTTATAGCTCTATAATCTATTTTGAGTTAATTTGTGTATATTTTGTGAGCTAAAGGTTAAATTCTTTATAGAGGAGAGATTCATGATAGTTTGATGTGAATATTATTCTTTCCCCTATTTAATTTCCTTGGTCCTCTTGCAATAAGCACATGTTGGTCTATTTTTGGACTGTCCATCCAGTTCCTTTGACTTATTATATGACTGATTTTATGCTGTGACCATGTTTTGGTTACTATAGTTTTGAAATAATCTTAGAATCAGATATTATAGGTTCTCTGTATTTTTTGTTTTATGTCAACTTGGTATACATTTTAAAATCAGCTTGTCATATTCTACAGAAAATCATGCTGAGATTTTGATTAAGATAACATTTAATATCTATATATTCAAATATAGATAGATCAATTCAGAAGATAAATAACATGGTTAAAATATGGGTTTCTTCTGAATTTTGAATAAAATTTGTTGCTCCATTTATTTAATTATTTAATATTTCTTTTAGAAATATCCTGCTTATTTAAGATTATAGGTATTATAGATTTTTAACATGTATACAGATATGCTTACTAATTAATAATAAATGGGATTTTCCTTTTCAATTACTTTTACTTATTTATTTTTGGTACTAAGTGTTGAAATCAATACCTCATGCATACTGAACACATGCTTTACCATCAAGATACACCCTGAACTAGAAGTTTCACTCATCTATTTATTTTTCATGGCACATAACAAATGTATACAGGAGTGGGATTCTTTGTGCCATATGCATACACGTATAGGAGATGATTTGATCAATCTTATTCCTAGTACCTTTCATTCCCTGACCTCCCCATCCTCCATCCACTTGCTCTAATCTATTGATTGCCTTTCTACTACTATTATTGTTTTAATTAGTGCATTCTAATTGTATATATAAGCAGAATTCATTTTTGTATATTAATGCATGGATATAGCATCATTTGGTAGGTTTAATTTCACCTTCAGATTCTTCATTTTCATAATACAGAAGTAGAAAATGATATCTGTACACTGACCCGTAAAATTTATACTGAAATTTTGCTAAAGGAACTTATTTCTAGTTTTATTCCTAGATTCATTAGTGATGTCTACCTAGAAGTAAGGATAATCTTACTCTCCCTTTCTAATCTGTATGCCTTTTATTTGTATGGTTGAAATTTCTAAATCCATGTTGAATTGAGGCAAGGTTGGAAATTATTGCTTCTTTTTTGACCCTGCAGAGAAATGATGCTGTATTTTATCAGTAAGTACAATGCTAGTTACAGGTTGTTCATAGATTCCTTCCATTAATTTGAATAAGTTCCATTTAATTCCTACTTTACTGAGAGCTTTAATAATGAATGCATGCTAGGCTTCATCAAAAGCTATGTAGTAGTTAAGATAATTGTTATGATTTTAATTTTTTAGTTGGTTAATATTGTGAATTATATTAATTGATTTCCAAATGTTAAACCAACATTGAACTCCTGGGAGAAACTCCACTTGATCATTATACATTATTTATATATAAATACATATATATTGTTGGATTTGATTTTTATTTTTTCTTGGGAATTGCTGCCTCCATGTTTAGGAGGAATATTGGCCTCTACTTTTCTTTTAGTATAGTTTCTGGTTTCATTTTTGATTTTTGGGTAATGCTGGCTTCATAAAATAAAATGAAAAGTATTTTTTTCTTCCCTATCTCCTTTATTGTGGATTGTGTAAAAATCAATATTATTTCTTCCTTAAATGCTTGGTAGAATTCACCAGCAAAGCCATATGAGCCATTCTTTCTAAAAATGCTTTTAACTACAAAATCAATTCCTTTGTAAACAGAGGGCTTTTCAAATTATCTTTTTTTTTCTCCTGAGCTTTGGAAACATAAGTATTTCAAGGAACCTGTCCATTTTATCTAACTTGTGAAACTTATTGTCATGAATTTGTTCGCAGTATGCTTCAATATCTTTTAATGTCTACAAAATGTGCCATGATAGCCACTCTTTTGTTTCTGAGATTGTTGTGTCTTTCTTCTTCTTTTCTTGTCTATTGTGGCTAGCTCTTATCCTTACTATTAATTAATTATTTTGATTTCACTGATTTTCCCTGTTTTTTATTTTCCATTTCCTTGACTTCTTTCCTCATCTTAGTTATTCTTTTCTTTCTACTTAATAGCATATATTTGATTTTTCTTCTCCTAGTGTCTTAATCTGGGACCTTAGGTCAAAGACTTGAGATCTTTATTTTTCTAAAAAAAAAAATAAATAAAGCATTTTATAAATGTTTTTTAACCATTTTTTAACTGGATGCCACCAATTTTTTAATATTATGTTTTAATTTTACTTCTGGTCCAAGCATTTTTTAAAAATTGTCTTTTCTTTGATCCATTCATTATATTAATGTGATTTTACTATGAAAATATTTAGAGATCAGCCACATATCTTTCTCTTCCTGATTTTTCATTTAATTCCCTCAGAATCATAAAATATATTTTTTCATGACTCAAAAACTTTTAAACAAACTGAGACTGGTTTTATGACCCAGAATGTAGGTAAAGTGTACTTGAAAAGAATGTATTCATTTATTCCTACATGGAGGGATGCCAGTTAAGTTGCTGGATAGTCACATTCAATGTTTTATACACTTCACAGTTTATGGAGGGACAAGGGTAGAAATTTTCAACTGTTTTGTGCTTGTGCACCATTTCTCATCCTCTTTCCTTTGAGTAGACCCCAGGTTTCCACTGTATCATTTTTCTTCTCTCTGAATCATTTTCTTTAGCATTTCCTAAGTGCTACTCTGCCAGTGATGACTTCAGCTTTTCTATGAAAAAGTCCAACTTGCCTCCTTTTTAAAAGACACTTTTATGTGTTTGTTTTTTAAAGGATAGAATGCCAAGTTGACCTTTTATTTGGACTTTCTTTCAGAGATTTAAAGGTGTTGCTGCACTGTCTTCTGGCTGGCTTTCATTTTCTTTATTTTTCTAATTGTACTTTTCAGTTATGCATGAGAATGGAGTGCATTTTGAGATATTTCTGTATCCATGGAGTAGGTCTTCTAATGAGACTTTGTCATCCTTCTCGTGGTTTCTCAGCACATACTGTGCATCTTTTCTAGTGTGCTTTGCAGATTTTCTCTCCATTGATACTTGGAAGCCGTTTGACGATGAGGTGACTTACTGTCATCCTCTTCATGTTTCCTTCATGTGGGAGTTCGGTGCTAAGCGTGGTGGGTCGAAGGTGCCTTATCCCATTCTGGCTGCTGTAACAGCATGCCACATACTGGTTGGTAGCTTATAAACTATAGAAATTTATTTCTCATTTTTCTGGAGGCTGGAAGTCCAAGATCAAGATGCTGGCAGATCTGGTTTCTGTTGAGGGTCAGTTTTCTGTTCACAGATGAAGTTTTCTGGCCTTTTCCTCAGGTGGCCGAAGGGCAAGAGAGGTTTCTAGGGTCTTTTTTGTGAAGGCACTAAATGCCATCATGAGGTAACTACTGCCATGGTCTAAGCTACCTTCCAGAGGCTCAGTTTCCCAATACTATCACACTAGGAATTAAGGTCTCAACATGAGAATTTAGGAGACATTTAGTCTACAATACTGTGGTCATGATATTTAGCAAGTTGGGAAAGTGTTTTTCCTCTACTCGCTGTCCTTGACTGGCTACTTGAGGTTGTGCCCCAGTTCACTCAGCCTCCACTTCTTTCTTTTTCAGACTTTCTGTTTTCTTTACAGTTTATATTATTGCATTTTTTTTGCAGGGGGAGGCACCAGGAATTGAACTCGGGGTCACCCAACATCTGAGCCACATCCCCAGCTCTATTTTTTATTTTATTTAGAGACAGAATCTCACTGAATTGCTTAGTAACCCACTTTTGATGAGTCTGGCTTTGACCTGGTATCCTCCTGCCTCAGTCTCCTGAGCTGCTGGGATTTCAGGTGTGTGCCACCGCACCCACCATATTACTGGGGTGGGGCAGGTTTTTCCGTTTGCTTTGCCTTTTGAAAACTTCTTGAATTATGTTGTTTCTTGAATTATCATTACTCTGTGATGCAATAAATTTATATAAAAATAGTTTGATATTTTAAATTTCACTAGTATTTTCTTGTGCAGTGTCCAATTTGCTATTAATCCCTTCCTATGTATTTTCCACCTCCAGAAATTTAATTTGAGTTTTTAAAATATCTGACATCTGTCTCACTAACATGCTTATTTTGTCTTCTGCTTTCTTGAATGGAGAATTCATTTATAATAGCTGGTCTAATGTCTTTCTTTACTAATTTCAGCATGAGTCATTTCTAATAGTTCATTTGTCATTAAGGGTCATTTTCTTTTCTGCTTTTTTTACCTGCATGGTCCATATCTGAGTTGAATGTGACACATTAAGAATTTTGCATTATTAAATGTGGGGAAGTTTTTTTCCATTTGCTTTGCTGTCTTTTTTTTTTTTTAAAGAGAGAGTGAGGGGAGAGAGAGAGAGAGAGAGAGAGAGAGAGAATTTTAATATTTATTTTTTTTTTAGTTACCGGTGGACACAACATCTTTGTTGGTATGTGGTGCTGAGGATCGAACCCGGGCCGCGCGCATGCCAGACCGGTGCGCTACCGCTTGAGCCACATCCCTGCCGCAAACTGCCCGGCCCCGGGCCGGCTGAGTCCCGCTCCTGCTGCCGAGCACTGCCTGCGGCACCCCTGCTGAGCGATCCCCTGCTGAGCTGTCAGTGCACACGGGCTTGCAATCTTGCAACCCGGTTGGGCACAAAAACACAAGCCAGTCAAACTGAGACAAAGTTTTATTTAGAGAGAGGCCGTGTGCGTCCCCTAACAGGTGGGTCCGCCACGTGTGTGTTCTACCTGAGCCGGGGGGGTTTCCCCTTCCCCCGGAACACCCTCCTACCATCCTTTCCCAACCAATGGGAACTCTCCCATTACAAGAGTGACATGAGTAACCTGAGTCCTGAAAATGGGCCCAGCTAGACAGCATGAGTCCAATTACCATATGAATGTGAATTGCTGGCTGGCAGTCAATAAAATCCAAAGGTGCCTGTATCAATATTTTTGCTGTGGCTCCTAACATCTGCCCCCTACTGTTTAAATAAACAACAGGCAAATGTGGCTAGGGACCGTGCCTGTTAGGTATGTCCAATTCACATATGGTTCTTACCCGTCATGGGAAAACTGACCTTATTGCGTCAGTCTCCTGGCTTAGGTTGATACCACTGTAACCGAATCATACCCGTCACTGACTACCGGTCCAGTATATAGCCATACCTGTGTAATAGGCCTATGCACCAGTGGGGGGGTGAGGTTCTTGCCTCACCTCTGTTGGCCCCCAAATTTAACCTTGGTGCCAGTGGGGGGGTGAGGTTCTTGCCTCACCTCTGTTGGCCCCCAAATTTAGACCATCACTAGCAGAAGGGAGAAAGACGCAGAATTGCCACGACACCAAGCCAATTGACGGCTCCTATGGAAACACTGGTGACACATCGGCTAAGATATTTAGCACTACCAGTTCGCTGTATCAACAAATAGAACACAATGTATACAGGTGATACATAGTCCAGACAAGTTGTGTAAGCAGTTCAAAGTGGAGGAGTCTATCAATATGTCCATTTCCTCCCAAGGTAAATTAAGTCCTTGATTGAGCAGTTCAAATTGGAGGAGTCTATCAATATGTCCATTTCCCTCCCAAAGTAAATTAAGTCCTTGATTGAGCAGTCTTATTGAGTTATTTTGATTGATGTATCAATTTATACAGTTTATAGTGATAGCTATCATAAAAGTTGTAGTTTGGTCTTAGTCTTCACCGGCACTGGGATGGAGATGGGAATTATGGCCATGTTGCTAAAGAGACATTATCCTGAACAGAATTATGAAATATAATGAAAAGGAAAGGTGAAAGTAAACAAACATATCTGTTAACCACCTTTAAAAACAAAATTTAATAACAGCTGTTTACCTAAAGTAAGTTAAACCATATAAGTCACGTGACTAATTTTTTTTTTTGAATACTTGTATCTATATATACATGAGCGCTCCTTATAAATGAAATATGGACATACACACAGACAGACATACAACACAAAACAGCATACATAACATAGAACATATAAGACAATAGTAAATAAAGGCCTTGTAGCTATAGCTAGGTGAAATCTCCATTGCAATGTTTAAAAACTTTACAGTTAAAAAAAAAATAAATAAATAAAACACAGTCAAAAAAATAAAACTGATCAGAAAAACATTAACCTAGGTTTGTATGAGCTTAAAAAATAAGGTAAAATAAAATAAAATAAAATAAAATAGAACTTTATGATGTGGGAAAAATGCAAATAATAAAATAGATATTGAAAAAGGCACCGTGGTAAATCACTGTCGCAGATGCAAGAATAGCCAGGCTGGAACTCTGGATATCAGCTGTTATGGATTTGAGTCAAATCATCTTCTTTTTCTGTAGAAATTGTTTTAGTTAATCTCTCTGGAATCCAAATTGGTTGCTGTTCCTCCTGTGGAAAAACACAGACGGAGCCCCGACTCCAGACTATTACTGGGTCCGGACCTTTCCATTGTCCTGTTAGAATATCTTTCCAAAGTACCTTAGGCTTATGTACATTTTTCGGATACATATGTCTTTCCGCAGCACTAAGTCCTGCTGAATCCAAATTTAGAAAGTTTAGAGTAAAAAGGGTTATTTTAAGTTTATCTTTGGGGGATATATACCCCTTACTAATTCCCTCCCTTTGCTTTAATAAGTACATTTTTATAGTTTGATGAGCTCTTTCAACTATGCCTTGTCCCTGTGGGTTGTATGGGATTCCTGTTATATGAGTAATGCCAAATGATGAGCAAAATTGTTTAAAAGACTTGGAGATGTAACCAGGACCGTTATCGGTTTTTAACTGTTTAGGAACACCCACAGTGGCAAAATTTTGTAAGCAATGAGCTATAACGTCTTTAGTTTTTTCTCCGGGATGAAGGGAGCCCATCAAAAATCCAGAAGAAGTATCAACTGTAACATGTAAATATTTTAATTTTCCAAATTCTGGCAAGTGTGTGACGTCCATCTGCCAAATATGGTTAGGTATCAGTCCTCTAGGATTGACTCCAAGATTAACTTGTGGCAAAAATGTCACACAATTTTGACATTGTTTTATTATATGTCTGGCTTGTTCTTTAGTTATTTTAAAACGTTTTTGTAAAGTATTAGCATTGACATGGAACCTTTTATGAAAATTTATAGCTTCTTCTATTGTGGAGAAAATATGTATGTCATGTGTAGATTTATCTGCTAGTTCATTACCCAAACTAAGGGCTCCAGGCAATCCTGTATGTGCTCTGATATGTCCTATAAAGAATGGATCCTTTCTATCCCAGATTAGACTTTGTATAGCAGAAAACAAAGAGAAAACAGTAGAGGAAGGAGAAATCCTACCAGCATCTTCAAGAGATACGATGGCATTAACTACATACTGACTATCAGAAAATAAATTAAATGTAGAATCTTTGAACATCATAAAAGCTTGCAATACTGCATTGAGCTCTACCTTTTGAGCTGATTGTTTGGGTACTAAAAATGTAAAAGTTTGATCAGGAGTAACTACTGCTGCTGTACCATTATTTGACCCATCAGTGAATATATTTGGAGCATTTATGATAGGGGTTTTTCTTGTCATTTTTGGAAAAACTACAGGATGCTTAGACCAAAAGGACAACAAAGGATTAGATGGCAAGTGATTATCAAATGCAACACTAGATTTACACATGATTATTGCCCAAGTATTTAACTCATTAGCTAACTCATCAATTTGATCCATAGTATATGGAGTAATAATTTTATTGGGAGAAATCCCAAACACTCCTTTTGCTGCTTTTATTCCTTTGAGTATTAATTGCCCTACAGCCTCAGGATATCTAGTAAGAATAGTATTAGGAGAATAAGATAAATGTATCCATAATAATGGACCTTCTTGCCAAAATACCCCTGTAGGAATATTTTTTGTCGGTAATACAATAAATAATAAAGGCAAACTTATATCAATTCTATCCAAATGCATATTTTCCATATATGTTTCAATGATTTTTAATGCCTTTCTAGCTTCAGGCGTTAACATGCGGGGTGAATTTGGATCTGATGGACCTTTTAAAATATCAAATAAAGGTCCTAATTCTCCTGTTGGTATGCCTAGATAAGGCCTTATCCAATTTATATCTCCCAATAACTTTTGAAAGTCATTAAGTGATTTGAGTTGATCTACTCGTATTTGAATTTTTGGTGGACGGACCATGGTTGAGGATAATAGAACTCCTAAATAATTAATTGGAAGATTTAATTGTACTTTATCTATTGCTATTTCTAGATTATAATTTTTTAATAAGTTTGTAAGCGTGGCATAACATTCTAGCAATGTGTTTTTATCTTTATGTGCCATTAACACATCATCCATATAGTGAAATATCTGTAGTTCAGGGTTTTGATTTCTAAGTGGCTGGATTGCTTTATCAACATAAATTTGGCACAAAGTTGGGCTGTTAGCCATCCCTTGAGGGAGTACTTTCCATTCATATCTCTGATCAGGACCTTCATGATTCAGTGCAGGGATAGTAAATGCAAAATGTGGACTATCCTCGGGGTGAATTGGAATTGAGAAGAAACAATCTTTAATATCTATAGCTAGAACATGCCACGTTTTTGGTAAAGCAGACAGTTGGGGAATCCCTGATTGAGCAGGTCCCATAATAACCATCTCATTATTAATGGCTCTTAAATCTTGTAATAATCTCCATTTACCAGATTTCTTTTTAATAACAAAAATGGGAGTATTATGGGGAGATACGGAAGGTTGTATATGTCCTTCCGCTAATTGCTGTTTGACCAGATCATGGGCTACTTGTATCTTTTCTTTAGTTAGGGGCCACTGAGGAACCCACACTGGTCTTTCTGATTTCCAAGTAATTTTGATTGTCTCAGTGGCCCTTTTTGAAAACCCAATCCATGTTTATCTATCTCTTGATCTACTTGAATTGGTGCTGTTATATCTTGTTCTTGATCTCTTAATCTCTTTTCTTTTCTAAAGCCTTGTTTTGCCCTAGTAGTGGGCGCGTTAGGATTGACGTTATTTGTTAATGTCAATCCTAATTGATCTAGGACGTCTCGTCCCCATAAATTTATGGGGAGATGGTCCAATACATAGGGCTGTATAGTTCCTTCACATCCTTCAGGATCCCTCCAATCTAATACCATTGCACTTCTATGGGGATTAGTTGCCACTCCTAGGCCTCTAAGCGTTTGGGTCGCTTGCTGTAATGGCCAATGCTTAGGCCATTCCTGGCGAGATATGATGCTGAGGTCAGCGCCTGTGTCCAGCAGTCCATTAAAATCATGCCCTTGAATATTTAATTTTAGCATAGGGCGAGAATCTAAATTTAAAGATAGCATAGCCCAATCTACACCTGTGGAGCCTAATCCCTTGGAACCTCTTTCTACATTACAACTGGAAAATTTATCATGTAGGCTTGGTATTATTAATAACTGTGCTATTCTATCTCCTGATGAAATTACTGATATACCTCTTGGAGAACTAGCTATGATTTTTATTTCACCCTCATAATCGGGATCAATTACCCCAGGACTTATCATAAGTCCTTTAAGTGTAGAAGAACTGCTTCCTAATAATAAGCCTACTGTTCCCTGGGGAAGAGGTCCTTTTACTCCTGTGGGAATGATTTGAACTCCCATCTCTGGAGTTAATACTGCTCTGGCAGAGGCACAGATGTCCAACCCTGCGCTCCCTCTAGTCTGTCTGATGAGGGATCTGATGGATAATGCGTCCTGGGCACCACCTTGATGGTGCTGCTGGGTTCCTCCATTGCCCCGTATATTTGTGGTTTTGGGCCCCGGGGCATTGGGCCCTCCAATTCGTTTTTTGACAACGGGGCCTGATGCCTTTCTCCACGATATCGTGGGTAGACACTTGGTCTTTGTCCATTCTTTGATAACGGAATACCCTCTATGGTGGTTTGAGAATGGCATTCATTAGCCCAATGTCTCCCTCTATGGCATCGTGGGCAAATACCCGGGATTCTACTCTTTTGATACCTAGCTTTGTTAAACCCTCCTCCTATGGGGCAATTTCTTTTAAAATGCCCTTCTTGATTGCAATTATAGCATGTTTTTGGCTTGGTACTTAAAGCCTGTTTTACTTCAGCTGCCAAGACTTGTCCTTGTTCATTAATGTCTCTACATAATTTAATATATGTGTTTAAATCTTCCTGTTTCCACGGTCTAATGACCTCTTTGCAGCAACGATTTGCTTGATCGTAAGCCAGCTGTTTTATAAATGGCATTGCCTGTTCTGTATTTTCAAATGTCTCAGAGGCTGCTTCAATAAGTCTAGCTACAAAGTCAGCGTAGGGCTCATTAACTCCTTGTATTATCTTAGATAGTTGACCTTGAAAATCCCCTTGTCCCTTTAAAGTTTTCCATGCCTTAATTGCATTTATAGCGACTTGAGCGTATACGCCAGGATCATATCTGAGCTGTTGCATTTGTTCTTGAAACTCCTCTTTTCCCAGTAACATTTTCAGGCCTCGTTCAGGGTAACCTGCTTCTGCATTTTGCCTAGCTGTCTCCTTGCAAAATTCCTCATTGGCAATTTTCCATAATAAATACTGTCCTCTATTTAGCACAGAATTACACACGTTAGCCCAATCTGCTGGTGTTAGTTCCAGCCGGTAATAGATTCGACCATACTGACTGTGAAGGGAGCGGCCGGGCCGTAGGCTGCTACAGCTTCCTTTAATTGCTTTATTATTTTGAAATCTAAGGCACGGTAAACTCGTTCTTTTTCTTCTCCCTGCTCAACTACAGGGCATGCTAGTTTTTGGGGTCCCGCCTCAGGATTCCGTTCATCATCTATGGAGGCAGGTAAAGCTGTTGGTTGAACTATGCCCTCTGGTGGTGGAACGGAGTTAGTAGCAGCCTCCCTATCTGACGACCGTTTTTTCCCTGAGCTTGCCTTGTTCAAATTTTCTTCTATCTGACTAGCTTGAGAGACCTTTTGTTTTGCTTGACCTAATATGTTTTCTGCCATGGCTTGGACCTCTAACAATTTACTTAACAGTTTTTCGGTTTGTTTTTTACTAGATTCTAATCTACTATAAAGGTAACGTAACCCAATAAGATAGGATAGAAGAAAGCCAAAACAGAATGAAACAGAAACGGAGAGGAGGAAAATGATTATGTCAATTTTCTCTCTCTCAGGGCCGAATAACTTCAAACCTTGAGTCAGCCATTTATCCCAACTCGTCTGAAAAAATTGTAAGGCTAGAGAGCCTGAAATAAGAGCAGAATAAATCAAAACAGAAATACCCATTCTGTCGCCTTTCCTTAGGGGCGAGTGATATTACTCACCTTTAAGTTTTGGGCGTTCCCAGTACAGGGCCACCAAAATGCCGCAAACTGCCCGGCCCCGGGCCGGCTGAGTCCCGCTCCTGCTGCCGAGCACTGCCTGCGGCACCCCTGCTGAGCGATCCCCTGCTGAGCTGTCAGTGCACACGGGCTTGCAATCTTGCAACCCGGTTGGGCACAAAAACACAAGCCAGTCAAACTGAGACAAAGTTTTATTTAGAGAGAGGCCGTGTGCGTCCCCTAACAGGTGGGTCCGCCACGTGTGTGTTCTACCTGAGCCGGGGGGGTTTCCCCTTCCCCCGGAACACCCTCCTACCATCCTTTCCCAACCAATGGGAACTCTCCCATTACAAGAGTGACATGAGTAACCTGAGTCCTGAAAATGGGCCCAGCTAGACAGCATGAGTCCAATTACCATATGAATGTGAATTGCTGGCTGGCAGTCAATAAAATCCAAAGGTGCCTGTATCAATATTTTTGCTGTGGCTCCTAACACATCCCCAGCCCCTGCTTTGCTGTCTTGAAAACGTCTTGAATTATGTGATTTCTTGAATTATTATAAGTCTGTGATGCAATAAATTTATATAAAAATAGTTTGATATTTTTGAAAGTTTGATTTTGCTAATTGAGACCAGCGGAGCCTCTAATCCATGGCTGCCATGGCTGATTTGGTCCCACTACTAAGGTAATGCACTTTGAATACTCAACCCCAAGACCAAAATTAACAGTTTCTCATGTCTGCTAATGTTATCTGTGACCCATAGAAACCATTATGCTTACTCTCCCCCACCTTCCATTGGTTAGTTTCCTGGCATACAAATAGTGATCAATGTGCCACTTAGCACCTGAGGAGGACCCCTGGAGACCTCATGGGCTTTGGCTGTGTAGCTCTGTCCTCTTCCTCTGAACTGTCTTCTCTCTGCTACTCTGCTTTGTGAATTTGAGCCCCTCGGCTTCTTCAGATTCTCAACACAGCCTCCTCAACTCCTGTTGACTGCCAGCTCATCTTTTAGCTCCATTTCCTTGCAACTTGGAATAGAAATTCAGTTTCCAAGATATTTCAATCTTTCGGCTCACCCCTTCCATTGTCCTTCGGAAATCACTTTCTGGTGTTGCCTGTTTTCTAGTGTCTGTAAACGACGGTGTTGGCTTTGTTCATGTCTCAGTTGTTCAAGGTCGAGTGTAGGAGCTGTGGGTGTGCCTCAGGGGCAGAGCACTTGCCTCGCACGGATGGGGGGAAGATGCACAGTCGGCTTGAACGCTGATACGACGATTAGTAAAACAATGGTCCTTTAATTCTCACCTTCTATGTAGTTTTGTAAGGAACTTCTGGGTCTTTTTCAAAGTGCAGGCCTATAATTTTGAACATTCTCGCAAGGCTCCTAGATGAAAGGCCTGGTTGCCGTCCCTGGTGTGACTGGGAGCCACCTGAACGTTCAGGAGGTGGGGCCTGCTGGGAGCTGGTCTAAGAGGACGGCGGGACCCAGGTTGTTCCCTCTTTCCCTTGTGCTTCCTGGCCATGAGGTCCGCAGTTTCCTCTGCCACCTGCTCCTTATTGTTGCCAGCCAGCACCCACCTGAAGCCTGAAGCAGAGTCCACCTGATCCTGCATCGAAATTTCCAAAACCACGAGTCCAAATAAGCCTTTTCCCATTTATGGGTTAATCCCCAGGGCATTTCCTCACCGTGATGGTGAGGGACTACGCTGGAGAGGTGTCAGACTCCCTTCACGACCTAGGAAAGCCCGTGGTGCTCCCGTGCCCTTCGGTATGAGATGCGGTCACTTCCTACAGGTTTCGACCACTGGAGGGGTACATATCATGTTGTTATGGCCTTGAATTTCATCTTCATGAGGGTGTTCCCTGGTGCTTCAGATGCCCCTCAGGCATCTGTATGTCTCCTTTGTGAAGTATCTGTATGAATCAGATCTTTAAAGCAGTTTCACTTGCTTGTCTGCCTTTTCATGATTGAATTAGGGGGGGCTCTTTATGATCCTTGACATCAGCCTTCATCAGATCCATTTGCTCTCCCTGACACATTTCTCCATGTTTTTAATGAGTATTTCCATAATGTACAGTTTGCCGATGACTCTTCTCCTCCATGTTCAGAAGAAAATTTCCAAGTTCTTTCCTAAGTTCTTCATGACTTTACCAACTTTTATTTTTAAGTCACATCATCGACTTTAAACTATTTTTTATCAATGATGAACAGGGGCTCCAGGCCTTTTATTTTTGATCCTTTCCCCTGCTGAAGATGGTACTCAGCACCTCACATATGCTAGGCACCTGCTCTACCACTGAACTCTATCCCCCACCTCACATTTACCATCATTTTAAAACAGGTTTCTCTTTCTTTGCTTTGGCACATTGGTTGAAAAATCTAATGACCACACAGAGGTGTTTCTATTTCTGGATTGCATATATTTTTCCATTCATTTATTTACTAATCCTCATGCCCGAGTCACATTGCCTCTGTTAATGTAGCTTCATAGTAAGTCTTAAAGTCAGCCAGTAGAGTACTATAGTATGTAGAGTACTATAGTATATATATAGTAGAGTATAGTACAATAGTTTTGTTCTTCATCTAGAATATGCATATCAAATTAATTTCTTTGTATTTTGTTGCTGATGATGTTCTCTGAGAATTAATTTTTAATCTCTAAGAATACATGGCTGAATTAAGATTAAATAAATTTAATAAATTAAATAATCAATTGTCAATCTCACAACATAGATCCTTCCAGATCATGAATACAATATGCGTCTTCATTTATCTATGTCTTCTTTAAGTTCTCCCACCAGTGTTTTCTTTTCATTCCCAGTGTAGAGTTCTCATATATTTTTTGTAATAAAATATTCCTAAATATATTATGACTCCTACACTATTTTAGAATTGGAATTTATAAAAAAACCTATTTTCAATTTTCTGTGAACACAGTAAAGAAATATATTTATTTATGTATTTCACTTTGTGTCAGGCTTGGTTCTCTGTCTCATTCTGCTCAGCAAGAACTTAGACAATCCTTTTTCGTTTTTTCCCCAAGTACTACAAATGCCAAAGCTCCGCTCAGTCATCTATGCCGTTCCCACACACTCGGTGATGCCACTTTGTCTGGGCCAAGCCTGGTAACGCAGCACTTTGGCCCATTCTTACAATTGGAAAAGGCTCCCACTGAAAAGCAGCTCTTGAATGTGGGCTCACCATCTCTCCCTGCCGTCCTTCTCCGCAGTCTTGGCCCATTTGTTCTTGGAGATGTAGGCATTGATACACAGACATCATATTCCAGTTTAATGTTAGCACTCCTGCTATAACTTCTGATCCCCACCACTACCACTCTCATGATCTGAAATCTAGCCATTTCCGAATAAGTATTTGTGATCTGTGCTACAATAAATAGAGACGGAATCACTCCCCCTCGATTGCTGACATTCTGTTCCATTCCTATTCCTTTCTTTCCTCTAAACTTTCTTCATGTTAACTTGTATCTAATTTACGTTCTGGTACAACTTGCTTCTGTATATCCACGGAAGGCAAGGGCCAGTCAAGTTCATTTTCTTAATAAGTATTTTGAATAGTGTTTTCCACATAATGAACACTTGATAAATACTTGAAGAATGAGAGGGGAAAAAGAAGGAAGAAATATTAGTAATTACTATCAGGGTTTCCAAGTTAAGTGTTTCCATCAACTGCCTCTCATATGGGTAAATATAGTTAGATATTTCTGTTGAGAATGTCCATTTGGCATTTTCTGGAAACTTTATAGGCTGCTGTCTAAATCCCACATCTTGTGAAAAATAACCCAATAATTAGAAAAACAGGGAGAAGTATTATAATTCTCATGTGATATTTCAACCATAACAAGCCACATAAATACATTACTGGATCCAGGGAATCTACTGACAACAGGTCAAAATCAAGTGTGAAAAAAACTGACGGGAAGTTTTTTACATGGACCAGGATAGGAACCTGTAGAAGAGACGGCATCATAATCCAATCAGTCTTGCTTGTAGCCCTTGCCACTTTCTGTGTGTTTTCCTGGCTCTGTGTGCTACTCATGGCACATCACTCTTGCAAATAAAATAGACATTTATAAATTTACATGCACAATATATTTATATAAGTCCTATGAGTCGTGTTCTAAGAAATAGCAATCTTTCAAAGCAAAAAAATGTGACTGCTATTAACCTTGCCAGCTATAAACTACAGTTCTTTGAAAATACTTTCAGAGAAGGTAAGAAAAAAATGAAGTCAATAATGTGAAATAATTGTGACATGAAATTACAAACTGATTTAACATTTGAACTTGAAAAACAAATACTGATTTTAACAACAGAAACAAAATAATAAAGAGTTAGATCCAAAGAATTTACACGAAACATGATGTGCCTTTAACACGAAATGCAAAAATGCAATCTTAACCAATTGTTAAAAAAATGAAGAAAAAAGAAATTGTCTATGTCTGTAATATTTCTTGTGAAACAAAAATCAAAACCATGAGAAGGCTAGTTAATAATTTGAGTTTTCTTTAAAAATATATTTTAAGAATGCCAAATTTGGGGCTGGAAGTGTAGCTCAGTGGTAAAGAGCTTAATTAACTGGGCACAGTGGCACATGTTTGTAATCCCAGTGGCTTGGGAGGCTGAGGCAGGAGGATCACCAGATCAGAGCCAGCCTCAGCAAAAAGCAAGGCTCTAAGCAACTCACTGAGACCCTGTCTCTAAATAAAATACAAAATAGGGCTGGGGATGTGGCTCAGTGGTTGAGTGCCCCTGAGTTCAATCCCCAGCCCTTCCCCTGCCAAAAAAAAAAAAAAAAAATAGCTATTTAGCATGAGTGAGCCTCGGGGTTTGACACTTGGCACACACACAAAAATGTTAACTTCTAATATTACATATTTATAGTATTGTCTTTCAAATTCTACATTTTCTTGGAAGAAAATGTTTCTTTGGAAATAATGTTTGCTTCTTTCCATGTTAATTTCATTGTCAAAATTATTGTCAGGGGCTGGAGTTGTGGCTCAGTGGTAGAGCACTTGCCTAGCACATGTGAGGAACTGAGTTTGATCCCCAGCACCACATAAAAAAACAAAACAATTATTGTCAGGTAGAAATTATCTTCTATATTTTTGAAATATCATTTGTTAATAATAAATAAGCTATGCATTTATTTTGTAATTATTTACATAAACATTCACACAAATACACAACTATTTATTTAAGTATATAAAAACTTTTGTAAAAATCTACTATAGCTATATGGTGCACTGAGTGTAGTGTTCAGTCATTACTTTAAAAAGTGTAAAAAGAGTGTTATTCAAAAAGAAAGAGCAATTTTTAATTTCAAGAAATCCTAAGTATTCTGGGACTTTCTCTTTCTCTTCCTTAAGTCCTGAAATTCAATATTAGAGATTTAGAAGTACTAAGTACAATTATTTCATCTGTTTTCCTCTTTGAAGATCACTTAATTTTAGGATCCTCTTGAACTAGGGAGTTGACTATTTCCCCCAAACCTTTCAGCCTTTACCTTGGGGTTTAATCAATGACACAAGCAATAACTACCCTTGGCTCTATGTTTGTGCTGAGGTACCATTTTTTTTTCCACAATCTTATGGATCTAAGTATTTAATTATGCATGACAACATTCTAAGGTCACTAAGGCTTCTTATCCACACAGACTTCACTCAAGAATGCTTTATTGTACTATAGAGTGTTAGATCCATGAGGTATTCATTTAGTAAGCCAATGATTCATTTCCGTGAGCATTTTTGGGAAAACGGAAGTCAGTTAACCTCTCAGAATTTTTTGCTGTGTCTGTGTGGGGTTTAGGGGGTGACTGAGAGTTTGTAGAAGAGTGGAGAAGGTTCTAGCAATTTCTTTAAGTGTGAGTGTTCTCATCCGTAGATGAGAATTCAATAACACATTCTCCACAGCCTTTGTATGGGAACTCAGTGAAATAATTTCTTTCGTCTTTATTCCAATATCAGATACATAGGGGAGCCCTTAATAGATATTAAATAGTAGTATTTTCAGTTTTCAGTAATTTGGAAATGAAAAGTCACACTTCATTACTTTTAAAATCACTCCTGTTCCTTTGATCATTAGTTTTTCACCAGGCCCTTCGGATTTCTTCTGTGAGGAGAGTTCATGTTGTTTGCCCGTGTTTTCTGTTGAGTTATTTTCCTTTTGCTCATTATTTTCCAAAGTTTTTTAAAACTCTTGTTTGTTTATGTATCCCTCTGCCCGCGACTCTTCCGGCTGCACATTGGAGGACATTATTTTTGGCCTGCTTTTACTTTTCCTTCCTGCCTCACCACCACCTGTGTTTTCTTAAAATAAAACGGAATTTTAGTTCCAGCCGATAATTATTTTTGCATTAGGCCTCTAAGTACTTAGAAGTAATTTCTTAGCAACTGTTAGGTTTTTGTAATCCTATTATCCACCGCACATTTAGACTCTAGGACTGATAAGACTTCCATTAGTCTTCTCTGCACCCTGTTGGCCCTTTCCTTCTAGAGGTAAAATTACTTCCTCTGCATTATAAAGTCTTCTTTTTCTAAAGGATCCCTTCAATAATTTTATCCTTTGCATATCTTTTCTTTCCTCTCTTTGTGAAACTCTCATTAGACGGATGTTAGAATTTGCAGATTACCTTCCAGGTTCGAATATCTTCCCCCTAATACCTATTGTTTCTTTCACACACATTTCTACCTTACAAATTACGCTCTCACCAAGAATCTTAATGATACTACCCATCGAATTTTTTTGTTAGTATCCCAGAACGTTTCTTATTACTTAAACAGGTGTAGATTAACACTTGACATGTTCAGTTTTGTACATACTTGTCATTTGTCTTCCGGTCTTCATTAAATCCTGTCTTTATCTTTTATATTTATGTGAAAAAGTGGTGAATCTTCTAGTGAAACCTCTGCTCCACGTTGTAATTTCAAGGTACCAGCTGGTTGTTTTCAGGATGTCTCACAACTACCTGATATTTCTGTTAACGATTTTGTTACTCAGCTCACTTTAAAAATATATCAGTGATATTTTATAATGATGTTTACTCTGAAAAATACCACTACATACATCAGTTTATCCTTTTTTTTTTTACATGTGTGTACACTCCTGTTTATTTCTGAGTTCCCTTAAGAAAACAGGAGGTTGTGTTCTCCTGCCTAATCACGATCACATTCCTTAGACCACAGGGTCAAGCCCTGTGTCTCTACATACTGCCCTTGATAAAGTTGCAATGTTTAACAACCTACTGAATTCTCAATCAGAGATAGTTCCACAGGCCTCATGGGTGGTGGTGAATTCCACAGAGGTTATTATCCGTCTCTTTTTAGAAGCTCATATTAATACCCCACATCCTCACCTCTTTAAAGCTTTGCTAAAGTAACTCCAACATACTTTCACAAAGAGTAAAGGCGACCCTAGGTAACCCGGTCTCCCCTCACTCCTGTCCAGGTCACCTGGAATTCTCATGCCATTCTTGCTGTGCATAAACCCTGCCACCCTCATTAGTCTGGACATGGGGGTTGATCTTTCTGTTTCCACTATAAGATTTTAGGACGTCAAGAAACCTTGAGAGGATTTCCCCCCCTACTAACCACTTCCTTCTCTCTGTTTCTTTTGTCTCTTTTCTTCCTTCTCGTTCTCCTCCTGCTCTTTCTTGTCATCCTCTACTCACTCCACTCTTTTTTTTTAATGGACTGATCTCAATTCTTTTTTTTTTCACATGACAGTAGCGTGTATTTTGACGTGTTACACAAACATGGAGTATAACTTACCATTCTTCCGGTTGTACATGATGTGGAGTCACACTGATCCTGTATTCACAGACAAACATAGGAAAGTGATGTCTGATTCATTCTACTGTCTTTCCTCTTTCCATCTCCCCTCCCTTCCCTTCACTCCCCTTTGTGTAATCTACTGAACTTGTATTCTTTACCACTCCTCACCTTGTTGTGTGTTAGCATCTGCATATGAGAGAGAACATTCGACCTTTGTTTTTCTGGAATTGGCTTATTTTGCTTAGCATAATAGTCTTTAGATCCACCAATTTTTTGGCAAATATCATAAAGTCATTCTTTTCTATAGCTGAGTAATATTCTATTATGTATATGTAACACATTTTCTTTATCCATTTATCTCTTGAAGTGCACCTAGGTTGGTTCCATAACTTTGCTGTTTTGGATAAGCTGATATAAACATCGATATGGCTGCATCACTATAGGATGCTGACTTTGAGTCCTTTGGGTATATATTGAGGAGGGGGATAGCTGGGCCAAAGGGTGGTCCCAGTCCAAGTTTTCTGAGGAATCTCCATACTGCTTTCCAGAGAGGTTGCAGCAATTTGCGGTTCTGCCAGCAATGTATGAGTGTGTCTTTCCCCCACATCCTCCTCAACATTTTTTGTTATTTATATTCTTGATAATTGCCATTCTGACTGGAGTGAAATGAAATCTAGTGGTGTTGTCTTAATTTTCATTTTTCTAATTGCCAGATGTTGAACATTTTTTCATATATTTGATGACTGTGTTTCTTCTTCTGTAAAGGGTCTGTTCAGTTTCCTTGCCCATTTATTAATTGAATTATTTGTGGGTTTTGGGGTGTTAAAGTTTTTGAGTTCTTTATATATTCTGAAGATTAATGCTGTATCTGAGGTGAAGGTGGCAGATTTTCTCCCATTTTGCAGGCTCTCTCTTCACATTCTTAATTGTTTCCTTTTAGTTTGATACAGTCTCATTTTTTTATCTTGATTTTACTTTTTATGATTTAGGAGTCTTGTTGGGGAATTTGGTTCCTAAGCTGAAATGATGGAGAGTTAGGCTACTTTTTCATTTAAAAAGATCTCTGATCTCATGCCTAAGTCCTTGATCCTCTTTGAGTTTGTGCAAAGAGAGAGAGAGGGGTTTAATTTCACTTAACTACATATGGATTTCCAATTTTCCCAGCACCATTTATGGTTGTTGTCTCTCCAATGTATGTTTACGGTGCCTTTGTCTAGTGTGAGATAACTGTATTCATGTGGGTTTATCCCTGCATCTTCTATTCTGTACCATTGGGCTTCATGAATTCATCTCAATTCTTCATAAGGACTATATATTTCAAGATTTTCTTTTTCTCCACTCTATTAATTTTGTTTCCTTATGGTTCATCCTATTTTTTTGCATTTGATATCTCATTTTTAGGTTCTGATTTTTGTGTGGTTTTTAAATATTTATAAATGAAAGAGCAGATTGAATGCATAATAACTAAGGTCTATCTTCTCATTCAGACTGAATGCCTGGGAAGGAGTGAATCTCTATATAAACGATGCCACACTTGGTGATTTGAGGAGCCCAGTGGCATGGGAATAAAATTGGAATTCACAGAGAGTTCCTCCTCTAGGAATGGAGTCTCCCCGTTCCTCCCCTGACCTTGTTATCTAGAACTGTTACTAGCAGTGGCAGAACTCTTCCTCTAAGAAGGCCTACTCTTCATCTCACCCTGAAGACAAACACTGCTTTGGGTGGTGGTTTTGATGGTGGAGACTGGTCCCACAAGTTTCTCTGTATGGCTACGGACAGAGAGAAGGAGCTCAGCAGAAGAAGCCAGACTGAGAGTTCCTTAAATATGACATCCATTGGGACATGTCATGGCAGGTTCCTTGGTCCTCCATTAATAATCCCAGACAGAATACAGTAGCACCCATCTGCAGCTTCAGCGGGAATGCATGTGTGGAGAGCAGGAGGGGAGTCATTGGCATGGAGGACGGGGAGGTAAACCCTGAGAAAAACTGTCAATTGAGAAAGAAAAAAAATTAATAGGAACAAAACTGGAAAAAAATGCATGCATTTGGAAAGTGAAGGAATCAGGAGAAATGTGGGAAGAAATATGAAAGAACAAAGGAATTGTCATGAAATCAACAGAAAGAAAAATATCAATCTAAAAGGGCTAGCTGCAAACAGGGAAAACTCTAGGGGGAGGCAGCTTGCCCTTCAATATCTTAGGGGAGAAACGGAACCTGAAATTGCAATATAGAAATATTTGACTCTCCACATTTAAGGCCTGGACATTCTATCTTACCTTTGGTTTTTTGCTTTTGTGAAAGGATTTGTTTATTCTATATATTTTGACATTAATTTAATATTTGCTCTATGAACAAGGGCCCCATAGATTGAAAGAAATCTCTGGATAGGAATTGCTCTCACAGCTTGTTTTCATCGCAGTAGAATAAAAAGTTCTCTCAGCATTCAGTAGATACCAGAGATGAACAAAAGACCTCCAACCCCTCCTCCTGGGTCAGAACAAAGGAAACCACCATTAGAGATGCTGCAAGTTCCTGCTGTGAGCAGAGAGAATTCCCTTAGTTAGTGTAATGAGTAGACACAGCCTCAGAGGTTAAGGGTAAAACTACAGTGCAGAAATATGAGTGGAAAATAAATATAAAAATGAAAATCCAAGAACAAACGTGGAATCAGAGGAAACACAGTGGCAGGAAGGTGAAATCAAGATGGATGTTGAAGACGACAGCAAATGCAGAAGATCAGAGAGCAACTGAGCTCTCATTGAAAAGCCCCACAGATGAAATAATCAAAGCTAAATATATTTGTTTATTTTGAGTCATGAAACATTTGATTTTTCTTTGAAAGGTGTTATATCTGCCACACACACTCCCACAGGCTCACTGTTTTTTTTTTTGAACCTCAATAAATCCCACCCCAGTTGTAAAAGCCAAAAAAAAAAAAGAGGTATAATATTTTTGTTCTTTTCCTTATTTGTGAAGATTCCTCATCATATTGTTTAATCCTATGCAAATTTAACCCAGATTAATTTTAAAGTATGGGGAAATCCAGCTGAAACTGAAAGTTTTGGGATGTAGCAAGCATTAGTTCTTTCTGCTGTAGGTTTTTTTTTTTTTAACTGATATTTCTGCGATTCTTCCTTTCAGTTTTTTCTGGTAGCTCTCTACTTTATCAGGCTGTAATCTATGCAAACATGGAGGCAGGAGGCAGGAGGCAGCCATGGAGAGTCTGATCAGTAGTCAGCAAAACTGAGATGTGTGAATTACCTCCACCCTTTCCTTCCTTCAGATTTATCCCTTCCCTGGGATTTTATATGAGCTGGAAAGAAATTCCTGTCCAAACCAAAATGAATCCTCATGAAAGATTTTACCTGGTAAGAGGGTAAGATATCAACTTTTCCAAGAGTCGACTTGCTTCAAAGTCCTAAGAATTAAGTGAGCTGAAATTCACATTTATGACAGGCACTTGGATATTTTGTTTGTAGGACTTTGCTTTCCAATCCTTTAACCTCAGCTGATAAATATCTGCTTTCTAGCCAAGCAAAATGTGCATCCTTTAAGGACTACAGCACCCAAAACTGGGAGTTTACAGGGAGGGAAATCTTTTTTTTTTTTTTTAATCACCAAAGGATCTACAACCAAAAATTGGCCTGAAACTTAAAATTCAGTCCAAATAGAATTCCTTTCAAGGAAAATCCATTGTGCCTTCCGTCATCTCACGTTTGCTAACAGTTTAGCTGGATTTTCATCCATTTTTGAATACTGCATGTTGATTTCTGGGATCCTCTCCTCTACCCAGGGTGTATGCTTCCTTGTGCCCTGGCTTTGGTTCTCAGATGCAATCATGCCGAACACTGTTTTGAGGACTCTTTGTCCATGGATAATATTTGTACCTTCAAACAAAATGCATCTCCTGAAACGTCAGTCTTTGCGAATCTCTACCAGATGAGAGTTTTGCTTGCCTGCTTGGTGTCTCCTCCTGGGTACTGGCTTCTGTCACCTCTTAGAATATCCGTCTTCGCTCACTGTCTCCACTTGCTTTCTTCCATTGGTTCTCAGTCCAGTTCTGTCAGGCAATGCCCTCCTGATTCTGTCTAAACTCACCCACCGAAGCCAGTGTCTGGTTTCAGGACTAGTATCACTGCCCCTAAGCTGCGTGTGGCTCAGCCAATGACTCCGTCCTGCTAGAGATCCCGCTTCTCTGGGCTGCACTCTTGTGTGGTCCTGCTCTTCCTTCACTTGGTGCCTTTTCTCCTTCATGAGTTCATCCTCGCCTCTTACGGAATGTCAGATGCCCCCAGGCCTCCTCTCGTCCTTAAAGATTGTCTCTGCAGATATTTTCCTTTCGACTCGTGTTTATAAATTCTGTCTGTACACCAGCCACCCTTGAATCCATGCTCACAGCCTTAGAACGCTCCCTAGAACTTACATTTTAAACTCCCTCTATGTCCTCTTTGAGTGTCCCTAATTAATATCACTAAATCAAAAAGGCTAACCATGAACAGCTGATTTTTTAACCCCCACACACAACTCCCATCAAAGTGTATTCCTCTCACGTTTTTTCCTACTTCCTTAAGTACAGTCTCCAAAATGATTGCTCATCTGTATCTTTGGAATGAATCCCCCGGTTTTATGTTCAGGATGGCTCCAGATGTTTATCAGCCTATTTTGCTACTTGGTAGGTTACCTACCTGTGTCATCAGTGAGAGTAGAAAGCCCTGGAAATGCTCTCTGTGAGACTATTGAAACAAAAACAAAACCATCAAAATGAGAACAGTAGAAAACAATGCCTGGTACCTATTCTTAAAATTCTAGAACTAATCTTAAATCAACACTCACTCATACTTCTCCCACTCCTCCTCCCAATTAATGCACACACACACACTCACACCAGTGCTCAACTAGAGTCACGGTACCTTGCCTGCAAGTTCATGGGTTCCCTGCATGACTGAGCATCATTTGTACGACTCTGTCTTTCTGCAGTCACAGATGTTGTCAGAGGCTCACAGTCAAATACAAACTCTGCAGTGAAATGTGTCTCCACCTTTCCCAATTTTTTTTTTTTTTTGCTTTTCTTTTAATATCATTTCTAGCCACAGATGTGTTAGTTCTCTGTTACTTTAAAAGAAGAAAATGTCATTGGGGCTCACAGTTTTGGAAGTGTGAACCTGAACAATGATCTGTGTTGCATCAGGACTATGGCAGTTCAGGACATCACAACAGCAGCATGTAGTGAAGGAGATCCATTCACTTCATGGCCTCCTATGAAAAAAAGATGAAGAGACAAAGGTCCTGCAAGCCCCCTGAGAGCATACTCCCAAGGACCTAAAACCCCCCACGAGGCCCCATCTCCTAAAGGCTCCACTACTTCCCAACAGCACAGAGATGGGGCCAAGCATTTAACACACAGCCTTTGATAGACATCATAGGTCCAAACCGTAGCAAGCAGTCAGACACATCCATAAGTCATAACATCTGCAGTTCTTTCATTTAGAGGCATAAATTAATAAATCGTGTTAGCAGTGGAAAGTCTTTCCTGTCTGATTTTAGTTATAGTTCTCTCATTTTTCATAGAAAGTGACATTCTCTGACATGTATTGGCTCATCTCTAAGTTTATCTGCCATCAATTATAAAAAATACCAATGAATGCACAATAAAAAGTTTCAGTAAACTGTCTGATAAGAAGGAATTTTTATATTTTTCACTTTTAGAAAACAGAATATTTAATATTCTATTTCATTACTGTCAGAGGAAAATAATATTGCCAAGGGCCAGGGCTTTGTGATAGGGAAAAATTCTGATAAGCATTTGGTTCTTTCCAGTTATCAATGTTACTGCAAAGGACCACAGGGTCTGAATCCCAGCCTCCTAACGGGACGAAAAACAATACTCAATAGGAAGCAGTCCCATTTCCGGGGTCTCCATAGGTGCCATAACTTATTACCTTTCACACAAGAGCAACCCAGAGGGAGGATGATACCAATGAGACTTACCAGGGAAAGTCACTACCACAGAGGATTCCCAGGCATGAGCCAAGACGTTGCCCAGTCTGAGAGTCACACTCTTCAAACTACTCCTTGCAGAGAAGAGCTTTGCCTATTTACATATTTCCAAAGAATAACCAGCTCTACATTTCCCCAGGATGATGAGAATCATTCATGACTTTTCTTTATTACTGAGGCACAAAATCTAGATATGTTTCACTATAAAAGACTGAGATTTTTCATGGTCAGAAATGACTTATCCCCTTGAAAGCAAAGTCCACTCTGCACCCAAAGGATAGCCAATGTTGAAGGTGTTGACGTCTATGCTAGTTATAGCTAGTGGAAATAGGTGACTTTAAATATATTGCAGTATTAGAAACCACCTTTCAATACCAACAAATTTATTTGGCTTGGTTGGGTATAGGAAGTAGAAGAATACAGTAGCAACAGAGACGTCTTCTCTTCTGCAGGTTTTAAGGGAGAATTATTTGCCCCTGGGATCTCTTCCTGTTTCCTGGCTGAGCTATCTGCCTGTATATTCATTTCAACTCATTTCTTATACAAAACTAAGGTGAAACTAGAGTCCACCTGGGACATCATTATTACAAATTTCTGAACTAGGAATCAAGCCAATTTTTGATGTCAGAAAAGGATGCTTTACAACCCCACAACTCTCTTTGAAAAACTTATTTCACAGACCCTAGACAGGCATGCTGTCTTGATGAGGCATTTCCAAGAGTGAATCAAGGACAAAACTCAGATTGAAACAATATTTGTGTGGGCAATATTACCTCTGAGCTGGTCTAAAAGGTTTCAATTCTACCTCAGAGTCCTTCAGTTGAAAATAAGCAAATAATTCAAACATAACCACTTGGCTGTGCATCTCTTGCAACTGCTTTGACTCCTGTCCGATTGGTGTCCATTGCTCGCTATTTTACTAAAAGGGGAATAAATGGAAATTGATACTGTTAGTGGATAAATGACAACTCAGGCAATCGCTTCAAAAGTTTGCTAATGAAATTAAACCTAATAGAAGTTGATTTTTTCTTTTATACAACAGGATCTTGACACCCGGAAGATGTTCAACAAGTTTAATAAGTTTTCACTAACAAGACACAGGAAGGAATACATGATTAGGGTAGAACTGATGCTCCTTTATGCTTCAATGCTGACGGTTCTTCCCAGTGACCTAGTAGTTACTGCTGAACACCGTCTGGAAAGGAACTGATGGAGGATGAGCAGACCCTTTGGTGGCACACCACATGAGGAACGGAATGGATTCCAAAGAGATCTCTACAACATTCAATGTAGCCACCCACTTGTGCCAATTTGGATGTGGGGAAATATGAAATGAATCTGATCTGATTCATGACGACTTTAGTTTCACAACAACTTTCAATATTTTAAGAGAGGGAATGTGGAAATGATGGTCGAGCCACAGCTGAGCTATGGCTGAGACATCTAAATCATCATCATTGGAAAAGAAGAGGCAGCAGCATTTCAACCAGACTGATTCCTTTTCACTGCAAATTTCCCATGCAGAGTTCTGTTCTTATTTCCTGATTAAATCAAAACCAAAAGTAGAAACCTCTCTTACAGTCTCTCTTGACTTCCTCTCCAGCCTCATTGCCCACCGCCCCCCCCCTTCATGCTGGCCACCTCTGGTGTCTTCTCTGAGGCCAATGAGTTTTCCCATCTTGCCTCTGGCCTCCCTTCCTACGGGGCAAACTCAGGCCTGTTATCAAGGGCTGCAGTGAATTCGTATGATTTTATGTTGCTGTGGCATCCATTTCCAATGGGTTAGATAGCCACTCCGATGTGACAGACTGTACTACTAAGTTAGAAAATAAGGCAATACACACTGATGAAGTGACAGCTTTACTTCCGTAAGATTGCTTGGAAAATACAATAGCTGCCCCCACCCCCACCCAGGGTTTACTTTCTGTGGTTCCAGTTACCTGCAGCCAATCATGGTCTGAAAATATTAATGGAAAAATTCCAGAAGTAAACGATTCCTAAGTTTCAACCATCAGTCTGACTGGTGTGAAATTCCAGGCTACCCCATTTCTCTAGGTGAACTATGAATCACCCCTTTGTTCAGTGTATTTACAGGGTATATACTACCCACCCTGTGGCAGTTTAGAGAGAGAGAACGTTCATGGAACTTTTATGACAGAACAGTGTTCATCTATTTTACTATTAGTTGTTATGGCAAACCTCTTATTATATCTAATTCATAAATTAAATTTTACCATAGATATTCACATGTAAGAAAAAATGTAGTATTTATAGTGTTCGGTATAACCTGTTATTCCAAGCATCTTCCCCTCCTGCGCTCGCTCTCTCTCTCTCTCTCTCTCTCTCTCTCTCTCTCCTTCCCTCTCTCTCTCTCTCTCACACACACAAACACATTATTATTCCCAAACAAAGGAACAAACCAACAGTGTGCTCTTCACTTTGCCTGAAGGATTAATGCAGTACTACACAGAAGAATTAAAATCTATTTATTTATTTAAAATGACAAACTCAATTACTTACTGACATTCTTTCTACCTAAATAACATCTGAACTAAGACAATGCCTAGCTCCCTCAGTGCAGAAATGCATTTTCTTTTCTATAGATTTTTAAAAAGTTTTTTTTAATTAAATTCTTTTTGAAAATGATACATAAATCATATGAGTTGTAAGAATGAATGGAGCACCCTTGATACATGTATACCTCATGTAATGTTCAAATCAAATTAAACATATCTAACTCTCAAATACTAACATTCCCTTAAGTCAAAAACATTCAAAGTTCTTTCTTACATCTTTTTGAAATACACTGTATATTAATTATAGTTATCGCTACACACTCCACTGTGCAGTGTCAGCTCACCAGAGCTATTTATTCCTGTGCTATTTATAACTGTGCTTTGGACCCGCGGATCAACCTTTCCCCATTCCTCTCTTCCCAACTCTTGACCAGCCTCTGGTAACCACCATTCTATTCTCAACTTCTAAAAGACCAATTTTTTTTAATATATATTCCACATATAAGTGAGATCATGTGGCACTTGTCTTTTTGTGCCTGGCTTACTTTGCTCAACACAATGATCTCCAGTTCCATCCAAGTTGTCTTGAATGACGGCATTTCAAGCAGTTTTATGGCTGAATAGTATTCCATTGTGTATATATACCTCATTTTCTCCATCCATTCATCCATTGATGGGCACTTGGATTGTTACCATTTCTTTTTGAATAGTGCTGCGATAAATCTGGGAGTGCAGATGTCTATTCGACAGCATGATTTTATTTCCTTTGAGTATATACCCAGTAGTAGGGTTGCTGGATCATATGGTAATTCTCTTTTTAGCTGTTTGAGGAAACTCCATACTATTTTGAGAAGAGCAATTTAAATGTGTGAAGTTATACAAGAGGGAATATGAGCAAGACATACTTTATTATCAAAAGCAATGAGGCAGACTTGACAAAAGTTTCAGCACAGTCAGGCCCAAGCCTGCAATCCCAATGGCTCAGGAGTCTGAGACAGGAGGATCACAAGTTCAAAGCCAGCCTCAGCAATGGCAAGGCACCAAGCAATTCAGTGCGACCCTATCACTGAATAAAATGTAAAATAGGGCTGGAGATGTGACTCTGGGTTGAGTGCCCCTGAGTTCAATCCTTAGTGCTCCCCAGAAAGCTTCAACACAACTTGTAGAAATGAAGCATTCACCAGGGAGTGAAAACCTTAATAGATAAGTATGCAGGCGAGTGGTGTGAATGGAAGAAGTGAGAAACTCCGGGAACTAGGAAGAATTACATGTGGAGGCAGTGTAGAGTGAGGAAAATAGAGACAAATAAAAAATAAAATGTGCAGATTTTGTATAAACCTAATCATAATATAGAAAAAATAATAAGAGAAGGAGGACCTGAAGAGACAAAGGAGGAGAAAAGTCATGAATTTTCAGCTCCAGGAAGGTTAATGACTCTAGATTCTAAATAAAACATATTTACTGTCAGTCCATGAACAAGGAACTAAAAGAGATAGTGAAGAGAGTGGGCGAGGAAGGAGGGTGTGGAGGGAGAAGGAGGGAACTTTTGATGTAAAAGGGATGGAAAGACAGACAAGCCACCCAGGAAAGACTCACTGCTCCTCTCATTAGCATTTTGGGAAACCGGTGGCAGAGGAACGCTGCAGGAATCAGACTTAGAATTCTATTCAGAGTAAGTCTTTCTTTCAAGAATGGTGAAATAGAGACAATTTGGGAGAAATGAAAAGTGAGATACGGCTAAAAAGATCTTCTCTAAAGGAATTTGTGTGAACCTAAATGAAAGGTCTGAGGCCCAGGAAGGACTGCAGTTCTCAAAGCCAATGGAAACATTTGCCTGCAATCTTGGTGCACCGGCCCCTTTTAAACATTTGTTCCATGTTGGGTTCATTAAGCCCTCTTGACTCCATTAGGAGTGAGACCCTTCTACGAAGCAAGTCTACCTGGACGGAGGGCAGAGTAAGTAAGTGGCAAGGCGAGTCAGAGCCAGGCACTGTGCCCGCTGCTGGCTGCTCTGCTGTGGTGAATGACAGATGTCGACTGCAGAAAACAGCAATGCAGTGTCTAATACGTGAAGTAAACAAAACGGAAATACTGGGAAGTGGCAAAATAATGGTGGGTGATTAGAATTTAGTGTTCTAAGATTGTTGTGTGGTTCAAAGGAAAGTGAAAATATTGTACTTATCAGGATATGTGCTAAATTTGCTAGAATAACCAAAAAGAAAACACAGAGGATAATGGTTTCCTAGCATGTTAAGCAGAAATAACTGGAAGAGAAAAACAAGAGAGTAAAATATACCCATTGACGAGAACTTGAGGAAGAAAGCAGGATATTACTGAAACAAAGAGCAAAACCTTAAGGTAAGAGAAATCCAAGTACATCAGTATTTAGTATAAATCTAAATAGGCCAAATTTTATATTCAAAAAATAAGGATTGCACAAAATAACTGTTGTACAAGAGACCTAAGTATGCAAAATTAAAATGCAGTTAAAGCATAACTTACAAAAGCTAAGCAAAAGTAATTGAAGCAGCTACATTCCCATGTTAAGTAGAATTAAGGTAAATGCACTAATAATGATGAGGAAGGTTATCACATACTAGGTAAGTTTCCATTGTTTCAGAAGATACAATGATTTCAAACCTTTGTGACAGTTTTCAATTACAAAGCAAAAGCATATCTTGCAAGTAATGATGAAAAAAGTCAAATTATTGTGGAAGATTTTTGACACACCTCTTAACAGTAATTTAAAACTCAAGAGAAAAAGTCAATTAAGATCATAAAAAATTTGAAGAGAAAATTATAAAGCTCCAAAGCTCTACCTCATTGACCAATAAAGAATGTATATTACCTCTGTCTCCATATATCTATGAACAAAATAAAAAAGTCAGCCTTATTATATAGATGTATGCACAACATTCTTAAGTAAACAAGAAACATTTATAAAAATTAGTGTTGACAAATTTTAAAGTATTACTAACATCCAAAAGCCAGAAATCAAAATAAAATTAAATTCCATCAGAACTTAAAGTTGTAAATAATGAGTAAGCCTCCATGTATGTAGAAATTTAGTTCATAAAAGAAATCATAATATAACTTGGAAAAGAGTTATAATTAAAATTATGAAATCTTGGGCTGGGGATGTGGCTCAAGCGGTAGCGCACTCACCTGGCATGCGTGCGGCCTGGGTTCGATCCTCAGCACCACATACCAACAAAGATGTTGTGTCCGCCGAGAACTAAAAAATAAATATTAAAAATTCTCTCTCTCTCTCTCTCTCTCTCTCTCTCTAAAAAAAAAAATATGAAATCTATACATAAATAACTTGGTGGATGTGGATAACAGAATTTGGAGAGAAATATATAATAGTCCTTTGGTATCCATGGGATTCTTCCCATGGTATTTGGGATTCTTCCTGAATACCCCATGCATACCAAAATACGTGGATGCTCAAGATTCCTGTATAAAGTGATAGAGAATCTTCGTGTAAAATACGTCATAGTATCTCTGCATAGCCTCCTGTATCTTTAAATCATCTCTAAATGACTTGCAATGCCTAATATAACACAGATACCTTGCAAATGCCTTATACTGTATTGTTTAGGGTATAATGACATGAAACAAAGTCTGTAGATTCTCACTAGAGATAGGGTGTTTTGAGGTAGTTGATTGAATCTGTGGATACAGAACTCACAAATACAGAGGGACAACTATAGAACATAAATGCCTGTTATTAGGAAAAAAGAAGACATAAAATTCGAAAAGCTAAAATATTAGAAAAAGAGCAAGAGAGTAAATACAATTAGAAGAAAAGAAAAAATATTAGTAGAAGTTAATGCAATATAATTTGTGTGTACTACTGAAGATTAACATCATCAAAAGTCTCTTTTTTCTAAAAATTAGTAAATCTATTGAAGTAGAATCCTATGGTTATGGTAGAAATTGAATTGTGTCAGAGATAACATTCACATCACTGAGAAAGCAGTAGACTACTCACTAAAAACATGATACCGATTACACAAATAAAAATGAGTTTATAACATGTATACAATGCTTGATGGACAATATAGGGAAATATTTTCATGATTTTAGCAGAGAGGGTTTTCTTAAAATAGGTGAAAACAATAAGTGAAAATTGACAGATTCAAACATTTTGTCAGAAAACATCATCAAGTGAGAATATAATAAACAAGAAATAGTTTGCATGTCCATTAATAATAAAGTGGATAAACAAAGTATATTTATAAAACTGAATAACACACAAAGATAAAGTCAATGTCCAGCAAAAGTCAGCAATAATAAATATTAAAACTATAATGTCAGCAAAAGAATCTTACAGAGCCTTGTATATAACATAATTTTATATAAAGGGTGTTGAAAACATCAAATTAATATAAAGGTATGTTCATATTTATGCTAGAGAAGATATTATAATTTGAAATCATAGCTTATAATTCTTATAACACAAGAAGAAAGAGTTTCCATTTTCACCTTTTAAATATGGGTAAGATCTTGCTTTGGCCTAGGGGACATTTTCAAATGTGATAGGAGCAGAAGCTTGAAAAGTAACTGAGTACAAGGGTACATGCTTTTTTGCTGAACTTAGAACCCCAAAACCATGTCAATGAGCCTGAACTAGCCTGGTGGAAAATGAGAGGACGCCAAGCCCCTGGCTTTCACCTGCCAAATGCCAGACATTCTATGGAGGCTATCGTCATTCATCAAGCCCCCAGCAAAACTGCAATACGAGCAATCTCAGCAGAAATCAGCTGATTCAATCTAGTGAAAGAACTGACCATCTGACCCACAGAAATCAGAGCTACATAAATCACTCTTGTTTTAAACCATTACGTTTTAGGGTAGTTATTGGCACCAGGTAAGTGATGGAAAAGGTATATCTGTAGGACTTCTAAGGTACTGACTGGTAGTGTTTTATTTCTTAATCCAAATAGCAATTTTAATCTATTCATTTTATTACTGTCCTTCAATAACAAGTAACTACTTTGTACTTTTTAGTGTATGAATTATTTCATTATAAAAAGGTAAAAAGTTCTTCAAAATTTTCTGTCCACTTTAAGGACTACTGAAAAATAATTAGATATTTTTAGCTAATAAAAATTGACTTAACCACAGCAGGTACTTATAAAAATCTATATCTCAACCATAAGCATAAAGATCCTAAAAGAAAGTTTTCTGATTTACAAAAGAAAAGAAAGCAAAGAAGTTGATGTTAAATCTGAAAAATCTTTGAATGTATAAATAACGACAAATAAAGAAGGCACACTACAAGAGCAATATGGTAAAAATCAGAAATTGAAATAGAACATATTTATTATAGAAAAAAATGTGAAATTTATTGAAGGTCAAGTTTAGCATATAGATTCAAACTTAAACACTAAAAAGCATAAAGCATTGCTGAAATAAAAGATCTGAGAAAAATGATATGTGTAAAATAATTTTTATATATTAGAAAACAACATTGTCAAAATGCAGTTATCTCCAAACCAATTTACAAATTAAATATAATTTCATGCAAAAATCACAGAATGTTTTTAGAAATGATCAAATTTATTCTAAAATTTACATGAAAAATAAAAATGACCACAGATAACCAGAATCACCTTCACAAAAGAAGAAGCTATTCCACCCGATGGCAAGTCTTATTTTGCAACTATAGTAAATAAAAAACTGGTGTAAGAATCACTGAACAGAATAGAGCCCAGATTAGATTCACGATCACATGTTCAACTGATTCTCCAAAAGTTGCCAATGTAACCCAAGAAGAAGGGTCATCTTTTCAACAAAATATATTCTATCACTACTTAATTTTTCACAGATAATAAATAAATACAACTTAACTTTTGTACCACGCCACATGTCAAAATTAACTCTAAATGGATCATATGCCTACAGATAAAAGTTATATAGTCATTTTTTTATTGGTTGTTCAAAACATTACAAAGCTCTTGGCATATCATATTTCATACATTAGAAATACAGATTGCAGAATCAAATCGGTTACACATCCACATTTTTACATAATGCCATATATAATCATTTTAAAAGAAAACATGTGAGCAGGTTGTTGCAATTGGGGATGTGCAGAAAACTTCATAGACAACACACATAAATCATGAATCATAAAAGAATAATAAAAAGAATAACACAATTAACCTAACATAAATTAAAAGTTTACTCTTTGAATACAAAACAAAAACAAAAACAAAAAACCCACAAACTGGAAGAAAATATTTGCAGAACACACCATCTCAAAAAGGACTTGTATTAAGCATGTAGAAGGCACTCTTTCAACTCAATAATAAAAATAAACAACTCTAAAAAATGCTAAAAAGGGTGAAATTCAAGGGTGAAATTCAAAGTGAATGTCAAATAAACTCATTAATATATGTTCATTATCACTAATCATTAGAAAAATGTAAATATATACCACAAGGTGAGACCTGTACGTTCTCATTAGAATGGCAAAAAGTGAACAGAATGAAAATTCCAAGTGTTAACAAAGGATGTGGAGAAATTGGAACTCATGTTAGTAGAGGGAATACAAAATGGCACAACCTTTTGGAAAGCTGGTGGTTTCTATTACATTAACCACCGACTCCCAATATAACCCCGTGGTTCCACTCCTAAGTTGTTACTTAAGAGAAATAGGAAAAATATGTCCAGGCAGAGATCTTTTGCATGAATGTTCATTGCAGCTTTATTTATAATAGCCCCAAACTAGAAACGACCTCAACACCATCAATATGAATGTTTAAACGAGATGCTGTGTGCTCACACAATGGAAAGGCTTATTTTAATGGAGCTATGTGAGGTCTACAAGCTTACAGTATTCCTAAAACTTTGAAGTTGGCTCTTGTTAGCTGGTGCAAGTTAGTTCTAGCACACCTGTGGGACATAAATAATGTCTATGTGAAAATCAATTTGTTTGCTTCATGTTTGTATAGTTCCTTTCCATTCATAGTATTTTGGGCAGATCTTTCTGGAAGACAAAGCATTTTTATTTGTTTAGTAAATAAAGCACTTAAAACCCGGGGAGAGTTTTATCCTGTGATATCAGGATGGATGACTTTGGCAATCAGGAACAGAAACTCTCACTTAAACTGACTTAAATATAGGGAATTTAATATTTTCTCTAATGGAGAGATCCAAGAAAAGGCAAGGTTCCAGAACTGCTGATGTGTCTAATGATGTATTTAATCTTTGGTATCTTTCCTCTTTCCTTCTTTCTCATTTGACATCATTGGTGTCAAGGGGATTTTCGGACTTGTTGAGGGAGCACAGCGGAACTCAGCAATGTCCAGTACAAAGACAAAGACTATCTCCTCCTGAGCCTGTGACGTAGACTCATGGACCCTCCCCAGAAATTCTACCTACAGGTTGCTCTCATTTCTGCATTGCCACAGCGGGGCCACATGCTCCTGGCTAGAGCTCTCAGCAGACAGAGGATGGGGGATTCTGCCTAACTTTGGCAGAACAGGAAGTACCACTCATGCTGGGGGTGAGTCACTCACCTCCAGGATCCCCTGGAAGAAGGTGGCTATCTGCACACATGTGACATCTGTTAAGGAGGAAGAGATGTGGGTGGAGGAAAAAGTGGTGCTAAAGTTCAGAATCTATCTTCATAATAAAGCACCACCTCCCCAAATATGGCATAAAGATGTTGACAAATATCACAGTTCTCCTCTGAACCCCTGTATCATTTTGGAACGTTATTCTTTGACTGTTTATTATTTCAATAAAATTGTATGCCTTGATAATCACATCTCAGGTTCTAGGGGTAGGTGCGTATGTGTGTAGGTTTCTATACGAGCACCTTTAGTAACTCAGTCTTTTAACCAATTAAATGCCTTTCATGGAAAAGGAGAAAATACCCATTCTATGTATATTTTATAGATACAAAAGCACATGGTATTTTTAAAAATATATTTTTAAGTTGTACATGGACACGATATCTTTATTTTTCTTTTTAATTTTTTGTGTGGTGCTGAGGATCGAACCCAGCGCCTCACAGGCGAGGAAACTGCTCTACCACTGAGTCACAACCCCAGCCCACGTGGTACGGTTTTGATGCATCCTCCAAAGTTCATGTGTTGGATCATCCTCAGTGTCACAGTGTGGGACCCTTCCTTGCCTTTTGCCTCAGGACAAGTGTAGCAAAGTGTTGGGAGATCAGAGCCTGAGAGAAAGTGACCATTGAGTCCTGAAGTCTGCCCTTATGAAAGAGTGAACGTCACTATTGAGAGAACTGTCAGTCACCTCAAGAGTGGGCTTGTCCGCTCCCTCTTGCTTTCTGGTATCCTTGCCTACTCTTGCCTTTCTGTCTTCTGCCATGGGAGGATGCAACAAAAGAGTTCCCACCAGATGCTAGCACCTTGATATTGAACTTCCCAGGCTCCAGAAAGTGAGGAATAAATTTCTTTTATTGGTAAATTACCCATTCTGTGGCATTCAGCTACAGGAACATAAAATGATCACGAAAGAAAGCTAAACTCTCCAGGTTTCCCTTCCACTGGAGTCTTTGAACTATTTTCCTTAGACTTCCAATATTATTCACAAACAAGAGAGACAAACTTTAAGAGTTACAGTCCCAAATGAGAATTTTTCTGAAAATCATTGCCAGCAATGGAAAATGAAGAGTCACAGCCCCAAATAACTTGCAATTGTAACTATGGTGTTCACTCTAGTGATTACTATAATGTGCACTGTGGCAGAATTACAGTTGCCATGGGAACCATAAATTTGATTTTCTGGGGTTTTGTGCGTGCGAAATCTCTACTACAATGCTGCCTTCACATATTGTCTTTTTCATCTGTTATACATGTACTTGGGTCCAAAGTAGACCACCTAAACTGAAGACAGAAATGTTGGTAACTTTCCTCAAGGATTTCTTTAGTACCTCAGCAGCATTTGAGTTAATTCTGAGAGTGGATATATTAAAAATGTATTTTTGATCTTACTTCAAACACAGTAGATTGATCTCTTCCAACCCAGCTTTTACACCATTCCCTGGAATAAAAATTCCCTCTATGTTTTCAGCTTTTGATCTACTCACTTTAAAAATGTTTATGTGAGTTGGTGCTATTCCACATGGATGACAGATTTATTGATGCTTTGTTGGTTATCTTTTGTTTTCTAATAATTCCTTTATATGCTTTTTCAGAGGAGATTATCTCCTGGCTTCAGTATTTTTTAATACAATGAAGCTTCCCTCATTTCCTGAAATAGAATGCTTTCACTAATCCCCATGATACATGGACCATAGTTCTTTCAACCAATTGACCTCCTTTATTTTTTCTTTCTATGTCTATGAACATTTGAAACACTAGGGGCTCACGACTCTGTGACTTTCATGAAAAGACAGGTGGAATTGCTATGGATATTGCATCCTGGTAGAGTCTAGATTTAGCCTTTATTCCCTATTATAGGACTGTGTTATTTTAGGAGGAAAAGTTAACCTTCTCATTAAGTATAGAAAAAAATCCAAGTCTTCTTAGCTATAGTGAATCAAAGGAATGCTTTCATCTATTTTCCCCTGCAGAAGTCAGTAAGCATTTCCCATGCTCCTGCTGTGGCATGGCCAACACCAGCAGCTCACCTGACTTGGCTGATTCCTGCACATCTTGTGTTATGTATAAGGAATGGTTATAATTGCCCCTAAAACTTGGACCATAGCTGTTTTGCTTTGAAGAATTTATACTGTTAAGTTTTCAAATTTCCTTAATGTGGGTGGACAAAATCTAAATTCTACCACTGTCAAAGGAACTCTGGAATTGTAGATAAAAAACTTTACTTGACAGAAAGCACTTTTTGAAAGGTAATGGTTGGAATCAAACATAAAAAAGAATATGACAGTTCCAATGATACCAGTTTCAATGAGGGATTAACATGTAATGCAATGTATTATACTAACTACAACTAAATCAAAAGCTCAGAGACAAGATGGCATATTTAACAAACTCAGGCATTTTGTAGTGATGTGATGATTCATCACAAATGAGTGGAAGACAAATGCAGGGCTCACTGCATCAACATTTCTGCAGGCAGATCGGGTGGTATCAATTGTCTCCAAGTTGCATGCATGGAATTCATTGGCAGCACCTCCAGAAACCTGCAGACTCACGTTGAGTTTTAGTTAATCAGTTCAAAACAAAGGGCGGAGGAAAGAAGATAGCATAAATTAAACACACTCACATGATACCAAACTTTCTTTCTACTCACTAACTAGATAATTCTACAATTATCGGTAAGATTTAGTGAGCTTGGTATGATCTGAGTAGCAAATGTCCCCCATGTCTGCCAATGAAAGAATAATACAGAGAGATGTGAGAACTGGTTCAGAGAAATGGCCTTGCTTAAGTGCATAAGTGGTCAGCAGACAGTGTAAAAGGAAAAACTACACAGTGTACTAAATTAATGTGGATGGGACTTAGCCCCCCAAAATAGATGGAAATCCTAAATAAATTATTCCAAAAATTAAAAAAAAAGAAAAAATGGACTATTCACTTAATTCTAACAAAAAAATATGATTGAAATAACAATGAAATAGCCCTATATTCCAAAAAATGGTCAGTTGCGAGAGGGGATGTATAGGAACTTCCGTGCATTGCTGGTGGTAATACAGAATGGTTCACTTTGGAAAGAGGATTGGCAGTTTCTTAAAATGCTAACCACAGTATTAAAACATGATTCAGCATATGAGTTGTGCTTCTAGGTTTTATAAACTTATATCCATGCAACAGTCTTCATGCAAAATTTATAAGTGTCAGAAACTATAAGTGTCCATTTTGTTCTTTAGTAGGCGAGTAGATAAGAGTCCATACATTGCAACATTATTTATCAACAGAAAAGAATGAGCTGTCAATATGAAATAAAATAGAGACCCTTCAATTCAACACTGTGAAGTGAAACAAGTGTGAAGAGGTTACAGTAATTCTAACTACATGACCTACTGAAAAACAAAAGAGACTGAAAATGGATAGTGTATGCCAGAGCTTCTGAAAGGTTGAATAAATGGAGCATGTGGATTTTCTTTTTCTTCATAGTTTTATCTATTTACTTATGATTTTATTAAATTTTAAGACGATTTGGGGTTAGACAAATATTGCAAAGATAAAGCAGTGTGTTCCTACACACCCAAACTCAAATTCTCCTATTATTAACATTTTACATGTGTAAAGTATGTCACACCTGTCACAATTAATGAACTGTACCTTATTATTAACTAAGTCTGATACTTTATTCCGATTTTCTTCGTATTGATTAAATGTTCTTCTTGCCCTTCCAAACACCACCTCAGCCAGCTGATCAAGGTCCACACCAACAGTGACATGTCAGGCTGATGTACCCAGAGCGTGATGTGATGAGGGTGACACTGGACCTCTCGGGATTTCCTCCCAATTACTCACAAAAGTAGTCTACTCATGAGAAACACATCAACAAAGCCCAAAATGGGAGATACTGGACAAAATGACTGGCACTCCTCAAAAATGTCAAGATCATCGAAAACAGAAGCATCAGAGAAACTGTCACAATCAAGAGAAATTTAAGGAGACACGGGGTCTCATAGGGTGTCCTGGGTGGGGTCTGGGACAAACGTACCTTCTAATGTGTGGCGGTCAACTTTCCAATAATTTGGCAAATACCTGAAAAAAAGAATTGAAAAGAAGAAAGGTTTGTTTTGGTTTATAGTTTTAGGGGTTTCAGTCCATAGTTGCTTGTCTCCATTGTCTCTGGGCCTGTGGGGAGGCAGAACCTCATGGTGGAGAAAACATGGCGGACCAAAGCTGCTCACCTCATGGCAGCAGGAAGCAGGGAGGAGGGGGGTGACCGGGTATAAGATCTAGTTTTCAAGGGCTTGTCCCCAAGGACACACTTCTTCCTTCTAAGCCTCACCTCCTAAGTCTCTACCACCTAACTACCAACTGCCCATTAAATTTTGAATCACTCAATGGATTCATCCACTGGTAGAATTAGAGCCTGCATGATCCAGTCACCTTCCAAACTCCCACACTTGCTATGAGGACCAAGCTTTGTGTACATGAGCTTTTGGGGGAATTTTCAGATCCAATTCATAACATAGTGTATGATGTTCTTAATTGGAAAAACTGTCTGTAGGACACAAGGGAACTCTTTGTACTATGTGTGTCACTTATCTATGAACTCAAGAGCTCTACAACAACAACAAAAAGAAGGTGAAGAACTTCTTAACTAGCAAACTTCAGCATAGAGATATTAGATAAGTTGTCCAAAATACTTAAGTAAATAGCATAAGCAGAATTCAAGCATAGCAATAATAGAGTCAGAATCTGAACTTTAAGCACATTTCTATGCAATATCATTAGGTATTGGCATGCTCAGATAATTAGGTGGTATAGGTGATAGGTGGATAGATGGATGGATGGATAGATAGATCGATAAATTTCTAAGTGTCAGAAACAAAAAAGAAACTAAAGCCTATAAGTAGACTTTTTCCCCCGTAGTGTCTGACTGTTGGCTGCTGCAGGTTGGAGTTTAATGCCTACATGAACTGATGTGGTATGACTCTGTGTGAGGTCAATGGCAAGAGCAGAGAGGCCAGCAGAAAGCACAGCGCTTTGAAGAGCTGAGCTGCCTCTGCAAGAGGAATGAGAAAAACGCAGGCTACCAGCTCAAGGATGCTAGAGAAACTAACTTGCTTCTCAGCCGAGGGCACATTTCTCGCTGACTTAAAAAAATCCTGAGTGTTGCATAACATATCACCCCGAAATAGATCCTGAGTGGACCAATGAGTTTCCAAACTTTAGTCCAATCCACAAATTTTTGATAACTTAGAGTCTGTGTGATAAAAAGAAAAAGGAAAACACAAAACTTCTGCTCTCAGACTGTGAGTATGAACCTGGTCCTGGTTAGCACCTTATACCTAAGAGAAAGATTCACATCCGAACAGGGACAAGAAGGAAAGATGAGCAACAACTTGTTCTCCTTCAGCAACTCTCCCTCTGCCATGGTGTTCATGATGCAGTAATTAACAGTATTATTATAATACATAATACAGTCATTTTAACAGTAGAATGATTCCTTTATTACTTACATAGCTCCATCGTCTTGTTTCAGTCTCTTGTTTACAGTAGGAGCTCAGTAAATAATTATTGCACTGCTGGTGCAGGCATTCAAAAGTGTGGAAAGTGTCTGGTGGGCATAGGAGCAAGCTCCGTGTCAGCTGCCCAGACACCTCCCCAGATGCACATAGGATGATGTGTTGTGCATTGCTTTAAAATCTTTGACCGAATGATGGAACATTTCAAGAGAAATATTGTCTCTGGAGTCTTGCTGTTACTTCAAACACAGCACAGCACAGGCAGAGTATATTCTCTTCTTTCTACACCATATGCTTCCATCTTATTTTTCCTGATATTTTTATCACTAGTAAACAGGATGAACTAGGGATATAAGTGTGAAGGTGAATGTTTCTAGTCATCTATAACCCCGCCCGCTGTCCTCTGGCCCGCCCTCACACTGACCCTAAGTGGTCAGTGCTCTGCTCAGACCCATCTCCAATGGCTAGAATTACCCCACCTGAGTCCTGTGGAACTGAGAAGTGATTTGATAAAATAATGGATAGAATGTGGACTTGGAAAATGACCTTAGGGGACGACATTCCTTAAGGTTAGGGAGATTGTTTAGATCATCAGCACAACCCTCAGGTTGTAAAAGGGTGGGTTTGCCAGGAAAATATGGGAGTCGAAAATTAAACCCAAGTATCTATTTTATGTCTAGATGCTGTTTGACTTGTAATGGGGTTCTACCCCAATAAACCCATCATTAAAAGGAAAATACTGTGAGCCAACAGTGCATTTAACACAATCTACTGAACAGTCCGTGTTAACCTCTTTTACCTTAAATGTGCCCAGAACAATCACATTAGTCTACAGTTGGGCAAAATCATGTAACACAAAGTTGATTTTCTAGCAAAGTGTTAAATATCTCCTATAATTTACCAAATACCTGTATCCAAAAAAAAAAAAAAAATGCTGGCAGCAGAGTACCCTGTCGTGTTGGCTGTGTCTCTTCATGATTTCAGAGCTGACGGGGACCTGCACTTGTTGTTTCTGCCCCAAGCCACAAAAAAGAATTGGACCACATATCACTAGCCTGGGAAAAGATCCAGATTCAAAATCTGAAGTACGGTTTGTACTGACTGCGAGTCACTTCTGCACTACACACAAGGAAAGCACCTTAAGTCAGCCTCCTTAGGCCCAGGGCCATCCTTACAGAGACACTGAAAGCCAGAGAGATCCGAGGACCAGCACAAGTCCACACAGGTATGGAGCTCCAGGTGGGTTCTGCAGGAAACCCCCACCCCGGCTCCATGAAGAGTTGACTCTTTTAGGTTCAGAACCTCTCCAGGCCATTTGCACTGAAATGTCTTTAGTAGGAAGGGGGTGATGGATCCCTCTTCCCACCCTCTAGGCTTTGCATGACCTTACCAAGGGTCGGGGAGGCATGTTTAGAACTGCCCCTCCCGTGCTGTGTCCTCAGAGCTCTCTGGCTGCCAAGCGCCTCCAGAAAAGTTTCTGCAGTCAGGACTTTGCCAGCAACCTGGATCTAGTGGTCACAGAAAAGTCCTTCTCTGCCCGTGGAGATAAGGCCCTCAAAGGACTCTCCACAAAGAAATGCTTAGGTTGGCTTTGACTTTGACAAAAATTGGAGTTTTTTGTCACAGACCCATTTTTTTGGTCATATCTCTTACAGACCGCAGAGGGGACTGTTTGCCTTGCTTTAGAGGATGGAGGTGTGGGGGCATATTCATTGTGTTCTTGTTTGGGGTCTTAGGAAGGTTTACATTTTGGCTTCTTGTGCATCCACCGGCCTGTGTGATGCTTTAATTCCAGATGATCGGCAGTAAGAGCAGTACAGGCTGCTGGGGGCTGAGGCTGAGGCGGAAGGGTGCCTGGCACAGGTGCCTGGCTCCTGCAGGAGTTCTTCCCTGGGGCTGGCCTTTGGGGGGGGCACACCCTTGACCCCTTGCTCCTCCGAGATCTATTTTGAAAGGAAAGCCAGCTTAATCTCTGGTTTTAGGAAGGTCCCTCTGTAAAGGTGAAATTTCTAAGCTGATTCTAAGCTGCAAAAGTCTGAGTTAAAGTGTAAAATACCGGGCATTGTAAGGTTTCTAAATTACAAGGCTTGGGCTAAAAAGTAAAAGACCAGGTATTGTTAAAATTCCTCTGCTACCCCCGGAACCTGTAATCCCTGTAGCTGTTAGGACAATGCTGGAACTGCCCAGTAAATATCTCCATTGATTCCCTGGTTGTTTAATAGCTAAGGGCTCCAAGTAGCTCGGCACATAAGCATCCAGGTCCCAAAACCAATCAGTTTAAATGTGTACCCCGCTTAGGAGTGACCAATCACCCCTGCCCAGTCTGTTCCCGCCAATGAATGTACTAATCCTGACTCAGGGTTGTTGTTCAGTTTTCCTGCGCCTCAAGATGATTTGTTCTGATGTATGCAAAGCCCCCCCACCCTCTCCAAAAAGTGTACTTAAGCTCTGCTTGACCTCTGCTCTGGGCTCTGGGCTGCTCTCCCTTCCTGAGTGAGCACAGAGCCCCAGCATGCTGGTTCAATAAAATTCCCCCCTGCACATTGCATGAGGCTGGTCTCTTGTGGTCTCTTTCTCCGACGCTCTGCCAGACCCTTACACCTAGAGGTCTGCCCTCTTCATTCTTGACCCCATTCACCCTCACAGATGGAGGTGCCCTAGTAACCACCATGCTGTAGCAGGGCGCCACCTCAGCCTCAGAGCACGCAGGTCAGTCCCCAGGTCACGGCTCTGCTCTGACATCTGCGTCAAGGCTTCCTTCTCCCAGTTTAGTGCCCAACATGAGCACCATGATAGCCGACCCCTGATGGAAGTGGTTATCAAGCTTAGGGGTAGTGGAGGATCATACAGCCGCCTGTTCATGGTCATTTCCTGGTCTACACCCCAGACTTGGTGTGGTGCCATTGAGGCCAAGCACTACATCTTCACTGGTTCCCCAGGTGACTCTGACTGGGGTCTTCCTTGAGAGCTTCTCTCTGTTATCATCACACACGATCGCCTTCTTTTCCAAATCAGCTTTCCATCATGGTCTATACCATGAGGTTCATCTCTGGAGATGATTTTTCTCAACAACCAGAGAGTCAGAAATAAGCTTTTTAGGTGGCTCCATTTTCTGAATTGTGAAATGGACTATCAAATTGTACTTGCTACTTTCTTGCCCGAGAGAGAGAGAGATTGTGAATACCCCTGCGCTTTCGTTTAGAAAGCACTCCAAGCTTGAATATGAAAAGTACATTGTAAAATATTGATGACCCATCTGTTCCGTAAACCTTAACTGTCTTTCGTTAGGAGACTTTCCTTCTCTGTGTTGGAAGATGCTATTATTTCTGTGGAGAGAAATTTTTCTTATAATAATTATAAACATTCTAAATTCATAAGCAAAACATGCACAGCAATTTCTTCCTAAGTTTTCCCGTGCTCCTTGTCCTAAAATAATAGAAGTTGAGAATTCTAGACATGAAAACTAACCTGACTCACTAACTCAGCCAGAGCTGTTTCCAAATTATTCTGGAGAGAGATTGATACTATTTTAAAATACTTCTTGCTCTAGACAAAAGCAAGTACTTTTTCCTTATGTGTAGAAAGTGTCCTGAATCGCCACTGTATAGTAAAAAGTGTGGCATTTTGCAGGTAATGGACATAGAGGAAGTGAATTTCAAGAGGCAAAATATATTATGCCACTGTTTCCACAAAGAACATTATTACCATGGGTTATAATGAAGTCTATTTCACATTAGATGTAATAGTATACCATAATACAAGTTTAGAAAGCACAGGGCTGGATGTGCTGAAGCAGAACACTTTGCAAAACTCCCCAAAGTCTAAGACACACACACACATTCTCAACCTCAAAGAGAAGGTAGTAGACGTCACATGGGCTCCCCAATTGCCTAAATTTAAAGCTGCTGATCTTCTCCATATACATAGTAGTAGTTAATAGAAAATGGAGCACATATTCTAACAGGAGAGAGTTGAAAAAATAGATCTTCTTGTGCCTGTGGCTACTCACAAGGAAACTTTGCCTACTGTATTTTTTTCTGTAAAATGAATAGCTTCCACAAAAGAAAGAGATGGTAACAGTGACCAGATAAGGAAAGAGATGCTTTGAAACATGCAATATATGGAGATATACTGCAACCCTGTTGAAACTTAATCCTTGACATCACGTATCAGTGATACTTGGAGATGGGTCCTTTAACTTGAAGTCACAGCGGGGTGGCTGCTCTGACTGCATTGGGGGCTTCATGTAAAATGGAGAGGACTCAGAACTGGTGTGCTGGCTCTATTTTACCATGTAATGGCTGATCTACCCCTCTGTAGTCTTCCAGGAAGACCTCACCAGATGCTGAGCCGTTGCCAGCATCATGAACGTGGACTCCCAGAACTGTGAGCTAACAAACCTCTCTTCTTTTATAAGTTACCCAATCTGTGGTATTTAATTATAGAAACAGAAAATGAATGAAGACAAAATTCTTTCCCAAATTGTTTTACTAGAACAGTGCTACCCAGCTTGAAGTTCCATCTGTAGCTGATTCAAAGACTTTGTGTAATTCTGAAAAAAAAAAATGCTACTTTCTCATCTTTATACCATCTTCAGCACAGTGCCACAATGCCCATTGTCTGCTGTGCTACTGTACAACAAGGCCCTGGCAGTACTCAACGCAGCCTCCGCCACCACACCTCAGACCCACAGTGACTCACATTGCTGAACTATGATGGACACAACCTGGATCTGAGAAAGGCTTTTTCCATAAATCACCCATTTCCATGTGCTTATTCTCCTGTTTCCCAGACTTATTTGCTGATGAATCCACTTTCCTGTGTCACACTTACAATGACTTGTGAGACATCAGAATTTTGTTCTCCTTGCTTTCGAGACTATCCTCGTTTGGAGAATCTCAAACTCAGGAAGATTCATTAGTAAAGAGCCTTCACACACTAAGGTACACCAAAGGTAGCCCACACACGAGTCTCTAAGTTAAGGGGAAGAGAAAGGAATTCCAGTGGCAAAGAGTATGTATCAAATTAAGAATCTCACCTCAGGGAGGACTGAGACATGCAAGAGAAATGTCATGGATATGACTGAGAAGTGTGTGGAGAAGGAAAGATGGAAAGGCAGGGAGCAGGGCCCAGGGGCAGCAGAAGTGAAGCATTTAGAAGAGAAGATGGTAAGCTAAGCTTCGATACTAGCATCGGCAAGAAATTGCAATAGAGGAAAAGAAGACTTCTGTAAGTAGAAACAAATCCAAGTTAACTAGCTGTCTGGAATCCATGGTCGTGACTGTCGGCAGCAGAATTAAACAGCGTTGTACACCTTGGTCAGCACTAGAAGCCTTGTTGTGCTGCCTTGGTGAACACCAGGGTGACTAACTGCCCTGGTGTCCCTGATAATATCCCAATCTTAGCACTGAAAACATTGGATCCTCCAAACCTCACAACAGCTGGAAGAGCAGGATTGTTGCTCTCCCTGGTTATCACTCATTCAATATACAGTGCAGTCTGGGACACACTGCAAAACAGTTTCTCCAGTTCCGTATGAAATGATCTGCTTCATATCCACCAAACACAGTGCTAAGGGAGCCTTATAGTATGTGGTGGAGTCCAGTGCGATTATTTTCTTTTCAGAAGTCTATGAGGGACGTATGATGCATTCAAACGTAGTTCGCTAATTGATATGGAAAATGATGCTTTAATGTTTATTTAAAGGTTAGCTTTCTCCCTGTGCATTACTGTACAGGGTGATGCATTAAGGAGGAAAAAAGCAATAAAAAATACTTAAAAGTTTCCATGTTCATAATGTCTTTATTTTTTCAAGTATGGGAAAGATGGGAAAGTTAATCTACGTGGACAGGTACATTTTTTGATGATGTTGGTAAGGAACCTTTATTTTGTGAAAACATAATGTCCAAATGTTTTTGTGTACTTTCCAACAACTTTCTAGTTATATTTTAGGGCTGAATATTAAGGTTTATGTGCATTCCTTAATCATTCAATAATTCAGATTTTAGGGTGATAGACTGTACACCTGCCAAGTGATCTGGAGAAGTTCAGCTAGGTTGACAACGTGCCACAGATAATTCACCGTGGAGAATCACTTTCCCTGTGTCTTAGACCAAAAAATGATTCATGTGTAGAATCGGAATGTGTTCTACCATGCCTAAAAGCAATCAGGAGGAAAGAGCACCCTGAGCAGAAGGGGTGTGATTTGTTCCCTGGGTCCTGGTCACAAGGAGGAAGCCCTGCCTTGCCTTCCCCCAAGGAATGGCACTGAGATATGGCCTCATCTCCAACATCCAGTCTTGTGTTGCTTGGATCAGGGGGAAATTCTAGCCTGGGAAGCAACCAGAGGCTAGAGACCCCTACTTCTCTGTAAGGTAGAGAGAGAGAGGAGACGACGGCAGGTGAGTGACAGTCACAGAAGAGCCAGCTGAGCAGCTTCCAACTGCCTGAATTCAGCCTTCTGCATTATTGCACAGCAAGAGCCTGGTGCACCTGAGAAGGTGTGCATTATGAATTCACGGGACTCACAGTTCTTAGTGTTCCCCAGCCAACCATACCCCACGAGTTTTCAATCCGTTTCCATCACACCAGTTTCAGTTTTAGTTCCCTTCAATCATACCTGGGCTTTTTTATTTATTTTATTTTTTTTTTTGCCTTCTACTGATTGATTTATAAAGACAATTCTAAGACTCTGGGGAAAGTGGCTACTAGTGATTTGGGAACTCCTACAAGCTCAGAAATTCATTTCAGTGAGATTCTGGATAACACACTTCTCTAAGTTTTCATAGATAAATGATGTCTAATGTCTTTAATTTAGAAGTATGACATAAAATATTTAATTTATTATAAATAGTTTATTTCATAAACAAAAACTACTCAGTCAAAAGATTATAAAGATAAAAATATAAATCATATATAATCCCCCAACTCATAAATAACACAGCTGTCAATAAATTCATATTTGTAGTCAAGCCTTCTTTTATATTTAACTGTGTTTCAACAGATTACATAATCACTACATCTTTGTAGAACATTCAGAGAAGACAGTACAATCACCACAACCTTATCAGCGATAATTATTTTTGACAATTTGTTTGTATTATTTTAATCACACCTCATAAATATACTCACTTTGTTTAATTTTACAAAATTAGAATTGCATTATCCATTTCCTTGTCATGAGCTCTTTTTATTCATCAACTATTACACTGTTTAGTCTACTTTAGGAATTTTAGCTGTATCTAAGACTATAATTTTCTCTGTATTGTATTACCTCCATTACATAGTCTTAATCTAGTCCAGGTTTTCAGAAAATATTTCCTACAATAGTGACTCTATAGTGATATTCAATATTAGTGACAACTTTTAGCAGCTATTTTATTTCTTCTAGCATTTATGTGCTTACTGTGTTGGGTACTGCGTTTAAACCACAGCCCAGGAGGCAGAAGCCTGAGAAACTCATGGAGTATCTGTAACTGGGCTGGGGATAACTGGTCCAGGTGACTAGGGGACTTGAGAGGAGGCCTGGAAAGAGGAGATTCCAGCATCAATGGCTGAATCAAAATTTTAAGCTAAAGCAACTGGATATGTTTTAAAGACAGAAGAGAGGATTCTCCACACTCTGCTACACAAAACAGCTTCTTTGAACACATTTATTGACATCAGGGTGGGGGGGAGAGGCATGGAGACTGCCAGTAAGGTACCAGCTCTATCTCTGGTTTTCTCAAAAGCCATCCAGAAGAGGCATGATGTGGTCAGATACGTATTTTATCAAGAACCCTATGGCCGCAGTGTGGTAATGACAATGCAGAGTGTTGATTATGAGAGAAGAGTTAGAAGACTCTAGTGATGGTCTAGGAAAGAGTAGATGGGGCAGAGAATTACCATGGAGACAGATCTGGGTATGTTTAGGATTTGAAAGGTCAGGAACTGAGGGTCCATTAGATGTGTACAAAGAGAAGACCTGGAGAGATGGTACTGTTCTGAATCAAGAGAGAAAGCAAAGTATCTTTGTTCTCAGCTCTAGAAGTTTAAGATATCATGCATTCAATTTTAGACCAAACGTAGTTAGAGTTGTCAATTTGGCACAACAGATCGATTAGGGCTAGAGATGCTGCTGTAGGAGTCCTTACTTTATAGATGATATTTGAAGCCAGAGGGAGTTACGGTAAAGGTTGGATAATAGAATCATGGGGAAATAAATGTTACATTCCTGGAGGATAATGGAGATGTGGGAAAAGAAGAATCAGAAAGAAATGATGTCACAACACCGAAGGACCAAAGAGAGGAAGACCCAGAGCTCCAAATATGCAAAGAGGACATGGGATTAAACAAGCTCATGTGGATTGATCTCATAGAAGTTAAGGGGCAGCTTTACAATAGCTGTTCTTTTGGTGTTAGGGACAGCCACCAACTTTCATTGGTTTCAGGAATGAATTGATGTTGGATACCTGAAATAGTCAAAATACTAAATTCTATGAAGAATTTTAGCAATTAAAGAAAGAGAAGAGCCAGTGTCTTCATTAATATCTTTATTTTTTTTAAATATTTATTTTTTAGTTGTATTTGAACACAATATCTCTATCAGTGTCTTCATTTAGAAAGACTTTGTAAATGATATTTTTTAAAATATGTGAAATAGGGCTGGGGATATAGGTCAGTTGGTAGAGTACTTGCTTCGCATGCACAAAGCCCTGGTTTTGATCCCCAACACCACAAATACACACACACACACATAGAAGTAGCTCACATATATATACAAGCTAAAGAGAAGCTGGAGATGAAGAAAAGTAGAGACACAGGAAGCTGCATGAATATTTTATGGACCAAGCAAGAACTGAAAGAAGATATAGCCAGGCAGCAACTTCCAGAGTATAGTCAACTCTTGCAATTTGTCTTGGGCTGGTAGAGAAAGTTCTCTGGGATAGCACAGAGCAAGTACGGAGAAAAGGATATGACAAACTGAGGCAATTCAAAGTCTGTTTTCTGACTGGGTAGCCGGATTGCATAGGGAATAGAAAACACTTTGGTTATTATTAACAACAGTAAACCTCCGTAGTCTAATCTTCTTTTTAATGTTTGTGCACACATTTACTCTATGATAAAGACAATGTCTGCTGACACTGGTTGCGTGGCTGAGCTCTCTCTGGAGCATGCCTTCTTGTTCCTCTAAACATGCACAAGGATGCAGTCTCCTCCTGTTCTCCTTGTTCCGTCTGTTCTCTGATATGTTGCCTATATAAATTCTGCTCAGTTTTAGTCTTAACTTATCTGTCACTTCTTTCAACCATCTTTTTCTCCATGCCCCAAGTACCCAGAGATGCCCCTCCTCAGCTCTGCTTTGTCAGGTGAAACAAGCAATCCCCCAGTGCTCGGGACTTGACACAGTAAAATCCACTGCCAGTCCTGGCCCCGTGTGCAGAGTGGCTTTCTGTCAGTGACTTGAGTAGCTACTCTGCCTTAGTCTTTTGGGTGCTGTTATCTGAATTCAAGGTCTTCTCCACAACCGGAGGCAGGTGAAATTGGAGGATCGTGGCTCTCATGGCTTCAACCAGAAGTGATGCATTTGCTCATATTTCACCCTCTCTATTCTCAACGTGCTTCTCTTGGGTGCTCACATTCACTTCCGAGATTTCAAAGTATCACCTCCACACGGGCAACTTCAAGTTTAGCCTTCGACACCAACCTCTCTTCTAGTTTTGTTCCAGGTTCCCTGTTTAAATTTTCACATGAGCTTTTGAGTCTTTACAAATTTAGTGCAACCCGAATTGGATTCTGTGCCCTCCTGGCAGGATCCATGCTCCTATTTTGGCCCAGAAACAATGGCTTATGTATCATAGTTATCAAGGACACTGCAGATTGATAACTCCTTGACACAGTCATGGTGGAGTCTTTATCTTCTCACCTCCTGTTTTGACTCCTTTAATTTGTGCCTTTGCTTTTGTATTAAAATTCACTAATCATTCATCTCTACAACTGTCAAGAGTCTATTTGATGATTATAATATATGTTCTCTATACTTCAGTATAACTATTGACATTAAAAATGTGGTATAACATAATTGAGCACACTAGGAATCACCTCAGTTCAAACTGACAGAAAAAAGGAAAGTCTCTTGCTTATCGATGTGACAGCATGATGTTACTATTTCCCCTTGATGATAATGTCAGAGTCTAATATTTATGGCCTGAAATTAGCACTTTAATTTGCGAAATGGTCAAGTAAGAATGCCAAGACCAGACATCAGATCATTTTGTTTATTTTAGCATGGTTTCTTAACTTATATTTTATATTCTTCCCTACTCTGAGCAGTTATTCAACATCTGTCATGTGCTAGTGTTGTACTGGTTGCTGGATGCAGTATATATCTTTTCAAGCACACTTTCATGGGGTTCTATGGTATCCTTAGTTTCACACATATCACCTCTGATGGTACATTCTCCCTTTTCAGGGTTCCCAGAAATACAGTCGAGATAAGGCAGGACACCCAAATCTTTGTTAGAGCAAGCCTAAAGATGTGACTGTCTCATCTCAGACTCCAGCTCCTTGACTTATTTCTTTTGAAACAGTCGGAGCTCCCTCTCCATCTTCATTAAGGGCCCCAGGCACTCTGCCAAGGAGAGCCTGAGGTGATGATGTAATGTTTGGGTACTCAGGCACAGCCTTTGTTTGGATTTAGAGCACTAGCAGATTCCTTGGGGAAGAACTTGGGGCCCAGTTGACCCTGCAGTAATTTCATGATAATGGAGCAGCTACTGATTTTATTCTGGAATGAAAATAACCTGGGCAGGAATATCCTGTGGTGAGGTAGAAATACCTTTAGTAGTAGGAGCGCCAATAAAATACACAATTCTGGCTGCAACTTCCCAAATTAAAGTGAGGTTGTGGTTCCTTTGAACAACGGTAAGACTGTACATCTTCACACTGAGAACACGACAGATCAAGATTGAGTCTGGGCAGTGGTTGACAGGCAACACCAACAGGGGTATGTGTAGGTCAACCACGTACTTGGTTTCCACAAGTGCATTAAGCTTTCATGTGCAGCCCCCAAAGCAGGTACCTTTTATGCTCAATTCCACAGGAACATTAAATGATCCCTTATCAAAGTACTTGCATTTTTTTGTTCACAAAGTTTAGACTTTATTTCACAATATCTAAGCTTTCTAGATATTCTGAGGTGAGAGTGTATATCGTGAATTAGCCACCTTGTAAATGTCCTTTTGTTATCACTGATAGAAAAGATGCATCTTGGACATGGGACTGGCTTATCCCCGGGCAGTGTGTATCAGGACGTGTTTATTAGGCCGGCGGCAGAGAGGGAGAGGGAGACACTGGAAAGATGGGAGCAGGGGACAAGAATTTACATTCTGATATGAGCCACTGGTGTGTTTGCATCTTCTGGTTGTACTATAGGAATACTTTTATTTGCTGGGAAATGCATTCTTGCTAATATTTTAATAGTAGAAATCTGGTAATAAATTGTCTTGGAAACATGCTGGATGTATTCTGTTGCTTTGTCTCATTTTAAATTGAGCATTAAGAGAATGCATTATTTTAGTAGCGACTCTGCCAATCTGTCTATCTCAAAGGCCTGTTGCCATTTCTATCATCAGTGAAATTTTTTGTCCCCAAGAAAGATGACAATATTTTTTGTAACATATTGAGTTGATGTGGTGTATTTTTTGAGTATCAAAAATACTCATGTGGCTTTGGGATTCTGAATTGGTGAATATTTATGATGTGTGGAAAAGCATGATTCAATCCCACCAAATGGGATGCTGTGTTGTGTATAAGAGCGACCTGGAGGGACACATCCAACTCAGCTGTTTGTGACTGACTGACTTTGTTCTTTGATTTTTCCCCCTTTTTTTCTGTAATGCCCATATTAACTTAAAATAAAAGTAAAAGCTATTTTAAAAACCTGAAAAAATATTTCTTGACCCTTGGTGTTTTCGTTCAGATTTTTTGTTCCTGTGACCCGGTCACCTGACATGAACAGCTTAGGAGAGGAAAAGTGTATTTTTGGCTCAGGGTTTCAGAGGTCTCAGTGGATGGATGAGCAACTCCATTTCCCTGGGCCCAAAGAGAGGCAGCCCCTCATGAGGGAAGAGCAGAGAGAAGCTTCTGAGTTCTGGTGGGGTCAGAAGCAGACAGGAGGAGAGACAGGGAACGGGCCTCGGGGAAGATGTACCCTTCCGGGGCACACGGTCAGTGACCGTCTCCTCCCTCCATCCCTCACCCCCACTCGCCCTCAGGCTAGTCAAGCTGGCACGTGCTGATCAGGTGACAGCTCTCACAGTCCAACCATCTCACCTCGAAGCATTCTTGCTTTAACAGAAGCTTGTGAGGGCCTCCTCACATCCAGATCGTCACACCTTGAGTGAACTGATGGCTGTGGTGCCCATGTCATGTCCTCTATCAGGAGGACAAGATGATGTTCCTAGGAGGGGGTCTACTGATGAGTGGTCCTAGAACTTTCACCGTCGCTGGCCCACCTACGGAATGCTCTGGTTCTGCTTTGCCGTCTTGGCAATCATTAAGCAGAGTGTGCTAGAGGCTGAGCCTGAAAGCCAGCCCTCTATGGCATCCATGAGTAGGAAAGAATAGATTCGGGGCTGGAGTGGGAAAAATGTCAGTGGTTATTCCACCCTGACCCACGTCAGAGACACGGGGGCAGCTTCTGCTTTCCTCTGCTGTGGGTAAGCACAAAGCCCCCTTTGGTCAACTACATTGGTGCTGCATGTGTGGCCACAGACCTTGAAGCTGGAAAGTGACCCTGTTGGCCACATCCTAGTGGGAGAGACTCATAAACTCTGTTTTGTAAGTGGACACGCTCACCCATCCTCTTTGCAAACTCAGAGTCAGAAGCCTGTTCCCGCAGGATTCTCCTGGCTCCCCTGCCCTTCCGGTTCGGTGAGGAGGTGCACGAAGAACACCCACAATTCAGATTCAGATATAAAAGAGATTCTTCTGCCGTTCCTGGGGCTGGCGAAGGACAAAAGGATGGGCAGAGGAGGTGGCCATGTGGGCCCAGCTCTCCTGCAATGGCTGTCATTGCCTTTCCCCCTTGCTGCCATCCCCCCAATGTGGATCATCCCTTCCCATCATCTAGGACTGCCTGCCCTGGCAGAATCCCACGGTCGAATCCCAGCAGGTCCAAAAGGACTCAAGCTGTAGTCTCCCCTCTCCAGGGCCTCAGCCTGAGAGTGAAAGGGCAGTGCCCACTTCTCATGGAGGACAGCCTTCTGCCCCCATGGGCCACTCTCACTGCTGGATCCCCCCCCCAAGCTGGCATTTTCTATGCCACCCTCCCTGTGTGCTTCAACTTGTCCCATGTCCCTAATTTGCTGTGTTCTGCCTCCCTGAGTGGAGTGCACAGGGTCCAGCGCTGAAGATAAGCAACATTACCCCCCAAATTGGCGCTCAGCAGAACTGCCCTTTCCTGGGCTATATTTGATCTCTTTCAGGTTAGAACTGACCCAGGGGACAACTAACTGTTTTGATTTAAAAGATTTCCCGCTGGGTCACAGGCCAAATAGCAGTGAGTACAAGTAAGTAAAAGCTAGTGAATAGAGTTAAAAAAGACTTTTCAATTTCTGTGCTTAATGGTGGTTAAAAGGGCTGGCACGTCTTTCTCTGCAAGAATTGGTGAAGTGGACAAACCATCCATAAGTGGTCAGTATAGACTGCTTTGGGGTCAGCAGGACGGGGAGCTATTTCCTCAAATAGAATGCCCAGGCCACAGGTGAGTAGTCTAAAAGTGTAGAGATAAAACTGAAACTAAAACAAAACAAAACAAAACCTTTGCAAATAAATAATGTCTATGATCTTATAAAAGATAAATATATAAATAAAATCTGCATGTACATTAGTAAAAAGTCATGGTTTTATTTGACCATTTTTTAGCACACACAATTAAATTTACTTTCTGGGTCTGAAAGGTCTCTGGGAGGCCTTTGGCAAGGTGAAAAGAAACTGATTTAAAATTCCCATTAAAAAAATATGTTGGATACTAGAGGGCCAGGGGAAGATCTAGGTTCAGAAAGAACATGATGAGCAGTGTTTCCGGTACTGCTTCACCAGCCTGGGCTGGCTTTGAAGCCATGGAGGGTCTCTTTCTGGAAGGTTCTATGCTATTCTTAACTAAGGAACTCATTCTACCCAAAGCACCCGTGATTGTCAGAATGGTTCAGTATTCCTACCTATGAGGGCCCTTTTCCCAGAAGCTTCTCACTGTATTTGATTTTAAATCAAAGTGATAAAGCATGAGGAGGTGCTTTCTGGCACTAACAAGAAACTACCCAACTCTTCAGACACCAATCAAGTATCCAAAAATTTATTTAACTTTCATACTGACTATCTAGAATTAGCACCAGATTCCACTGTTTTGGCCTCAGTTCAGATGCCAGTCCCAAGTTCCAGGTCACCTGAAGAGCTAAGCCAGTGGCTGTAAAATAAAGACTTTCTTCCATTCCCTCTTAAGGACTGATAATTTGGTAGAGTGGCTCACAGAGCTAAGGATGATGTTTTACTTTGGTTTACTGGTTTATTATAAATATACAGGCAGATAAAGAGGTACAGAGACCCAGCCTTTAAAGGAAACCCAAAACAAGTGCTCCTGCCCATGTGGAGTTGGGGTGCTCCATTCCCTGGGACATAGGTATCTCCACCCTTCGTGAGGTTTTGTAGAAATTCATCTCCAGCAACCCCTCTTCTTGGAGACTGATGGGTAGGGTTGAAAATTACAATCTTCTCAACTGCTTGATTTTTCTGGAGAGGAGCCCCACCTGAGGGCAATCTAGGAACTCAGAAGTCCTACTCTAAATCATCTCATTAGTGTACATGAGCATCACACCTCAAAAGGGAGGTGAGAAAATAGAAATAAAAAATGGGATCCCACAAAAATAGAAGGGAGATCAGCAGAGCAGAACCCAGAGACTATGGGGGTTGGAGAAGGGGAGAGAAAGTGGAAGAAGTAGGGAATGAAATTATACTAGGTGCATATAGGAATATGCCACAATGCATTCCAATAGTTTTTTTATTTAACTATAATCCATCAACTAAAAAATAAATAAATAGAAGGAAGAGCCATGGAGTAGAGAAAGAGGATCAGGGTAGAGAAGAAGAAAGAAGAGGAGAGTACTGGGGATTGAAATAGAAAAAAAAATGTACATTTATGGAAATTTTGAAATGAATCATTATTCTCTATAATTATAATGCAGTAAAAAATAAAAATATCAAATAAAAGGGACTCCTAATGAATACGAAGTCATACAGGAAATTCCGAGGATTGTAGGAGCTATATGCCAGGAACCCAAGACAAAAACCAAGTATATTTCTTCCTCTGCCATAGTGGCTGATGTGTCACCTCGCAGAGCACAGTGCAAGGGTGGTCTGCAGGATAGATTGCCTGGGCCACAGCTGAGATCCACATGCCATGGTACCTGGGAGCAGTCGTGTCCTGGGAACTTCTGTAGCAACTGAAATGAAATCAAGGAATTTTCTTGTAAATAAAATGGAGAATGAAATAACATAGAGATGACCTTTTAATATTTAATTGCAAGCAGATGCTTTAATAAATAAAATGCATCAGTCAGCTTTTACTAAGGCCAACAACCTCCTTGGCTTTATCATCCCTTTCATGCCTTTTATAAAGATAAAAGCAAAACAAAAAAAAAGAGAGAAAAGAAAAAGAAAGATTGCTAAAGAGACGATTATTTTTTTAAAAAAAGTCACTTTAAAACATCAGTTTCTATGCTTTTAAAAGTTACTGGCACAGTTGGTAAAATCCCAAGGACATTGTATCTTCTAAGATATTAAAATTTGTCCCTCAGGCAAAAGCATCCAAAGATATAAAAAGCATACATATCCACTCTGGAAAGCGACTAGTCCCATGTCAAGGCTGTTTTGTTTCTAGAAGAACCCTATTATTGGCAATAAAATGCAGAGTCTTTGTAGGAGAGGTCACTAAAAATGTCTATATGGTATTGATAAAAGTTAACTTGCATTTTCCATGGCAGAACATACTCAAGGTCAAGCTTTGTTAATATTTTTAAAGATCTCTTCTACTTACATAACTTTAAAACATTAGTCTGAAGGATTATACTCCCTCAGAATATGTGCAATAATAACTGACCACATACATCTGGGTTTGTCTTTTTTCTGAATAGGTGCCTAAGACAATCCTGCTGGTGCTGTAAATGCAGGCAGGCTTGGCTAGTCCTATGGATATTGAGCTTCACCTCTCAGCAAGTTCCTGTAGTAACAACCTTGAGTCACTGTAACTCAAGAGAAAACAGGGGCAGAATGTGACTGGTAATGCGATAGGACTGATGCAAAGAAAGGAATCATACTTAAAGTGCAGCATTCTGGAACAGACTGTCTATTTTTCCTTTTCCATACACTGGATGCCATGGATTCAGGATTCAGACTCTAAGCCCCTTTCCCTGCATTCAAATTTCTATATGTGCAATGAACATGGGTGCATAACTGTACGTAATAGCTAAGAAATGCAAACAACACACATATCCATTGAATGATAAATCAATAAAGGAAATGGGCATGTATACACAATGAAATATTATTCATCCATAAAAAGAATAAAAGTGATTTGCAGCATGGATAGAATTGGAGGACATCATGTTAACTGAAATAAGCAAGGCACAGAAAGACAAGTACTACATGATTTCACTCATATGTGGAATCTAAAAAAAATATCTCATAGAAGTTGAGAATAGAATTGTGGTGACCAGAGGTTGGGGACAGTCAGGGGATGGAGGGACAGGGTGAGGCCCGTCCATAGTTAGATAGGAACCAGAAGTCCATGTGTGCTATTGCACAGCAGATTGACTACAGATCACAATAATGAATTTTATATCTCAGAAAACTAGTGCACAGAATTTTGATTGTTCTCACGGAAAAGAAATGCTAAATGGTTAAGATGACAGGCAATGCTTGCCTAGATTTGAAGATTAAACAATAATGTTCATATGTATGGAAATATCATCTGCATGCACAATCATCATGTTCCAATTTTTAAAGTATTAAAAATAAAAATAAAATCCTCCTGGTGTCCTGGATTGCTGGCACTTGCTGAGCAGCTGCTGAGCCATAGAGATGCTGTGAATTCTACACCTGATGGGAAGAAGGTGTTTTCTGTTTTAAATTTAAATCGTGTCCCTGAGTCACTAAGAGGCTCACCTTGGAATGTGTGCCCTGCTCACAACACACAAAGTTGACAGTTCTGCCACAGGCAAAGTATCCTGTAATGTGAAACTTGCCTGAAAGACTGAAAATAAGTCCATTCACTAAAACTCCAACACAGGAAATGTTTATGAGGCAGTTTGCCCTTGAAGATTTTGTGGAAGGAATTTTGGGAATGTTAGAGATTGAACTTGAAGATGACAGACGTTCTGCCCACTCAAGGGACATCTCTCTATGTCTCCTGTTAGAAGTAAAAAAGAAAAAGGAAACCTGAGTTTTGAGTTGAGCCATCAGAAGTGACCTTTTCTGAGGGTCAAAACAGTCACTATGGCCAATTTCACAAGGCTCCACTCATTGGAAGTTATACAGGTGACTCATTATGGTGATGTGGATTAGACCCCAAATGAGGGAAAACAGCTTTGCTCAGGGCTCTGAGGGTTTGTGCAAGAGTGAGAAACCCCACTGAGCCCCACTCTGAGAAGGGCAAGCTCGATTCAAAGCAGCGTCTGTTTCAGAAATGAAAAAAGTCACTAAAGCCCAGTAGATATGATGGACAGTGAGTCTTCTTTACACAGGTAGTGTGAAGTCATTGGAATTGCAGGGATTCCGACTAAAGATTCACCTTGAATCTTTAATAAGCAATAAAGATTTAGCCTGGGAATTCATGCTGATTTGGGAAATGATAAGAAGATTGCAACGGAAACAGTTTGTCCTCAAGGTTACCATGTTGGGGCAGGCAGCATTTCTCCTTGCTCTCCAGGAAAGTTCAAGTGATTGCTGTCCCCGCACCTAAGGGACCTCTGCCTGCTGGCAGTGCACTTCTGCATGCCAACAAACAAGGATATAAACCGGTCAGCTCTGCAAAGGCAGGCCAGGCTGCGGTGCACCGAGAATACCCATTAAGGAGGTCCCCACAGTGGGATTCTATTTTATTCATTATAAATTCATAACACACAGGACTCGCTGACTTTCATGCTGACTCTAGCTCTCTGTTTGTCAGGGCTTTTTAACTCAGCTACATTACCCTCCTGCCAAATTCAGCTGCAGCGTGCCTGCATGTCACTGCCCATGATGACAGGTTTGTGTTTGTTTGTTTTTAATAGCATAAAGGAGCCTCAATATCTATAACATTGAGGGATATTAGACCAGTCTATTCTTGCATATGTGAGTTATAAGTCATAGGTTTCTTTTTTCATGAACTAGTTATTGACTTTAAAACATTTTAGAAATAGCCACTAATTAAACATCACTACAGACAACATGATGAGTATCTGGAAATGCTCTCTCAACATTCCTTTCACCTTTGGCACAAGAAAAAATAGTGACAATTTTTCCACTCTAATGTCAAATGGCCAAAGTGCAAATCTTGAGGACCATGGGTAGCTGCAGATGGTAAAGCATATCATTGCATGAAACCTCCATTTTCTCATAAGTAAATGGGAATAATCATACATTCAAAAAATGTGTGGAAATATTAAGTCATGGAATCCAAAGAACTGCACTCCATAAATGTTGGCTCTCCTCATTATTACAGTCATTATTGCTGCTATTAATCCTGATTCCAAAAGATCTTCCTTGAAAATTCACTTTATGTGTTTCCCTGCAATCACCACTAAGTGAATCTTGTTTTCAGTAGGTCCTGTTTAGGGGAAAGTGACTAGTGACCATGACAATCACTTACTCCCACTCTTATTAAGTGAAGCAGCAGCAATGCACTGAGGACTGAGGCAAGCACCTCGTTTCCTCAGATCCCCTCAGACCAACTCTTAAAAACCAGCCATCTCTCCATCAAGCCATACCTAATGTCTGATTTGAATGGCCAATCATTTTAATTTCTGATGCTCCGTGATTCTGCTAAGAATGTGATTTCCTTCTTTTGTGGCATTTTATTTGTGATGTTTTTCTTGCTGGAACCCACGGGATAAAAACCTTTAACCTTAAAAACAGAAACGGAAACAAAGATAAATCATTTTCTTTGGTTGCCTCTCTCAGTGAATGGCAAGAACACCAGCCACTTGTGTAAAACCCAGCAGTGTCTCTGTAGGTCTAGCAGAGGGCATACGCCTAGAGGGAAAGAGGACGAGTCTCCATGTCTGAGCATTCCCTGGTGCACAGGATGGGATATAGCAATGAGGTCCTGGATCCAGATGCCAAGGTGCACACAGCCTCCTCATTTAGTGGCCATCAAACGCTGACTGGTGTTTAACTTTAAAATAAAGCCAAATAACAGTTCAGCATTTAAATTTAAAAGCTGAAAAAGATGAAAGAAAGAAAGAGAGAGAGAGAGAGAGGGAGGGAAGATGTCCCACGGTCTGTGTGAGACAAACTCACAGGCTGGTAAACCCTCTCCTCACTGAGCTGTCTGTCCCTAAGACTGGAAGTCCCTCTGCTCGTCAGCCCCACAGCCAGGTCCATGATCCCTGCATCCTCCCTGGTCTCTGTTCGCCTCTGGGTTTGTGTTGACCTTCTCAGTGCCTTAAGTCTCAATGAGATGATGGAGGCTGGCAGCCTCTGAAACTGAACCTGCTCTCTGTGATCTATTGTCGAGTCTCATCTACTTCATTGAGTTTGAATTATTTTGGCAGAATCCCCTTCTTCACTTTTCCTCCTCAGCAGGAGGCATTTGAATTTCACCCTTCACCTCTTCCAGTCTTATTTCTATCGTACATTTCCTGGGCATTAAGATGCTTATCATCCATGGCTTTCTGACAAGGTGACTCTTAAACCATTGTCAGTGGACAGGAGCCTGGTCCGAATTTTAGAAATCTCTGCAGTCAAGGCTTCTTGAGTAACCCTTTCAAGAGTTGGATTTCTGCTAGAAAATAATTTTTTTCTCTAGTCCTAGCCCTGAGAAATTTAAATGCTCTGAAAGCTCCCCTCAACGTCAAGGTCTCTCCTAATTATTTAATATGTACTAGTCAGTCCACAAATATTCAGCTTCCACAGCACATAACTTATTCCTAAAACTGATATCCAACTTTTTTTTTTTTTCCTGCCGAAATCTCAGTATCTGAATTAGGGATACCAGATAGAGAAAGTGAAAATTCCAGGATGCCCAGGCAAATTTGGTGTTCAAATGAACAATAAATAAAAGTAAAATATGTGTGTGCTGTGCAATATTTGGGGTGTTTTTTTTCACTAAGCATTTAAAATTGTAAATGTAACTGAGCAGTCTATATGTTATCTGGCATATTGCAGTCTCATAACCTGAATACCAAATGTGGATGTTTTTTCACACTAAACCCTAAACTATACTTCCATCAGAATAATTTTTGTTTGTACCTCCTTCACCTTATCAGTTACCCAGTTTTAAAATTGTTTCCTTGATGTTCCTCTCATTATTTCCCATTTAAAACTTAAGTGTAGCAGATATTTTAGTATAGGATCTGAGATAGTATAATATAATTAAGCTTGTTCACCTAACCCTGCCTTAAATTTCTGTTTGCTTCTAACTTGACCTCTCTCTAGTTGTGTGTTGTAAATAGCAACAGTATCCAATAGTAAAAGATGAAGAGGGGAAATTGTGAAGTTCCATGCAAAGCAGATTCATATGGAACATTGAGCCCTTCATCACTGTTGCTCCATGTGATTTGCTGAAGGCCTGCTTCAAGGTGAGATATGGGGCATCATTAGGACAATGCAACCTAGAAATGAATTGATTTAAGTACTTTCCGGAAGTACTTACTAAATTAATTAATACAATAAATTGCAAACAATGATGGTCAGTTTTCCCTCCTAGATTTATAATACTTAGTAGCAGAGACAGGGAACTAGCTTTTCATTCAACTGCACTTAAAGTCATTTGCTTTGGTAACTTCCTATAGGGCATGATAAACATCTTAAAGTTTAAACAAAATTGACCTCGTTTTCAAGAATACCATCTTAAAATACACTGAAATATTTGCTAATATGAAATATAATTGATTTTCACAGATCTATTTTTATTTTAGTGGAAGAAAAGACCATCTTAGGAACATTGGAGAGTGGCTTTAAACACTACCTCTCTCTATTTACAGGAACAATACAAACAGACAAAAAAGGTTTGAGGTCCAGAGTCACTATGCCACCATGCATTTTCTCTTGACTTTGTGTGACCTCATTTAAGGCAAATCTTCTTTAGAATAGTACAAAAAAATGAACAGTGTGGGCATAAAATATGTTGTTAAGGGTCAGGGGAAAAAACAACAACTCAGAGTTCTCATTAGCAATGGGCTGTAAAAATACTGTAAAAATAACTTTACCAGTGAGGGACTTCGGCTGCCAAGTACGCAATGAGGCAGGGATTTTTATTATATTTTTTTCCTCTGAAAAAAATATTGTAAACATCATGGTTTATTTTCTAGTACTTACTTTGGTTTCTTAATTAAATAGAGAGATATACTCACCACATTCATGACAGAACAGCTTTTTGGAAGGCTATTTGTGAGAACGGGTACAAATGGATCTTACAATGGACAAGATGGTCCTAAATCTTGGAAGAAGTGTTTTGACCAGTAATTCAGTGTAGGAAGACTTGTTAGAAAAAAAAATCATTTCTTTAAGTTATAGATAAGCAATTACCCTATTGAGCACATGGATAAAATAATAGCTCTATCCAACATGTTTGAAAACTTGGTGACTTTTTTTTTCTTTTAAAAAGCAACCTTGCCCAGTGCCTGCAAGCTAGGTGAACCTGCAACCCACGGGCGGGCGGGTCAGGCCCAGCAACCAGCCAAGTGACAGAGCAGCTACACGCGCCTGCGGGGAACGCGGACCGGACCCACTAGGACAGGTCCGGCGGCCGGCTGAGGGCCAGGCCCGTCCACTCCCCCAGTGTCTGCAAGGTAGGCGGGACTGTGAACACCAACAGATCGGGCCCAGCGGCCTGCTGAGGGACGGAACCGGCCCCTCCCTCAGTGCCTGCAAGCTAGGGGAACCTGCGACCCATTGGGAGGTTAGGCCCAGCAACCTACGGAGTGACACAGGTGCCCCTGGCGCCTGCTGGGTAGGCGGACCTTTGACCGACCAGCAGAGCAGACCTAGGGCCTGCCAGCATGGTAGACGGATCACACTAATTGGAGGAGAATCACAGCCACTACGTGCCCTGCAAGGGTGATTTTTCAACTATACAAGAGCAATATAAATAAATAGAGGGAAAATATCAAAGACACAACAATTTCACCAAGCAGAAAGAAACGCCAGCAGTATGAAACGACAAGGAAAGAAAGGACCACAGGCAATGCAGGTCAACTCAACTTTAGAAGAGGTAATAGCTGCAACAGATGGAATGTCAGATAGAGAGCTCAGGACATACATGCTTCAGATGATCTGGAGTCTCAAGGAAGACATGAGACAGCAAAATCAGACAATGAAAGATCACATTGACAAACAAATCCAGGAAGTAAAAGATCAATTTCACAGGGAGATAGAGATAATAAAAAACAAACAAATAGAAATCCTAGAAATGCAGGAAACAATAAACCAACTTAAAAACTCAATTGAGAATACTACCAGCAGAGTGGATCACTTAGAAGATAGAACATCAGACAATGAAGACAGAGTATTTCAACTTGAAAAGAACATAGATAGCTCAGCAAGTCTACTAAGAAACCATGAGCAGAACATTCAAGAACTATGGGATAATATCAAAAGACCAAACTTAAGAGTCATTGGGATACAGGAAGGCACAGAGCTCCAAACCAAAGGATTAAGCAATCTATTCAGTGAAATAATATGAGAAAACTTCCCAGACTTGAAGAATGAGACAGAATCCCAAATCCTAGAAGCCTATAGGACGCCAAATGTGCAAAATCATAAGAGATCCACACCTAGACACATTATAATGAAGATGTCCAACATACAGAATAAGGAGAGAATTTTAAAAGCTACAAGAGAAAGGAAGCAGATTACATTCAGGGGTAAACCAATCAGGATAACAGCTGATCTCTCAACACAGACTCTAAAAGCTAGAAGATCCTGGAATAAAATATTTCAAACGCTAAAAGAAAATGGGTTCCAACCAAGAATCGTGTATCCGGCGAAATTAAGCTTCAGGATGGAAGATGAAATTAAAACCTTCCACGACAAACAAAAGTTAAAAGAATTTGCAGCTAGAAAACCATCTCTTCAAAAAATCCTTGGCAAAACACTACAGGAAGAGGAAATGGAAAACAACAATGAAAACCAACAGTGGGAGGTAGGACCGTAAAGGGGGGAAAATAATCAAAGAGGAAAACAAATCAGGTTTAATAGCATTAATAAACAAACTATGGCTGGAAGAACAAACCATATCTCAATAATAACCCTAAATGTTAATGGCTTAAACTCACCAATTAAGAGACACAGGCTAGTAGAATGGATCACAAAACAAGACCCAACAATATGCTGCCTGCAGGAGACGCATTTGATAGGAAAAGATATACATAGACTGAAGGTGAAAGGTTGGGAAAAATCATATCACTCATATGGACTGCGGAAACAAGCAGGAGTGTCCATACTCATATGAAATAAAATAGATTTCAAGCCAAAGTTAATCAAAAGGGATAAAGAGGGACACTACATACTGCTCAAGGGAACCATACACCAACAAGACATAACAATCATAAATATATATGCCCCAAACAACAGGGCTGCTATGTTCATCAAGCAAACTCTTCTCAAGTTCAAGAATCTAATACACCACCATACAATAATCATGGGAAACTTTAACACACCTCTCTCACCACTGGACAGATCTTCCAAACAAAACCTGAATAAGGAAACTATAGAACTCAATAATACAATTAACAACCTAGACTTAATTGACATATATAGAATATACCACCCAACATCAAGCAGCTACACTTTTTTCTCAGCAGCACATGGATACTTCTCAAAAATAGATCATATATTATGTCACAGGGAAACTCTTAGTCAATATAAAGGAGTATAGATAATACCATGCATCTTATCTGATCACAATGGAATGAAACTGAAAATCAACGATAAAAGAAGGAAGGAAAAATCATGCATCACTTGGAGAATGAACAATAGGTTACTGAATGATCAATGGGTTTTTGAAGACATCAAGGAGGAAATTAAAAAATTCTTAGAGTTAAATGAAAACACAGACACAACATATCGGAATCTATGGGACACATTGAAAGCAGTTCTAAGAGGAAAATTCATTGCTTGGAGTGCATTCCTTAAAAAAAGAAAAAACCAACAAATAAATGATCTCATACTTCATCTCAAAATCCTAGAAAAAGAAGAGCAAAACAACAGCAAAAGAAATAGAAGACAAGAAATAATTAAAATCAGAGCTGAAATTAATGAAATCGAAACAAAAGAAACAATTGAAAAAATTGACAAAACTAAAAGTTGGTTCTTTGAAAAAATAAATAAAATTGACAGACCCTTAGCCATGCTAACGAAGAGAAGAAGAGAGAGAACTCAAATTACCAGCATACGGGATGAAAGAGGCAATATCACAACAGACACTTCAGAAATACAGAAGATAATCAGAAATTATTTTGAATCCTTATACTCCAATAAAATAGAAGATAGTGAAGGCATCCATAAATTTCTTAAGTCATATAATCTGCCCAGATTGAGTCAGGAGGATATAGACAACCTAAACAGACCAATATCAATTGAGGAAATAGAAGAAACCATCAAAAGATTACCATCTAAGAAAAGCCCAGGACCGGACGGGTATACAGCAGAGTTTTACAAAACCTTTAAAGAGGAACTAATACCAATACTTTTCAAGCTATTTCAGGAAATAGAAAAAGAGGGAGAACTACCAAATTCATTCTACGAGGCTAACATCACCCTGATTCCGAAACCAGACAAAGACACTTCAAAGAAAGAAAACTACAGACCAATATCTCTAATGAACCTAGATGCAAAAATCCTCAATAAAATTCTGGCGAATCGGATACAAAAACATATCAAAAAAATTGTGCACCATGATCAAGTAGGATTCATCCCTGGTATGCAAGGTTGGTTCAATATACGGAAATCAATAAATGTTATTCACCACATCAATAGACTTAAAAATAAGAACCATATGATCATCTCGATAGATGCGGAAAAAGCATTCGACAAAGTACAGCATCCCTTTATGTTCACAACTCTTGAAAAACTAGGGATAACAGGAACATACCTCAACATTGTAAAAGCAATCTATGATAAGCCTCAGGCTAGCATCATTCTGAATGGAGAAAAATTGAAGGCATTCCCTCTAAAATCTGGAACCAGACAGGGATGCCCTCTCTCACCACTTCTGTTCAACATAGTCCTCGAAACACTGGCCAGAGCAATTAGACAGACGAAAGAAATTAAAGGCATAAAAATAGGAAAAGAAGAACTTAAATTATCACTATTTGCAGATGACATGATTCTATACCTAGCAGACCCAAAAGGGTCTACAAAGAAATTATTAGAGATAATAAATGAATTCAGCAAAGTGGCAGGTTATAAAATCAACACGCATAAATCAAAGGCATTCCTGTATATCAGCGACAAATCCTCTGAAACGGAAACGAGGACAACCATGCCGTTCACAATATCCTCAAAAAGAATAAAATACTTGGGAATCAACCTAACAAAAGAGGTGAAAGACTTATACAATGAAAACTACAGAACCCTAAAAAGAGAAATTGAAGAAGACCTTAGAAGATGGAAAAACATACCCTGTTCATGGATAGGCAGAACTAACATCATCAAAATGGCGATATTACCAAAAGTTCTCTATAGGTTTAATGCAATGCCAATCAAAATCCCAACGGCATTTATTGTAGAAATGGAGAAAGCAATCATGAAATTCATATGGAAGAATAAAAGACCCAGAATAGCAAAAACAATACTAAGCAGGAAGTGTGAATCCGGTGGTATAGCGATTCCAGATCTCAAACTATACTACAGAGCAATAGTAACAAAAACAGCATGGTAGTGGTACCAAAACAGGACCAATGGTACAGAATAGAGGACACAGAAACCAACCCACAAAACTACAACTTTCTTATATTTGATAAAGGGGCTAAAAGCATGCAATGGAGGAAGGATAGCATCTTCAACAAATGGTGCTGGGAAAACTGGAAATTCATATGCAACAAAATGAATCTGAATCCCTTTCTCTCGCCAAGCACAAAAGTTAACTCAAAATGGATCAAGGAGCTTGATATCAAAGCAGAGACATGGCATCTGATAGAAGAAAAAGTTGGCTACGACCTACATGCTGTGGGGTCGGGCTCCAAATTCCTCAATAGGACACCCATAGCACAAGAGTTAACATCTAGAAACAACAAATGGGACTTACTTAAACTAAAAAGTTTTTTCTCAGCAAAAGAAACAATAAGAGAGATAAACAGGGAGCCTACATCATGGGAACAAATCTTTACTCCTCACACTTCAGATAGAGCCCTAATATCCAGAATATATAAAGAACTCAGAAAATTAGACAATAAGATAACAAATAACCCAATCAACAAATGGGCCAAGGACTTGAATAGACACTTCTCAGAGGAGGACATACAATCAAACAATAAGTACATGAAAAAACGCTCACCGTTGCTAGCAGTCAGAGAAATGCAAATCAAAACTACCCTAAGATACCATCTCACTCCAGTAAGATTGGCAGCCATTATGAAGTCGAACAACAATAAGTGCTGGCGAGGTTGTGGGGAAAAGGGTACACTTGTACATTGTTGGTGGGACTGCAAATTGGTGCAGCCAATTTGGAAAGCGGTATGGAGATTTCTTGGAAAGCTGGGAATGGAACCACCATTTGACCCAGCCATTCCCCTTCTCGGTCTATTCCCTAAAGACCTAAAAAGAGCATGCTACAGGGACACTGCTACATCGATGTTCATAGCAGCACAATTCACAATAGCAAGACTGTGGAATCAACCTAGATGCCCTTCAATAGACGAATGGACAAAAAAAAATGTGGCATTTATACACAATGAAGTATTACTCTGCAGTAAAAAATGACAAAATCATAGAATTTGGTGGGAAATGGATGGCATTAGAGCAGATTATGCTAAGCGAAGCTAGCCAAGCCCTAAAAAACAAATGCCAAATGTCTCCTTTGATATAAGGAGAGTAACTAAGAACAGACTAGGGAAGAAGAGCACGAGAAGAAGACCAACATTAAACAAGGATGAGAGGTGGGAGGGAAAGGGAGAGAGAAGGGAAATTGCATGGAAATGGAAGGAGACCCTCAGGGTTATACAAAATTACATACAAGAGGAAGTGAGGGGAAAGGGAAAAACAGTACAAGGGGGAGGAATGAATTACAGTAGTGGGGGTAGAGAGAGAAGAGGGGAGGGGAGGGGAGGGGAGGGGGGATAGTAGAGGATAGGAAAGGCAGCAGAATACAACAGACATGAGTTTATCAATATGTAAAGCAATGAAGTGTAACTGATGTGATTCTGCAAGCTGTATACGGGGTAAAATGGGAGTTCATAACCCGCTTTAATCAAAATGTGAAATATGATATATAAAGAACTATGTAATGTTTTGAACAACCAACATTAAAAAAAATAAATTTAAAAAAAAAGACATAACAAACAAAAAATAAATAAATAAATAAATAAATAAATAAAAATAAAAAGCGACCTTGTTGCCAAGGATCAAAAGTTCTAGGATTAAAAATGAAGTGCTGCTGAGGCAGCAACAAATAGGGTTTGATGGATAATAAACTCTACTCAGATAAAAAGAGCATTACAGGCTCATCTACACTTTGTTCAACGTCATTGTGCGATACCACACCCAAAGCACATAGGAAGATAAATTCGTCTCAGGGGAACTTGATTATGTGACCGGATTTGCATATCAGTTTCCATGTTTAACAGTTTTTACTGCTAGAAATGTCCCAGATCTAAGCCAAATAGTGCACAATTACATGTAGCCAATTCAACCAGTTCAATAGAAGAACTGACTGGTTGCCAGAGAGCCACCCAAATACCAGGTGTGTGTGTGGTGGGGGTGAGGGGGGGTGGGGTGGAAACCAGGGTTGCAGAAGAGTTAAGACGACATCCCTGAGTGAAAGAAGACTATGCAAAGATAATGAGTAGGTATCAAGAGGTAAGACCAGGGGTAATGCTGGTGAATGGTTGTTGACTAATAAGTTGCTACGATGAAGCCTTCAGAGTTGGAGACCATATCTTATTCTTTAGCACAATGCCTGACACAGGGTAAGTGCTCAATAGGAACTTTTCAGTAGAAACAATGTGATGTGAGGAGTCATCCTCACCAACAAGATGAAATTATGCTTAAAAAATGCATTCCTTTGTGTTAAGACTTTGGAAACTTCTAGACTCCAAATGAGGGCAGGCCATCCTTTGGATCCCTATCAGCTATTCATATTTGGTTGAGAATTAATCTGGTTGCATGTGGTAGTAAAAAGGAAAAAAATGGAATGGGTTTGCACTTTGATAACTTGTGATACTCTTACTATCCCCCCAAAAAGTTTGCCATTCAGGCATTTATATCTCTACTTTATGAGTCAGGAATCAGTAAGTTGGAAATGTTCAATAAGCTTCCCCTGATTATGGGGCTTACCAATGATAAACTCGGGAAGTGAACAGAAATCTATTTTCACAGTTCCCCTATTCTTTATTGTGCTCCATGCTGAGACATCTGGGCCTATGAAAACCCTGGCCACCTGCAGAATGTAGCTGTTGGTTGAGAATAGTGCAGAACAGGGTGGAAAGTCATCTTATGCAGCTTCTGTCCCACGGGGAAGCTCTCATTATACACATTTTTACTGGATCAGCAGCTGTGGAAGCAGAATTAGCAAGGGAAGGTGGAAAGGCACGCTCAGCTTCCTCTTCATTCTGCTTCAGGTTGAAGTTACTTGATCCTCAGGTTGCACATGGATAACACACACATTTCACCAAGGAAGGAAAACTATCCCATAGACTCCTGAGATCACATTATGCTTCAGATGCGGGGTTGGTTTCCCGCTTACCACCTATTTTATTTTACACAGTAAACTTCAACTCTAAACCTTTTCTTTTCCCTCATATATCAAATGGATTACAAAAGATCAAAGATTCTAGTAAGAATCTCTTATGATCATGTATATGGCATGGCTTTGTAAAGAATGTGTCCCAGAAATGCAGGGTGATAGTAATTATAACAAGAAATTTATCGTGACTAAATGACATCAAACCCATGAAGCACGTTACTATATTGGTGTTTTACTCCCAAAGGGACAGCCTGGCTTTGGTTTTCCCCCAGATGGCCAAATCATTTTAAAAATGAATAAGGGTTTTTTTAATAAAATTTTTTTGTAGTTGTAGATGGACAAAATGCCTTTATTTTATATGTTTTTATGTACTGAGGATCAAATCCAGGGCCTCACACATGCTAGGCAAGCACTCTTCCCCTGAGCTACAGACCCAGCCCTGAATAAGGTCTTTTATACAGAAAGTGTCATTTTCTTGTTGAGAGTGATAATGCACCTTGATTTGATATAGGCATGACTGATAATACATCCACAAACTCCTGTGATACATGTAGGATCTTTCATAGATCCAACAACTACCAGACCATGAGGATACTTCTGGGTTGAAACTAACATTTCACCAAGATATAAGGATTTCATTACCTTTGCTTTGGATGGCCTTTTCCATCTACACCTCAAATATCCTGGATCCTGCTTGTTTTAAGGACACAGGTGTCTCCTGTAGTGCTCACATGACCACCTTCTGAGCCTTTGTTTAGTTGCTTGCATTTTAACTGAGTTAGAATTCATGATCCTTATAGTCTTTGATGGTCTTCTGGCAAGTCGATGCAAAATGCATTTGGATAATGACTCTGCTGTTCTGCTGTTGGTTAGCTATTCATATGAGATGCAATCATTGTGTTTACTTCTTCATGCAAGGAAAGCCATTAATGGTAGAATCCAGTCGTTCAGGAAGAGTTTGAGGTGATTTTGTGTGTGTGTGTGTGTGTGTGTGTGTGTGGCTGTTTTTCACCCAGGCTTTGCACACACAGGGGACAGTGGAGCAGCATTATTGATCCTTTCTACTGCAGGAATTACCATAAACAAGTTACAATGTTAATCTGTCAGTATGTTTCTCAATATTAAGATTTTCTTGGACCAGACTCTTCCAATAAAATCATCCATTTGTTTTTGTTTTTTTTTTCCTCTCTGGAAGGATAGCTTTAAATCAGTTATCACACTATTAACTCCTTTTCAGGCTGCTAGTAGATACCATTTATTGGCAAAATGGAACTCAATATCAGAACTTGGTAGAAGAGGCTAAAGGGGAAAAATCGAAATATATTAGGTAGAAGATTGAGTTTCTTATGTAGCTTTACCAGTGACACAGTTTCCTCACATTCTGGTTGGCAAGTGAGGATAAAAATGACTATAGATAAAAATGATAGCTTTCCTTTTTTGCACAATGAAATTTTTATCTCATCTGCCCAAACATACTCTTGAGGACAAGAAGATTTTGATGTTTCACTACCCAAGGTAGATTACAGTGGGAACCACTCCATAACATAGTAAATCTTAGATTTATTGAAGTACTTATTTTACACTGCATACTCGTTCACATATTGTGGAAAGTACACAAAGAACCTTGTAGCAGTCTTGGTATTTTATAATACTTAACTAGTTGATTAAATTATACATGGAGTCAACAAGTATTTATTGAGAGATCATTTTAAGCAAGTATTTACAAGGGCAGATATGATGTGGAAAAGGCATTCCTTGTCTTCAAATCTAGTTGGGAGTTTATAATCTAGTTGGGTAATTGGCATGTGTACCCATGAACCACAATTATATGTTCCAATGATGTATTGGATAAGTTATAATCCTGGTAGGAATGAATCATCACTTCCTTAATACCAAAGTGAGTATTCCTCTTGTCCAATATGGTAAACAGGACAACATTCTTTCTTACCGGCCATTTGTGGGCCTAAGTCATCAGTATCCTTGCCATATGTTGTTAAGTATGTTAATGGCACGGTGGTGACGGGATAGAACTTCTCATGGGAAGAGAGATGTTATTCATTAAGTAACTAAGTACTGGGCACACTATTTACCAGTTATAGGGCAATTGTGGCAGTAATGGGGCAGATTTTAGAACCTAGTCATAGACATTTTTTTAAAAAAAATCAAGCTCTTGCCTCTGTGGATCTTAAATTGTATTGAGAGAGAAGAAACAACATTAAAAAAATGCCTAACGTAGTGTTAGACAATGGTAAGTGTTTAGAAGAAAAATTAAGAAAGATTAAGAGGGCATAGAGATTGATAGGGTAGTCATTTTAAATGGGATGGTTTGAAAGACCTCTGAAAGGTTACCAGGAAGTAGAAATCTAAAGGCAATAAGGAGGCAGACTCTTGTTGTGTTATTCACTATACTCATACTAGGTTCATCAAATATATGTTGTACCAAGGATCAAAGGTAAATAAAGCCTATCTCCTAACTTCAAAAGGCTCACTGAGCAATTTTGAAGGCAGGAGTCTATAAATAATACATATACACCTAAATATAAGCATAACAAAACCCACAAGCCAAGGACAGTCACCCTTGGTTTCCAGGCAGGTAACTCTGGGAGCACGGCCTTCCCTAACATGGATCACCAAATCTGTAGACGCTCACGTCCCTTATATAAATGGTATAGTGGTGGCACACAATCCATGCACATTCTGCTATATACTTTATTATTTCTAGGTAATTTGTAATACCTCATATAATGTAAATACAATACAGTATAAAATGTTATACTGCTTATTGAGGGAGACATGACAAGGAAAGAAGTTTGCATAAGATGCAGCCATTGTAATTTCCATCCACAAGTGGACACCCCACGATGCAGACAGTGGACAGGGAGCACAGAGTACTCGAGCAAATGTACACAACGAGCTGCAGAGGCAAGAATGTATGCTTGGAATTCTAACAAGAAATGTGGATTTAATTCCAAAGACTAAACGAAACCATGGGAATTTTATGAGGAAAGATGGAATATGATTTGTGTTTCTAAAATATCTGTCTTCTTCAGAATACACTGAAGAGGGATAAAGATAGAATCAGAACTACTAGTTTGAAAGCCGTGATCTCAGCAAAAGAGGCTGTCTTCCTGAGACCAGCAAAGGAAGCCACAGTACGCTGGACATGCTGACCAGGCGGAGGTGACAGCGATAGTCCATGCATTGGAGGTGACAAAGGGCTGACATAGGTGCCTGGATTCAGGTTAGGAGCACTCAAGCTTGTGGACATCGACCTTTACCTTTCTCTTCACATCATTAATTTTATACTTATTTTATCATTCAGACGATTAGGTACTATCCCAGAGAAACAGGGGGAAAAGATTTTTCTAAACTGGGGCAATTTTACAAAACTTACCCACAGACATGATTTCCTTTTTTAAGACTGAGTGATTCACATCCTGAGATGACCATGGACATCATCACAAATGTGTGCTTTGATAGGGAAATGGAGAATATTCATTTGAGAAATTACTTTTTTTAAGGGATATTTTGTAGAACGCAGTGAAGAAGCCACTTTAGCTCTCTCAGGTCATTAACACATTCATCACTTTTGTTTCCAAAAGAAATTGCAAATATATATCATAAAAATTTATATCCAGACCCAGATAAGTTGATCAGAACCCAGAAATTCCTCTTCAGTGAGTAATTTTTCTTCCCAGCTTATCCCTCTTTCTCTTCACAATTCAATTAGCTATTCAAGGATACATGTAAACACTGTGGCCTGTTTTCCCATTTGCTAATTCTTATTTTCCCAATGCATAAACTACTAATTATTTTACAGACGTTATGGGATATATTTTTTCTCTCAAGTTCTATTTTCATATCTAATGTTAAAATTCCCTGCTTCAATTACATTTTATCCCTTTTTCTTCTTGATTGGCAGTGAGGAAATTTTGCTTGTCATAGGCAGCATCTGTGTTAGCCAGCTTTCTGTCACTGTGACAAAATAGGTAGTCATCTTATAAGGAAGAAAAGTTTATTTTGACTCATGGCTTCAGAGGCTCTAGTCCTTGATCAGAACCTTCCACTAGGCCTTAAAGTTCTGCCACCTCCCAGTGAGGCTGAGCTGAGGACTGAGCCTGTGACACATGAGCCTTTAGGGGCAATTTCATATAAAAACTGTAACAATATCCTTTCTAAACTGCAGGAGAAAAATCTATTGGTTGTGTCCATTCGAAGGCTTTCATTAAAACAAGCCCCGAATCATCTTAGGTGTTCTATTGTATTAATTCCTCTTTCTCACTGTTGTCTTTTGATTATACCTCAAGGTCTCCATCTAGTTCATAAATTCTAAAATAAGGATAATTTTTGAAAGATCGATTCTATTCCAAGAGAACTATGTACATGATCACAATTGACTGTGCTCATTTTGCTTTGGGGAAAACTTAGACCAAATTACTTGACCAAAGCCACACAGCTGAAAATTTAGGTCCAGATCAGGGATCAAAGCTTCCTTGTTAGACTGTGGAGACAAGTTCTTAATTCGTACCTAAGTAAATATCTCCTAGAACCTTTTTGGTTCATGGGTTGGTTGGTTGGTTGGTTTCTTTACTTCTATCCTTCCTGACCATCCCTCTGACTATATACACCAGTGGACGAGTCTAACTATCAGAACTCCTTCAATCCTTCCTAGACTCTACCCACTTCATTTCATAATTTTTTTTTTCATATATTGCAGGGACAATGTGAACTTCTGTAGATTGCCGGTTTCTAGAGTTAGGCTCCATGACCTATTGGACTTACACCATTCCATCTAGGCTGGAACTTCTTGTAGAAGACTAATGGCTTTCCCTTTCTACCCATTTTTTGGGCTAGTCTTAAAAATGTATTCAAATGATGGCAGCTAAAATTTCTCCTGTAAAATCCACTACTTCACATAATCACCTCTACCATCTTCCCTTCACCAACAGCTTCTTGACACAGGCATCAGGCCTCTTTCATTGCTTTGATGAAAATACTTGAGAGCAGCTTAGAGGAGGAAAGGTTCATTTTGGGCTCATGGTTTCAGAGGCTCAATCCATGGCCAATTGATGACATTGCTTTAGGCTCAGGGTGAAGCAGAGCCTCGTGGTGAAAGTGTGTTGTGAAGAAAAAAAATGTTCATCTTGTGGCCACCATGAAGCAGAGAGAGAATGAGAGGAGTCAGGGGCAAGATATATAACCCCCGATGGCCCATCCCCAGTGACCTGCTTCCTCCGGCCCTGCCTACCTGCTTACAGTTACCACCCAGTAACTCATTCCGATTATCAATACATCAAATGGATCAATGCACTGATTCGGTTACGACTCTGATAATTCAGCTATTTTATCTCTGAACATTTCTGTACTGTCCACCATGAGCCTCTGTGGCAGACCTCCTATTCCACAGCGGTAGATCCAACCTACCACAGATGGAACATATTTTAGAATTCTCATCTGTATGGATTATGTGCAGAGGTTTCTGCCATTATTCCCCAAAGAATATGGTATAACAACTATTTACATAGGTTAAATGCAGGTACTGTGCCATTTTTTAAAATAAGGGACATAGCACTTTTGGATTTTGAATCTGATAGCCTTTCCTGCTAATCTAGCGGAAATGATTTTTCTAGAGTAGTTTTTGACTAGCTGAAAGTGAGTTGTTCGTCCATCCCCTCAAAGCTCTCCTTGTACGGTCTTTTTCACTCCCCTCCTTCTCTATAGCTCTCTCTTTCTGTGTCTTCCTAAGATTTGAGCTTTCCCCAGCATTCTCTTATCCTAGATTCACATAGTTGCCTTCTTTGATTTCAGATTTTCCTGTGACTGTTGTTTGTGTGATGCGGACCCTTGAATCAGTATCATCACACTTCCTCCTTCTCCTGAGCCCTAGACTCACATCCCCAGCCACGTACTCGACAGCATTGCTTGAAGAGCTGGTGTGATTGTCATGGTATCATGTCCCAAATGCAGTGCAGCACCCACCTTCCCTCATTCCAAATCTTGGCCAATGATGTCATGTTTCACTCTGATTTTTCAAAGAATCATCCCTGGGCCTAATTTTTCATGGTGTCCGTTCTGGCTGGAAAACAATGTATGACTCCCCATCACCCACTTCCACTCTTTTACCTTTGACAGCTCCTCTTTGACCTGGACCGTTCAAATCTTATCTTCTCCATGACATTTCCCAGACTTTGCAGGGCAATCAGTAGCTCTGACTTCAGCATTTTCTCAGAACTCCAAGAAGCAATTTGCCAAGGAGTACTGTTGTAATCATTACATGTGGAGCTTTTTTCCACCAGGCTGGGAGCTTCTTAAAGGAAACACCCTTGTTAAACTTGTTTTTTTATCCTCTATATCTAGCAGACAGGAGCTGTTCGATATTCGTAAAATAACTACTTGACTTCTGCTGGTATTTCACGTTACAGGGCTCTCTGGGCTCCAAGGCTTATGACTTCCTCTCTTTCCATTGGCTATCACTTCCCTATTACACAAGAACATAGCAGATTCAGTGTTTCAGAATCCGTAAGTGGCTCTTTTTTTTTTTTTTTTTGCATTCAAAACAAGATACAAATTCCTCAACACAGTACACAATGATCTTCCCTGGATTATGCCTAATTCATAGTCACATCTTTTATTCCTTCCTAGTAATAACCACTGCCCAATATGGGCATGCCATTTTGTCTGAATGTTGCCCAAGTCGGTTTGGGTATCCATTAACTGCTTCCTTTACCCATACATCCCTCTTTTACCACCAAGCGGAGCATCATGTTCAAAAAGCAGACCTTCTCTCCTGACCCGTAGTAGAACACATGGCTCCATCCTTCTTGCCTCAGAAGCACGGGTTTTGCTTATGTTGCAATTTGGCCATATGTTTCCGTTGATGCTTGTTTGTGTGTTGCTTGTGAAATTCTGTCTTCATTGCTGGTAAATGAGTCCTCTGAAATCAACAGCGAGGTCTAACTTGTCTTTGAAGTTGGTATCTATTTGCTTAAAAAAAATAGTATTGACTTAGAACATGTCTACCATTAAATTGATTAGCAAGTATTTGTAGTTTTAGATATGACACTAAAGCTGTGACTTAATATTTGCCTTATGAAATCAATTACTCTTCTTGTTAGGCTCCTCAGCTTTATTTTTTAAAAAAAGACATCAGAAATATTCTGGCAGATTCTTTACTCTGTGATTGAAATGCACGCTTCCAATTTCTTTAGATAGAAGGAAAATAACAATGAAAGTTGAGTGGTTGCAGCACACCTGTGTTGGCAAGCTGTCAGATTCTCTGTCCCTGACATTAATTGGATCATGCACTGAAGGGGGGAACTGATGGGAAAAGCCAGGAGAGGAGATGGTGGGGAAGAGTAACTGCCATCCTGCCTCTCAACAGCGATGAAAGTGACATCTTTTATCCCATCCAAACAGATGGCTTCAAACCACACACGCTGCATACAGCCAGATTTCTTGTGCTCACCTATATGCACTAAGACCAGCTTGAGAAATCAAAAATTAAAATCTCAACAACAAAGAGTACTTCCTGGGGGGTGAGCCACTAAGCCAAAAGCAATTATAAACTGATTTTAAGTCTTTGCCTGCTGTTTCATTAAATGACCTGCTACATGAGAGGAATTCTGTGATGGGAGCTAGCCAAACATTAGAGACAAGCATTTCTAATTTTCGTTTTCACTAGTTACAAAGAAAAGATAAATAAACAGAACGCCACATTTATTGATTACATCCACCTCCCTACTGCAAAAGAAAATAAATGTTCAAAGAAATTTCTACTCATAGTTATGCAGTTGTTTTAGAGAAAAATAACTAAAAGTTTGCACACAATTGTTTATGTAAGATGATGTAGATAGAGAAAGGAAGCAAGGCGGCTAAGTGATTAAAAAAAAAGACGCTGTTTAATTCTCTCAAAGCAATCAACGTTGACATGTGTTTTTGTGTTGTTATCCTTATTCTATTTAGAACTTTATCTAATTCCATTAAAAATTATATTAGACAAACAAAAACCACCATAATTTGCAGTGATTAAGGAACTTATGAGTTGGGCAACTTGTATATGTGTAAGTTCTTCTCACTCTCAGAGAGGAAAGATGTTTTTGGACTGGTTTGCAGATAGCATGTCATTTAGAATCAGGGAGAAGATGAGAGAGAGGGTGAGCAAACGTGGGAGGAGAGAGGGTGGATGGAAGGTATGAAAAAGGTGAATTTTTTAATGCCAAAAAGACCTGCAGAAAGGAGGTAGGTGTGCAGGGGAAATATAGACCTTCTAATGGTTCGAAGTGGGTTGACTACATGGCAGACCAGAGTGGATATGTATGAGAAAGAGAAAACATGGGTTCTGAAAAAGGTGGCTTTCGTTCAAATTAAATTCCCTTCATTTTTCTTTGATATATTCAATTGGAGATGAGCATAAATGCTATTTTGTTTTTCTGTTTCTCTTCTGTGATCCTTTCTCTCCAATTCTTTGTGTTGACTGAGTCAAACAAAGTGTCAAAATTTACTAGGGTTATAATACAAAAGACAAAATATTTTTTTTCCAGTTCTTTGATAGAGACCGTTTTTCCTCTTATATGAATTTCTAATATTACATCTTTGTATCATTTTCATAGTGGTACAGGTAAAAAGATTATTTTATCTACATAATAATTTTAGAGGGGATTTTCCAATGAATTTATGCTTTCTAAAAAATAAAAATAAATCCATATTATTAATTGAATGAATGTGTACTAAGCTCTAGTTCATCTTAGGTGCTGCATAAAACATAAATTCATGTTAGCACCGCTCCCCAGGTCTACCTAGAAAAGACTCAGACAAGGAAAGAGTGTTAGTCAGTAAAATAGAAACCACGTATGGCTGATGGAGTAATGGCGTTTTACTGAGGATCAGTGCCGAGGCAAAAGTAGACTTCACAGGGACAGAAACCTGTCGTCTGGATCTTTCAGGAAGAATAGGCACTCGCCTGGCAGGAGGTAAGGACAGCTCATTGACACCGAAGAGGTCATGCAAAGGCACGGAGATGTTAAAGGCCTGAGATATGCCCAGGCCGTAGAGAAGTCTATTGTGGGTGAAGGTGAAAGATGCCCTTGAAAGAGGGGTCCAGGCTTAGAAAACCCATCGAAGACTTGTGAGGACTCTGCAAGTCCTTCTGAGGTCGACCTTCCTCAGGAAGCCAGAGTCACCAGGTTTCCCTGGTGCCATGAGCAGGGCAGTAGCTCACGGTGGAAAGACTGACATTAAGGTCAGTGGAACACGACTGCAGTGACCCAGAAGAGGACCGATGAAAGCTGGGAACCCAGGAAGGGCAAGTGCAGGTGGAGGAGAAGGTGTCATGTTCTCCAGGTGTGCAGGGATGAAGAGTGAAGCCGAGAGAGAGAGTGTCAGGAGAAGCTCCAGCAGCTCATTTGAACTCTCTTCATTTTGACAGTAATGCCTCTGGGCAGAAGGTTACTCACTGGGGAAAGTGGCTGATGAGGGCAAGATAGTGTGGCCCCATGTCTTGGCAGGGCTGTGTATGGACACCCAGATGAAGATACGAGACATCAGCCCAGATGCAAGATCACAAGAGAAAGGCTGGTTTTTCTTTGTAACTCTCCTTCTCTAATTCTACCATCAAGCTAAGCCTCACTCTACACATGCTTTAAAGACCCCAGAGTTTCACAGAGACAGATGCAGCTACCTAGGAAGAGCTTGTGCTTGCCTTGGCACAGCCGACTTGGAATTCTCTCAGTGCCTATCTGCTTATGGGCTACAGGCTCAGAAATCACTTCCTTGACCGTCCCTGCCTGTTCAAGACTGAGGCTGTGTGTGGTATGTAGCTCATTTACCTCCTTTCTCTGGTACCTAGTACATTTCACTTAATCACTGTTGAATTAAGTAATAGGTTTGCAAATTAAACAGGTTAAAGAAAGCTATTTGGGGTGGCTTTTATTAATCTAGCAATATGGACTTATAAATGTAAAAATGAATTTGTACAAAACAAAATGAGAATTTTTTCTTTTTTTCTTTTTTCTTTTGGTACCAGGGATTGAACCCAAAGGTGCTGAACCACTGAGAAACATCCCCAGTCTTTTTTTTTTTTTAATTTTGAGACAGGGTCTCACTAAACTGGTTAGGCCCTTGCTAAGTTGCTGAGGCTGATTTTGAACCTGCGGTCCTCCTGCCTCAGCCTCCAGATCATCTAGGATCACAGGTGTGGGCATCAAGTAAGCATAATGTTGAGGATGTGAGAAGATCAACGTATCAGAAAAGGAAAAGGCATAATCCCGTGGGTGTGCTTTTATCAAAAGGTGTGAGTGTGACATAGGAAGGAGGGCACAAGATTGAGTAGGTTAGAAATGCAAGAAAGATTCATAAGGATGGAAAACAGAGGGAACCCTCAGAAATTAAAAAGCACAGACTCCCCAGTTCCCTTCAGAATCCTAGTCCTTGGTTCGATGTTGAGATGAAGGGTTCAGGTGAGAAAGAAGTCAGTAATGCCCCATAGCAGCCATTCACCTTGAAGAGCTACTGAGAGATCCTGGCGTCTCTCAGTGACCGCTGGGTTGACAGTCTGGCTGTACGGTTTAGAAAATTAAACTCAGAAAGTTTCAATGTTAGTGTAAACAAGTGCTAGACGAGATCTGTAAGCTACAGATGGGCGAGTCATGACTAGTGCACTGAAGGGTGACATGACACTGGAATCTGTCTTAAAGAATTCTCACTGTCTAGCCACCCTGAGTCAGATAGAGTGGCTGCAATCTCAAAACTCCACAGCTGTGCCTGTCCTGATTCATTCACTTGTGGCAAGTGACCTTGAGGTCACCCCCAGAATCTATGTTTGGAGATGCCCAGAGCAGGCAGGATCACCCAGGGCTGAAATCAATGGGTCCAGGTGTGTCTTTCTTTGGGAGAATATGGAGAAAAGGAGAAAGAGGTTGAAATCCAGGTTCAGAAATGGTACTCCTGGAAGGTTCGCTCCTGGGCTTTACCTCAAGGCTTTCCCACCGACCTACGAAACCCACTGCTGTTGGGTTCTGAGGGGGCTTTCCTTCCTCCTTCCTCTCTTCTCACCCCAGCCATTCTGCTGGCACCATGCAGTGCTGAGTCTCTCCATAGCCAGAGCAGTCTCAGAATCAGCACCCTTCACCCAGGCTCCCCAGTGCAGCCCAGACCCCAAGCCCTCCAGCTTGGCCCTACTGAGGAAGCCCGACACGTTCCAGAGATGCTAACTGGGCTCACGAAGCCCCCTCCTCCCTGGAGCTGCAGTGGAGAAAGAAGACTTTGGTGCAGAGACTGGAACTCCTGCTCCGAGGCACAAAGGTACGCAGGGCAGCATCTGGGCCCCAATGGGACTAGGGCCATACCTTCTTCCCATCCTATTTCCCTGTCTTCACCCTGTAACACTTTAGAGCTGTCTCTCCTTTTTCTCAACCTCTGCTTTATTCCCTTTCATTTATTCTGAAGCCTTGAATGTTCCTTCCTGTCTGCTGTCTGGTTTCGACAGATCATCATTTCACCCATGAATTACCTCTAGTTTCCAGTCTCACAAATACAACCTCTGTTCCAGGCAGACAAAGCTCCCACCACAGGAAGCATAGTCAGCCCCCTGTACATGCAGGTTCTGCATCCGTGGATTAAGACCAACCACGAATCAGAGTATTAAAAATGTGACTGTAGTGAACTTTATTTCTTGTCATTATTTCCTAAAAATACAGAATGAAAACTATTGACATAGTTTCTATATTGTAGTAGGGGTTAAAAGTAACTTAGATTTATCAAATACAAGAGTATGTACATAGGTTCTATGTGAATACAAAGCTATTTTATACAAGGGACTTGAACATCCACAGATTTTTTAAATCTGCTGAAGTCCTAGAACCAACTCCTCTCAGGCAGGGAAGAAAGGTTGAATTCCTTTAAAATTCAAATTGACAGAAAGAAACTAGTAATCTGAAATTTAAGAGTTGACATAAAGTCAGAGTGAGGTCATTTTCCTTAATACCTCACATGATGAACTTGGATTTTTTTTTTTTAATTGCTATGGAAGTTCTTTAGCCATGCAGAAAATATCACCGTATAGGAATGTAGGAAACTACATTTCAATATTCACAAACTCTATTCAGTATGCTTTTGTTATAGTTAAAGCGACGTCCCAGGGTTTCATAAACTGACTTCCAGACCACTCACGTCTAATCGAATCAAGCCTTTATGGAAGCCCACGGCTGGCGACTGACCAGAACATAAAGCTGTTCCCCTGATCAGCTCCGAACAATGGCAAGAGCACTCCTGATAAGCCTGAAAACCACAAAAAAGGACGTTTGGGGGTCTAGCCAATGCCAGCCAGCCAGGTTACAGAAGCGGGACAGGGCAGTCAGGCAGTGGGAAGCTCAACCCATCATAATTAGCCCAGTCACCCCGGTTACAGAAACAGAGCCCCGTGACCCTAGTTACAGAAACAATGCCCCGTTAGGTGGTTCCGTGTTCTTAAAGGTTTCTATAGCAAAAAGGGAAAGAACAACCTGCCCCCGTCATGGCCTTTCTAGGTGGCACGGTTGCTTTACAAAATGAAGGTACGAAACAAAATGGAGTCACTTTGGCTTGACTATCTCACTTTTCCTTTGAAACCCATAATTCAGTGAAAGATTCTCGAATATCACCTTGCCCCCTTTAGCTCTGGTGGTAACAGTTGACATACTGGGAGATTTTGCTTTGGTCAGTAAGGATGTCTGTGTCCGACTCCTGGAGATACTGATTTAATGAGTCAGAGGTGAATGTCTATTCTTCCATAAACTAGAAAGCTTCAAGGATTTATTCTCCAGGTCAGCCATCAGGAAGTGGTATACCATGGACACATGACCAGTCTGGGGATTATCTGTGTGTCTCTGTGTGTCGTCTGTTGGCATTGTTCCTAGACTGTGGACAGTACCTTATGCATAGCAGGCATCGACTAAAGATTGTGGAGCAAAAGAGTCTTTGATATTTATTAAAAATATTATATTTATTAGGGTCACCCCTAATCTGTGTCAGAAAGCTATTTCAGTGTCACAAATCATGAAAGAAAGTTTCTTTACTGTACAAAATCACATAGGGCATGACTGTTTCCATAGCTGTATAATTAGGCAAGAATACCAAAAATAGTTACAGCAGATGTTAAAAAAATCCTTCTGAGGCTTAAAGTATTACAATCGAATCCCCGTCGTGCCCAAGGCCCATGTTTATAGGCAAGCTGTCTCTCCAGGAGCTCCTGTTTCCCCAGGAGCCTTGGTCCGATCCCAGGGAGGAATGCAAGCTCAGTCAATTTTCACATTGTATTATGTCTATTCCAGAACATGACAGGAAGGAGGAGAGTGAACGTAGAAGACATCCTGGCAATCAGGTCTCATGCAGACGATAGCAAGCATATTTAGAGATAATGAGATTGAAATAATGAAGCCTTCCAGTAAACACGCCGTTCAGCAAAATCCCAGGTGTGCCACACAAAGGCGGCCACGGTAGGCACACTGGTTCCTGCAGATCTGGGAGGCAGGAGAGTCTCTTGCCATGCAAGAGCTTAGCTTTTCAGGGTTAGTGCTGCTTTGTGTGGCTACGTCAAATTGAAAAGAGAACTGTCCATTCTCTCCTAGGACTATCCATTCTATGTGTGGGGTGATGGGTGAAGGGTGGGGTGTGCTAGTGTGGGAATGGGCAGGGTGGTGGTCAGAGAGGGGACCCCCACCTCTGCCCTCTCTGGCCACAATCCTGCCCATTCCCAGGTAGTTTCTGGAAAGTGCTGATGGCTCCTGCTGGGAACAGTCATCAGCTGCCTTAGAGACACTGAGATGTTCAATGTGTCGCCAAGTTATCTGAGGGACATAGAGCGATGGATGGACTACCACTCAGAGTACCTGTACCAGGGTCACTTGCTGGGGGAGGCTGTTAAAAAGCATATCCTGACTCGGCCAGTATGACCTGGTCTGCATATCTAATAGTATTCCAGGTGTCCCCCGCACGCCAGCTCTGCATCACCCTCTGAGCAGCAGAGCCATGATGATCCCATCTTCCAACGACCAGAACAGGAATGAGCATGGCTTGGCTCTGTCTTCGGTTGAAAATGTTTTGTGACCACAGAACTTTTCAAGGAACTTTCCTTGAATTGCTTGACACTGATTGCTGACCTAAAAATGTGGAACCATAAATTACTAATGCATGTTCATTAGGATTAAAATTAATAAATTAACTGAAGCAATGGTCCTTGAAAATGTTAAGTAACCTATTGAATCTTCCTTTAGTTGCAAAATGAGCATGGTGTCATTGAGGTGTGTGTGTGTGTGTGTGTGTGTGTGTGTGTGTGTGTGTGTGTGTAGGAAGGACATCAGAGAACTTGCACAGCACATAGTGGGTACTGAAGAGATGCAGAGCTCTTCAACTGTCACATGCAGGTTAGGCTTCGGTGCTGATCTGAGAGTCTAGCTCAAAATTTGAAAGTACACCTGTTTCAGGGATGACATGCTGAGACACTGCTCTCAGGCCACGGAGTTGAAAGAAAAGCCATTGCATTTCTTTTCTGTTCTCTTTTTCTTTTCCAAAGTGTTTATAGTGCCTTGGGAGAATGCCCTTCATTTTACCTGGAGGAAAAATATTGTTTTTAAAATCAGCAGCAAAAATACCCCCATGCTCTACAAGAAATGCTCCGTCTGTCACTCAACTTGCTCCATTTCTGTGTTCTATATTCTCTGCTTATTTTCACAGGTGATAATATGCACAAATAAAAAAAATGGTAGCAAAAGGCCCACCTGCCGCTGCCCTAAAGGCTCTGAGATAAAATTGAAGTTTTCTGAAAGAAAATAAAAAGCCTTGTGAAGGAGAAGATGACTCACATTCAAGAATACATTTTTGGTGTTTCTTTAAAAACCAGTGAACAATTAATCTGATCTCAAAAATTGATTCTGAAATGATAGTGTGAATATTTGCTACCTTTCCACCAGTGTTATCAGAACAGAGTGGCACAACGGAACCACTTGAACGTCCAGATTCCATGTCCCCTAATCTGGAAAAGAGGACCTAGGATAACTCACTTGCTCCTTTGAAGATGATGTATATATTACATACATATATTATATAGAGAGTTGGATTTTCCAGTAGATGGCAAAGAGCCTGGCATGGTGTTACCATAAAATGATTTTTTTTTCTTTTGCATGATCATTCTATCACAAGACAAAATTCACACTAAGAAACCAGGTAAACCAAGATGGACTTTAAGTGGAGTATCACTTGGGGTCTTTGGGGTGGGAAAATTCTCAGAGTTAGGTGTGGTGTAGGCCAGACCTCCTCAGTTTGTGTCATGGTTTTAAGTGGGACTCCCTACCATGGTCATGTCTAGGATCCCCTGGACACTGGGGGAAGTTTGTTCACCAAGTGGGATCTATTGGCATCAGAGCCTGAAGGCTACTGAAGAGGGTCCCATTAGAGAGAAAAGAAGTGAAGAAATTAAATAAAGCTACTTTATTCTAGTTGAAATCGGGAGGCGGCGGCGATGCTGAGTATAACCTGGGGTGTTCTACCACATTTGTACTGACCCAGCCAGCACCAGCTGAACTTCACATGGAGTGCACAGGTGAATGGCTTGTGTTTGTGATTTTAAACTCCATTTGAATGATGACTTAAAAGTGATTATTTATCATTAGCACATTAGCAAAACTTATAAACCACTTGATACTTTGGGCAGTAGGAAAAGTCTCATAAAGTAATCCCATAAGGCAGCATATGGAAAAAAAATAATTCTGGAAAGTGTGTGAACACATCAATTAGCAAAGCATGTCTAATGACAAATTTCCATTTGCCCACTACTGACAAAAGCAATAATACTGATTTGGAAATTAGGAACATAAAATTCATCTGCGGAGCCATCTGTTTAAACACCCTGGTCTTCAAAACACGGCCATTTCATCCTTAAGGAAATCATTTGGTGGTATTATCCCCATTAGGTAGCTTCTCAGAGTTGCCGCTGCAAACCATCAACAACGGCTGCAGGGAAGGGCCGAGGTGCACACAGCTGGTCAAAAAGAATCGCCCGCTCTGTAGAGCTGGAGCCTGCACCTGTCTTGGTAGTTTGCCCAGCCTGATGCGCTTTCACTGTGACAGTGTTTTACTTTTACAACCAAGGAGAAAATTGGGCTTTTTCGACCTTTAAAGTACATTTATCTATCCAGCAGCCAACATTTGCCTCGCATTATTAATATTGCTTGGTTTTTCATATCTGTGGAGAGTAGTGACTTACTATTGAGTGACTTTCAATCCTAAGAGATATATTTCTAAGGCAGAAAAACAGCTGAATCTTACTTTATGCCATAGATAAGTTTCTGAAAACTTGTCTTAGGAATAAGATTTTGATGGCATGGAAACATAGTATTTAAATAAAAGATATTTTCAGAAGGAACATGACAATAAATTATTTTGTAACAAGGGTAAATGCATCTTGTTTATTAGAGGACTAGGCAATATTTATGCTAGGTATTTTTTAGTTCAGTACGCAGAATTATTATCAATCTGTCAGTCTCCGCCTGTAGATTTCTTCTTTCCTAAGTCATGTTCTAAAAATCATGATAGTTAAAAACAAAAATACGTACAAGAATTGAAAATTCTCATTTCTACATTGTGCAGGAGCTCACCCTTCATATAACCCACTTTCTACAAAGGTAGAAAATGGGAAGAGATGCCATTTTCAGAGGGCGACAGCCTAGTTTCCATAATTGTAACAAAATTCCAAATATAATTAAATTAAAAAGAGGACAGGTTTATTTGGGTCCACAGTTTTGAAGGTCCATGTTCAGTTGACTCTGTAGTATTTGGGGGCCTGTGGAGAACAGCACATCAGAGTGGAGCGCATAGTGGAGCAAAACCACTCACCTCATGGCTGGAAGCAAAGAGAATATAAGAGGGGGGGCAGGGCCTGCCATTTCATCTCAGGACACACTCCCAGACATTTACAAAGAAGCCCTTAGTTTTCTTGAATGTGTAGATTAGTATTTTTAATGATGTGGGAAGTTTTCTGTCATTGTTTCTGTAAGTATGTCTTTGTTTTGTATCAGGGATTGAACCCAGGGGTGCTTAACCTCTGAGCCACATCCCCAGCCCTTTTTATTTTTTGTTTCGAGACAGGGTCTTGCTCAGCTGCTTAGGGCCTCGCTATTGCGGAGGCTGGCTTTGAACTCACAATCTTCCTCCTTCAGCCTCCCAAGTCTCTGTGATTACAGGCGTAGGCCACCTCACCGACTCTGTAAGTATTCTTTATGTGCTATTTATTTTTCTTTCTCTCCTCTCCTGGTCCTGATGGTGTCCTCTGAATACTATTTCTTCTTTTTAAAATTTATTTTCCCCTGTTTTTCAGATTGCATGATCTTTACCAATCTGTATTCTTATTAGCTAATTCGTTCAACTGTTCACTTAAATCCCTTGATTTTTAAAAATTTGTCATTATAAATTTCAACTCAAGAATTTTCATTTGGTTCTTTTTATATAATTCCTACCTCTTTATTAATACTTCCTATTTGATAAAATATTGCCACCACACCAGCTTTTACTATTTTAAGTCTGACTTTCTTGAGTTCCATGAACATGTTTATTTATTTTGAAGTGGCATTCTGTTGAAGCTGACATCTGCTCGGCTGAAATCAGCCTACTCTCATAGTCGGTGGTGGTTGTTTATTTTCCCTTATTAAGTGCAGGATACCTTCTTTTCTTGTTTGCATGCTTCAAAATAATTTGTTGGAAATGGGACATTTTAGGTAATGTACTGTAGTAAGTCTGGCCATCACACTCTTCTTCAGAGCTTGTTATGATCTGATTGTTGTTGCTGTTCAGTGACTGACTGAATTACGATTGTGAAGTATATTCCTACTATCCCTGTCTTAAAGTTCTGGTGCTTTTCCTCAGGGAGAAGTGTTTTTCAGTACGACCTGTCATGACAGTGACATTGATGGGACTTATATGCTGTTTTTTTCCTGACCACATCCAGCTGTTAAACTCGACTCATTATTCTATTTTCTGCAAAAATACTCCAGTGAATAAATTGCTCTGTAATCTATTCCCATCAAATTATTGTGTCTTAAAAAGAATGGCTTCTAGGACCACTTTTGTTGTGACCCCAGGATGACTGTTCCTAGCTGTTTTATTCCCTGATTATCTCCTCTACTGTGCAGCCTTTGTCTTCAGTGGGTCCACAGACTTCCATCCTACTGGCCTTACTTCTTCAGAGCACCCTCAGGGTTGGACTTCTCCACATTCTCTCTCAAAGGAAGTCAGTCCCTTGAGAAAAGAGTAGGAAGTGTCTGTTTTACAAGTGGCTCTTCCTCCCTTTCTGGTACCTCACTCCAGGAAAGACGGATGAAGCAAGATTCTGGAACTGAGGTGGCAAAAGTGGCACAGTGTCCCTGAGTGACGCCCCCGCTTTAGGAGCTGTGCAGTAAGTGGAGGGCAGGGAACGCCGCCTGAGGGTCCACCTTGCCCGCCCTGGCGTGGACCACCTGCCACCCACAAGCAGGGCAGGTCCGTCTGGGCCCCATAGAAGTGACCTGCCCCACGTGTATCTTCCATCTGTGACTGGAGGCTGGGCAGAGAGGGGGTCTTTAGCTACCTTGCCCCTGTTCTTAGTCTCAGCAGCGGCCAGCAGCACAAGCTGCGAAACCCACCTGCTCCTGTAGGTAGAAAGTCCTGACTCACACCTGGCATGAAAAGGAAGCCTGTGTTCTTGGCTGTGCATGTCTGGAGTGGATTCTCTGCCTCACTGAGCCGGGAGGCAAGAGAAAAGGAGGATTAGCTTTGCTTTAAATATCACAGATTATTCCTTTCTTAGTAAATTCTCATAGATTTTTCCTGAGATAAAAATATTCCCTCTTTTTCTGTTTGCCTTTAGAATCGTTTCCAAAAAAATTTGAAAGTTAATGGGGTTTTTAAAAAATGATTTTTTTTTTTTGTTTTACTGCAGAGTGGGTTGGCAGAGTATCTCACGGTGTCGTAGACTTGTTCAATTGTAGGATCCAAATTCACTAAATGTCTGATTTCCCAATGTCCCCTCCAAACTCTCCCTTCCAACCTAATTTAAGAGCAGAAAATTGAACAAAGTAAATGCATTGTAATATAATATGCTATTATTGACTAGTAATAGCTATATTCTTAACTCTTGGTGGGATAATATAAAGAACACAAGAACCTAGATCTAAAGAAATGGAGCATAAGTTAAATGTGTGTCCTTGGGGGAAACCCCATGACACATTCTTAGCCACAGTCTCTTTATAAAATAATGGAACTTAAAAATCTGCATCATTCTTTTGACACTTTTCATTTACATATTCTTAAGCAACTTTGGTGGTGATTTCCATTTCTCTTAAAAATAATTTCTCCATCCTGAAGAAATATTAGTGGGTTGTAGGGAAGCCTTTACAAGAGTTAATATAGCAAGATAATACAGAACTTTAGCATGTGAAGTCAGAAAATAATGAGGCTGTGTAAGAGGACAAGTTATAAGAAAGGCCACAGAACAAGATGTTTTGATCTTGCAGACTGGAAAGTATTTCATGTTCTGTTTTGAAAATTAGTGTATGCTAAGACTGAAAACAATCGTCCCGTCATCAGTTATGTGAGTCTGGAAAAAAAAATCATCAAAGATACTTGGCATTTCATCAGCATAGAGATTTTACACATTTCTTCATGCTTGTAAGAAGGGAAGGACATTTTTTAAAAATCTCATGAGCACATTGAATATAAGAAGACTCATCTTATAAACTGATAACCAAATCTCTCAAGGTCCATACAAAATTAAGTATAATTAAGGACAAATTAATGTTGATACTTAATGACAGTACGTAATTAATTCTCTACCATCTTCTCCATAGAACTAAATAGTAGTGACTTTCATTTATAAGCTTGTTTAAGAATGAGGTTTAAAACATCTCACCACAGGGAAATAAAAGTCTATGTCTATATTTGTTATCCTTGGGAAGAAGCTGAATTTTGTCTACATGAAGAATTAATTGCACTAAAAATGTGGGTTTTCCCCTCAATCTCCTTTGAGTTTGAAGACAAAACCAGAAAGTCATTTTTAATAGAATTATTCAGAAAATTCTGTTAGCCACACTTCCTAGGCAGAAATAGGGTTTGGTATATAATAAATGAACGATGTCACTATGTAAATTAATCATCACAATGAACCTTAAATCCTATATATATATTTTTTACATTCAGTGACTCAAAAATTAAAATTTTAATATGCAACATTTTCCCCTGATTCTCTCAATTCTGATAAAAGGACATTTCCTATTCAATTTTGAACTAGAAACAACAAAAAAAGACATTTAGTTAGTTATAGCATTTACTGAGTTTACTACTTCTTAGTCAAAAATCCTGTTTTATATTGTTTTCCAATATCTGATGGGGATGTTTGCCAGGAAAATGACAGCAATTATGGAAGTGTCTAAGTGCCTGGCTGAAGAAAAACTTTAGTAATTATTCCCAATATAGTACTTCAGTAGCTCAGAAATGCTTTTAATTTGAAAGCCCAAGGAAGAAATTCAGATATATCTGTTTCCATCTTAATGGAACCGTTAAATCTCTGATAATGATCCCATTTGTGTTCCCATAGCCCATTTTTTTCAAAGGAGTATGAAGATGTAACTGGACTCATTAACCCTGTATAGAAATGTTTTCCAAGACCACATTCTGCAAGCCCTACTTTGGGGATCAGCAAGCTCAGGCACAGAGAAGTTAAGCGATCTATATAGTATCAACAGTAGGTCTAGGAAAGATGGGGGCTGCAAGACAATTAACTTTGATCTCAGGAGACCAAAGCCCTTCATGTTAACAATAAAGGGTTTGTTATTTCTTACCCCGGATATATGCATGGTTTTAACAAAGGAATTATCTCTTTAAAATCACAAAGCCTATTTCTTTAAAGTCTGATAGAAATCTCTGTGATAGATAATGATATTTATCAACTTGGCTATGGGTATATTTGGCCAAATACCAACACAGAATCTACTCTGATGGTATTGTTCAGATTTTGAATTTACCTGCTTTCACAGTCACATGAACCATGGCTTAATCCCTCCATCTTGCTTTTTCTCTTTACACACACAATCTCTTTCTATCTATCTATCTATCTATCTCCCGTTTCTCTGGATGATCTCATGTGTTATTTAGATTCCCACTACTGTAAAAAGCACCTGAATTTTAAAAGAGAAAGGTTTATTGAGGCTCACAGTTTTGAAGATCTCTATGATTTATGGGTCCTATGGCTCAGGGGACATCATGTTGGACTCATGGTAGTGGAGGAGGTCGACTCAAAACACGGTTGGTGTCAAAGAGAGAGAAAGGAGGAGACCAGGATCCCCCAGGGGAGTGCTCCCAGTGACTTAGATCCTTCCACAAGGCTCCACCTGTTCAGATTCCTACCACCGCCTAGTAACAGCAAGTCAGGACAAAGCCCTTAGTGTGTGAGCCACTGGGGAACATGCAAGTTCCAGATTATAGCACCTTGACTCACACAGGTACCGCTCCCCAAACAGGAGCAGAAGTCACTTAAAATGAGGCAGGGGTATTGCAATTTTTGAGGACCTTTGCCATCCCAGCTTCTGAGAATAGTATTTTGCCTTCTTGTGTGTTTGAAACCTTGATTTTTGCTTCTTTTCAGAGGGAAATGGAGAACTAAAGTCTGAAGAGAAAAACTATAGGAGATTAAGGGAGATCAAAAGGCAAGACAGTCACCTGGTTAAAACCAAGAAGAGCAAAAACAAAGTGCCTGTCAGAGAGGGAGTGAGAGACATTCACAAGGGAATTTCTGTGTTTTTATAGAAATCTGATTTTAAAAAACACTTTCCACGTGAGATGATTCTTGAGTTAGAGGAGAAAGCTGAGTGCAGCTGTTTGTGTACTGGCAAACCACTACAAGGAAGAGAATCTATGGTTTCTGGCATTTGCCCATTTCTTCAGTGTAAATACTGTCACTGTGGCCAATTTAAGTAACTGATTTGAAGTCAGAACACAGAGCTTGGAAGAGGTACCCCAAAGCAATTATCATGGGAACCAACTCCAGAACCTCACCAGATGCAATCCAATTTCTGAGCTGAGCTGATGTTATGTGGTTCAGTAGGAGACAAAAGTCACATGTTAGACATTGTCTTATTTCTGATTCTCTAAAGCACATGACTAAATCAGCTTGAAATCATAAGTAACAAAAGAAAAAAAATACTCCCTTTTTCCAGGGCTAGACTCAAAGAGGAAGTAGAGGCAAAGTTATTAGTTCTGCAGGGCTGCAAACGGAGGAGATCAAATTTAACACAGATGAAAGTCTTTTGTGTTTTTTCAAACCAGAGTTACTAATACATATATGAAGGACTTCTCTGTTCAGATGCAAAATATTAAAAAGCAAATAAGATTCAATGTAATACTATCAACTATTGGAGCAGATGTTAACATTTCGCACAGGGTGGTTCATGTCCCCCGGGAGTTACAAAAGAACGCTATGTCATAATTTGCTATCACTTTTTGCTTCAGGAATTTATCTCTCTATGTATTTAATGTATCATATTTCTAATGGAAATTTCCTTAGATTGTTGTGATCTATTTTCTTCCAGGGAAATGGTCTATAGTTGCATTAGTCAGCTTTCTGTTACTGTGACATACTATTACTGTAACATTTGAGATAATGAGCCAGTAAATAGGAAAGGTTTATCTTAGCTCACAGTTATGGAAGTCCCATCCCATGTTTGATTGGCCTATTGCCACTGGGGCTGTGGGGAGGAAGCCCATCCTGGTAGGGAGCAGATGTTCTGCAAACCTACTCAACTCACAGCAGCTAAGAAAAAGAAGATAAAAAGAGGAAGAGACCATCCTCTGACCACAATCCTCCGCATGGGCACGCTCCCGGTGATGGAAAACCTCTCACTAGCCCTTACCTCCAGAAATAAAGGTTTCACCACCTCCCAACAGTGCTTCATGTGGGCACGAAGCCTGTAACACACAGGCCTTTGAGGGATATTCCAGACGCCAATTATAGCAAAATTGAAATACTAAAGGATTGGGGTTGTGGCTTAGCAAAGTAGAATACTTGCCCACCAAGGGCAAGGCCCTGGGTTTGACCTTCAGCACCAATAAAATAAAGGTATTGTGTCCAACACTAAAAATAAATACTAAAAATTTTTAAAAATACTATAATGAATTTACTCTGTTAAACAGACTAATCATAATATGGAGGTTATTATTTTTTCTTATTGCTACAAAACTGGTTGGTATAGAACAAATTTTTTGTGCAACAGGACAAAATTAAGCCTTTCTTGTGAAATATGGCCATAGACTTTATGTCTTTTGCATTAGATTTCCTTTAAAAAAAAAATCAAATCTTTTCATTTTATTTTATTTTATTTTTATTGGTTGTTCAAAACATTACAAAGCTCTTGACATATCATATTTCATACATTAGATTCAAGTGGGTTATGAACTCCCATTTTTACCCCAAATACAGATTGCAGAATCACATTGGTTACACATCCACATTTTTACATGATGCCATATTAGTGACTGTTGTATTCTGCTACCTTTCCTATCCTCTACTATCCCCCCTCCCCTCCCCTCCCATCCTTTCTCTCAAATCTTACCATTTTTTTTTTCCAGAAATGGAAAACTGTCATCTCACAACGCTTTACAGAAAGGGAAAGCAGATTGTTTTGACGTACAGGTGAGCCTATTTGAGCTTATTTACAGTAAACATCCTTCCTCGCCCTGTCCTGGGCCTCACCCCTCCTCCCTCTTCAGCCTCCCCTCCGTCCAGTTTTCTTCACCCTGAACTGCTGTTTTCTCACCTGCTTCCCTGATCAATGAACCATTTCTCACCTTTGCAGGGGAAAAGTCAAAGTCGCAGATATCTCCTTGGATGTTTTAGACACCAACTTCAGAGTCGTTAAAAAAATAAAATAACCGAGATAAAAGAGGAGCTGTCTTTTAATTCAAATAAAAAGGAAAACTAGTCTCTGGCACACTGTGTACTTTAAAGCAGAAAGTTTTCAGCCTAAATAGAGCATTTAGTGAGTTAATCTGGTTTTATGAAGTTCTCAGAAAAAGAAATGGATTGTATAAAAGGTAAGACTGGTTTCTTATGCTCTAGGCTCTTACATCAATAGGAACACTTTAAATTTCCTATTGGCACGTCTGACAAAAAAAAAAAAAAAAAACCAACCAGCCATGAAAATAGATCTCACCATTTCTTCTTGGCTCAAAGCCTCGAGGTATTAAAGGCTATTTCTGTAGAGTTCTTGCTTCATTAAGAAACTTTTCTATACATTTTTTTTAATCTGATATAACCTTTTCTGTTCAAAGAGTGACAAGGTGAGGACAAGAGGGGCTAAAGAAAGCTTAAATGACTCTTTTGTGCATCTGAGGAGGAACAGAAGTGGGAACTATTTAAAAGCACCAGGGATTTACCAGAAAAAGAAAGTAGTTCTAACTAATATACCTACAGGCGCTTCTCTGGAAATTAATGAGCGTAAATTGGTGGGACTGTAGAAAGAATTGAAGTTCATTGTTTTCCTGAAATTCCTTTTATTCTTCAACTAACTTCAGACCCTCTGTAGAAAAAAAAAAAAAAGAGTGTGCATATTTCTCTCTTTATTTCATTTGTTCAGTTGGACTTGGATGGAAATCAGTTTATGTAATTTCCCAGCCTATTAACGGACATATTATCGAAATTCTTTCAAATTAGACTCTTGTGTTTCCTCTCTTCTCAGTGTTGCCTATCAATAATTTGCCTTTTAATTGAACTCCTATAATCCATGCGATAAGATGTTGTTCAGATCACACAAATCACATGCCTGGGTTTAGCAGAGGTACCCTGAGGTCTTTGACATCTTCCTGTATCTCTTAAGGGACAATATGGAATCTTGCATATCCAAAGCCTGAGTATTTGAGTTTACTTTGGTATTAATAAGTAGAACATCAACTCTTCTAACTAAAAGAGACAGCAGGCCTCAAGTAGGGTCTCCTATGTTAGAGTACCCTGTCACCCACCCAGAACCTAAGGAGTTTACTCCAAAGACCAGGCTTTCAGAGACCTCAGGAGAGAGAAAACAGCCAAATCCCATTGAACCAAGATTTCAGTTACATCTCCTTCAGGAAAGGAACCCTGAAGCCATCAATCTGCTGTTTGTTCCTTCTTCCCACTTTCCTCTGTGTTTTCTGCCTATAAAACTCCCTCCCTCTGTCGACTTCCTCAGAGTTCCTTTGTAGCCTAAATGCTGCCTGGTTCAGAAAGAGAGAGAGAGAGAGAATTTTAATATTTATCTTTTAGTTCTCTTCGGACACAACATCTTTGTTGGTATGTGGTGCTGAGGGGCCGGGGCCGCATGCCAGGCGAGCGCACTACCGCTTGAGCCACATCCCCAGCCCAGGAATCTCTATTAAAAGCCACTCTGATCTTTGAACTATTCTTTGACAAGTCCAACTACCCACCTCAGAGTAAATCGAAAAAATTCTACCCTCCAAGTTAAAAAAAAAAAAAAAAAAACTGTCCCCAAATTTTTAGTTTCATTCCAAAGAGAGACCAAGAGACCTAGTGGGTGGAATTGAGAGTGATATGGGAAGTTTAGAGACCCAAACCAGACGCACTAGGGAGAGGAAACAAGAAGAGAAATTAGAGGAAGAAATCGGAAATGAAGGCAAAGACCTTGTAAACTATCTTTTGAAAATACACAGGTTAGATTTTATTTTATTTTATTCAAGCATAATTTTCAAAAACAGACATCATGACTCACACAAAATGAATACTTACTGAGGATTGCATTTAATACAGCAATGAAGGAACTCATAGTATGTTGAAGCAGGTTCTGAAATGTTAGTGAGATAAAGAAGGCAACCTGGGGAGGTTGGTGCATGGGGAAGACTGTCGGGAATAGAAGGGGATTGGGGGCATATTGGGAAAAAGGGATTTTTTCCTCCACCCTTTGAAGTTCTGGGCTAGCAACCCCTGTAACAAAAGACAAGGGGAAAAAAAGAATAAGGTGTTTTTTTTTTTTTTTAACACGTATATTTAATACACACAGGGGAGAAAACTCAGGGAAAATGTAGCACAAAGACGTGGCTTAAATGCTACCTTCTATAGCATCTTTAACAAAGAATAATGCATTTTTAGAGAAGTGAGAACAGAGGAGACTCCAAGGGACACAAACTGGGGGATGGCCCATCTCCCAGAAACCCTGGGTGGATACAGGATACTGATTAAATGGATTCCTGTGGTACCGTCCCTGGCCTGGAAAAGGTGTGAAGGTGTCTCCAGGGGTCAACGCTGGCTCCTCCTCACAGGGAGACAAGGAGGGACACCTTTGTGAATTCATGTCCTGCTTTTAGTCTTATGGGGGGAGGACAGAGCCTTTCTCTAAAACCGACTTCTTTTCGATTGCCTTCGGTTAAAAATAATCCTGATTTCAAAGTGGCATATCTCACAGTGACATGTTCTACCACCCTCCAGGGTTCAGATAGACTTGGTATTAAATTTCAGCTTGAGACTGGGAGAGAAGACTCCAAGCCATGCTTGGCTTTCTCATAAAACAGAAAAATGTGTCAAAAGACCAAGAAGTAACTATCATAGAGTAAAAAATCCTAGAAACATACAGTGATAGATATACTCTAAAATAATAGTGATCATCAATTGTGTAAGTAAACAAAATTAATCAAAATAGGTTATCTTTAAAGATTATAACTAGTTAGAATAAATTAAAAAATGAGATAAAATTTAAGTCACAACAGTAAACTATTTCCTTAAAAAAAAAAAAGACTCCTCTCTCATGAAAAAAAAAAAAAAAATCATGCACACTGAACTTTAAGCATTTTGTTTTGGGAGAAGACGCTACTTTATATTCATTCACCAATTTCTGTTTAGGGTCAAGGCTTGTTCTCTAATGTCACTGCTGATCGACATTTTATAGATCGGAAGTGAAATGAGAATGAGAATTTAAAAATATGTGCAAAGTACACTGCAAATGCAAACAAACATCTTGTTCACGGAGGGAATGTAGGTTTTGTTTTAACTATTTGAGAAAAATAATTCAAATTTGTGAATACAAAGTTAAGCACCCCCAAATATTCACTCAGAATAAGGAGAGTAATCACAAAAAATTCAAAAATCTCAAAGACCTGAGAAATACCACAAAATTGCAAAGTTGTTCAAATATGATATTTTAATAATCATCTGTTTGACGTAACTAATAATAGCCATTTCTGGATTCTTCTGACTGCATAGGTTTGATTGCTTCTTCATATGACATGACTTTTGTAACATCATTGATTATAAAGAGAACAAAGCAATCATTTAAAAAAATTATATCGAATAACTGAACTTTTCTTTCATGATTAAATGTTTGGCTTTGGAACTCATTATTGTTCATGAGTAGCATATTTAGGATCAGTATCAGATTCAGAGAGGACATTTTGAGTTTTGTGAAAGAGTGATCTTTGTCACCCTCTGACCTGAAAACTTATGTCTAAAGAGCTCCTGGGTATGCTCATGGGAGGCCTGAGCACTGGCAGATTCCAGGGGCAGGCTCCTGGCTTCATGCATTCCAAGCCTCCTCACAGGCTCTGATGCCAGCCTGGGTGCTGTGGCACATGTTTTCATCCCAGTGTGCTCTTCCCTTCACAGGGTCTGATGAGAGAGCGTGAAGGAACCCTGTGCTCCTCTTGGAATTGACTCTCACAGAAAGATAGTTAACATCACACTCACACACAACGGGACTGCCAACTGCAAGAATCCACTGCACAAACCAGGGCTAACGTATCCCCACCATTATGGCCCCTGAGTAACAACTCTCGACAGCTGCCTTTTTCCCAAACCACCCCACTGCAAGGGAGGCATAATGGAGGTCCAGCTGAAGTGGAGCACCCAGAGACCTTGACCAAATGTCCTTAAGATAACTTGGGCAGTTTACAAAAACCCACCGCCAGGGCCTTCCCCCAGGCTTTGAAAGAACCTGGGTCATAAAACATCAGCTGCTTTCCTTCAGGCTAAATCTGCGTCTGCCCATTCCAAACACAGAAGGAATATTTTCAGGTATTTAATGAAAAGTGCCTTTCTACTAAATTGTAATAGATCTGTTTCCATAGAAGAATATTGTTGTTTTATAAATTTCTTCTGCCAATGTGATTCATAGTAAAATTATCTATAAATACTCATGTATGAAGGTAAAATGTAGTTTGGGGACAGATACAACTAATTCTGTGTGTGTATGTGTGTGTGTGTGTGTGTGTTTGTGTGTGTGTGTGTGCGCACGCACACCAATTATGTAATATAGTCCCTGACTTACCATGGTTTGACAAGATTTTTCTACTTTGTGAAACTGTATATATTTAGTAGAAACTATGCTTAGAATTTTTATCTTTTTCTAGGCTAAAACTATGTGGTACAGTGGTCCCTCATGATGCCGGGCAGTGGCAGTGAGACATGGCCTCTAATCAGCCATGTGATCAGGGTACACAATCCTCTAGAGAAGGCAGTGTTGCTCAGCTGTAAGAGTTGGATGGTTAGGCATATTAAATGCGGTTCACCTTATACCATTTTCAAGTTAGGTTTATCGGGATTTAATCCCATCATCAGTTAAGAGCCTCAATCTATGTGCAGTAGAATTCACTACTTAACAAAATGAAAGAAACAGTTGATGAATGCAAAAACATGGACGATTCTTAAAATAATTGTGCTGAGTGGAAGAAGCCAGGCAAAAGCATGGCACGTTCTATGATTTTTTTTATGTGAAACTGTGGAACATACAAACCACAGTCACAGAAAACAGATTAAGTGGTTGCCTGGGAGCCTGGGGAAGGTTTACAAATGAGCAAGATGATGAGTTGAGATGCTAAAACTATTACCTTTGGGTGTGACAGATATATTCACTATCCTGGCTGTGGGGATGGTTTCTCAGATTTATGTAAGTGTCAAAATTGATTAAATTGTCCACTTTAAAGATATGCAGTTTTTATATGTCAATTATACCTCTATAAATCCACTTTAAAAGTACTAGGACTGCTTGCTAAGGGAGGAGAGCATTTTACACTGTGGATACTGAAGACCTGGGTGCCATGTACCAGAAGGAACCAGAGACATGCTGGGACAACATGTCAAGGTGCGGGTTCAGGGGGACTGACTACCAACCTACGTAAGTGGAAGAGTTTTGGTACAGGGTGCTCTACTCTGACACAGGATTTAACATCTTGGCAACTACCCCAGGGAAAAGATCTAAGACACCACTCTTGGAAGGTTGGCAAAAGCAATAGCCCACCTTAAAGAGAGACTATGGAGGTATGTGAAGGAAAGAATCGAAATACTCTGTGAAACTGGCATGCTACCGAGGATCCGCTCTTTTAGTTCAGGAAACCTTCCAGAGGACTTCCTTCTTGACAGTTATCAGAGAAACAAGAAGGAAATGCAGGTTGGTGAGGAATAGCATTGTTGAGATTCTCAGGGGTAGCTGTCCTTGCAGGACAAGGGAAATGATGGGGGATGCTGGACAGAGCTAGACTCCTCGGAGCAATGGAGATGACGAGGCTCTTCGTATCTTCCTACCTTCCTTTGCCTATTTGTAAACAGGCAAATATTAGTGCCCAGTGATAAGGACTTGGATGTCCAAAGCTGGGATTTTAGGAGTGAAGGGTTGATTTATCACTCATGTCTCAGCAGGGGGTAAGACATCTTGACCAGCAGCTTCTGGGATGGGAGACAGAGTCTGATTTAAATCTCTATGAACACATATCCCTGATGGCCTCAGAAACAACTGCAGCACCAAAGCCCATACTCTACCACAAAACGCCTTTTCTATAGTTTTTCCGAGAAATGATGGCCAAGTGGATTCTGAGTCGACAGAATATGGGTGAAATAAAATCAATAGGAGAATAGTGTGAGTCTCAATGATGCCAATTTTTCATGATGGTAATTGCCATGGGTGCTCTGCTCAGATGTGCTGTGGGTGTTGGCTACTGGCAGCTCTGAGACACCCTCTTCTTCAGGGAATTGTCTTCTGCTAATCAGGAGACACCACATAGAGGGTATTACTCTCCCCTTCCCAACTCTCAGGGAACCAATAAAGGATTGACTGGCAAAGAGATTTAAAGTTCCCTTGCCTTAAGTTTGTGTCAGTTTTGTGGTGCCATTTGTAAGATCAGAGGGAAACAACTTACTTTTGAAAAATAAAAAATGAGACATGGAAAATTCCCAATTTTGATATACTTGGACAAAGTACGTTGAATATGATTCTATATACTTTTATAGTAAATATGCTGAAGGCTTATAATAATCTCTAAAAAGTTAATTCATCTTTTGCCTTTCCTAAAAAAAGTAAAAATTAAGCATGGACTTGTTGAAAATGCTGGAGAAGCTAGGGATTGAAGAAAATCACCTCAACATTGTAAAGGCCATTTATGAAAAACCCAAAGCCAACATCTTACTGAATAGAGAAAAACTAAAAACATGTCCTCTAAAATCAGTCATAAGACGAGACTGCCCATTTTCACCATTTCTACCTGATAGAGTCTTTGAAACATTAAGCAGGGTGATCCCACAAGAAAAGGAGATCAAAGGGATATAAACAGGAAAAGAAGAAGTCAAACTGTCTCTGGTGGCTATGACATGATCCTATGTCCAGAAGACCCCAAACCCGAGACACCAGAAGACTTCTAAAGCTTATAAATGAGTTCTGCAAAGTATCAAAATACAAGACCAACACCCATAATCAATACCTTTTCTATACCCCAACAATGATTCAGAAGAAATCAAGAAAATCATTCCAGTCACAATAACCTCAAATGGAAAAAAATTAAAAATTGGGAATTAATCTAATCAAATAGGTAAAAGATCTACAAGAAAAATTATATATATATATATATATATATATTTTTTTTTAAACCCTGAAGATTGAAATTGATGAGAACCTTAGAAGAAGAGTCACCCCATCTTCTTGGAGAGGCAAAATTAATCATGACAAAGTGGCAATACTTCAAAATCTACATACAGATTCAATATGATTCCCATCAAAATACCAATGACATTATTTATAGAATTAGAAAACAAACAATTTTAAAATTATTAGGAAGAAGAAGAGACCCAAAATAGCTAAAGAAATACTAAGCAAGAAAATGAAACATGAAGCATAAGAATACCTGATCTGAAATTATACTAAAGAACTGTAGTAACAAAAAACAGCCTGGTATTGGCATTAAAACAGACATGCAGACGAATAGAATAGAATAGAATAGAATAGAATAGAATAGAATAGAATAGAATAGAATAGAATAGAATAGAATAGACGACAGAGAGACAAACCCACCTAGCCACAGCCACCTGATACTTGACAAAGATGCCAAAAATTTATTTGTGAGAAAAGACCACCTTTGTAACATATTGTGCTGGGAAAGCTGGAAAGATATATGTACAAAAAATGAAACTGTTCCTATAGTTCTCATCTTGTACAAATGCAAAGCAAAATGGGTCAAAGACTTAGGAATGAAACCCAAAATTTTAAACTATTAGAAGCAAACATAGAGTCAACATTCCATCATAAACATGCTGGCAACCAACTTCCTTAATAAGACTCCCAGAGCACAAGAAATCAGACCAAGAATCAGTAAGTGAGATGCCATCAAACTAAAAAGCGACTACATAGCAAAGGAAATGATTAAAAGCATGAAGAGGGAGCCGACAGAACTGGAGAAAATCTTGGTCAGCTCTTCTTCCAATAGGGGATTAATATGCAAAATATATAAAGAGCTCAAAAATCTTAACACCAAAACAAACAAACAAAAACCCCAATAAACCAGTCAACAAATGGGAACAATAGCTAAATAGAAACTTCTCCAAAAAACAAACACAATGGCCCACAAATAAATGAAAAAAAAAATTTAACATCTCTAGTAATCAGGGAAATGATTATGAGAATGACAGATTTTATCTCTGGTCAGAATGGCAATCATCAAGAATAGAAATAATAGTAAAAGCTGGCAAGTTATGGGGTGGGGAAAGATAGACTTCTACATTATTTGGGGGACTGAAGACTAGTACAACCAATCTGGAAAGCAGTATAGAGAGTCCAAACCAGAGATGGATCCAACATATGATCCAGTTATCCTACTCCTTGGTATTTTCCCCAAAGATCTAAAATTGGCATACTATAGTGATACAGCCACCTCAATGTTTGTAGCAGCACAATTCAAAAGAGCTAAATCGTGGAATCAAACTAGATACACATCAATCAATGAATGGATTAAGAAATTGTGATATATATGTATGTATATACATATATATCAAAATGTATCCATGCCATGAAGTTCCAACAGCCATGAAAGAAAATGAAAAAGAAAAAAGAAAAAAAGTTCTACTCAGCCATGAAAAGAATGAAATAATGACATTTCCAGTAAAGGGGTGGAAAAGGAGGATATCATGCTAAGAGAAATAAGCCAAACTAAGAAAGTAGAAGGTCAAATGCTCTCTCTCATATTTGGAAGCTAGAGTAAAATAAAAATAAAAGGGGGAGGGAAAGGTTATCATAAAGAAGGAGCAATCCGTAATGAAGAAGGAGATTGAGGGGCAGATTGGAGGGATGGGAAAGGTCAGGCAATGCAGAATGAATTCTTTTTTGTTTTTGTTTTTCTTTTTCGGTATACAAGATGGTGTTTTGACATATCATGCATACACGGAGCATAATTTATTCTAATTAGGATCCCATTCTTGCACTTGTACATGAATTGTAGTTTCACCAGGTGTATATTCATGTATGAAAAAAGGAAAGTTATGTCAGATTCATTTTACTATCTCTCCCATTCCCATTTCCCTTCTCTTCCCCTCATTCCCCTTTGTCTAATGAACTTCTATTGGACCCTTCCCCCATTATTGTGTATTCACCATAAGAGAGAACATTTGGCTTTTGTTTTTTGGGGACTGGATTATTTCACTTAGCATGAAAATCTCAAGTTCCACCATTTACCAGCAAATGCCACAAATTTGTTTTTTTATGGCTGAGTAATATTCCTGTGTGTGTGTGTGTGTGTGTGTGTGTGTGTGTGTGTGTATTACATTGTCTTTGTCCATTCATCTGTTGAAGGGCACCTAGGTTGATTCCATAGTTTAGTTGAGTTGAGCTGCTATAAACATTGATGTGGCTGCATCGCTATAGTATGCTGATCTTAGGTCCTTTGGGTAGATATTGAGAAATGGGAAAACTGGGTCAAATGGTGGTTCTATTCCAAGTTTTCTGAGGAATCTCATTACTGCTTTTCAGAGTGGTTGCACCAATTTGCAGTCCCACCAGCAATGTAGAAGTGGACCTTTTCCCCCACATCCTCTTCAACATTTATCATTTCTTGAATTCTTTATAATTGCCATTCTGACTGGAGTGAAATGAAATCTCAGTGTAGTTTTAATTTGCATTTCTATAATTTATGGGGATGTTGAACATTTCTTCATATATTTGTTGACCATTTGTATTTCTTCTTCTGTGAAACATCAGTTCAGTTCCTTTGCCCAATTATTGATTAGGTTATTTGGGTTTGGGGAGTTAATCTTTTTTGAGTACTTTATATATCCTGGAGATTTATGCTCTATCTGAGGTTCAGGGAGCAAAGATTTTCTCCATTCTCTAGGCTCTCTGTTCACATTCTTGATTGTTTCCTTTGCCGTCAAGAAAATTTTAGTGGGATACTGTCCCATTTATTGATACTGGATTTTGCTTCTTGCACTTTCCAAGTTATGTTCAGGAATTTCTTTCCTAAGCCAACATGATAGAGATTAGTGATGACTTTTTTTTCTAGTAAGTGTAAGGTCTCTGTTCTAATGGCTATGTCCTTGATCCATTTTAAGTTGAATTTTGTGCACAGCAAGAGACAGAGGTTTAATTTCATTCTGCTACATATGAATTTCCATTTTTCCTAGCACCAATTGTTGAATAAGCTATCTTTTCTCCAATGTATGTTTATGACACCTTTCCAAGTTAGAGATAGCTGTATTCATGTGAGTTGTCTATGTGTCTTCGAATCTGTTCCATGGTTTTCATGCCTGTATTTGTGCCCAAACCGTGCTGTTTTTGTTATTATAGCTCTGTAGTATAATTTAGGGTCTGGTATTATGATGCCTCCTGATTCAATTTCCTTGCTAAGGATTGCCTTGGCTATTCTGAATCTTTTAGTTTTCCACATGAATTTTATGATGGCTTTTTCTATTTCTATGAAGAACATCATTTGAAATTTAATAGGAATTGCATTAAATATGTATAGTGCTTTTGGTAGTATGGCCATCTTGACAATATTAATTCTACCTATCCATCTTCTAATGTCTTCTTCAATTTATTTCTTTAGTATTTGGTAGCTTTCATTGTAGAAGTCTCTCACATCTTTTGTTAGATTGATTTACAAGTATTTTATTTCATTTTTTAAGGTTACGGTGAATGAGATAGTTTTTCTAACTTCTCTTTCGAATGATTCATCATAGGTGAACAGGAATGCAATTGCTTTAATGGTGTAAATTTTATATTCTACTACTTTTTTGAATTTGTTTATGAGTTCTAGAAAGTTTCTGGTGTAGTTTTTTGGGGTCTTCTAAGGATAGAATAATGTCATCAGCAAATAGGGACAGTTTGAGCTCTTCTTTTCCTATTCATATCCCTTTAATTTTTTCTTTTGTCTAGGCACTCTGGCTAGAGTTACATGGACTATGTTGAATAGACAAGGTCAAAAAGGGCATCCCTGTCTTGTTCCAGTTTTTAGAGGGAATGCTTTCAGTTTTTCTCCATTTAGAATGATGTTGGCCTGGGGCTTAGAGTACATAACTTTTATAATGTTGAAGGTTTTCCTATTATATCTACTTTTTCTAGTGCTTTGAGCATGCATGGATGTTGAAGTTTATCAAAAGATTTTTCTTCATCTATTGATATAATCATGTGATTGTTATCTTTAAGTCCAATGATGTGATGAATCACGTTTATTGGTTTCTGAATATTGAACGAACTTTGCATCCCTGAGATGAACCCCACTGGATCATGGTATACTCTCTATTCAATAGGCTTTTGTATGTATTGGGCTTAAGAATTTTTGCATCTATGTTCTTTCCAGGGATGTTGGTGTGAATCTTTCTTTCCTTGATGTGTCTTTGTCTGGTTTTGGTATTATGGTGATATTAGTTTCATAGAATGAGTTTGGAATAATTTATTATTTCATGGAATAATTTGAGAAGTATTAGCGTTAGCTCTTCTTTGAAGGTCTGGTAAAACTCTGGTGAGAAGCCATATGGTCCTGGGCTTTTCTTTGTTGATAGGCTTTTAGTAGCATCTTCAATTTCACTGCTTGAAATTGATCTATTTAAACTTTCTATGTCCTCTTAATTCAATTCAGGTGTGTAATATGGCTCTAGAAACTTGTCCATGTCTTTAAAATTTTCTACCTTATTGGATTATATATTTTCAAAACAGTTTCTGATTATCATCTGTATTTCAGTTGTGTCCATGGTGATATTTATTTTTTCATCATGAATTTTAGTAATTTGGATTCTCTCTCTCTCTCTCTTATCTTAGCTAAAGGTTTATCAATTTGATTGATTGTTTCAGAGGACCAACTTTTTGTTTCATTTATTTTTAAAATGCTTGTTTGTTTGTTTCAATTTCATTAACTTTGGCTCTGAATGTAATTGTTTGCTGTCTTCTGCTTTGGTTTTGTTTTTTTGTTTTTGTTTTTGTTTCTGGGGCTTTGAGATATAATGCTAGGTTATCTATTTTGTGTCTTTCTATTCTTTTAATAAATGAGCTCAATGCAATAAACTTTCTTCTTAGAACTGCCTTTATGGTGTTCTGGAGATTTGGATATCACTATCCTCATTTACCTCTAAGCATATTTTTATTTCATCCATGACTTCTGCACTTATCCTTTCATCATTCAATAACACAGAATGAATTCTTAAAATATCATGTTATGTTCCTCTGTCAGTAGACCACAAGAAATCACCTTTATGGGTAAGTAAAAAGAATCATTCAAACAGAAATAAATGGTCAAGTGTAAGGAAGTCTAGTAGAGTACAGGAAGAAAATTAGGGGAGGGGAGGAAGGAGAAGCAAAAAGAGGGAGAACAAAAATTTTGAACTGAATTTGAATTCTGTGCATGTATGAGTTTGTCAGGATGAACCCAACTTCTATGTACTATACAGCTCTAATTTTAAAAAAAAAAGAGAAAAATTAGAGATCAACTAAATATCTAGTCAAATGGCTTATTTAATAAATTATGACAATTTTTTAAAGCAAGGTTCACACATACATTCCTGGTGGGACTGCAAACTGGTGCAACCACTTTGGAAAGCAATATGGAGAGTCCTCAGAAAACTAGGAATGGAACTACCATTTGACCCACTTATTCTATTCTTAGGTCTATACCCAAAGTACTTAAAGAGAGGATACTACAGTGATGCAGCCATGTCAATGTTTATAGCCACTCAATTAATAATATTTTAACTGTGGAACCAATCTAGATCCTCTTCAACAGATGAATGGATAAAGAAAATGTGGTATATACACACAGTGGAATATTCTCAGCCATAAAAAAAAGAATGACTTTGACATTTGCCAGAAAATGGATCGATCTGAAGACAATTATGCAAAGCAAACTAATGCAATCCCAAGAAACCAAAGGTAGAGTGTTCCCTCATATGCTAACACTAACATACAACAAGGTGGGGGAGGAGAAAAATAGATGTTCAGTAGATTAGCAAAGGTTAATGAAGGAAAGGATCTGGAAGGAGACTAGGAAAGACAGTGGAATGAATCTGACTTAACCTTCCTCTGTACGTATATAAATACATCACTGTGCATCTCTAAATCATGTGCAACCAGGAGACCAGGATCCTAATTAGAATAAGAGGTAATCCATGTTTGTATAAATATGTCAAAATATACTCCATGTCATGTATACCAAAAAAAAGTTAAAAATTTAAAAAAAGAAATACAATCATTTCTATAAAACTTTCTTAAAATATTAGAAGATATTCAGTATTTAAAACATCTTTTATTTCACATAAAAGCCCTTCTTTCCTTCAATATGTTCAAATAAATCTTCTTTCTGTAGTTGAATTAAAACTTAAAAGTTGTTTTTGGAACCTTGTTTGAATAAAGGATATAGCGTAACTGCTCAGGGAATTGTTAGGAAGTCATTTCATAAAATGTTTTCAATGATAACAAACCCGGACTGGAATTGTAGCCGTAGAAAGAAGCAAAAAGAGAAAACAAAAAGCTCTATAAGCCCCTAAAATTAATTGGTGATTTGGGTAATAAAAAAGATTATTAATGGGTGATACTTGGAAGAATGTTATATTTAGAGAGAAACTTTCAGAACTAGGTTAACAGGACACTGAAACTATTGTACTAGTCAGCATTCACAGACCTGCCCTAGTTAGCCTGAGGAAAAGCAAGTGTTTGAGGAAAATTCTACTTTGGCGTAGGATATAATGTAAGGGTACGGCGAAACATCGGAGGGAGAGACCACCCAAGAGACTGACTCCATGCAATTGGCAAAAGGGGATTTATTAGGGATCCATTCCAGCGCGCTGGGACTCTGTGCTCACTCAAGAAGGGAGAGCAGCCCAGAGCCCCTAGCAGAGGTCAAGCCGAGCTTAAGTACACTTTTTGGGGAGGGCGGGAAGCTTTGCATACATCAGAACAAATCATCATGAGGCATGGGAAAATTGAACAACAACTCTGAGACGTGATTGGCACAATCATTGGTGGGAACAGGTGGGGCGGGGATGATTGGTCATTCCTAAGCGGGTTACACATTCAAACTGATTGGTTTGGGCCCTGTGACGAACTGCACAGGGCCCTAGGCTAAATGGCCAGTAGGGTGTTGTCTTAACTATCTCAGGAATCTGGGTGTAACAGAGGAACTTATTAATACCTATTCTTTTACATTCAAGCTTTCCAGCTTAGAAACTTTACCCTTTCAATAGTTTTTGTTGCTGAGGGTAAATCTCATATCTCCACCCAGCAACGTTTATGAATAAGTCAGATAGCTTAGCAGAGATGATCTGATTTTAAAGACATCTAAGAATTAAGGAATCAGATACGTAAGGTTATAAAACTAGGTGAGACCATTCCAGAGTAGAGGACCCTTCAGAGAGAAGGGCTGATAGCTGTGCACTCATCCAGAGATGTTCACAAACCACCATCGGGAATTGTGAGTTGAGTTTGACTCTAAAATATCCCAGGCTATTTTTTTTTTTTTTTAGTAAAAAATTAATCAGTCAACCTGTGCCTAGTGGAGGAAAAAGTAGGCCCAAATCTTCATCACATTGGATTAGGCCCCGACTTCCTTAACTAGACTCCTAAAAAGCAAAAAAAATAAAATCAAGAATCAATAAATGGGATTGATTCAGACTAAAAAGCTCCTTCTCAACAAAAGAAACAATCAGGTGAAGAGAGAGCCTACATTTTGGGAGCAAATGTTTGCCACCTGCATGTCAGATAGAGCAAGAATCTCCAGGGTATATAAAAAAGACAAAAAACTTAACACCAAAAAAATCATCATAATAATCCAATCAATAAATGGGTTAAGGCAATGAACAGACACGACTCAAAATAAGATATACAATTGATCAACAAATATATAAAAAAATCAACATCTCCAGTAATTAGAGAATGCAAATCAAAACTACTCTAAGATTTTATCTCATGCCAGTCAGAATGGCAGTGATCAAGAATACAAACAATAAGTGTTGGTAAGGATGTGGGGGAAAAGACATGCTCTTACATTACTGTGGGACTGCAAATTGCTGCAACCCATCTGGAGAGCAGTATGGAGATTCCTTAGAAAACTTGGGCTGGAACCATTATTTGACCCAACTATCCCACTCCTTGGCCTATACCCAAAGGACTTAAAATCAGCATACTACAGGGACACAGCCACATCAATGTTTATAGCCACTCAATTCACAACAGCTAAACTGTGGAAGCAACCTAGATGCCCTTCAATAGATGAATGGATAAAAAAAACCTGTGGTATGTATAGACAATGAAATATTATTTGGCATTAAAAGAGAATAAAATTATGTCATTTGCAGATAAATGGATGAATTTAGAGAATAGCATGATAAGCAAAGTAAGCCAATCCCAAAAACCAAAGGCCAAATGTTCTTTCTGATAAGTAGATGCTGATCCATAATAGGGTGGAAGGGTATGGGAAAAATGGAAGAATTCTGACTGGGCAAAGGGGAGGGAGAGTATGGAGGGTGCGTGCAGGCAGGAGAGATGGTGGAATGAGGTGGACACCATGACTCTAGGTACACGTATGACTGCACATACAGGTAACGCTGCATCATGTACAACCCGAGAAATGAAAAGTTGTGCTTCAGTTGTGTACAATGAGTCAAAATTCGTTCTGCTGTCATAGATACCTAATTAGTAAAAAATTAGTCAAATGGAACTGAAGAAAAAAAGGAAAAACTTGATCAACCTCAAATATCTGTCCTGTTTGATGCACAAGACATTTTCTGAACCGTGTCTGTGAATGATGTTAGATTAATGGCATGAAGTCTTCTCCGGGTAGGCAGATGCCACGGACATTGTCAGTGTGAAACTCCCACCCGCCCAGTTCATCAAACATCATTCTTGGTGCTGCTGTGAAAGGGCTTTGCCCCTGGAATTAAGGAGAACACATAAAGTGACCTTAAAGAGACAGCCCAGGAGCATCCAAATGAATCCCAAGGAATGACATCAACCTCTAAAATTAGAAGGCAGTGCCGTCTGTCAAAGATACATGACAAAAGGGGAAGACAGAGGGGAAATCAGGAGACATTTCAAAACATGAAAAGACGTGACCTTAGTTGATCCAAGGTTCTATTTGAAGATGGAGGAAGAGACCACAAGTCAAGGCATGCAGGAGGCCTCTCAAAGCTGAGACCCACCCCAGGTGACAGCCAGCTAGGAAATGGTGACCTCAGGCCTACAATCACAAGGACTTGTATTCTGCCACCAACTTCTGTTTGGAATTTTGAAGCAGCTTCTTTTTTCCTCCAGCAAAGAACAAAGCCCCGTCAACACCTTGATTTTGGACCTTGTGAAACCCAAGGACAGAACTAGCCGGGTCACCCTGCGCCTGAACTTGTGGCTACCATGGTGTGAGATAATAAATATAGTCTGAAGGCACTGAATTTGTGGTGATTTTTCTTTGGACAGTAGTGGAAAACCAAAACAGATTTTGTTCCTGACACTGGGGTGCTGCTCTAATAAGTACCTAAATCTGTGGAAGTGGCTTTGGAGTTAGGAATGGGGGAAAATGGAGGAACAGTATGAAAAATCCTGTATCGCCTTAATGAATTGTTATAGAAATAGAGACATTAAAATGTTGCTGGTGAGAGCTGAAAACATCATTTAGGGGCATACCATTAGACGCTAGAAGAGGGTCCTCACTACGTCCTGGCTGGAAGTCATCATACGGACTTGGCAAAGCAGAACTTAGAAACAATGAACTTGGATATTTAGCTGAAGAGATTTCCACAGTGCTGTCGGGGTAGCCAATTTCTTTTTCTTTTCTTTTCTTATTGGTGATAGAAAAATGCAAGAGAAAGGAGACAAACTGAGGGACTAACTGTTTAAAATAATGAAAATAGGACTTAATAATTCAGGCAATCTTCAGCCTATGTCAGCATCGAAATAGCTAAAATTAAGAGATTTGCTGTCTGGAAAGGGGGCTTTAAAGAAAAGCCTGAGGATTAGACGATACAATCCTCTGAAACCTCAGAAAGATCAAATCCCAGAGGACTGCAGAGAAAGAGGCATGGCAGATGAGACTAGTCAGTGAGCTTGGAGGAGCCAGCAGGACTCGAACTTCCACCACGGGCTTTGGAGATGGAGAAAGAGGACCATGAGCCAGGAGAGGTCGGTGACCCTAGAATCTCAGAACCAGCGACAGAAACAGGACAAGCTGATAGATTTCAACACCGTGGGACGGGATAGCAAAGCTGTGTAGGATTCAGCTTGTAAATTCATAGCGTTTTGTTAGAGCATCATTAGAAAACTAAGACACTTCTGAAAAGTAGAATGTGTCTCCCACCCAAGTTGAGGCTTAGGAAAAAAGAGACAAACGAGAGGAAGAGATTGGCTTGAAACACACGGCCAGTCTCTCCTTTGACGTGATGTCTTTAAACTGTTTTCTAGTTTCAGAAGTCGTGTGGAGTGGATCGCTGAGGTCTGTGCTGAGAACATATGAAGGGAAGTGCTGGGTCTCCCGAGTCTTCCAGAGCTCGGTGGACCTGGGCTAAGGAGCCGAACAGACTCTGCTCAAAAGAAGATCCACAGTCGATCAACAAAATATGAAAAAATGCTCAACACCTCTAGTAACTAGAGGAATGCAAATCAAAGCTACTCTAAGATACCATCTCACGCCAGTCAGAATGGCAGTTCTCAAGAAGACAAACAGCGGTAAGTGTTGGCGAGGATGTGGGGGAAAGGCCCGCTCTTACATTGCTGGTGGGACTGCAAACTGCTGCAACCCATCTAGAAAGCAGTGTAGAGTGAAATTCAGTGTGAAACTCCCACCCGCCCAGTTCATCAAACATTATTCTTGGTGCTGCTGTGAAAGGGCATAAAGTGACCTTCAAGAGACAACCCAGGGGTATATAAGTGACTACATGACCTATGTAATTCTGCAACCTGTACACTCAGAAAAATGAGAAATTATATCCCATCTGATTCAAATGTGTGGTATGTCAGAGATACATCACAAAAGAGGAAGACAAGGGGAAATGAGGCAAGGAGAGATTTTGAAAGAAGTTGCCCAAGTTCCTTCCAACAGACATATCAGAGATGGCCAAGTCTAAAACTCAGCTCCATTTGTCATACCTTTTATTAGGTTTCAGATGATTTGTGATATGTTCATACATGCACATGGCATAGTTTGGTTAATTTCATTTGGGCCCCCTACTCATTCCCCTTTTTCTATTCCTCTCTTTTCCCTTCTGTTTTCAAGTCCTTGTTTGATACTTCAATATTTGGATTAATCACAGATTTTCTTTTATTGTCTTATTTTTTATCTTGATTCTTGGTTATATTCCTATATCTTTCTAAATGCCTAGTAACATTTCAATATTAGATATCATAAATACAAACTATAGAAAGGAAGGAATGTCCTATAATTAGTGGCTTTGAGGTATTTTTCTCACGATTTCACAGGCGCTATTGTTTGGGGTAGGAGTTCCTCAGAGGTCACATGCCATTTTCAGCCCATCAAACCAAAGCTATCCACTATCAGTATGTGGGTTTGACCTTGACCATTTGGTGGAGGTGGTATTTATTTATTTTACAAAGCATATTTTAATTTTATTATTTATAAATAATAATTATACAGATTTATGAGGTACAGTGTAGTATTTCAAAACATGCACACAATGTTTAATGATCAAGTTAGGGTAATTAGCATTTAATTTTTAGAACCTTACTACAAACCACTAAGAACTCATTTTGTATATTTTCTGTGCCTCTCCTAGGATGAGTCATTTCTCTAAGGATTCCTGGTTGCTATTGATATTATTGTTGTTATAAGATTGTATTGGAAATCAAAGTATGAGTGGCAAATATGCTCATTATTACTGGGATATTGATTCTTCTCATTTGACTGCACAAAGAACTCTAATATACAATATTTCTAGAATTATTTCTGTATGTTCCAGCTGCACATATATTGTGTTAATCATGAGCTGCACTGCATTATACAACCCTATCCCACAATCACTAGGATCATTTGAAACCCCACCTTTTTTTTTGTTTGAAATCTCCTCCAACAACCAGGTGCAAAACTTGGCCATTCATTCATTTATTTGTTCAATTCTAAAACACAGGTGTAGAAGTATTGGAATTTTTAGCTCATAGCCCAGGGGTACTACTTCATCCACTAGAGCACAGTGCTTATGTACAGTTTATTTTACCTTTAGTTTTACAGAGTCTCTTTGTTTTCCAAGTTCTCAGGACAGAATTTTCTCACCTACCCCCTTCCATGAGGTTCTTTTATACATCTGTATACAGCCCGATTATTTTATGAAATTCTGCATTAAATCCTGTGTCAAATAAACCTCATCAGTAATTTTAAAATTTGCATACGTGAAGGATCACTTTTTGTGCTCTAAATTACTGTGGGCTTTGAAAAACGCATAGTGCCGTGTGTGCAACAATGCAGCATCAAACATGATTGTTCCAGTGCCAGATACCAGCACATGTGCTTCACTTTGGAGGCCTCTCCTGCTTCTCCAAACCTAGGACAAACCTATACGCAAACCTATACCCTTTCCATAGTATTGTTGTTTCCAGAGTGTCATATAGTTGGAGTCAGACAGTATGCAGCCTCTTTGTAAAGATTTTTAAATTTTTAAAAATTTTCATTCACTTAAGTATTTATTTTGGAGTGCCGGGTATTGAACCTAGGGGCTACTCAACCACTTTGTAATATTTTATTTAGAGACAGGGTCTCACTAAGTTGCCAGGGTCTCATTAAATTGCTAATGCTGGCTTAGAACTCCAGATCCTTCTGCCTCAGCCTCCCAAACTGCTGAGATTACAGGCATGTGCCACCATGCCTGGCATTCTTACTGATTTTGTTATACAGTAATGTCAAGACTCATCCTTCTCTTTTTGTGGCTTGTTAACTCAAGCTTCTTTTAATCACTAAAAAAAAAAAAAAAAAAAAAAAAAAAAAAAAAAAAAAAAGCACTATTAGATGCTTCTAACCTTAACTGTAACCTATTGAAGAAGATCTTAGCTGCATTCATGGTAGGGATGTTATAAATAAACCTGCTATAAATATTCTTGTTTAAATTTTGTACAGACATGCATGTTTCAAATCACATGAGTAAATACGTAGGAACACAATCACAGGCTGGTTCAATGTGATTGTGTTTTGCTTTGTAAGAAACTTTGCCTCCCAAAGTGACTACACTGGTTTGCATTCCTAATTAAATGTTTTCATTAAGCAAAAAATGAGAATTCCTGTTGCTTTGTGTCCTTCCCAATAATTGAAATTATTATGTTTTTAGGTTTTATCCAACCTAATAAGTATGCTGTAGTATCCTGAGTATCATATTTTTTGTCCTGATTTCCCACAACCTATTGAAAAATGTTGCAGAGGATTCTTTCATACATTTTTGTTTCATCTGTGTATCTTGTTTGGAGAGAAGTGTCTGTTCAGATCTTTTACTCATTTCCTAATTGGGCAGATTGTTTCCTTATTGCTGAGTCTTAAGAGTTCTTTGTGTATGATGGATATAAATCTTTTTGTCAGATTTATGCTTTGCCAATATTTTATGCCATTTCTACCTTACCTTTCAATTTTATAAGCAGCTGTACTTATTTTTAATTTTAATGAAGTCCAACATACCCACATTCAAATGGGCTTTACTTTTTATGTTTTCTCTGAAATTTCATCAACAAGCCTAAAGTAACTTAGATTTTTTTTCCTGTCTTCAAGAAGCTCTATGGTTTTGCATTTCACTTTTAAGTCAATGATTCATTTTAAGTTGATATTTATTAAAAATGCAAAGTCTGTGTCTGTTTACAAGTTATGTTTTTGTTTTCTTTTACATAGATACATCCAGTTATGCCATCACCGTTCCTTGGAAAGCATCCCTTTCTCCACTGAACTGCCTTTGCTCCTCTGTCAAGGAACAATTGACTAGATTTGTATGGATCTAGTTTGGGATCATTATTATTAGAATCCCAAACTAGATCCATACAAAAATTGTAATTATTTTACTCATATAATGTTGGCTTGATTCTATAAGTTTTATAGTCCTCTAGAAAATAGGGTGTTAGTCTTATAAATTTATTCTTCATTTTGTGTTAGTTTGCTGCATGTTTGCTTTACCATATTAGAATCATTCTTTATTTCCTTTTCTTGTTTTATTGCATTAGCTGGCATTCCCAGTAATATTCTGAATTTTAGAATATGAGTGGTGCAAAAGGACACCCTTTCCTTGTTCCTGATCTTAGGAGGAAAGTGCCTGGTTTCCCACTAAGGGGTATACTTGTTATAAGTTTGGCATTCATACTGATATATATGTTTTTTATTGATATTATTTGTCAAATTTAGCAAGTTTCTCCTCTCTTCCTAGTTTTTAGGGATTTTTAAAAATCTTTCATGGATATTAGATTTAGTAAAAAATTTATACCATATCAATTTATGTGGTCCTATGATTTTTTTATTTACCCTGTTAATATGATAGATAACAGATTGATTATCAAATGCTGAGCCAGCCCAGATACCTGGAATAATCCTACTAGCAGGCGGTATATATTTCTTTTCATACATTGCCAGATAAGATTTACTAATAACTTGCTGAGGAATTATGCATCAATGTCAGAAGAAGTGTCAATCTTGGTTTTGCTTTTTAATAATGTCTTTATATTTTTTTATGTTAGATCAATGACAGAAACACAGAATGTATTAAAGAGTGTACTCTTTGCTTATATTTTCTGAAAGGAATTGTGGAGATTTGGATCATTTCTTTCTAAATTTTTAAATTTTAATTTAATTAATTTAACTTTAATTAATTTTTTTAATTTTAACAGAATTCAGAAGTAAAGTTATCTGGGTCGCTGCTTTCATTTAGGGGAAGTTATTAGTTAGCATGAAGTTTAAAATAGTAGATACTTGTGTTTGTTTCCTATGGTTGTCATAACAAAGCACCACAAACTGGGTTTTGACAACAGCAGACATTTATTCTGTTACAACTCTAGAGACTAGAATTCTTCATTGAGATGCTACAGGGCAGTGTTCTCCCAGGTCTCTAGAGGAGGAGCCCTCATGGTGCAGGGCAAGGGAAACTAGGATCATACAATCCCCGTCTTCTGGGGCTGCCTCCCTCGGCTGAGACCTTCACAAGTATTTCTCCAGATATGCACCATTTCCTTGCATCGCTGGGTGAGGTAGAAAGGGTAAAGAGGAGAGGGGCAGAATTGGGAAAAACATCCTTCGCTGAGGTGGTGTGAAACTCTGGTGGAGTCTTCTTACCTGTAAAGTCATCTTTTGTGATAGGAATGCTCTGGGTGTTCATGGGATGACATTTATCTCCTCTGGCACAGTCAGAAGGGAATCTGCCTTGGCTCTTCACCATAAGAACCTGAAAGAATTTCTAGAGGTAACATCAAGAGTCTGAGGACCCTCTTAAATGATGCCCCAAGAAGTTTTTCAATCTCAAGCTGGTCACACTCAGCCTCCAGAAATTCACCTGAGTTACCATTTAAGAGTTTCTCTCAGTTTATAGCATGAATGGCTTCTACCAGATGCAGTTAGATCTGAACCCTCTGATTCCATTTTCTCTCCAATATTTGGGTGACACACCCTTATTTGCCCCAAACCTTAAGGCTCTAGTGGGCTAAATAAAAGTCATTGGTTTTCAGATTTTTTGACTTTTTTTTTTTTCATTTTTGGTATAGACAGGAGATTGGTGACTTCCAATCTGTCATAGTTACTTTTTGTGTTGACTGGACCACAGGATGCCTATATATATACACAGTTAATTAATTCTGAGTGTATCTGTGAGGGTGTTTCTGAAGAATAACACTTGACTCAGTAGATAGTAAAACAGATGGATGTCCCCGATGTGGTACCAATCATTCAATCCCCGGAGGACCTGAGTAAAACCGAAAGTTAGAGAAAGTCTGAATTCATGTTCTTGACTATTTGAGCTTAGACTTCACTTTCTCCTCCCCTTGGTATTCCTCAAACTCAGGTCTTCAGACTCAGACAAGAGTCTACACCATCATCTCTCTGGCTCTCCAACCTCCAAACAGCAATGCAGATTGTGGCAGAATGTGGCAGATTGTGGAGAGCCAAACCTCTATAACCACGTGAGCCAATTCCTCATCATTAGTCTCAAGAAATACCATTGTTTCTCCAGGGAACTCTGACTAGTACACAGTCTCTACAAACAGGCCAGAGCTGAAATGAAGGTCACCTTTGCCCATACTAAAGTTTTAGCATATAGAATACAAATTCTTAAAAAGTTTCACTGAAAGATGGGCCATTCCTGCTTCTGTCCCTTGGTCCTTGAACATCTATATTCTAGCTTTCTATCATATATTGCAATTGGTTAATTATATTACCTTGTCCTGCAGCACAGTGTCCCTTTACCATGTGTGGTCGTTAACTTGAAGATTCCATTGTCCTTCCAACCTGTCTGTAAGTCCAGCTGCTTCTGGGTATATGCTAAGCTCAATGGATCATTTAATATGCCACCACATTTGGAAAGTCTTTTCAACTCAAGGTTTTACTCTTTCCCAAGCAACGTGCGATATATTGGGCATCTTTTAAGCCCTCAGATGGTTGTGCTGTTGGAGGCACGCATGAAGAATGGCAAATCCATATCTGCAACATGTTGACTCCAGAAGAACCAATGTCTCTCCTCTCCTTCATGGGAGGCATGTGATGCTGACTTGTCTTCATATGTCTTCCTGTTGAGGGCTCAGACTGGCAGACAGTCTGTCAGGTACACATTCAGCAGGGGAAGCAACTAGAATAACACTGAGGAGGACAGCTGTGGATGCCTTAATATCTTCAATTCCACTCAGTTTGTAACTCCTTCCAGGGATATTGGATAGAACTCTGTTTCAGACAGCATTTTCTCTTCTGATTGTCTTCTATTGGGTATTAATTTAATACATAAAAAAACCTCAGGTTTTTGTGTCCTTTTTAATAAGTCCATGTTATAGTGTAGATGTGAGGTGTTCCCAAAGCTCACGGGTGAGAGAGACAGTGCAAGAAGGTTCAGAGGAGAAATGATTGGGTTGTGAGAGCCTTAACCCCAGCAGTGAATTAATCCCCTGGTAGGAATTGAGTTGTATCTGAAGAGGTAGGGGATGGCTGCAGGAGGTGGGAATTGGGGGTGTGGCTTTGGGGTGCATGTTTGTATCTAGCAAGTGGAGGCCTCTCTGTGCTTCCTGATCATCATGTGAGCTGCTTCCCTTGGCCACACACTTCTCTCGTGATATTCAGCTTCACCTTGAGCCCTGAGGAATGGAGCTTGCTGTCTTTGGGTTGAGACCTCTGAAACAGTGACCCTTAAATGAATTCTTCCTCCCCTACAATTGTGTTGGTTGAGTCCTTTACTCACAGCAGTAAAAAAAAAAAGAAAGAAAAAACAAAAAAACTGACTACAACAGTCTGTCCACATCTTTCTTCTCTATTCTCATTTTTTCCTAATCTTTCAAATTATTTCTTCCGGGTCTCTTGTTCAGCAGCAAAACTATTTGCCACTGTAGAATGTGACATTTATCCATACCTCAGACCACTTCTCCCTTTATGCAAATAGAAGATGTTGCTTCACCCCTCTACTTTAGAACTTCCACTGAGTAGGACTCTGGTTCAACCTAAGTCCATATTTCAGACTAGTATCAACATAGAATGTGTCCTTAAGCTGTGAAACAAGCCTGAATTCTTCCAGACACCACTGATTTTTTTTTTTTAAAGAGAGAGAGAGAGAGAGAGAGAGAGAGAGAGAGAGAGAGAGAGAGAGAGAGATTGGCGGACACAACATCTCTGTTTGTATGTGGTGCTGAGGATCGAACCCGGACCGCACGCATGCCAGGCGAGCGCGCTACCGCTGAGCCACATCCCCAGCCCATACCATTGATGATTTGGAGGGATGTCCTCATGATGCTAAGGTATGATTTAAGATAGAAGAACTGGTACTGCAATGGCAGACCACATGATAATTGGACCCACCTCAGAATCTGGGCCTGCTTTTCAATAAGAGGTTTGCCCCTTATTGAAGGAGATTACACCTTCCTTAAAACCTGCTAAATAGAATTCCTGACTTTCATAGCATAATGAAGCTTGGCATCTGGCTGTTCTGAACTGATGCTTTAAACAACAACAAAAATCTTCAAATGTTGTCAATGAGAGCCAACCTATTCCACAATTATAAATATTACTGTTGCTTCCATATCCCACCATAACCACCTGTATATTGCAACACTGTATATCCCAACTATTTTATAATCCATCACTGAAATTTCCACCTGCACCCTTCCATGGTACTTCCAGGTGCAAATCTCCATAACTATGATGTCAAAGGCTAATACTAAGTCACTTCTCACTAGCAATGGGCTTCCCCTTACATCAGAATAGTAAACAGCCTGATCCAAATGTCATCGCAAGCCTCTGCTTTCTAGGACAGACAACTGTTATCAACTCTTTTAGCCCATTTTCTCAAAAAAGCACAAAATTTTATAAAATATTAATGTATTGGGCAATGAAATTATAGGGAAGTAGGGATGTCAAAAAAGTTAAGTGAGACAGGAGAGAGAGCAAATATTAGCTACACTACTGAGTTGACCACTACTTGACATGAGGAATAACAGCTAAATCGTGTGGGATGGTCTTACAAGGGAAATTATACACTTCTGCCTCTTGGAACAGTCAGTCTGGTGAGAACTCGTAAGAACATTCATTTCCTGATCCAGGCTTACATTTATCAAAGTCTTGACTTGACCTTTGGCAGTATCTTCTAGTGTAAAAATGTAACTAAGTTATTATTTTTCATGATGCATATGATGCAATATCTTCCCAACTAAAACAAAATTTGTAGACGAGGTTATTTGATGATGTAGTCTTCATTACTCTGAAAAATCAGTAAAATGAAAGAAAATCCAATGTGAAAAATGCAGTAAGAATATGAAACAAATTTTCAATTAACCCTTCATAATCATTACTGAGTAAAACTTTATGCAAAACAACTAAAAGGTTAAATAGAAAAAATAATGTATAAATTAGCAGTGACCATATCAGTTCTATCCAGGTAGAAATGGAATACTTTATTAATATTATTTTAACAGACTATAGTCACTGAATTAAAAAGTGTACATTTGCAAATTAAAACCAATTAAAAACTATTTAAATAAATATATGCAACAACAAAAATAGCAGACTTTGAATTATTATCCTTAGAAACTCAAGTAGTTAAAAATAATTTGCAAAATATTTCTAGTTGCAACAATTCAAATCAACACAAACAACTTTCTAAACTTGTTATTATTCAATAATATATTTGTGTTGGAAGAATATTATCTTTAATAAGTAGCTATGTCTGTCTTAAGAGTTGTCTGAAGAATAACTTCAGTCCCCTCCTTAGCCCTATTCTACTGCATATTTTATGAGTTTAACCATGTTACAGGTCTCATAAAAAATGAAATCATGTAGCATCTGTGCTTCTGTGACGAGATCATTTCTCTTAGTATAATGTGCTTTAGGTTCATCCATTTTGCAACAAATACCAGGACTTCTTCCTTTACAAGTATGAGCATTCCAAGCCTGGTGTGGTGGCACATGCCTGCAATTACAGTGATTTAGGAGCCTGTGGCAGGAGGACGACAAGGTAGAAGCCAGCTCAGCTACTTAGGAAGACCCTGCCTCAAAATGAAATCAAAAGGGCTGGAGGTGTAGCTCAGTGGTGAAATGCCCTGGGTTCAATCTCCAGTCTCTCTCTTTCTCTCATTAAATATTCCACTTAATGTATAAATCACATATTTCCTTTATCCATTCATCTATCAATGAACATTTAGGTTCTTTCCCTATCTTGGCCATTGTAAATAGGCTTCAATGAACATAGTACTGCAGGTATCTCTTCAAGATCCTAATTTCAATTATTTTGGATGTATACACCAAAGTAGGACAGTGTGGTAATTCTACTTTTAAATTTTTTGAGGAACCTCCATAGTTTTTCCATATGACTAATTCACATTTCAACTAATCATGTTACGATGTTCCCTTTTCTCTAAGTTCTTACAACACGTTTTCATTCTTTTTCTCTCCTTCTCTTCCTTTCTTCCTTCCCCTCACCTCTCTCACTCTCCACTTTTTTCTCTTTCCTCCTCTCTATCTCAGTCCCTCTCATAATAATAAGCTTAGCAGATGGGACATGATATTGTGGGCTTGATTTGCATTTCTGCAATGATGGTGAGTACTTTCACATACACCTATTGGCCACTGTGTGCATTCTTTGGGGGGAATAAAAAGTTTCAGATCTTTTTTCCATTTTTAATTTGGTTATTTGTTTTTGTTTTACTATGGATATGTATGAAATCTTTGTTTTGAAAACTAACCTCTGATCAGATTTGTGGTTATCTTTAATTTCATTCACCAGTGATGTGCAATTTTCAGTGTACAAGAGTTTTACCTCTTTTGTTGAATTTATTTTTAAGTATTTTATTTATGTGATACTGTCATAAATGTGATATTTTAAAATTCCTTTCCAGATAGTTTGTTGTGACAGTATAAAAATGCAACTGATTTTGCAAATTGATCCTCTGTCATGAAATCTTACTATTTTAATTTACCTGTTTTTACTTATTTCTTTTTTGTGTACGCAGTCTGAGATTTTGTATATATAAGATTTTGTCATCTGGCTGGGGCTGGGGCTGGGGCTGGGGCTGGGGCTCAGTGATAGAGCACTTGCCTGGCATGTGTGAGGCACTGGGTTTGATCCTCAGCACCACATAAAAATAAATAAAATAATTAATTATTGATTCAACCTTTATATTTCTTATTTGTTTATAAAAGAGTCTATTCATCATGATTCAGTCTTCATAGGTTGTATATTTTTAGGTATCTGTGCATTTCTTCTAGTTTATCTAATGTATTGATGTATAATGCCGCAGCCCGGCTGCAGCAAACTAACCAGGGGGTGACGAGGAACTTGTGTAGATCGACACAGCAGGAGTGGGAGCCGCTTATTGTAGGACAGGAGGGGTATATATACCTTCCACACAGCTTATCTTAATTAGCATAAACTAGATACAGCAGTCAACCAATCAGGAATCTCCACACTTAATGGCTCGCTGGCGTGACTTCTCAAACCACTCCCTCTGGCAAAATGCCAGGCGCCATCCTGACTTGTTGACAGACCCTAACAGTATAAATGTTCTTTTCTTGGGGAGGGGAGGTGGTACCAGGGATTGAACTCAGGAGCACTCAGCCACTGAGCCACATCCCCAATCCTATTTTGTATTTTACTTAAAGACAGGGTCTTACTGAGTTGTTTAGTGCCTCACTTTCGATGAGGCTGGCTTTGAACTCACCATCCTTCTGCCTTCGCCTCCCAAACCGTGGAGATTACAGGCATGAGCCACCCTCCTCTGCATCTGGCTTATATAATTGTTCTTAATAGTCTCTCATAAATTTTTTCTCTGATGTTATTTGTATTGTCTCTTTTTATGTATGTTTTTATTTATTTTAGTCTTCCCTCTTTTTTCTTATTCTAATTAAGGGTTGTTCCATCTTATTAAGCTTTTCAAAAATAAACACAACTCAAATGTTTATTTTAAAATGAATTTTCAGTTTCCAATTTTGTTTACTTTTGCCCCCTTCTTTTTATTTTTTCTTTCTGCTAATTCTGGCCTAATTTTATTCTTCTTTCTAGTTACTTGCAATCTAAATTTAGGTTGTTAATTAGAGATATTTCTTCTTTTTTATGTAATTATTTATTCTTTCAACATTTTGAATACATCATTCTACTTTCCTCTGTCCTAAAACATTTCTAGTAAGAAGTTCATTGATAGTCTTCTGGGAATTCACTTGTACATGAAATTAGATGAGTCACTTTGCAATTGCTGTTTTAAAAACTCTACCCTTGGCTTTTGACAATTTGATATATTGTGTCATGGTGTAAAGTTCTGACAGTTCTCCCAAGCTAGTTTCTTTAAAGCTTCATAAATGTGGATGTCCATCTCCTTCCTCAGATTTGGAAAGTTTTCAATCATTATTTTGTTAGATACACTTTTTTTCCACTTTTTCTATATCTTCTATTTCTTGGGCATCTAGAATGTGTACATAAGTGTGCTTGATGTTGTCTCACAATCCTATTAGGCCTTCTTCACTATTTTCTTTCTATTTTGCTCTTCTAAAAATAATTGCAAATGACCTACCTTCACATTCACTGATTATTTCTTCCACCTGATCAAGTCCACATTTAAAACTTCTAGTGAAATTTTAGTTCACTTATTGCTTAATTAAACTCCAAAATCATTCTCTGGTTCTCCTTGATTATTTCTAGTTCTACTAATATTCTTGTTTTGCTACTGTGTCATTTCCACTTGGCTCTCTGTATTCTCTTGTAATTTGCTGAGCATCTGTAAGACTATTATTTTTAAGTTTTTGTCCAGCAATTCATAAATATTCATTTTGGTTTCTTGATTCTCCTTATTAATTGCAGCTTTGCTTTGGAATCTTCAAATCTGAAGAAACAGTCTCCTCTCCCAAACTTTTTAAGGACTGGCTTTGGCTTGGAAAGACCTTCACTTGTCAGCCTGACTACAGGTTCTAGGACTTCATTCTTAGCTGCCCAAGATATTTGGTCTCTTGTCCTCCCTCCCCACAGGACACTCTAATGTCATGTTCTCTTTGGTATCCACGTTGGTTCCATCAGTACTCCACAACAGGTGAGATAGAAGCTACCCCTTGATCAGTGTATTGAAACTCTGAGGATGCTGGTAGCAATCTGTTTTCTGCTTTCCTCTTGGGGAGAAATCTCAGTTATTCATCTTTGCCCAATCTTGCAGGATCATGCTGGGTGCTGTTGTCCCAGGCATCCAAACTTTGCTGATTTTTTCAGTGTTTTGGATGAGGTCAGGCAGAGATCAGTGCCTTGGAGAGTACATGGAAAGCCCATGGACACTAGACATTTACACCCACTCTATTCAACCCAGTACCAGAGGAAAGACTTGCAATCTCTCTGGAGACTAAGATGTGCAAACTTAATGAAGGTGCTGATGCAGGTAAACTGAAATTATTCTTCTTTCCTCTTTCAGTGCAGCTGATCTCAATTTGCTCATCTGGGGTTATACAATTTCTTAACTGGACCTTGATATTATTTCATGATCTAATTTTAGTCTTGCATAGAGTTTTAATCATACTAGGAAAAATTTACAGATGCATTTTTATCTTGAAAGTTAGTGAAAGCTTTTTTTAATTATTCTTAGCCTAGGAAGAAAAAAAATGGTTATGTTTTATGGACTCAGTTATATTTATCCTGCTGTCTTTCTTCCAAATTCCACAAGATGTAAAATACTGGAAGCCTCTCCCTAATATCACCATATATCTTTCTTAGATACTCATGTACAACCTACTATGTGATGAGCATTTTTCTACTGGGCATCACTGGTAGAATACCAGGATTTCAGCCTTCATAAATCCTTCTCTATCTGGGAAAAAAAAGTTCCCTGAAGACAGACATAGAGGTTTTATATTCTATGCATAAACTTTGTTTTCCCCCTCAGGTAAAGACATGTTTTTATAAAGTGTTCTAATCAATGAGATGTCTAATATTTTAACATCCTAGACATAAAACCTGTTTAAGTCACATGTAAGATGAACAGCACTGTCAGGCTAGAGGGTTTTGACCAGACTTCACCCAACTTCAAAGGACTTGCCTAGAATCAGAGCTCTAAATTGTGGCCTTGGCTAACGACATGGAGTAAATGCTGTCAGGGAAAACTTGTGAAATAAGACAGGAGAGCAAGAGTGAAAAGGGGAGATACAAACAACACTCAGGGTTAACCGGAGTCTGCTCACAGCCAGGACCCACAGAACGCTCTGGTGACTAAATAAGACCTTGCAGTAGTCCTGCCCTGTGACAAGGAGCCTAGAGATGTGTTCCCTTATTTTGGTGATTTGGGCAAGAAAACTTATATGACAAGGTAGATCCTCAGAGAAGAGTTCTACTCTTTGCCGTTGCCATCCAAATTTTCAACACTTAGTGGTGGGTGGAGCAGCTCAGTAACAGGTAGCTGGGTGGGGCTCCAAGAGTGCCCCGAACAACAAGCTATCTGCAGGCTTCACAGAGCTAATGGAAGCTCAGCTTAAGACTGAAAGGGGGCCATTTGTCAGACAGATGTTAAACAAAATTGTAGCAGACTGTGACTTGGACTGAGTGCCTCCATTGGGCCTAACAGACCAAGTCAATAAGAATTTAATCATGATAACTTACCTTTGGTTGGTTATAAGAGGCAATGTAGCCAGTTAACCAGGCTGTAACTAGTTGAGTGGTTGATTGACTAAGTGCTAAACAATTAAGTTGCTTTCTATGCCTCACTTTCATTTTCTTGTAAATACCATCTAATTGCAGTTGGCTGGAGTTCTCAGAACCTGCTATGGTTCTGAGAGCTGCCTGATTTGTGAATCTTTTTTTTTTTTTAGCTTGGTTTTTGTTTGTCTTTATCCAGATAAACTCTGCAAAATTAAGTAGCCCAGGGAATTGTCCTTTTAACACAGGATTGCTAGATTATGCAGATGGCAGGTACATCTGCCCACACAATTCCGTGCTGACAGCCACAGGAAATCTGCAATAACAGAACCAACTGCAGTTAGCATGATGTATTTTTTCGGTTAATAAGCTTTTGTCACTTTTCAGCCAACAAATACCATTGCCTCATCATAGATGAGGATAACATTAGGAGAGAAGGACTGTAAACTGTGTATAAAGTGTGGACAATCTAGGCAGAAGAGAAACCCTTTACTGATTTGCTTGACACTCCTTCTGCTGCTTGGTGGGACACTTGGAAGCGTTAAGTACCTACCAAAATTAGTGATGCGTTAGATTCTCCTGTGGCAATGCTTACATTTAATATATCTGCATTCCCATCCTTTATTCCTGTTTTAATATAGCAATTTGACTGTGTGCAGTGCCTCTCTGTGTCCTGTCAGAAACACATGAACCACTATGGGCTTGAAAGGTCATCCAGATAGACAGCTGTCTGAGTTTGTGAAGGAAGGTCTGAAGTAGCCGAAGAGGGGAAAGAAAGGGATCTGAGATTATTAGCAGCAAAAGGCTTCTGCTTACCTCCAGCTGAGGCTGGAAAAAGGAAGGTGGTGGCTCACAAGATCCCACATGTGGGATTGCAGCGAGGGAACTTGTACCAAGAGGAGAGGGTGACAAGAACAAGGCACAGCTACAGAGCTACCAAGTAGAGGCTGCAGACACCAGCCGCGGCAGCAGAAAAGAGGGACGAACAGCAAGATGTCTCCAAGGAAAAATAGTGAAAAGTAGATGAATGTACCAGGATGGTGTCAAGGGCCTTAATAACTTCCATAAGAATTATAAAATAAATATATCTGTGGCAGAACATGATTTAGTTACATTAACCACCTTTGGCCCCAGTATATATATATATATATTTTTTTGCTATAGTGATTTTCTTTCTGTCATAGAGTCAATAACTCTCATCATCTCAGGAGTTATTTATTTCTCAAAGAAAAAAATACAATAGAAACAAGATAAAGCAATTATGTCAACATCATTTTAAACAGAATTTTATTTTTTTATTTTTTTTATTTATTTTTTTTAATATTTATTTATTTTAGTTTTTGGTGGACACCACATCTTTGTTTGTATGTGGTGCTGACGATCGAACCTGGGCTGCACGCATGCCAGGCGAGCGCGCTACCGCTTGAGCCACATCCCCAGCCCCTAAACAGAATTTTTTAAAAAAATCCTACTGGGAAGAAAATGTTGAAAACCTATTGCTTAAGAGCGAATAGGTATTTTTGAGTTCCAAATTTGTCTTCAAATATCAAGAACCAAAACCCCAAAGATTCTCCAGATAAAGTTATTTGTAAAGGCTTTTGGAAGAAAATTATCAGTCTATCTTCCAACTCTAGCTCCTCAAACACCCTTCAAACACACACAGACACAAACACATGTGTGTATCTTACCAGGATGAGACAAAGACCCTTGAGGGACGTGAATATGTCCTCCAGTAATGGCACCGTAGTGGACATATGAAACCTCCTCCAGGTAGAAATTAGAGAATTTGCACAAAATCTGAACAAAAACTGATGAAAAAGCCAAGAAGTTGGGGAAAAAAAATCTTAAGGAAAGGTTATTTTTGGTTATAACAGCAATAGATAACAATAGCAAATTTTGATCATTTTTGCCTGAGGGCATTCTATACTCCCTAGGACTGTGGTTGCATAAACTACACTATTATCAACTTCAGGTGGCAAGGAACAGGTTCAAGGGTGGGAGAAAAATTTGTAATTTTAATAGAATGTTTAGAAAATAAATGTCACAAAAGTTATAAAATCTAAAACACGGGTATGAACCCCATTGAAATCCCCATCTGCCTGTCAAAATATGCATGCGTAGAGAAACCTCAAGGAATCAAATTTAAAGCAGGAGGAAACAATGGAAAAACCAGTTTTAAAACATAGATTTGCAATTTTTTTTAACTGAGTTCAACAAATCTATGCAGAATGTAAGTGTGTTAGTCAATTTTTCATTGTTGTAATGGAATATCTGAGCCAGGCAGTTTTATAAAGAGAATCAGTTTACTTAGTTCATAATTCTGAAGATTCCAGAGCATGGCACTGGGCCCTATCATGGCAAGGACACTTGCAGAAAGGAGAAACAGAGTGATTGAGGGACCAGGCCCAGTCTCTGATAACAAGACTCTTATGAGAACTAACCACAGACTCATAGAAAATACAATCTTTCTGAAGGCAGAGCCCAAATTGACCTAGGGACCTCCTACTAGGTCCCAACTTTTAATGGTTGCACCATCTGCCAATATCATTACCCTGCACACCAAGCTCCCATGCATGAATCTTGTCAACCACAGCAACAAACATACAGGACTCAGTGGCGCAGGCTGGATTTGAGGTGCTATATAACAAAGGAAAGATAGAGATTCAAATTTGAGACTAGGCAAACAAACTGGATACCAGAGCAATGAAACAACTGTCAAATAAACACAAAGACTCTAGAGTAACTAAAATGTATTAACTACAGTCTGCTTGTCAGACAAACATCACTAGACATCCTAAATATGCAAAAATTTGGTCTCTACACTTGAGAAGAGACTACAGTCAATAAAAAACTGGGATGCTCAGGTAAGGCAGATTTAATGAGAATTTATCAGTCCAATTTTTCAAATCATGAATTACAAATATGTCCAATTACAAAATAAGTGATTTCAATGAGTCAACACATTAGGGATCTGAGCAGAAAAAAAAGGAGGAAATTTTTAAAATTATAAATGCAAAAATGTAACTAAAATTTGTATTAAAATAATCAACAACAGATCATATAATGCAGAAAATACTTCTCAGGAATCTTGAAGATAAAGCAATGGAAATAACCTAATCTAAAGAGCAGAGGAAAAACTAATTTAAAAAAGAAGGGGTAAAAATGAAGATGAAGGAGCCTGAGGGATCATATCAGGTGTCCCGACATAACTATAGTGAGTTATAAAACATGGAGGTGGATGAAGGAAGGAGGGGAATGGAAGGAGAGACCCAGGAGAAGAAACAATGGGCAGATTTCCCCCAATTCAATTGAAAAATGACTCTATAATTCAAAAGCTGAGCACATGCCAACTCAGTGAAATACAAAGAATTCCACTCCTAGACAATAACAATTGAACAGGTTTAAAAGCACAATATTAAAAGCACTGATTTAGCTGGGGGGAGGGGGGGCATGTGCTTGTAATCCCAGCAGCTTGGGAGGATGAGGCAGGAGGATGGAGAGTTCAAGGCCAGCTTCAGCAATTTAAGGAGGCCCTAAGCAACTCAGTGAGACCCTGTCTCTAAAAAATATTAAAAAGGGCTGGGGATATGACTCAATGGTTAAGCACCCCTGGGTTCAGTCCCTGGTACTAAAAGAAAAAAAAAAAAAAAAGCACTGATTTAAAAAAATTCAAGACAATGATGTGATTTGTGGTTAATATTTCATCAAAAAGACAAAAATGGAGACCAGGAAACACAATTGATATATCCAAAGTAGTAAAAGAAAACTCAAAACTTTACAATAAATGATTCTCTATTTATATTCAATAAATCATCCTTTAGAAATGAGGACAAAATAAATACATTTTCCCATAACCACGAACAAAGAAAAACCATTTGCAATCTATCTGCATTACAAATCATGCTATAGGAAGATTTTCTCAGGCTGAAGGGAAATGACACCAGAGAGCATAAAGACTAAAAAGACAAATAACCCCATAAAAGTATACAAAGAAATTATTAATTTTACGTTAAGTGAACGTTTGAGCAATAATCAGGTAAAAAGGTGCTCCACATATTTGACATATGAGGAAATGCAGCTAAACTGTTGTAGGGACAAATGAGGCAAGGCACCGAAGACAGCAGGAAACAGTTTTATTTGGCTGCAGCCAGGTTCAGGGGGCACAGCTTTTGCTGTAATCAATCAATCCCCTGAACCCCGAGTTCAGAGAATTTCAGGGTTTTATACCCAGCGTGTCAGGGGAGGGGCTCAGAAGTTCACAGTCTGCAGAAGTTCACATGAAAGCAGCTTTTTCTCTCACTGTTCTGGGCAAGTTAACCCTTCAAGGACCACACCTGAGAAGGGGAGAGCCTCTTCTCCCCTTTCTTTGCTCCCCCTGCCAGCTGTTACCATGGAGCCCAATTATAACTTCTCTTAAAAATGTAGACATCTCTGTGAAGCCCAGCTCAAGGCCAGAGGCCTTGTTTGCACATTTCTTCAAAGTACTGTACTTGATATGTTTGTGAAAACTAGTTAGGAGGTGTCCAGCACCTGGAGTGCTGGTATCTTCTCTGCCAGTGGCCAAGTAAACAGGGTGACATGAAAATAGGAAGTTTATCTACATTGGACTCTTTTGCAGAGACTCTTTTGCTGACAGTCCCAAAATCAGCCATGATGAAGAGGGCTTTTCTGTGGAGAAAGGGGGTGCCCACTTCAAAACCACAGTGGGATTCAGTTCACCCTCTGATGATGACCATGTAGGTGCTCCCATTGAGATGCCAATCTTTACAGTTCTGCACAATGTTAATGTAAGTTGCTTGGAGCTATTAATCATGCAGCAGGGACACAAAAATGCTAAGTTATACACCAGTATTGGAAGCCATCTATGAGCCGTGTGTGAACTGAGCGATGGTCCAGCCATTAGGCAGGGAGGTCGCTGTCTTGGGAACTCCCAGGCGGAAACCTCTGGTGTGAGAGTGCCCACTTCACACTGCACCCTGACGTAGCTCACAGCTCAAGTTCAAACACAGCCCTGGAGACGGGGATAGCTTGTCAAATGCCAATCAATCGGTTTACTGCAAGATCTCTTCCACACCAAGAAACAAGCTCTCCTCTCACACAGAAGCCTCATAGCCGCGATTGCCTTTGATCTTCATGACCATAAATAAACCAAGCTCAGGCCTCTTAGAGCCAGACCCTCTGGTTGACTCAACTGGTCCTGCCCCTGCTTTAAAAATATTCTTGTTTTTTAACCAGGCGCGGTAGCCTCTAAGCATAGCAGCTTGGGAGGCTGAGACAAGAGGATAATGAATTCAAAGCCAGCCTCATCAAAAGCCAGGTGCTAAGCAACTCAGTGAGACTCGGTCTCTAAAGAAAATACAAAATAGGGCTGAGGATGTGGCTCAGTGGTTGAGTGCCCCTGAGTTCAATCCCAGGTACTGCCCCACCCCATTCCCCCCCAAATTCTTGACTTTTGTCTTCATTTCTGATAGATTACTTTCATAGCTTTTATTTGGCAGACAGCCCTTCCCTCCTACAGGTACCCATTCCCTCACCTACGCAGGACATGAGCGACACACAAGAAATATGCTGAAAGAAGCCCGAAACTGAGGGCCACAATGGGTCTGGGACATGAGAATGAGGAAAGATGCCAATTGCTGCGAAGAAGAGACAGAAGGAACACAGCTTAGTGCGAACCAGGAGAAGACAGAGCATGACCAAGATCCTGAAACACTCTTTTCCAAGCCTGAATCTCCTGAGTTCCAGTCCTAAAATTCTAGGTCAACTGTGAGGGCCTATACTAAATCACATGCCATCTTGCAGTGAATGGGTTAAGACAAAATTTTATTTGTGGAATAGAAAAATAAAGTTACATTTTTAGATCTATAAATTCTATGACTTAACATTAATGCATTTTATACTATAAATTTATTGAGAATTAGCCAATCAGGAAATTCAGGGAAAACTTTAAAGATATTCTAGCAAAGACAATCACAAGTCCTCAGCACAAAGTAGATGAGTTATAATCCATAAAGTTAATGTGAATAAACTATGTTAGATTCGTTTGTGCAAAAAACAAGTCAGTGGGTTTGAATGGCAATCCATCTGATGTGCTGTCAGAATAATGGTGCACGATGAGTGCTCTCTTGGTTTTATAAATCAAGACACTACAGAAACAAAAATAGCAAACATTTATGACAAACTTAGGTGTTAAGAATTTCACTACTGCCACTAAGGAAGAGAAGATTTATCATGTTATCCATAGAACAAATATGTGGGTGCTTACCATGTGCAAGAAATGGAAGATGTAAGCAAAGATTATATTATTTCTCCTGTGTAGGAGGGGTACCAGGGATTAAACTCAGGGGCACTCAACCACTGAGCCACATCCGCAGCCCTATTTTGTATTTTATTTAGAGACAGGGTCTTACTGAGTTGCTTAGCACCTGGCTTTTGCTGATGCTGGCTTTGAACTTGCAATCCTCCTGCCTCCCCACATGCTGGGTTATACAGGCATGCTCCACTGTATCCAGCAAGATTATATTCTGAATAAAACAAATTTTGCAAAACTGAACAGAAGATTGGAAAATAGCTCATCCAGATGTAGAAAATCAGTCAGAGATTCCAGTTTTCTGCAATACTTTTTTTTTCTTCAATTTACTAGGCATGAATAATGTTGCTGAGGCCTAATTCATTCTTCCTCTTATACATCTAATAATAGGTTGGTGGGCTAATTCTGTTTTTTTTTTGTCTTCAGCAACTTCAAAAACAGTGTTTTCAGGCAAATCCTCACTCAAGTGGTGCATTTGTGGCCCCATCAGACTTCATCATCACTAGGGATTATTCAGGAACTAGCTGCACAAAGGAAGAGGGGAAGAAATCAGCTAGGTTCAAGGAAGACTTGTGAGAGCAGTTTAGGAGCATGAAACTGTGAAGCACTTTGCTTAGGAAGTGTTGCCTGTCAAAGGAAAGGAAAGCAAGTTGTTTGGCTATTTCCTCTGGCTATTTCCTTTAAGCATTCCAAGCTTAATGATGCAAGCTCCAGGCTGCTTTTAAAAACTGGGTTCCTAGGGATGGTAAGTCAAAGAAGGATAGCCTTACTCTCCGTGTGCAGTTCCTGAGAATGACATCTACCTGCTGATCAACAAAGACAAGTTTGTTTTGTGTGCGTGCTTTCCTAGTAAGGCAGGACAGAGATCATCTATACACAGAAAGGAGGACCTCTGAGATTGGGACCACACAACCCCAGATTAAAACCCTAGACTAAAACTTGCTTTTTGTTTTTGCTTTGTTTTGTTTGGGGGGGGGTGCTTCCTTACTGGAAGGCCCCACCCATGTTTGGATGCCCTACATTCTCTTGTTGGCCCCCCACCCCTGCCTCCTTGACTACCTTAATATTAGTCAACCCCATAAAGATGTTTGGAACCCAAGCAATTATTTTCTTTTAAGGAATAAGTACAGGACAAACTCAGGTTAACAAATACATTAAACCATGTTATTATGGGAATAAAAGTTAAAATTGCAAACATTCAATTAAGTCAGAGAAGTAGAATAACCAAGATGGACTCTCCAAAGAAAGCTTCCTTCCTCATCAAAGCAGAATAAAAACCCTAGACCAAGAGCCACCAGTGGGACCTTCTTTGGGCCCCTCCCATGCTATGGAAACTATCCCTGCTTGCTTCTAATAAATCTGCTACTGAATTCTCACCCACCACCCTCTGTGTACTTCACTCTTCTGGTGTGTGAGACAAGAACCCTCCAGTGCTCACAAAACCTTGTCTTATATCTGCATGTGTATGTACTGACCAGTTTATAAACATAATTAATTAAGTCATCAGGTTTCCAATTATAATCCAGTGATTAACAAATTGCATTTGAACCCTATGAAGTACACAATCAAATGGCTTAGCCACAGTTTCGAAATGGTCCCAAAGACCCTGCCTGCTGTTATTCAATGTCCTATAAAAAATCACCTCCTCTTGTACTGTAAAGGTCGGACGAACATCGGAGGAAAAGACCACCAAGAGACTGTTTCATGCAACAGCAAAGGGTTTATTGGGGGTCCAGCATGCTGGGGCTCAGAGCTCACTTCAGAGGAGCAGAGAACCAAGAGCCCCGAGAACAACTTAAGCAGAGCTTATATACATTCTTTGTAGAGGGCAGGGACTTTACATACATCATAGCATCCCTTAGCAAATCATCACACACCGCGGGAAAATCAAACAACAACTCTAAAACATGATTAGCACGTTCACTGGCAGGAACAGGTCGGGTGGGGGTGATTGGTCAGTACTAAGAAGAGGTATACATTCAAACTGATTGGTTTAAGCCCTGAGGTGTGTACGTGCGGGACTGCACGGTGTCTGAGGAAAGGGGGTTGTTCTCATTGAGCAACTAGGTGGTCAGGGGAGATTGCGACACACATCTAATGGGCAGTTCCGGGAACTGTTTTACTGCCACATGAATTTCAGGTTCTGAAGGCAACTTAAAAACTTTACAAACCTTATCCGTTACATTTCAATTTCTTTATCCTTTCAGTACCTGATAGATTATGTTAATATCAAGGGGACATGCCTTCCATGATTAAGTTACAAAATATTCCCGTGTACCTCTCACTAGTAGACTGTCTCCCTTCCTGTGTTCTGTGAAGCAAGTCACCATGCTCCAGAAACAAAACATTCAGACACTGAGAGTGTCTTCTAGCCAAACAACGAGCAGCTAGGGATTGAGACCCTGCTGCCAACAGCCTAAAAGAAACACATGTTGCCAGCAGCCATAAAAAGAGCCCGGACTTGGATACTCCCACAGCTGGGCCTTCAGAAAAAAACACCTGTTCTGTCTCCCTTGCCACTTGCAATCACAGAAGACAATCGCAGCTGACTGTCCCCAGCCCTGATCCACAGAAACACTGAGAGAACAGGCTGTTATTTTGAAGCCAAGAAGTGGGTGGTTGTCAGTTACAAAGCAACAGAAAGGTAGAATAAATGGTGATTTTTATCATCAAAATAAGAGAAAAGATAAATTATTTACTTGTATTTATTTTTTACTATAGCTTGTATGAAGGAAATGAATGTGTTAACCAGAGTTAACAGTATTAGCCTTCCCTGGTAAATCATCATACATGATATTTGAGTCAGATTATTTCATACCACTCTGTCTTATGGGACCTCAAGTGGTTTATTTCTCAAATTAGAATTGTCCCCTCTGAAACAGTCCAGAAAGAAAGAACAAAATATCCAATAGGAAATTTTCTTTTTTTAAAGCAACCAATTAGAATTGAGTAATCAAAAAAAATTGTAGATAATATTTCACAGCATCAGGGGGTGTTTAGAGATTGAAAGAAGATTAAAGATCATCAAATACAGTTACAGATAAGAAGCAGAGACCAGAACCCACCTTTGTGGTTCACAAGCTACATTTTTAAAAAACATTTTAAATGTTGCCAACAAATAAAAAAGAATATGTAATAGAGTTGTATGTGGCCCATCCCACTAAAAATACAGACAATCTGGATTAATATAAGAACATTTGCCATCTCCTATCCTATAGCACAATAAAAATTTGGGTTACTCAGGCGTATTTTCAGAATTCAGAACATGTGCACTTAAAAACTTGACATTTTTTAAATATTTTATATCAAACAAAAATATAAATCTCCTAACAAATATAAAACTCTAATTATCATGTAGTTATTGAAATAAATATTTTGGAGAAATTATACTGATTTCTGCAATTAGCTCTGAGTGCTTCAAAAATAAGAAATATTTGTGGACTGATAGAAAAATGAACAAACATACAGATATTTGATAGAACATTATAGTGGAATCTGGGTGGTTAGTAGATTCATCTTCACTGTACAATTTCTTAAACTTTACTGTGAATGCCTGAGATTTTTTCATAATAAAATAATAGGAGAAAATAAAATTATGTACAGTGCTTATTATTAAGAAATCTATTTAGTGGGTAAAAATTGTCCAATCATATCAAGCCCATAATACCTAGGTGTGCAGTTATAATTTTGTCTTTAGCTCAGTTTGGATTTGGCCTCTAGATCTAAATCTAGACAATTCTCTGTTAAGTCAGAATCATCCAGAATCCATTCCTCACTCTATTATTCAAACCTATAATTTAGACACATAACTAAATAAAGGAAGGGAAAAAGAGGGAGAGAGGGAGGGAGGGGAGGAGGAAGGGAAAGAGGAAGGAAGGGAGGGAGGGAGGGACAGAGAGACAGGAGAGGGGAGAAGGCAGAATGAGTGGATGAGGCAGGGAGAAAAGGAAACAAGGCATTCCCCAAACAACCCTTCCTTCCTGGTGTCACTCCTCAGCTTCCAGTGGTTGATAGGATCCCTGTCCCATCAATGCTAGAAAGTGCTTTGTGTAGGACAGAAGGCTCAAAGACAGAGTCTCGTGCTCAGTAAGCAAAGTTTATTGACAGGGGAGGTGTCTGCGGGGCTGCCCAGTGGCACAGCAGCCAGAGTCACTTGAATAGAGGTTTCTTTAATCTTTTTTAAGAAGGAACAAGAACAAGCTGGAAATGACCTTGGATACAGGTGGTTGGGTAACAACAGATTTTTGTATTGAAGGACCTTGGAGAGGGGGGCGGGGTATGGAAATAGGGTATCTTAAGTTTTCTTTTTCCTGGAAGTTTATAAATTTCAATTTTGGATTAAGATAGAGTCCCAGAATCAAAATGGCATTACTAATGTCTAGGATACCCTCTTACTTTTCCTTTAGGGACTCTTGCCTAAGCTCTCCTCCAGTTTGAGCACTGGGTGCAGACAGCAAGCCTGCTCCTTCTAGTGGGACTTGGCAGGCTGCCCAACTTCTGCCACCCTCAGTTTGATTCCCTAGGGTGACATACTGCAAGGTAAATGGATTTTTCTCCTGTCCACTGTTGTTGTTGTGATGATGATGACGATGATGATGATGATGATGATGATGGGGATTGAACCCAGGGCCTTGTGCTATATCCCCAGCTCTATACCACTCCTTTTTGGTGCATTTCCTCTTGTTCCTGCATGGGAACCTCTTAATTGACTTCAGAACCCTGCTGAGACCATCAGCTAATTTACAGATCCTCTCCCTTTCCAACAAACAACCCAATGAAGCTCAGGGACTTTGGTTGGTGCCCTGGCATATAGCATTGCCTTTGTGAGCCTGCTGCCCTCAAAGTGAATTTCAGTCTCCTGTATACCAAGTATCTCCTGAACACCAAGGAGCATTCTATTTGCTGCTCAACTCTCAGCTCAAGATAATGCCTAGGGGGAGACACACTGCAGGGTTTCTCTTTTAGTTTGATTGCTTCTGCACCTTTTAAAAATCTTGCTAAACAATCTGGCACTTGGCAATGTCAAGGCTCTACCCTCATCAATGTGATTAGATGCCTTCATAAAAGGACTTTGCTCTTTTGTACTCTGCAACCTTTCTGCCATGTGCAGGAAGAGTGGCCCTGCACCACCCCCTACCACCACCCCAGGGAATATAGCAAAAGGTGCCATCTGGGAAGCAGAGAGCAGCCCTCTCTGGACAATGTAACCTGCCAGCATCTTCATCTTGGGCTTTCTGGCCTCCAGAACAGTGAGAAAATAAATTTTTATTCTTTTTTTTTCCCCTTTGGTACAGGAAATTGTATCCAGGGGTGCTTAACCACTGAGCCACATTCCCAGCCTTTTTATATTTTATTTAGAAACAGGGTGTCACTGAGTTGCTTAGGGCCGCACTAATTTTCTAAGCCTGGCTTTGCACTCATGATCCTCTTGCCTTAGCCTCCCAAACCACTGGGATTACAGGTATGTGCCTCCATGCCCTGATAAATTCCTGTTTTTTATAAATTGTCCAGCCTTGGGTATTTTGTTATAGCGGCACCAATGGAATAAGAGAGCTTCCAATGCTATTTTGCTTTCCAAAATTCTTTCTTTTTATCCCAGTTTGGGTTATGGGATGGTGGTGGTGATTAAGTTTTCTTTTGGAGAGGAGAAAGTGTCTGTTCTGCTTGTCTGCATTGTCTTCTGAATCTTTTCTACATTTTCTGTATCCTCTGGTGTCCCAATTACATATCTGTGGTATGTTTTGAAAGCCTCCTGTAGTTCTTGGATGCCTTGCCCTATCTTTATTCCCCTGGTTTCTCTTTGCATCTCAATTTGAGCCGCCCCTATTGATCTGTCTTTAGGCACACTATTTATTTCTTCAGCTGTGTCCAGTCTAGTGATGAGAACATCCAAAGCAAAACTCACTTCTGCCACAATGTCTTTTTAATGCTAGAATTTCCTTTTCTTTCTCAAGTTTTCCATGTCAGTGCTTTGTTACTTATATGTACTTACACATTATTTATCCCTTAGAGCTCTTAATATATTAGCATTATTTTAAAAATCCCCTATTGATTATTTCATAAATTTCTTTTCATATGTAAAACTTGTTCTAAACTTGCTTTGTAACTTCAGAATGTGCTTGTCTTGGCTTTAAATTTCTTACTGGACATCAGATAATAGAAACTGAGAGTAATAGGCCTTTATTGTTAGGTTTTATGTTAATTTGACTAGGAATTAGGCTATGTTAATGTTCCTTGTAGCTGTAGATGCCTGAGGATTCAGCTTGATTCAGTAGCTTCATTTTACCCCCCATGTTGTTTGGGGGATTCCTGAGAACACTACCCCCTCCCCCCAGCTAAGGTTTTCAACTTGAAGCTCTTTCCATGGTAATCCACTGTTACTTTGGAGACCTACCTTAATGACAATTAATGGAAGAGATTGAGAACTGTGTAATATTGAAGCCAGAACTAGACAGGCAGTCAGTACAGATAGGTAAATCGAGTCAGGTCAGAGACAGAAGGTCTTTTGAGTGAGTCCTGCAAGTTGGAGACTGTTCCCAGAGGGATTGAAATGTTAATTCCCTCAGAGCCCTTCCTCCACCCTTTTCAAGAACCTGTTGCCAAGGTAACCTCCCCGCAGGGAGCTATAAGGTAGTTACAGTGTCCTGGGCTGCTCCACCCTGCCCCGCCCTTCCCCCTCCAGCCCACCTGTTTCCCCCCTTTAGGCTGTCCCACCCAGCATTTCCTAGGCCTGCATGCAGGAGGAGGGACAGTGATAAGGGGAAGAGGGCAGGAGAACACAGGAAGCCCAGGACATATAGAAAGGGCAGAACACCTTGCTTCTGGGGATACCAGGACACCAGCTAAGGGCCCCTTCTCCCTCCTGGGAGAAGTCTGTGTTACCCCTTTTTAAATAAGCCCTGCTTTATCGGCTTGCCTAGGTCTGCTTCTCTAACCTTCAAATTTCAACAGAGAAAGCAGAACTCATCACTGATAAGCGGTGGTATCAATATTATGATTAAATATCAGTTTTGACTGGGCCTGTGGCCTGCATAAGTTGTTATTTTTATTTTTGCTTCCACCTCCCTGGTTAGGTGAGATTGGAAGGCGGAAGAGGGGTAGAGTCTGAGAAGTGGGCTTCCCCTGGTGAAATGATGCTCTGGTAAAGCCCTTTGCCCTGGAGCATGTTTTATTGTGTAGGAGGAAACAGGGTGGTCTCACTCTCTCTCCCTTCCTGAGCTAGGAGAGGATCCGACTTGGTTCTGTGATGTGGAAATCTAAAATCTGCTAACTGTGGCAGCCCCTAAATGGGGACCCCATAAGATCTTTATCTCTCAAGCCTGTCCACACCCAGCTTCCACAGGCTTTGGGAATTACCCTTAACTGTTCCTTCTAGTTTAGGGATCCAGAACCTTCTGCTTCAGCTTAAGCAGGTCTCCTGAGGCTCTGAATTCATTCATGTCTCCAGGTTTTGTGGTGGTGGTTTACACCAAAACCTAAATTGTCTTCTGGAGTCCAAGAAAATCCACTGCTTGTCAATGTGTTCAGCTTTTTCTTTTTAAACAAGCTTTTTTCAAAACTTTTAACAGATCCTTAAGTAGGTGAATGAGTAAATCAACTGTAGTGTGTATAGACAACGGATCAGTGCGAAAATGAAATGAAGGATTTAACTCTGATAGGACATGGTGGAGGAAACTTAAACACATATTACTAAGTTAATACCACATGGACAGGTGGTCTTTCATCTAAGTTCCACTCTAATCCAATCTCGTATTTGTTCCTTCAGGCCAGGCAACAGCCGCTCAATCACATAGCTGTGACCACAGGCACTGGCCTTTAATCTCCTTAGGTTAACTGTATTTCAGTCAAAGAATATCTGAGCAATAGACTAAGCTACCCAGGGAAATGCTGAGATAACATTAATTAGAAGTATTGAAGGAAGGCGAGTCTTCTCTGATGGAAAGTTTGGACCCAGGGAGAGAAGGGAGGCTTCTGCATGGAGGAGATAATTGAAGAAGGCCTGAGTCAATGTTTGGGAACAATTACCTCTTAGAACAAAATCCCTTGCAGTGGACTGATTGTTAACTACTTTATTTTGAAGTCTGGACACAAACATTGGCTGGACAGAAAACTTTTTCAAATGCGACAGGGCCATATTCCTGGAAAAAAAAGAAATACAATCTTTAACATTTGTTCCCAGTTCAACAGGTAGAGAATGTCATCTGTCTCCCTGACAAACTCAATCTTCCTGCACTGCCATACCTCATGAATAATGGACTCAGTAGGCCCCATGTCACTTGTATTAGTTAACGTAGGTAGATGGTTCTAATAAATCGACCCAAATGCAAATGTCTCAAATATAATAGTGATTGATTTCTCATTTATCTAGCAGTGAAAGTCTAGTGGTTCTGGTGGGCAGCTGATTCATCCCTGGTACTCAGGCTACTCCCATACGGTATTATACCACTGGCCCTCTGCAGCAGCCAGCGGCCGGGGAAGAGAAAATGCAGGGAAGTCTCCTGATTTACTGATCTCAGACTCTTTCTCTCTGTGCTTTTTACTGTATTCTTCTGTTTTCAATGCGCTGAGGATCAAACCCAGGGCCTTGTGCATACTGAGTACATGCTCTACTACAGAACTATATACCCTAGACTCCTGATCAATTGTTATTTCCATCCCAGACAGTGAATATTCTTTGATGTCCTCCACAGAAACAGTTGCCTAGTTCACATTTTCTCAGTTTTTTTTTTAATAAAGCCCCATTTTTTATTAAAAATGCCATTAGAGTTCAACAACTTTTGAAAACTAAATCTAATAACCACTTACAAACTCCACAGAAGAAAAAGTAAGCAAAATATCTATGGTTAAGTGATGTTTTCACAATTAATTCAGCTAGGATAAACAGAGAGTAGCATTATATTTACTTATGAAAGTCAAAATTATTTTGCATATATACTCACTTTCACATGTACATAGTTCACCTATTATCAATCATCCATTAGTGTGGTACTTTTGTTACAATGGGTAAACTTTAGTCATACATCATTATCAACTAAAGTTCAGAATTTGCATTAGGGCTCACCCTTTGATGGTTTTTATCAAATGCACAATGTCAGAGATTCACCATTATAGTATCATTCGGAGTAGATTCACTGCCCTAAAATTCCACTGTACCCCACTTATTCCTCCTCTTCTACCTCTTCTTTCCTTGCAACAAGTGGTCTTTTTACTTTTTCCATATTTTTGCCATTTCAATAATTTCATATAGTTGGAATCATATAGTATATATCCTTTTCAGTGCAGCTTCTTTCTCTAAGAACTATGTATCAAGATTTTTTTACTCTGTCTTCTTGGTAACTCATTGCTTTTAATTGGTAAACCATATTCCATTGTATGGAAGTATGTTCGTGATTTATTCACCCACTAGGAATATTTGATTACTTCCAGTTTTAACAATTATTTGTAAGGCTAGAGTGAACATTCATGTCCCGGTATTTTGGGAACAAAAGATTGTCTACTCATTTGAATAAATACCTATGTGGGTAATGCTATAAACTTTTCAGCATATAAAAAAAAGATTGTCTACTCATTTGAATAAATACCTATGTGGGTAATGCTATAAACTTTTCAGCATATTAAAATGGTAATTTTCTAGTGCTTCAGGAAACTTAAAGGTGAACTAACAGAAGAGTGAGAAGTTAGCTGGGCTCCAGTCTTAGGAAGCGTCTTATACTTTTGTGGGGCTTATTTCTGGCAAGCCCACCAGGTTTTCAAAGAAAGATCCTGGGAAAGATCCTTCCTGTCTCTCCCCAGGACAGGAGGAGAGCAAACAGTATGAAATAAAATCAGGGGTTCTCCAGAGGAGAGCCTGCTCTTTAGAGGAGCCGAATTTACCAAAGCCAGTCTCAGGCGGTGGGTGTCCTTGAGATTATATGTTTTATTCTGTTGTTTAAGGTGTCAAATGAACTATGGATCCTTTCAAAAAAGCAGCTTTTCACTTCATTGATCTTCTCTATTGAATTCTTGTTTTCAACTTCATTGATTTCTGGTCTGGTGTTTACTATTTCTTTTGTTCTGCTTACTTTGGATTTAATTTGCTCTCCTGTATCTAGTTTTTTTTTAATGTGGGAACATAGATTCTCATTTTTAAATCTCTCTTCTTTTCTAATATATGCATTCACCACTACAAATTTTCCTCTAAGCTCTGCTTTGGCTGCATCCCATAAATTTTGATAAGTTTTATTTTCATTTTTATTTATTTATATGTATGTCTGTGTGTAAACACATATATATGCATATTTTTATAGAGAGAATTATTCTTTAACACTTGTTCTACTTCAAAGTCTGTTGTTTAGTCTACAAGCACTTTGGGATTTTTCAGGTATTTTTCTGTTATTTATTTTGAACTTAATCCCATTGTGATTTAACAGTATTCTTTGTATGATTTTCATTCTTTTATATTTTAAATATTAAGTGCCGAATGCCAAGTGCCAATGTCTCGGCTTGGCACAGAATCACGAGCCACCACACAGCTTTGTAGGTTCAAACAGCAATTCTTTATTCCCGATCTCACACCAGCCTCCACACACGCTCAGGGGCAGTCTCGTTCTCTTCACAATTCACCTACTCCACGAGGCTTTTTCCAAATCCCATCTGAATCTCACGAGAACTCAACAGGAACAAGCAGCAGGAACACCCTAATCCCAGCAGCAATAATCTTCAACCTCAACTTCCCTAAAACCCATATTCTTAAACCGGGAAACGCCTTAAACCCAAGGACCGGGATACTTCCTCAAACCTGGATCCACCCTCGATCACCTTGAGCAGGGTCACCTTTCTCAAACACACAAGCAAGGTCGCAGCAAATTTCCAAGGCAAGTCCATTTAACATGGGGTACACTGGCAAGGATTACGATGCGTCAATACCTACTTGGTAATGGCCCTCAGCAATTAAGGAGAAAAGAATAGAACATTAAATAAGGTATATTTTAAGATGGTTGTGTTTTTCCTATAATTACCAGAAACACAACTTTATTTTTTCTTATATACAGTTGGAAAAAGAAGTGAGCATTTCTCTTCCCCATGCCAAAATCTAGAATGGGCTAGATTTGAGTATGTCCTTTTCTCCAGATCAATTAGATTCTGATAAATTCCAGTTGGTCTAGCTTTAGCTAAATAGCCATCCCCTGTATCTGAGGGGATTGGTTCTGGGTCCCATACATATACCAAAATCAGTAGATGCCCAACTCCCTTATAGGAAATGACATAGTGTTCACACATAACCTACATGCATCCTCCTATACACTGTAAATCATCTTTAAATTACTTATAATATCTAACAAAATGTAAATAGTTGTTGTGCTGTATTATTCAGGGAATAATGACAAGAAAAATGTCTGCACAAATCAGTACTGATGCAATTGTTTTTCAACTATTCTCAGTCTCCGGTTGATTGAGTACAAGAAGGTGGGACCAATGGATATGGAAGGTTGGATGCAGTTTCTTGTGAACAGGCCATGTCAAGAATACATATTCTTGTCATATTCAAATGATTATCCTCATTCCTATTCCTCCCTGGAACCACAAAGGTATTTTTCTCCAATTTTTACCAGGAGAAACTGGTGAAACTCATGAGAGTGAACCTGGGAGATCTCTTAAAGATTGTCCCCCACAGGATTCTGAACTCTATTAAACTGATCAATGTATAATTGTGTGTGTGTGTGTGTGTGTGTGTGTGTGTGTTTAATTTCATTCATGTTTAATATAACCCCTCTCTTTTTTATATAGATCCCTGGACATCCGTTGTTTTCTCATTTAGCATTTTTACCATGATCTGGCCAGTGAGTTGGGTAAAAGGGATATTATTTCCCCAAATTCCTGAAACCAAGCCTAAGATGGTGAAAACTGAAACTACAATGTCTTTTTATCACCCTAAAAATTATAAGCTTTCTCAACTAATTATAATAATAAGTTATACTTACAATAATAAGAGGTCAGGCTTTCTATGTTTTTAAACAGTATAACTGTTTCTCAAGGCAACTTCTTTTAGTCAGTATCTTTATTTGGTACTTCAATTCTTGAGCTGTTCTAATATTCATCCTTCTACAATAATGTGATTTTATTTTTCATAGAAACAAATATAATCTTCCAAACTCCACTTCGCTGTTGGGGTCTCACGTAACAAGGTGAGTGTCTTTCAGCTTTGCTATTATCTAAGTATTAATTATTAAGGCCTTTTATTCACTATCCAAATACGGTAAAGGGCAGAGCTAAATCGACTTTGCTGTACAATAACTGTAGATTTGTACAACTCAAATACATAAAATGTATTTTTGTGCTTATTAAAAATTTAGCTCAGTTAGTACAGAAGCCTTTGCTTAGGTCATGGAAGCATGTTGATAAAATTTTCCTATCCAGAAGGTGTGCATTTTCCACATGAGAGATGCTGGACCAGGGATGAAACAGGCAGCTAGTGATGATACTACCCTTATCAGCTCAGATTAAAGCCTCTGTCAGGTGGAATGCTTTGCTTCAGAGTTTTTCCAATAAAAGAAAAAAAAAACAGTGAATATTACCCAAGGTTGATGATTTGCAAGAAATAAGTAGTGAAAATTGTGGCAAGGTGGTAAGATAATAAACCACATTGCAGAAACCACTCCTCTTGGTATTCCCACCTGTGACTTATCAATAAAGAACTTAAAGGGTGGGGTGAGGGGGAGGGCTTGCTTTAGGGATCTGTGCTTCATTAATTGATGCATTCACCATTCCTTTGTTCTACTGAGCGCATGCTCTGACTCTAGCTGCTTTGTTTGTTGGGATACAGTGACAAGTGGCAGCCATTGTGCATAGGTGAGGAGCAGCTTAATCACCATGATGGAGATAGGGGCTGTGGGAGAATGCAGGAAAAGAATGTGATTGAACTGAAGAGAAAAAGTCATGCTCAGGTAGGAGACAGCATCTGAAAGTTGCATCTTGGAGTTCATCTGGATGTAGAGGAGGACTGCGTTCCAGGCAGAAGAGGAAGCATGAACAAAGGCTGGAAGAGTGGGAATTGTTTTATTTGGTATGAGTATGATTTGGGGGTATGGGAAAGTATGTGTATGGTGATAAAGTTAGATAATTCGAACATACAAGCTTTGTTAGTGAATAGGGAAAAATCCAATAGGATGCATGCAGGCTTTTAACAAATTACAAGCAGACACATTCAGCATAGGCTTACAGAGAGTTAAAAGATATAGAATGATCTTGTCAGCTTCCACTAAGAAACCTTTTTGCTGGGTTTTCAGTCAGCAGTAAAAAATGGTCTTCAGTTAATTAATATTAGTAGAAACATGTACAACATTAAATATCTGCAAAATAATAGATCACACAATGCACTTGTGGCAAATTCAGTGGATAATTCATTGCCTTTGATCAGCAGTGCCTTGAATTCTAGCATCAAAGAAGGCAGGCAGTGGATATTACCTAAGGCTGATGATTTGCAAGAAATGAGTAGAGAAAATTGTGGAGAGGTGGTAGGATAATAACCATGTAGCCGAGAGGTGAAAAACATTCAGAGAGAGGTCAATGGACTTATGATTATAAAGGACAGAATCGAGAGGAAGAAGTCTGAGGCGATGAAGGTGCAGCTTTACTGAGGAAGAAAATGAAAGATGAAATCAAAGTAGAGATCATGGAAATCCAAGAATTTGAAGATGGAGTGGTTTGAAAGAAGACAAAGAATGATGAATTTTATAGAGGCTTCCCAAAGGACATTCTCCTCAAGTGACTGAGAATGACAACTCAACATCAGAGCAAATGCCATGACTTTAGGTAACTAATGAAAAGTAAGACTAAAGGCAGTCATTTGGCACACTTTCACTGAGCCACTGTCTACCAGTGCTCAACACGGCTGCTTCATGACCGGTTTCAGTCTCTGCTCTTTGGAGTTGAATTTCAGATTTTTGGTTCCCCAGTTAAAATAGTTCTTCTCCTCCTGTGTTCTCCCAGGCCTTCCACAAAGGTTGGCTCCTGGACTTTAACAACAACCATAGAAACAAGAATGAAAAGACAGGTCCCGTTGTCTCACTTCGTTGCTATATTCACAGTTCCTCTTAACACTCCTCTGTCCCCACCTGCTTGTAATGCCAAGAATTCAGACATTCTCTCCACCTGACCATCTTCCTAAACTCACACTCCCACCCAGGTAGGTACTTGCCTCTCTCGCTACTACAGAAACCTAAGCCTACCCTCACAATCTGTGTGCCATGTCACCACCTATTATGACTGCGCTTCCTTTCATCCTAGCTTCCCCACACCATGGCCTGCAAGAACCTGGAGAAAGTGAACAGTGTTTTATCTACCCAGTTTACCTGGTACATGTCAATAAAATATTTTGTCCCTGAAATCTATGAATACATATCCCCTCACTCTGTTTATATCTGTGGGTTTTAATCTTTCCTTCTCTATCTAAATAGTGATGATATCTACTAGGTGTTGATCATTTGCATGCCAGACATTCTATATTCATTGTATCACTTGAAACAAGAATCCTATAGATTATATTTTGCTAATGAACAAAACAAATATTTTATATGCTATATATTATTAATATATTATTCATATTATTATTGATATCATATATTATTTGTATTATTAATACTATTTATACTATTGATGTTAGACCATATACCATTGATATTATTAGTTATGTCATTCATATAATTTATATAAGCATTTATAATATTCATATAAAAATATACATACTATTTATATTTTTAAGTTCCTGGCACCTGATCATGTGGATTTTCGCTTTAGAGCCACTTGTGTTATTTGCTGTTCATGGATAGGCTACCTGAAAGGTACCACCCACCAATACCAGTAACCAGGGCTCAAAAAAGGATGTTTATTTTTCCTCGGAGTAGGAAGGCTGAGATGTACTTTCAAGAAAATATGCAAATATTTAGTAAAAATGAAGTGTGTTTTAGTAAACATTGTTTAGATTGTTGTGAAATCATAGGACATAAAGGCGAAGACCCTTCCCTTTCCTCGTTAAGAATCACAGTATATTCTGAGTTCTGATTCCCCATTGTTCTAGATGAAGAGTAGAAAAAAGCTCACTAATGTCTGTTTTGAAAGAGAAACTTGATGCTGGTGGAAGAAAAGCCTAATTATCATTTCAGAAAACATTTTTCCTGTGTTGTGAAAAAACAAGAAAATGGCCCTGGTAAGCAACTGGCTGGTAGATGTATACCCCAAAGAAGAGGGGTAAACTTAGGATACACGTGGCTGGGACCTTGGATTAGATGGTAGACACATGCTGCCCATATTTCTTGTTAGTTGTCTGTGTTCTATTAGGGAAGAATGAGTGGGGCAAGATTGAATTAAGTCCCACGACTCTCCACCAGAACATCCACTTGACAGTCACTCACAACCAAGGAAATCACAACACAGTCCTGGCTTTGAGTCCCTTCCTTTACTGGGAAGAGTTTCTAATGAATTTTTACAACCACACCGAGAGTAAGGAAAGAATCATTGAAGGTAACAGAATATCAATAGGGAAAAAAAGATTTCTAAGCTAAGGTGCCGTATTGAACACTAAGGGTAAATCTCCTTCCCCTAATCCACTAGTAGGTGATGACAAAGGATGTGTGTACACACACATGCATGGGAACACACACACACACACACACACACACACACACACACACGGCAAAAGATACAGAGGAGGGTGGGTACCTGGAGAGACTCCTAAGAGATGGAGGACTGAGGGAGGAGTGGTAAAACAAGCTGCCTGGAGGAGCATAAGCATAATCAGGAGAACAGCGGCATGACTTCTGCAGATCTCAGAGATGCTCTGAATTCAGAGATGCTCAAGAAGACAGAACAAGGGAAAAGTTGATCTCCATCAGGGGAACTATTTGAGAGCCTATCCTTCTGCCACTTGTTACTCTATTTCTTTTTTTCTTCATATATTTTTTTATTGGTTCATTACAATTTTACATAATGGTGGAATTTTTGATACATATTTGTATATGCACACAATAGAACAGTATAATTTGAGCAATATGGTACCTCCGTATTTCCCCTTTCCTTCCTTCTCCCTCCTCCCGATTCCCTTCCTCTACTCACCTCCCTTCAATTTTTGTGAGATCTCCACCTCCCCACCACTGCAATTTCCTGTTCCTTTTCCTCTCTAGTTTCCACATATATGAGAAAACAATTACCCCTGACCTTCAGAATTTGGCTTATTTTACTTCACATAATGTTCTCAAGTTCTGCAAATGACATGATTTCAATTTTCTTTGTGGCTTAAAAAAACTCTATTGTGTATATATACCACATTTTCTTTATTCATTCATCCATGGATGGACACCTAGACTGTTTCCATATTTTGGCTATTGTGAATTGTGCTGCTATAAACATGGGTATGTAAGTATCGTTGCAGTATGATGATTTAAATTCTTTAGGATTAATTATGAGGGAGTCATAGAGCTGGGTCATACGGTGATTCCATTCCTAACCTTTTGCTATCAAAAATCAAATAACATAATTAATAAATGGGCAAATAAACTAGAAAGACACTTGTCAAAAGAAGAAATATAAATCGCAAAGAAATATATGAAGAAATGTTCAGCATCATTAGCGATCAGAGAAATGCAAATCAAAACAACGCTGAGGTTTCTTCCCACTCCAGTTAGAATGGTAGCTAAAAGGGATATGAACAGTAATAAATGCTGGAAAGGATGTAGAGAAAAAAAAAATGTTGGTGAGATTGTAAATTAATACAACCACTATGGACATGAGAATGTAGGTTCCTAACTCTATTTCAAGGAATCTGAATCGCTTCCCCCAAACAAAAGGTAGAAGAGATTTTCAAAAGATTTTAAAAGTTCTTCCAGAAAAAATCTCCCTGTGTTTACTCCTTCTGAACAGTGATGTCCCCTTGACTGTGCTCTTGTACACGGAGTGCTAATGCTGCCTCATACTGCCTCCTTGTAACAATAAACTTTTTAGAATTAAAGTACTTCTTTGGAATAAAATATTGCAAAATTTTTCCAAGAAAAATTCCTTATACACCACACCCAGTCGCCCCTGTTATTATCTTACATTTTTGTATTACATTTGTTTTAAATAATGAACTGATTGAACACATGCTTACTTTAAAAGTTCATACTTTATTTGGATATTCTTAGTTTTCATCTAACAACTCTTTTTTTGTTCCAGATTTCCATTTAGAGTACTGCATTACATTTGGTTACCAGATCTACTTCGGCTCCTCTTGCCTGTGACATTTTCTTAGATTTTCCTGGCTTTTGTTAACCTTGACAGTCGCTAAGATCAGGTGTTCTGTAGAATATCCTTTAACTGGCATTTGTCAGATGCTATTCTTATATTAGGGCTATGGCGTTTGGGGAGGAAAAATCACTGAAATAAAATGCCATGCTCATCGTGTCATACTATCAACAATAGGTGCTCACGATCTGTCACCTATTCATGATGTATCACAGATGATCTACCTGGCCAAAGTGGTGCTTTTCAGATTTATCCACTGTAAATTTCGAATTTCTCACTCTCCTTCCTGTGCTATGCTCCTTGAAAGATGTGCTCGTGCATGGCCCACAAGAAAAGGGAAAGGGGTGGTACTGCAATTGAGGGCACAGCAGCTTCATAAATTATTTGGATTTCTTTGAAATGGGAGGCTTGTCACTTTCCCTAGTTAGTATTATAAAATAATTTATTTTTGTCAGTATGGACTTGTAGAATCCTATTTTATTATTTGTGTCATAACAAAAAACACAGACTTACATATAACATAAGGATGCTTTAGTCACAGATAGACCACAGAGAGGAAGGGACTCCATAAGAATGGATTATCTGGTGATGCTGTAGTCATTTACGTAAATACAATCTGCAATATTTGCACAATGATGAAATCCTGAGGACGCATTTCCCAGAGCATATCCTCCCCAGCAAGAAATGCATGATTGTATTTATTTTGCTGCTCAAAACAGTATAGCACTGGCCACTGGAGGCTCTTTCAGTTGGCTCCTAAATCTCTTTGAGGTGCCCCCATTGTCATGGTTATTTTGAGAGCACTTTCGTACTTTCTGCAACCAGAAGATACTCATCTGACTATTCCCTGTCCCAGCCCTAGGACAGGCCATTTCTGCAAGGAGCCCTGGTTCTTATCATGGAAGAAAGGTATTAGAAACCAAGATCTGGGCAAAGGATGTTATTATCTCCTTTAGCACACGGATATCAATCAAGGATCAGTAAACAGTGAAGTAAATATTGAAATGTGAAACAAGAAATACATTGCAAGCGATCTCTAAGAAAAGTATGTTACACCCAGGGCATAGGCCAGCAAAGAGAGAAAGGCAACATTGTCAGGGCTAAGCTGCTATATCCAAATAGAATAGCAAGCTATGGGAAAAAAAATATTTGCATAAGAAAAAGCTCATGGAAACTAAGAAAAAATGGTGACTGTAATTGAAAAGTAGCTTTAAGAAGCAATAGGGACTTTGGAAAATAAAGATAAATCTCTGAGAAAACAATACTAAACAGCATAAGAATGTAGTATATATAAGACTCAACCATGCATCAAGGAAATTCAACCAAGAGTTTTAGAATGAAAAAATAAACAAAATCATGAGGTGGAAACTGTTAAAGAAATAATGCAATATTTCTCAGAGCAGAAAATTGTAAATCTTTGGATGGCAGTGACTGAAAAAGATGCATCTTGATACATCATCTTGAATCTCTAAAACGTCAAGTATGAATATATAAAAAGCTTTTGTGGGAGGATAACTGAGTCCTTAACAATGGAAAACAACTATTGATGTTACATATCTCAACTTCAAAATTGAATGTTAGAAAAAAATGGCAGAAGAATTTTAAATGCATTTTCATTTTGGGAATCTCTGTCCCTTTAAATTTTAAATTAATTATTAGATTAGAATTAAAACATTTCCTGATTTATAGGAAAGTGAGAAATGCCTATTCTGTCAGCATCTCTCAAGGGATTACTGGATGTCATGGTTCCAACAAAATGAAAGAGAACATCCCAAAGCAGAAAGACCTATATCCTGTCAGGAGAGGGAGGCTGGGGAGGAAGGAAGTTTATCCCAAAGATTCTTTGGAATAAAATAAACATAAATGACAAAGTAGAGCAGTTGGTCCAGGACCATGCAGGGGAATGAATGGCTCTAGAAAGGTTACTCAAGAAAAATGTAACTTCAGGAGCTGGGTGCACGGCTCAGAGATAGATCATATTCAGCTTAACATGTGGGAGGTCCTGGGTTCCGTTTGTGGCACTAAAAGCGGGTAAATCCTCCCCCTCAAAATAAATCTAATTTCTGAAATTGTGTACTATTGGTGAGAATCTGAACAACTTAAACAGCTTCTCAAGAGCAGAGGATGAGATCCAGTTAGAAATGCCCGCTGTAAAAACAAACAAATCTGTAAAACAAAACAAAATAATTTGTGAAGGAATGTTATACTAGAATACTAATTGATATATATGTAGCACCTATTACATATACATCAAAAAATATATGAATAGTGTATATTCATTATACTCTCAAGGTAAACATGGATTGATTAGCATAGCTGTATCACTATTAGGGGGCAGGAAAGAGGAAATGCTATGCTCCATGTGGCTCAATCATTATTTCTCAGAGCAGGAGATCAGTATATAACGACTAAAATGAATGGATCAATGACTGAAAAGGTTTGACTAATCAAAGTGGCGCTGTCTGAAAGAGGGCTAGAGTACTGAGAGGGTAGAAAAGAAGTAGCTGTTTCTGTTTTGTTGTTTTTTTTTTAATTTTAACTCCATGTTTTTTATTTGTTTTTCAACTACATGCTAATTTGATGCAAAATTAAAGTATATTACCATTTAATATAGGGATGCAGACTTAGGCGACCATTTAAATGTCCTATGGGGAGAACGCTGGCTGTCTGGTTCTCTACTGAGTTCTCTACTGACGTGGGAATCAGTAGCATGTGATGCCATGAAAACCATGAGGTTCTGACCTTGTCCAGAGAGGAGCACGAGAGTGAGAAGAGGGCATGCGAGCCTCATCTGGAACCCGGACGAGCCTGGGATAAGGGCCAAGGGAATTAAACTGGGGGGTAGATCACTGATCAGAAAGTAGTTGACGGTTTTGAGTTCTTGATGAGTCTCCAGGACTAACCTCCTCAACATGTGTGAACTCATCTCATCCTCTCTGTGAGGTTGATAATATTATCTACTTTTTCCAAGTGAGGAAAACAGGGATTTGATAATTATCTCAGCCCCCCAAGTCTGAGTGCAGGACGTGGGAGTTTTGCCAGGCAGCAGTCTCTCCCCAGAGCTCCTGTTCTGAGCCCTCCTTCCTCCAGTCCTGGGCAACACTGCTGAGAAACCGTGTCAACGGGACAGAAGGGATCCTTGGGCCTTGGTGTCTAGGGCACTAACAGCCATGCCTAGAAGAGGCACAGCTCTGCTTGAACAAGGGATAGGGACTTACTCAACAAAGAGTAATCAAGTGTCTGAAATGTACCCATCTCCGTCCTATAAAACACAAAGAAATATCGAGAACTAAATATATGGCTTTGGTATTTAAGGGCCAACACTTGGGATGTTCATCATCCAGTCTAGAGACACTACTTCAGTGGACACATTCTTCCTCCTGCTCAGCTCCCATTACAGAGGAGGATGCTTATTCTTGCCCGCACAGCTCTGTATTCTCAAATTAAGAAAGGGATGCTGTTTTATTATCTTTTTTATTTTGGGGCTCCATGTGCCCAAAGACAGCTTCATTAGATGAATCAGCCCTACTGAGTTTCTGGATTAAGCAAGTGCCCTCATTTTGAATCTAGGGATGCCACAGACAACCCAACTGGGCTAATCTGATGAGTTTTGTGCATTTTTGTGCATATTTGTGATGTGTGTGTGGTGCACACATACACGGAGAGCTCTTAATTGAAACTCCTTTAAAGTGACCCTTCCCATACTGATAAATGAGCTCTATTGTTCCTGGGCAATCTTCCTGCTCTATCGCCCAAGATTATTTCATTTTTTTTCCCCATTCCTCTCTCATATTCCTTCTTCCCTGGTGGGTTTTTCAGGAAACCCTGAGGTACACAAAGAGCAGAGTGTAAGTTACCACCACATAAAAATGTCAGGAGTTTAGGAGCTGCCGAACAAATAAAGGGCTGATGGAGGAGCAAACACCTTCGCAAAGCATTTCTATTCTGTTCTAGCCTGCAGGCAAATTCATCTGGCTGCTCTTTTCATTTCATGCATATTGATTCTGGGACTGTTTTGTGTAGGTATCCACCGTATCTCTCACAGAAACGGAGAGGGCAGATCGAGGTGCAATTACACGACTTTAGCAACACAGCAGGAGGTCGCCAGGGAACAAAACGTATTCTTCACTGAGGGTTTGAGCTTTCACCACACTGAGCGCCCTAATTTGCCCTAATGTCCTGTCATCTGAGCGATCCCGTGATCAGCACACAGGGGCGGTGCAGGGGCTCCAGCTGAGCTGAATGGAGACCCGGGAGTTCAAAGCACTTGAGCTTTAAAGCCAGCCCTTCATTAAGAAACATGCAATGCAATACTGACTCTGGTAAAGACAGAGCAAAGAAAAGAGAAAACAGCGCTGGTAAAAATAGCACACGTTTGCTCCCAACACCAGTATTTAATCCATTATGAAGTCATTTCTTTCCCTTTTTCTAATTCAGCATTCCTTTCAAAAGCCTTTTCTGACATCGGTCAGTGAAAGAAGCTATAATTATCTAACTAGCAGGTTGTAGAGCTTCACAGGGAAAACAAGATCGTTCTGGTGGCAGGCCTAGGAAGCATGGTGTCCCAGTCCCTTTGGGTGCTGGGGGACGTCTTGGAGGCCTCTGAGACCTGACCCATCCTACTGTCACATTAAAACTTCCTGTGTTCACTCTCATTTTAAAGAACCATAAAATAAGAGTCTTCCGTAAATACAGCACCTGCTTTGAGGGGGATATGAGAATGTAAATGTCTCCAAACATTCCTCATTAATGTAGCCTGCAGCCACTCCTGGGGTAATAACAGAGCCCTAGAGTCTCAAGAACCAGCCTGATGACAAGAAATAGTTACTCGGTCTTCATTCTACCCTCTAGAAACATTCTCACAGAAGTTATCTGATTGAGGAACTCATCTGAGCATATATCAGGATTTTTTTTCAGTCCCCAATGTATAAATTAGCCCCAAATTCCAGGCTTAATAGGCTTTTCCTTGATACGGCAGAATTAACAAGTTTTAATGACCTACATTTGGCAATTTCCAAAACTAGTGTTCTGCTCCACAGGAAACGTGGGCTGCAGAATCTCAACTGATGTAGGTACCTACACACACACACAATAAGTGTTATCTTCTATTACCTTTTAATTCTTAGATTTAGGACTTGGCATTGTATATTTTGTTTGGGGAGAAGAGATGTCATTGCTGCCAGCTGTGCAGAGGCCCAGGAGGGAGGTGGCAGAGAAGCCACACAGGAGCTCAGGAGTGTGTGAGAGAAAGAGCCCCTCCCTGCCACTCAGCACCTGTTTTTTCCCATCACCTGGATCTGGCTCCATCGCCAATGCCCCACCTTGCTCTATATTCTTTTATCGATCTGGATTCTTCCATGAGATTCCATTAGAATTCTCCTGCCGTATCTGCTCTCTGGCCCAGTATGTGGACAATACTTGTCACATGGTAGGTGGTTAATTAATTACTGCTTTTCCCTGGAATTCTTCAGGAAAGTCAAACCTAAACTGACAAAGTAATGACCCGCTGTGAGGAATCTCAATCTAGTGTGCATCTGACTGAGAAGGAAACATAGTGGCTTGCTTCAGCAATGCATTTCTGGAGTGGGCCACCCAGAGCCACAGCTGGTCACTTGGAACCTGTTCAAGCCGTCCCCTCATCCCCATGGGGCTGACTCTTGCACTTGAATGTGAACTTCCTTCCAGGTCAGCATGAGTCGGAGGTAGATGGCGATTTGGAATGGGTCAAAGGTGGGCATGAAGACTTGGAGAAGTGGGTAGCATCAACTGCCTAAGAAAACCAAGGATTCTACCACCACACCAGGGCTGAGAAAGAGATGGAGTGCACGTGTTGATGGACGATGATTGTCACGTGAGGATCTGACAGAGTTGGTGGCCTTGGTGGGGGAGGGGGAGGTTCAGGTGCCTCACATGGAATTTAAATAACCCCCTGCCTGCTGAGCCATGGCATGGTGCAAATACGCCATGAGAGCAGATGCTCAGGGTCTGCCTGGCCTTTGGAAATGAATGAGGAGCTCACCTGTGGTTAAATAGAGACCAAGCCCTAAAGCTCTTGTGACTCCATAAAAAGGTCACTGTACACTAAAAAAAATATGCCTCATTCAAAACTCTGAGCTTAACTTCAGAAAATATGTCTCTGTTGTGCAATATTAGGTAGCTCACTTAATCTCCGCTAGTCTAGGTAGCCTTATCTGCAAAAGGTATTAAGGAGAATGCTCTTTCTGATGGCATTCGATAATAAAATGCTGGATAAAAAAAAAGATATATAGTAGGACAATTTATTGCCTCACTTAAGCAGAAGTGAGAGAGTGGGTACTGAAAACTTGGAGAACTTCATGGCTTGTGGATAGTGTCAAAACAAGGGCCCTCCCACCTACTAGTGCTGCCACCTCCTGGGTACTAGGTAGCTAGCTGCACTGGCTCCAAAATTTCCACCCTTACCAGCATCTGCCAAACAAAGATGGGAGGTGATAGGAACATCCCACTAGATTCTCATTGTTAAGAAGGAAAATACTAAAAGAAGGTATGTTAGGTGAACTGGCAGGCACAGAAAGATAAAGGCTGCTTGTTCTTTCCCTCCTTTATGAAGGCTGAAAACACTGACCACACTTAAGAGGGTAGAAGAAATGTCGCTGGAGGCTGAGAGAGGTGAGGGAGGGAGACAGGTAGAATGGATAATGGAGACCAACATACTTTGGGACCCGAGAAGCCGTCTTAATGTTCTAGAGCACAATAGGAAAAATTATCTATAACAGTTCATCATAGATTTCAAAATAACTAGAGTAGAAGAGTTTGAAGGTTTCCAACACCTAGAAATGATAATATTTGAGATGAAGGATCTGGTAATTGCCCTGATTTGGTCATAGCACATGGTCTATACGTTGACTTCCATACTTTACCCCATAAATAAGTATAAATATGTCAAATGAAAAATGGAAATTAAAAAGAAAGGAAATATATCCCAGATGTCTCTTCTGTGTCCAACTGGCATTTTGTGTCCAACTGGCAGGAACCAGGTACCATCGATCCCCAATCAACCCATAGTGATGGGAAAGACATGCAAGATTGACTGTGACTGTGACTAGCAGGGATCGCACCCTGGGGTCCTGTTCACTGCGGCTATTCTCCAGGGCAATGCAAGCCTGATGGTAAGGGAGGGAGGAAGGAAACACGCTTCTTTGGACACCTAATCCACAGGTTTTTTTTTTTTTTCTTTTGAGGCTTAAAGTGATGAGAACAGAAGTGCACTTTTTAAACTGTAGTCACTGTGCTTGTTAAAGTTTATTCCCGTCATATTTCTGCTAACAAGCTTTCATACCTGGAGTATTTTCCTTCATTTTTTCACTGTGAGAAACTTGATAATAAATCTGGGCTAACCATGAAAGGGAGGAATATCAAGTTCTCCGTTTCTGAATTAACTGGTTTCCTAACGTAACTGTTTGCTGTTCTAATGAAGACTTCTGCCAGCTCTCTCTGGGGCCTGCATGTCTTCTGTCACCTCAAAGCCAAGAGGGCAGCAGACGTGAACCCCAGGGACCTCAGGGCGTAGTCCATGACCTGGCTGTGGACAGCCACCCCCTGGGGCTGCTCACCAGACCGTTCATCCTTTCCTGGAAACATCGCCGTGGACACATGTGGATACCATGTGGCCCAGCGCTGCGTCAGCATGGGACAGGGCACAGTCTGGAGAAAACACTGGGCTGCAGCTGGTGCAGTCATTCTCTCATGCTCCTGAGAGCTGATGGAAGGCAAGGTGCAGGTGGGAAGGGCCCTGTCCTGCGGTTCCTGACATCCTCAGCACGGCTCGAGTTCTTTCCATCTTGTGGGAGACTCCTAGGAACTAGTTTAGGGCAGAGTGACTTCAAATCAGTAAGGCACTCAGCAGGATCCTATTCTTCTTTCCTTGACATTTTTCATTCCTGACCACTGACCACCCATGTGATAGTCAACTGGTTTCTTCCTGCCTTTTGAGGTTCAAAATTTAAGTTTCTGAGGAGAGCATAGAAATAATCAACAGCAATATGAAATAGGCAGAGGAGACCAATTTTTCCTTCAGGCTTGATAAACATGACCCATCTGGGGAGAAAGGAGAATCAGGGGGAAATCCATGAGAGCTTGAGTGTTGAATTGTACTGCCATGCACACACACACAAACATACACACATGTGTGTGCATGTGCTCACATACATGCTGCTGTAGTCACACATACACTCATGCACACTCTAGTATACACATTCTTTCACATGCACACACTCATACAAGCACTTATGCATATACACACTCACATATGCACATACTTACATGTAAACTGTCACATGTAATCATCCATTCTCTCACATGTTCACATGCATATGCACACTCACACTTAAAGTCTCACACGTGCATATACGCAAATACACATTCACACACCTCTCTGCACATTCACAGACTCGCACACATACAAGCGCATGTACATGGAAACATAAATGCACACGTACAGAAGATCATACACACACATGCACAGTTATCCTCTTAAGTGCACACACATACACATACCTGCATGAACACCCTTACACATGTGTGAAAAATCTCTTGCACATGTGCACATGAGCACACATATATTTTGCCACCTCCTTTGCAGCCACCCCAAACTGAGCCTGGATTGGAGTGATGAAACTCCTAATTAGGTCTGTGAAATCTGGGAAAAAAAGGAGCTAGTTTCTCTTTCTTGGGAGGTTCACAGACCTCCAGAAGAATGTGCGGGTGACAAAACAACTCTATAGAGAGTCTTACTGAGTACCTGGTACATCAGCGTGTCATGGGGGGAGAGGAGGGATCTTGGTGCATCCAATAAGGTAAGACAGGGATACAGATGAGATGGGACTGAGTACAACAGGCACAAGGACCAGTGAGGCAGGTCCTGGACATCTTAAGAGACCCTAGCCTGAGGACTCCACTGCATGCCTGAAATATCCTCCACGTAGATCCTGTGTGCAACCTAAGGAAAAGGAGGTGCTGAGGGCAGATTCAGTTTGGATCACTGCAGCAGAGCAGGGGTTCCAACAGCAAAGAACTGCATTTGGGCAGGAAAATGAGAACCTGGCATATTGGAGTGTGTGAACTGAATTTTTTTCATTTTGAGACATTCAACCAATGCCTTATTATGCTTAAGTCAGATTCAGCAAGATTTTTTTTGGAGTTGGTGTTTCTTTTATATATTTATCTATTTGCCTACTTATTTACAATCAAAGAACATAAACCAGTATCACCAGCCAGTTAATCGAAGGTCTGGAGTTGCAACCAGCCGCCAGGCAAAGAGTCTTCTCTACCTAGTGAGGTCTTTTTTTTTTTTTTTCTTTCTGGTTTGGTTTGGTTTCAAATAAATATTATGGTGGAATACACACACACACACACACACACACACACACACACACACACACATACAAATTGACAAATTATAATAATCTGGTTTGATGAATTATTATAAATAAGTCACCCATGGAAATAAAAATCAGGCCAAGAAATAGAAAAAAGCTCCTTATAGTCACTATCATGTTCCTCATCTCCAAAAGTGAACATAATCCAGACTTCTGGTGCCAGAATTGGCTTAGCCCACCATGGGATCTTATATCAACGAGAGCAGGTGTGAGCCTTCTATGTTCGACATCTTCCACTGTCTCCATATCTACCCTTCTCTCTCTCTCTCTCTCTCTCTCTCTCTCTCTCTCTCTCTATATATATATATATATATATATATATATATATATATATATATATCTCCCCAACATACACAAAAAGCACTGACAATCTCAGTCAATTCCTATGAATTTCTGAAACAGTATACATTAATTTGTCCAATTATTTATTTTTAGTCCAACCATATTATAATAGTTTGGGACGGAGTCTTACCTATTTTATTCACTGCTGCAATCTCAATGCATAACAACGTCTGACATGCAGTAGGTCTTCAATAAATATTTGCAGAATGTACTAACTGATGATTTAGGCAGTGTCTCTAAAATATTTCTACAGATACACATTCTCAGTGTGGAAATGGGATTTTGTGTTATTTACCTGATTTTTATTATTTACACACTGTACCACGACTCAGATCACTTAGAAATGCCTTTTTGCATTTGAAGTTCACTGTTGACATTAGATTTGTTCCTTATTTTTAGATGCAGGAGGAGGGGCTTTTAGTTCAGGAGCAAACTTTTCTGTTGCATTATGGAAGGAAGCAGGGCATGGTGTAGACAAACGGGGACCCACACAGCAGAATGAGCTACTTGATCTCAAAGTCTTGGAGATGGGTCTGGGATCATTTTGTTGAATGGACCAGAAGTTGAGTTTTCAAAGTTAGCAATGAAGAGCGATATTTTCTTGTTCTTCTCACATCTGATGTTTCATGGAATCTGCTATCTGGTGAGGAGCCGAGTGCACACTCCATGAGTGTCTGCTTCTCAGTGTGCTTGTTCTCAATGAGATTCCAAAAATAGCAAACATATCAGGACAACAGCTGGCCACCCTCCACTCCCAGCTCCACGACCCACACTGAGGGACAAGGTTCACTCTCCTGGGATGACTGAGTAAAATAGAAGAATAAACAAACAAAAAACTGTGAACCTATTAGAGAAGGAACCCAAGAACAAGGATATTGTGCCACAAGAGTGACTTAAAAGTTTCCCATTCAATGTGGCCTCTCATTATGGTGAATTTCTATGACCATCATGCAGTTCCCTTGGCCAGTGTCATTGTGGAGAATAATGAAGTGGGCAAATTCTACACCCATTAGGATAGAATCAAGTACAGTAGCCACCTAGACCTTTCTGTCTTCTTTGTAGAAAATAATATTAAAGACCTCTTTAAGTTAGAAGTGTGTATTTAAACAGACAAGGACGGAGAAACAAGGAGCCAAAGTGGTTTGAAAAGTGATTTAAAATTGTTCTTCCTCCTTAAAATCATCTGTCTTTGTAAGATTCAGAATTTCATGGGAGGGTCAGTGAATGATACTGAGTCGTCACACAATCAAAAGGTCTTCCACTTTGCCTGTATTTTAGAACTTGAAGATCCCAGCAAACACAAACTCAGCATTCTCTGTATTAGACAGACTAACTGAAGGTAAAAACAGAGCAGCAGAGAAATAACTTGAGTTACGGAAAAGTGAGATGGAAAGAACTTTACCTCCTCCACCCAGAAAAGAAAGGCTTTGCCAGCTGTCTTGGAAGAACTCTGTATTTGTCTTAACAAGATGGAATCACGAGTTTAATGGACAATCCTGCTAGAAGCTGCAATTGAACTTCAAAGCAGAAAAAAAAAAAAAGAAAGAAAGAAAGAAAGAAACAATTAGGGTTAAGAGGACTGAACTAAAAAAAGCATCCATCTTCATACTCTGTTCAGATGGGAATGTGGGAAAAACATGAAACCAATAGAGCTATCTAAATCATGAGAGCTTCCCATCTGTTACATTTTATTTCTTATTATGCTCACAAACGCTTGCTTGTTAAATAGCCTCTAGGCCCATGTTAATACGAAGATTAGACGCATAAGTCATCTTAATATTGCCCAAGTGAGATAGGTGGCCGATCTACCCCTCCTAGGAAGAGATCAAGCCTGAAAATAAACACGATAACCCACAACACAACCGAGTAGAAAATGTCATAAAGCTTCTCTTTGTGAAGCTGCATGGGCGAAATAATTACTGAGTCTCTTTGTAGTAAATTTCTTAACCTCAGAATTTTTGCCATATTTTTTATGTTGTGAAATTACAAGAAGTTGACAAAAATAAATATGAAAGTTCTTCTTTTTTTATTGGGTTTTAATTATATCTGAGATCTAATGAGCCTCAAAGAGGGAAGGGTGGCGCTTTGATCTGCATATCATCCCAGCAAGTCCTGTGCTACTGTCAGCCCTTCAGTTAATCGTGGTTTATTTCTGGAATAGGCACTTCCACCACCACGTCCTTTCCTAACGCGACAATATGGCTACTTCATTTTCTACTGGAGGAATTCTGTTCCCCCTTTGAGTAACAAATCACTTTTTTACAGTGCCCAGGAAACAATATTAGAAATGTTTTACTTTGGATTCAGAGGGCTAAAGGATTAGGAAAGGATTAGAATGTGGAGGTGATCACATCCCACCTTTACCTGTGGGGGAATGAGGTGCAGCTGTGCCCAGGCCTGGGGACGGGGAGGTGCTTCCCAGGGGTAATCCACCCTCCTTCTAACCCAGGCTGCTCTCTCTCACAGCTGGATCCACTCCTGGGCCTGATCCTGACCCCCTTCCAGTCCCCGTACCAACCTGGGCTTTAGACAAAGAGAGCTTGAATAACCTCCTTTTTTTTTTCAATAGTTTTTTTTTTTTTTTTTAATAGTTTGAATCAAACTATTCTCCTTGGATCATCCATTGAGTTTCTGGGTTCAGTCCTCAACATTATTGTGGGGATTTATTTGTTTTGATAAAGTTTTATTTTTATTTTATTTAGGATAAAGTCATGGACACATATACACATACTTGACCATACTGACACCCACACAGTATGCACACACGTACACACACCGGCATGCGCATCTACACATGTGGCACATGTATGTGTACAGCACACACACAACTTGCATGTCACACATGTACATACCATGCATGTTCCTATGTATGTCACATGCCTATATACCACACACACTCGACACATGCACATTACACACATACACATCACACAAACACACCCTTGAGTTCACATGCACTATGTTCTTCCTCAACCACAGAAAGAGGCCCTGGATTCAAGCTCCTCTCAGTCAGGTGCTGACTGGCCCCATTTTCTATGGCACTTATTCTGATGCTCCTACTGGAACACCCCCATAGTGGACTCTGGAGAACCTCAGGGCCTGGCTGTGACCCATCACCCGGATGCTTGGGTCTCTCTGCTGCCTGTGAGTCTTGACCAGCAGCCAGGCCTGTCCCCCAGATGAGCTTGGGCTTCCCTTGGGATTCAGTTCATCCCACCCTCTTTCACCTGTTCAAACTGTAAATATGTACACTTGCTCTGATTAAAAACAAACAAAAACAAATCTGGAACACTCAAATGTCAATCTCTTTTGCTCGACATTAATAGTTCTTTGTCCAAAACTTGGTCAAATCTAAGGATCCATAAAGATACAGCCAAATTAACAAAGATGATTGCTCTTCAAAGGAAGTCTAAAAGAAATTATTTTGTAGGCCCAAACATATTTTTTTTTTTGGTATGTAGATAAAATTTAACTAACCAAGGTTTTATGTCATAAAAAGCATATGAGCTTAATTCAAGAGACTTCTGAGATAGAAGCAGACGCTGCATACTAAAATGCAAAAATTAAGACTTATGAGCCTAGAAGCTCCACTCGACACCCAGGCGTGAGGGGACTTCCCCGGTTAGACATCAGTGCACAGAGGTGTCCCTAAGAGTCACCAGTCCTCATGTCCCCAACGGGAAGCAGCGATACTCCCTGGGAAAATAATTTAAGAAAGTGAATAGACGGAATTGTCACCCTGTGATGGAAAGTCAACAGACAGGTGTTTGAGGGCGATGACAAAGCAGTAGGACAGATTCCGAATTTTTAAGAGTTTCTTTTTTCTTTTTTCTTTTTTTTTGACTTTACTTGTCAGAAATCTTTCTGGAGAGGAGTGCTGAAGATAGGATATCCCTCAAAATCAGAGGCAAAAATGAACTTGAAGGCCGTATTGCCCGCTTCATCTGGCAATCACAAGGAACCTGGGCAAGCTTAACGCAGTACTCACTAGAAAGTCATGGAATCAGAGGGAAGGGGTGTGCAAACTCAGGGTACAAGACGTTCAGCTTCTTAAATAGAAGCAGGTTGAAGATGTGGGGGGGTTGTCTCAAAAGGCCATGGTGCCAAAATGAAACCAAGAGAAGACTCTACAGGAATTCGATTAGGAATTGACTTAGCCTAAATATTATATTTTAAGCCAACATTTCTTTGTTGCAAGATGAGAAAGTGCATCAGTAAATTGTAAAACCCCCAAGTCACCCATTCAAGAAACGTAAACTGGGTGGAAGAGGACTTCAGGGAAAAGTACACTATGACCCTGCATTATCAGCTCAGCCTGGCCTGTGCTGGACACAGAGTGCCGTCTTTTAAGACATCTGCAATAAAAAGGGAGATACAGTAGAAAGAGCAGGAGCTAAGCTGAAAGAGATCAGTGTGTCCTTGGGAAAGTTATGAACAAACACTCTCTAAACTTATTTGGAAATCAGGAACAATAAGATCTACTTTTAAGCTTTATTACATTTAGAAATGCAATGATTGACAAGAAGTATGCACTCAGAAATGTTGTTTTTCCAGTCTTCTTGAAAATTTATGTGCAAGGGATTACTCACATGGTGGCATTGAAAATTTCAATCTAGTCCCTGTGTCCTTTCAATAGATTCCCTCTACTCTCATTAGTCGAATGTGTGTGTTAGGGAAGAAAGACTTTTTCCGACCTCTCTTAAGTTCTAGTCTGGGGGCCTGTGAATCAAACCAGCAAAAGATAGATTCTCAGGAGCAAAGGTGCTAATTCTTCCTTAATGTTTGTGTACAAGAGCGTTTTCAGAAGAGAAGTGAAACTCATGTAGTTAAAATTGGGGGATTGTGTTTTATTTGAACAAAGACAGCTTGGACTTCCAGGGACAACAAATCATGGAGAAGTGACCAAGAAATACAGGGGGGGGAACTAATGGAGAATGAGGATGATTTTAGCTGGGTATAGCGATACACACTTGTCTCCTTGTTGGCTCTCCATCTGTAAAGGTAAGAATCGCTCTCCTCCTCCTGGAAGACAAGGGAGGGTTGGGCACATTTACAACAAAAATATAGGACCTACATTTAGGAAGAAAAGAGGGAGGCATGAGGTAAGATAAAAACACAAAAATTAGGTTAAAAAGAAATATGAAGGAAGGCCAAGAAAAGAAGACTTTAATTGAGAAGTTCTGCATGCTTTTCCAGACCTGTCACTCCATAAGCCTCTTTTCCAGAACAGTGACTCCCAAATGGCTGAAAACTCTTTAAACCTACCACCAGTGCTCCAGAAACCACCTTGAGATTGTCGGGTGATACTACTCCTACATGCCTGTCCATGTCTGCCCCTCACTGAATTTCTTTTAAAAGAAGAGCCAGGAATTTCTAGAACATGTCTCTCTCTTTAATTTGCCCACATTCTGCCCCGAATGTGTGGATCTATTCCCTAAATAAACCTCTGTTTGTGCCTCCTGCTGACTGTGCCGAAGTCCTTTTCTATCACATCTGCCAAGAACCTCGCTGATTCTGAGCTGAGTTGTGCCTCCTCTCATAAAGTCCTCGGACGCTTCTTTGGAAACACTTCTTCTCCTACGGCAGGGAGAGATTTCTTACAGCTGTTGATCTTGAGTTACTTACAGATGGAAATAATCCTCATGCCAAAGTAGTATTTGGGGGTGGTACATTCTGATTCCCTTTTCCTACTTCATGTTCAATAGTTCAATTATGTTTGTAACTTACTCAGAATAATGAAGATCCAGAAGGATATTGCTGGAATGAAGCTTCTGGGTTTCTGCTTTTGAAAAACCAGCCTCTACCTCAGAGCAAAGCCTGTCCAAGGAAGGGGGCGTGACCCTTGTCCTTGGAAAGACTCACAGAGCACTCCTAGGCACATTCCCACCCTGCTGAGTTGTTTATCTACAAATCACAGGAGAGATCTGCTCACCAGGTGTCCCTGACTCAGTCAGGCTAGGTGGGGACCCATAGCAACCCCCTAGCAGCCACCAATCAGCATGAGACAGGGAAATACCTGGGATGCCAGGTGACCCCCCAGTAGTTTATGGAGGTTGATAACATGTTGGGAAACCATGTAGTTCAGCACTACACCCCTCTTGGCTTAAACCAATCAGTTCATATGAATCCCCCTCTTGTACTGACCAATCACCCCTACCCAACTTGTTCCCTCCAGTGAATGTGCTAATCATGTTTTAGAGTTGTTATTTGATTTTCCCGCGGTGTGTGGTGATTTGCTAAGAGATACTATGATGTATGGGAAGTCCCTGCCCTCTCCAAAGAATGTATAAAACTGCTGCAAACCCTGGGCTCGGGGCCTCTCAGCGTCACCAGTTGCTGTGTGCGCTCGGAGGACCGAGCTAGCTCGCAATAAACACCTCTTTGCTGCTTACATCGATCTTGGTCTCTGGTGGTCTTTTGGGGGTCCCGAATTTGAGTAGAACAACTTCTGGAGGCATCTCACAATTGTGCTCAAATACAATTCAAAGGAGGCTCTTAGAAGACCAGTTGCTCAGAATTTTTGCCCCATCCAATACAAGTTTAATGAATTTTCAGGTCAGTATTTTTAAAAGCAAAATTCATGTGTATCTCTTTGAGGTCTTGCCACATATTTTATTCACTGTAGTCACTATTATTATATTCTGGGGTGGTCCTGGCAGACTTGACCTCCCAGTAAAGATGAATATTAATATTGTTGCTATATGGGTTTTAATCTCCATATAAATATGGAGAAGTGCTTGCCAATTTGAAGTTTAATTAACCCTCTTAGAACAGTTTCCATCTAATTCACAGAGAGGTACTTAGTGTACAAGTGTTTACCAAATTATGAATATTAGAAATTGCAACTCACAAACTCTAGGATTCTAGTTTTACCAGGGTCACAGAAAATTATCTAGCCCACTAGACAGTACTAAAAGAGTAAAACTTTACGGAGTCTGGCTCCCTGCCCAACATTCCCATTCCAGAAAAACTTTTCAATCATAAAATCAGTGACAATAACAGTCTTTTCCTCCTAACAATGCCCTCTGCTATATCCAGTTCATAAATGTAGGATTATTAGTCTTTTCATACCCTAAAATGAATATATGCTCCCAAATGCATCTTGGAATAAAGAACCATAAAGGATCTGTCTTACTCATTGTGATCCATTCTCTCTCTCTTTTTTTTTTTTTTTTTTTTACCATTTCCACTGCTAGACACATAAAACATGTACATTTATGGAGGAATTAATTCCTTGTGCTTTTTTTCTCTTTCAGTTAGATATTTCCTAAGTACAGGCAGAGAAGGTAAGCTATCAATTTAAAGGCTGAAACACCACCAAATATTTTGAATCGACTCTAAACCAAAAATATACACAATTGAATGTTACTACATCCCATAACTGGAATTATTCTTGTTCCTGGCCTTTGCGGACTGAAGACCACCAGCTGCAATGAATTATGCTCAACTGAACAGTGGTTCTGTGACAATAATAAATGAGGTCCAGAATAACACCACAAAATATATATCCACTTGAAACCTGAGGTTAGATTTCAGGACTTGATGTTCAGCCTGCTTGGAATCTGCAGCCTCCAGATGCAGTTGACAGATATGATTGCATCGGACAGATGCTGGCTGGCTTGGATATGCCATAGTCTCTCTGCTTCGGCAATCAATCCTCAGCCTGGGATGGTTTTCAGTTTTACCCCTGGAACATCTCAAAAACTGTAGTTGAATTCATTGTCGATGGCACAAATAGGTTTCAAAAAGTATGTATGGTCTGATTTCTTAACATATAAAATCAATGGCACCATACTTCAGATAAATGATCTTAATCATTTATTTAACATTGATCTGATATCCAAGTCCACCAGGAAATGGTTTCGCCATCCACACCTTTTGATACAGCAACAAGTCAGCCCTGCCCTCTTCCTGAGCTCCTTTGACTTGAAAACACACGGTATGGATTAGGATCCAATCCGTAAAAGGCATTCACTCACCTCACCCCCACACAACTTTTCTCAAAAGACTCTCACTCCAAGTCAATCTCAAATACAGCTCAGGGTTGTTGCCTCCAGGCCATCCTGTCTTCCCAGAAACCTGTTTTTCTTTCACTCTGTGTTCCCACTGAGCCATGAGTGACCTTTATCTCTGATGAAAAACAAGACACAGCGTGTGTATCACTTCCAGGATTGAATGTCTCCAAATAGATAATACATATGCAATGTCTGCTCCGCAGAGATAGAGAAGAGATTGCTAGACAAAAAGAAAGCTTCAGGTGGCCAGGCTCCAACCATCTGATAGCAATTCTACGATTTCTTCTCATCTCCTTAAAATTTAAACCCACAGGTATTGTTTTAAAAATCAGGTCTATTTACTTAGGTTTATTTACTGCATCCTAAAGCCTGAATTGTGTTCAAAGGGAAAAACCCTAGCTCCCAATAGGACTGTTAGGAAATGCATCTATAAGGAGGTGTTACGGTTTATATAGGAGGTGACCCCCCAAAGCTCACGTGTGAGACGATTTGAGAGTTCAGAGGTGAAATGGTTGGAATAGGAGCGTCTTAACCAGTGCATTAATCCCTCAATAGGGATTCACTGGGTAGTAACCAGAGGCAGGTAGGGTGTGGCTGGAGGAGGTGGGTCCCTGGGGTGGAGCCTTTGGGGGGGCTTAGTGATGGGAGCCGTTTCTCTTCTGCTTCTCTCTGCTTCTCGGCGCCTGGTTCCCATCTGCTTTCCTCTGCTCAGCTCTTACACCATGATGCGCTGCCTCACCTGGGACCCTCAGGGATGGAATGTGGCGTCTATGGACTGAGAACACTGAAACTCTGATCCTCAAAATAAACTTTTCCTCTTCTAAAATCATTCTTGTCAGGTGTTTTGGTCATAGCAACAAAAAAAAGCTGACTAAAACAGGAGGTGATTCCAGTTAAACGAAGTCATAAGGCGGGGGCCCAGTCTGATAGAACTGGTGTCATGATAGGAAGAGACGCTAGAGTGTACAAGCTGAGAACAGACCCTGAGAGGACACAAAAGGTAGGTATCAGGAAAAAGCACACCTTCTGCAGTCTTGACCTGGAATTTCCAATCTCCGGAATTGTGAGAAAGTACATTTTTACTATTTAACTAATTTGGCTTGTGGTATTTTGTTATGGCAACCCTAATAGTCCACATGGGGATTTAATTAAGGTTTTCAGTTCTTGGTTTGGGTTTAAAATAAGTTGCAGTGTTCTACAATACAGCAGGGTGATTATAATTTAAAACAATCCTGTACTTTGTAAAGAACTAGAAAACAGAAGATTGTGAATCAAATGTATGAAATATGATATGTCAAGAGCTTTGTAATGTTTTGAACAACTAATAATAAAAAAATTTTTAAAAAATTGAAAAAATAAAATAATTTCACTTAAAAAATTCATTAGAATGACAAAACTGAAGATTATATCAAGAATTATAATTACATGACAAACATAAATATTATTTCATGACAAACATAAAATTTCTAATGTTGAATATTTACATATAAACCAAAAAGAAAACAGAGGATTGAAGGTTCCTATTGCAAAGAAATGTTTAAGGAGATGGAAATGTTTATTGCCTGATTTAATCCTTACACATTACATACACATATGCGATTATAACACTACCCCATAAATAAATAAATGTTTATACGCTGAGCAACATGAAACTTCATTTAAAAATAAATTTTAAAAAATGCAATAAAATCTTAAGCTTGAAAATATTTTCTACTCCTGATTATTAACAATAATTCTAGATTGGTAATAAGGTAGCAACAATTTTCTAAGGTTTCTTGTTTGTTTTTGTTTTTGGTGTTTTGGGTACTGGTAATCAAACCCAAGGGTGCTTAACCACTGAGCAACATCCCCAGCCTTTTTTATATTTTGTTTTGAGACGGGGTCTTACTGAGTTGCTTGGGGCTTCGTTAAATTGCTGAGGCTGGCCTAGAACTTGAGATTCTCCTGCCTCAGCCTCCTGAGTTGTTGGATTTACACTGTGCCCAGCTAAAGTTCCCTCTTAAGCCAGTTCTAGCTGTCTTTTGATAACAATACCTGGTCAATATAGAAAGCAATACATCTCACCAGAGAGATTTATACAAGCTCACAGAACACTGATGCCAACAGGCAGCTCAGGGGTTTTCAGGAGAAACTCAGACCTCCTGTGCAGTTCCATTCAGATGTCAATGCCAGGCAGAGGAAGCTTGCAATTCATCTGCCCACTTTCTTGAGGTTTGGAAGCAGAGGAATAAAGTTGCTGGTAGCCTGCTGTTTAGGTTCCAAGGCAGGGAGCAAAGACAAAGCCAGGGGCTATGACAGGTGAGAGCTCTGGTCAGAAACCCTGGCTCACAAGGAGACTCTTCAAAGCAATCTGTTCTGTTTGTCCTCTAGGAAGAAATGCCCCACTCCCAGGACCATGCTGTGAGAAGGCATTCCCTCCCTTGATCTGAACTCTAGGTAGGAGAGGGAGAGAAGCCTTCTGTGGGAGTTCCTCACGTCAAGTTCAATCCCACATTAATACATACTGAGTAAATATTACCTCCATGGCTCAAAATAACTCAACCCCAAATCTTCAGTTTAATAAATTTCAGGTTTGCAGTGCCTCAAGTGGCTTCCAAAAGCAAACCATCTCTGAAACCTCTGTGGATCTCCCACGGTCTCTTCATCAGAGTCCAAAATGATTCCCATCAACAATGCGTCCAAAAAATAATGATTTATAGAGAAATCACAAAACATTTGAGGAAACAAGACACAGTGAGCAAAAGTCAGAGAAATATTGGAGAACTGGAATTGCAAAGTTTGCAGATATTAAAATTAACATTTATAGAATTTAAATGCTCAACTGAAAGTGAGGTAAACAGATATAGAGGTTGGGCAGAAGGGTTTACAGTGCAACTAATATGATTCCATCAAGTGAGGAGGGAGATAATGGAAAAATAAATAACAGGTGAGAATTCTGCAGAACTAATGAAGGGCTCCACTATTCAGATTTAGAGAGTGCCCCCCCCCCAGGCAAATAAACAAATACCCACCCACAAACAGGCAAACTAAAGATAGGTTATTATAGGGAATGACTTCTCAAAGCAGCAAGGAAGGACCAAAATTTAAAAACATATAGTACAAATGAAGTAAGGAGAAAAATTAACTGTCAACTTTAAATTGTAAATTTAAAAACATGTTAGTACCTGTTTTGTGAATTAGTGTGACTCAAAAATGTATGCGAATTGACCAAAAAATGAAGGTTTTCTTCTTTTCAAAAGATGCTCATTAATGACATTTTTAAAGGATACACCTCAGGGAGACTGAGAATGATATAATTGAAAGGTCTCAGATTCTTGAAAGAAAAAAAAGCAAAAAAAAAAAAAAAAGAACAAATGCCAAACTGTTGAACATGAATAAATGTGACAGAGATTGAATATAAAACAATAACTGCTCAAAAGGAGTAGATGCAAAGTTAAAGTTGAATATTGGACATCATGGTATATACTGTGGGCAGAAAGCAGAAATTAGGGATCGACAAGTCCATGTATTTTTAAAGACAGGGCGTGGATACCTGTTTAATTATTAAAATGTGTAAAGTACCTGGCAAACAATAAAAGCAAGATTGCAGCAAAGAGAAAAGAGATGTGCACTAAATGAAGCAGTCCAATAAGTACTCTAGGTTTAGAAAATATATAGAATATATCAAAACTAGGGGAAATAGAATCCACAAAAGCTAGAATAGAAATATAATCTGATATCTTAGAAATTGCATTGCATATTCTGTGGCTCCACATTTCCATTAGAATATGAAGATTGTCAGATAAAATTCCAGCATGATAAGAGAATGAAAATTCAAATCAAGCCCAAAATTAATTAAAAGAGGAAGGCTTGACTACATTAAAATCAGGCAAACTAGACTTAAAGAAAATAGACTTAGGAAAATACATTCTGATAAACTTCCTAACTGATCAGGATGATATAATAATAAACATGTAAGTGCTGACAGAGCTGAAGGAGAATTTGTGATTTTCACCTTGTGACAAAGATGGTTACACATTGATGACGGTACCTGAAGTTTTTGTTGACAAAAACTAAATGAGGCATGGGAGATTTGGGTCATATTACTAACAAACATGATCTGACATCTGGTAGAAATATATGAAGTCCTCCATCCAATAATGAGAAATTTTACATCCACTTCAATTTAAAAAGGGAACATAAATATTGATCATACTACATCATGAATCAAGTATGAATACATTTTAGAGTTTCATCATTACGAAGTAAATGGTCTTTAAAGTGAAAATAAATTAGAAATCTACTACAAAATATTTAAAATAAATTACATTTGCATATTTAAAACAGTAGTCAACAATGCATCATCGATAAGAATCATAATGAAAACATAAAACACTCCAAAATACACATGAAAGTTCAAACACCTAGGCAAAAACACAATATGTCAAAAGAAAGCAAATTAGAAAAGCCTAATGAATGAAACAAATTGCATGTGAAATAATGAAAAGAACTTTGAGCTTCTTCAGTGGGAAAGTGCGAAATCTGAACAGTGTTAATGTTATTATTCCTCACAAATTTAACTCTCTCCTCTCAAAATATCTGTGTGTATATATGTATGTATGTATGTATTTATAGTGAGGATTGAACCCAGGGGTGCCGTACCACTGAACCACATGCCCAGTCTAGTATTATTATTATTATTATTATTATTATTATTATTGTTGTTAATTTGAGACAGGCTCTCACTGAGTTGCTTAAGGTCTCACTAATATGCTGAGGCTGGCCTGGAACTTGCGATTCTCCTGCCTCAGCCTCTGAGTCACTGAGATTACAGACATGGGCAACCACACCTAGGTCAAAATATTTTCATCTTCTTCTTCTTTTCCCTCTCCCTTCCTTCCTCTTCCTTTTCCTTTTTCTGGTGCTAAAATTTTCATTGCAGATTTTATCTGGACAAAATGAAGTCCTTTCGAATTCAGAAATGAGGAAAACTTGCTTAACAGTAACAAAATTCAGACACAAGAAAAGGCATTCTTAATATCAGGAAATAGATTTCAAATATTTAACATCTGAAAAAATAGAGCCTTTTGGTGCTGGTCACATGGGGCGGCGGGCGCAGGGGTGGAGGGGGTGGGGTGTTGTGCAGCAGGGTGGGCTCTGAAGACTGTGCTGCTGCAGGTTGCCAGGGCTGCTGTGGACAGTCTCTACCTGTTGCACAGGTAAGACCACCAGGTCTTGCAAGTGCTACATGGAAGCGCTAGGTTTGGCTGGAGCCTGGTACACGGCCAGGAAAACATCACCATCGTCTATGACTTCTACGGCCTGATCAGGCTGCACTTTATCCTTCTCTGGGGAGCAGGGCAGAGGAACCAAGCAGTACCAAAGATGGGCCGGTTCAGTGGTGCAACAGATGGAAGTGGAGAAGCCTACGCTGAAGAGTCGGCAAGCCGAGGTCTCCACACTATCCCGACGAGGCAGAGCAGAGAAGCTGTGGACAGTTGTCAAAGACGGCCGACACCTACGTGGTGGAAAAGGATGTCATAGTTGCAGAATTTAGCAGGGGACTCTTTTACTCTCTGAGGACAAGCTCTGGGACAAAATAAAGGTGAAGGTTGCCACCGCCAGTTGGCATGATGATCCATGGAGTGTCACCAGGAGTTTTGGAGGGAAAGAAAGGTATCATAGTCACCATCTCCCCTGTCTCCCCTGGCTCCTGCTGCACACCCACTCCCCGGACAGCTGTGTTTTCTGCTTCTAAGACTTACTTAGACCACCTCAGCGACTTGGCCACCCACAGGGATGCACCTAGCAGCTTCTGCATAGATGCCTGTGATGGTTGTCTTCACCAAAAGTAGATGCACATCACGCCGTCTCGACCCTGGGGGTTTCAAAAAGGACCACAGGATGCTGGTTCCACTCTATTCAGTTCCTTTTTGCACAGTATATGCTCGAGTGGCTCTGGGTGTGGGGAGAAAGCATTCTCAACCCCTGGTTAGGCAAGGGGGCCTTAGCCTGCAAAGCCTGAATCCCAGCGGTCAGTCACGTTTTGCCAACTCATGGTCACGCACAGCATTCTGACATTTGGAGACATGTTTCATTTATCTGATGTATTTTCTTTTTGACAGATGATCCAGTGTGCTGTCAGATTCATCCTTTGCAACGCAAACTTGGAAAGCCTGTGATAAACCTCTGGGGCCAAGTGGAGGGCCCAGAGTAAATCACCACCAAGGTGTGGGGACCGGTGAAATCGCCCGCATATCCTTGCTTTGCTCCCAGGCTGTGGAAGAGTGGCGTTGACTTCAGAGCCATGGCAACCTAACTTACCAGCTTTTAAATTTCAGATGTTGTGTTTAAAGGGAAATAGCCTGTTTTCCCCTTAACAGATGACAGACAGTCTTGGTTTTAAAGTGTTCACTAGGAAGATGGTTGAAGATTGTTATTTTGTAACTGAGATCACTGGTGTCAGCTTAGAAATCTGTGGCTGGGCTGCCCCAGACAGAGATGCTGTTCTTCATGAGGTCTCCCTAGACAACCCGAGTGCTGTGCTCTTTGCTGTTTGTGTCTCAGTGGCTTTACATATGGTTAAGTTACAGAAGAGTCTGGTCAGGGGTATAGAATGCAGAAGACCTAGGCTCTTCCTTTTCAAACTAGACAAGCCTGCTGGCTTCTGTCCTGTGGGTTTGCCGTGTCGGATGCTGCTTCCTCCATAATATTTTTGTTCTTCCAGCTCTGGTGGTGAGTGCGTTTCTAGATTTGGATATCTAATGAGTCACCTTTTAGTCACTATCTTTTGATTTGTAATTGTGGGTAAGTAGTGATTTCTTAACCCATGATCCATTTTATAACTGAAATTTTCCCCTTTAGAGTTTGTTATAGCTGGTTTTCATACACCTTGCTATGTGATATGATTCTATTCCAGTAGTATTATTGACAGAAGCACCAAATATCTGTGGAATAGCACTTAAAATATGGACAAATTATGTGTGTCATATATCTGTTGAAATAATGTTGAAAGTGCACTTTTGGTTCATGGAATCAATTAATACTTTGATTGGTGTGATGATAATTATGCACAAACCCCACAATATGGATCAGCATCAAAACCTACAGTGAAAATGTCTTTGATTCAGATTCTAAAAAGACAACCATTTTTTTTGGGGGGGTGACATACCGTACACTCAAAATTCATGTAAGTTTCTGTATGAATATGGTACATGTACAGATTTAAAATTCAGAGCTTAGTATTGGGCACTGCAGACACTGGTGTGAAATGATTCTCTCGCCTGGCATGCTTCTGTGCTTCAGCCTAAGCACATTTCTGTGTTGAACACATGAGTTTTTGCCTGTGATGTTGCTTGGCAGCATTTCCAGATGTGACATGGACTCAAGAAGCTAAATTCTGAAGCTCCTCTGCTCCTAATCATGTCTTCTCTTCCAAACAGAAGATGTGGAGAGCTTTGCACTTGGAGGCACTGTGTAGCAAAGGTTCTGGGGGAGGTGGCTAGGAGGCCTCTTGACTTTATGCCTCACTGATGGAATCTGCGGGACTTGGGATCAGCTGCAGTGCTTTCTCTAGCCACATGGTCAGATGGTTCTGTGTCAGGCTGTGTGCCCAGGGCTTCTGAGGCTTCTGGATCACGTGCAGAGGTGCTGCATGATGAGAACTGGAGAACGCACCTGGCAGCGAGGCTCTGAGTTCTACCCTTGGCAGGATGTGCTGAGATATGCCGACTGTGTGGATATGGTGCAGGGTCGTCCATAGCTTCAGGGAAAGAGCAAGACCCAGAGTGTCCTTTGGTTTTCTAGCTTTCATAAAATACCACCATCAAAGCTCAAAATTGAGAGTCGATGGGGCCACTGTGGATGGGATCTCTTATTAAGGATGTGCAAAATCTGAACTTTTGAAACGTGATCTAGGAGTTGAAAATGTAACAATAAAAGCATTTGTTCTGTTTCCTCTGGGGGGAAAAATAGAAGCTTTTATTTTGTCAGAGATTCTATTTGATACTACATCATCAGTGTTTTCTTTAATTTTTACAAAAAACATAATAATGGTTTAATATTGCCCACATTTTACAGATAAGGAAGCAGAACGAGAGTTTATGTAATTTTGCCCAAGGTTCAGGGCCAATAAATATTCTGTGCTAGTATGTTTTTTCCCTGGAATTTATTTACTCAGACAGTGAACTTGTATGATTTTTACCAATAGCCTAAGAAATTGGCTATACAGAGTGAAGAAGGGGAATAGAGAATTTTATTACTTTAGAAGTAAAATTGCCTACAGCCTTCAGTGAAATATAGCACAGTGAAAATATTGCTTCCCTGTTTTATTGGTTTAAATAAACTGAAAATCTTGGTAAGAATAACCAAACAAGCAAAATCTTAAAGACAAAGTTTGAACCACAACAAAATGAAAAGACAGTACCAGAAACTAAACACAACCCTGAGGAAAGGCCTCAGTTGCAGTGAAAATAAATAGGATGTTGGAAGAGGGAGGTATTCAAAGCAGACTCAGACTCATGCAGATCTCACAAAGGACATAAATAGCCAAAGGCAGTCAAGGCTGAGATACTTTGAAAAGTTCTGGACATTCAGTGTTCTTGTAGCTTTATGCAGCATCCCTGAGTGGTGGAGTGAGTCAGGTGAAAGAAGGAAATGGAACATAGAACAAGCAGCTGCCTCTTGGTGCATGGGAAAAAGGGAAAAGGTAGCAATCATCTACCCAACTGCTACTCTTGGTTTTCTGCAAAGAATTAAATCTTAATCATCCAAGGAAAAATGCATCAAGGATCCTCAGAATGAGGTTGGAAAACAAATGATGAAATGATGTGCAGCCTGAAGGGCTTAGACAGAAGGGTACGCACGTCACAACATGCTTGGGCACGCATCTAAAATAATCTGGAGCGACTGGATATCAGGATGGATAAATCAAGAGGTATGAGATGAATTGAATGGCAACCATAGACTCTAGGTGGTAGATACACAGGGGTTAACTGTACTTTGTTTTAAAAAACATTTTGATATATATCTCAGTGTTTTTATAATAAAATGTCCAGTACAGAAATATATTAAAGAAGTCTTTCTTTTTAAAAAAATACTCAAAAGGCAATAAGTAGACAGAAAACTGTTTATAAATAATTTTTAAAATCTCCAGCAACAATTGGCTTCAGAGCTCTCGATTTTCAGTTGAGATGGCCTCCCTCCAAGCCCCCAAAACTCACATTTAATGACAAATCCTAACCAGAGGCAGTTGTTATGCAACTTGTGGGAAGTTATTGAAAATATAAAAAGAAGGAATGAACAGAGAAAACCAAAGAGAAATGAAGAAAATCCACAAGGAGAGCTGTGTTCTGATGAAAACATGCAAACAAACAAAACCAACAGCAAGAGCATCGTTTCTCCATGAGAAAAAATACTGAAATTATAGAAAGTCCTATTTAATGTTACATTAACATATAATATTATTTAAAGAGAATTTTCAAAAAAATTGTTATTGGTTACTCTGATAACTACAATATATTTAAATTATAAAGTTTCTTTCAAACAATGGCTACAACATGATAATCAATGAACACAATTTTTTTTCTGAGAGAGAGAGAGAGAGAGAAGTTTTTAATATTCATTTTTTAGTTTTCGGTGGACACAACATCTTTATTTTATTTTTATGTGGTGCTGAGGATCGAACCCAGCACCCTGAGCATGCCAGGTGAGTGCGTTACCGCCTGAGCCACATCCCCAGCCCCAAGAACACATTTTTTTAAAAGATGAAAATCCAAGTAGCACAGATCAGAAAAGAAACAGAAGAAAAACAGAAAATCATTCCAGGAATAAAATAAGTATTAAAAGAAGCAATTGGGAGAACGAACTTTTGAGAACAGTCAAGACAGTTAACAGAAATGGCTTGAGAAAAATGTGTGTCATAAAGTGGAATGCGATCATAAAATATTTCAGGATAAAAGATAAAGTGATAGTTCTAGGAGACAGACAAATGATCCTTTTAAAAGTCCAATCATATCCATGAAGCAGCTCAGAAGAACAATGGGAAAGAACGTTTATTCCCACATGCAACAGAATACGATTTTTCTAACATTAAGACAGCCTCGAGTCTGCAGGGAGAAAGTTCAGACTTGCTCAAGGAAAAAATGATGCAGAATCACCACAGTCACTTGGCCACACACTAGTTTAAAATATAAACACAGAACTCCTTCATCCTAAGAGAATATACATCCTTTTAGTCATTTGGTTTTCGTTTAAAAAAAAAAAACTCATAAAGGAAAATTTGATATTTTGTTCACACTCAGAAATCACTTTCAAGGTCTACAAAATGCTACAAAAATCAGAGCATGCAAACAAGTCAAAAGAAAATGTCATTTCTATGATTAAATCCCTTTATCACATGTAATTTTATTAGCCATCTACATTATTTAATTGTGCTATTTAATTACATGATGTGTGGAGTTATTAAAATCATTTTTTTTACTTACAGTGATTCGTGTGTGTAGGTAAAATGTGAAAGAATCATGGAGAGACAGTGTTTCCTGAGAGCCACAGACACACAGGATGTGGGTTTGCTCCTGGAGTCGCCCTCTGGTGTCTGGTGCTTCTAACTGCACCACAGGAGTGATTGGAGGACTCTGTTTCTCTCTTCTTAACTGAAGATTGGGCGTCTTTCTCACCCACCTGAGGTCCTGGCCCTTCAGTTCTCCATGTCTGTCTGCCTTCCAGCTGCTTTTCTCCTTCTTCAGAAGCTGCTGCAAGACTTTGGTTAAGTGATACAATAATTTATATATTTATTCTTCATGTAGTTGGCATCCATATGCAATATTTATGAAAGTTATAAAGCATGACTAAGACATATCCACAGAGGGAGGCAGTTTTTCCTGTGGTTATTTTTCAGAAGTTTGAAAAGTATTCATTAAATCTCAGAGAGAGAGAGAGAGAGAGAGAGAGAGAGAGAGAGAGTGAGCGCAAGACCTAAACACTCCATGTAAAGGAAACATTGATTTTAAATTTTTTTTTAAATCACAAATGTAAATATGTCTCCATAGAAAGTTATTCTTTCAACCATATGTGGAACACATTTATCCTAAAAAAGTAAAAAAAAAGAATGCTATAATGAAAGCTCAATATCTAAGTGAAAATTTAAAAAAAAATAGATTAAGTATTAGGAATGGAGAAGAATTCTCACATTTTAAGAAATGGAAAATTACACCAATTTTTAATAATTCTCATTAATATAAAAATTAATCTAAACGACAGAAAAACTTAAGTAGTTGTCCAAAGCTTGACAATTTTAAAATTAATTTTAACTGATACACTAAAAGATATTAATCATACATTTTAATGGGGTACCATGGAATGGTTTGATACACATATACTTCTGCAACATTGAAACCAAGTTAAACGCATTTATCACTTGTATGTGGTGAAAATTTTCAGTCCTTTCTTCTAGTTCTCTGAAATGTATGGTACTTCATCATTATCTATAATCACGTACTATGCAACAGCACATCAGACTTCCTACAGTCATCCAGATGTAACCAATGACCCATCTTTCCTCATTCCCCCTACTCTCCTTCAATGTCTGGTAACTACCATTCTACGTTCAATTTCTATGAAATCAATTTCTTTATATTCTACATATGAATGAGATCATGCAGTATCTATTTTTCTTTGCCTAGATTATTTCCCTTAACATAATGACTTTCAGTTCCATCTTGTTGCCACAAATGAAAGGATTCCATTCCTTTTTCGGGGCAAATAGTATTCCATTATGTATCTGTAATTCATTTTCTTTATCCATTCATTAATTTATGGAAAGCCAAGGTTGATTCTGTTTCTTGGCTATTAAAACTAGTGCTTCAATTAATTTGGGAGAGTAAATGTGTCTTTCACATACTGACTTCATTCCCTTGGTATATATGCCCAGAGTTGAGATTGTTGAATCATATGGCAATTATATTTTTAAAATCATCACAATTGTAAATATTTAGAAGCAATATAAATTTATATCCATGAAAGAATGATTAAATTTTACACATCAATCAGAAAGCATATTATACTGTCTTTAAAAACAAAACTCCAAAATGTAGAAAATATGTGAAATACATATGGTGTGATACTGATATGATATTGTATAACTGGATCCCAAATTCTCAATGTCTGCTAGAAAGTAAATCTAAGTAAAAGGGACAATGGAACAAAGGGCAGCTATCTCAGAAATTAAAAGATGGTCTAATAATGAGAATTCTGCAATTAGGTCAAGAATGTACAGGAAAAACTGCACAAAGGTGACGGAATAAACACACAGGGCTAGTCGTACTGACATGGCTAACAACAAGCCCCAGAGAAGGCACACGCTGTGTTCAGGACCAAAGTGAGCTTAGGAGCAGATCATCATTATTATTAGGCATGTCTTTGTGCCCTGGCGTTTTGAAATCCGGGGTGCTTGCCGATCCTGGAAGGACTGACTTCTCACAGCCAGTTAATCTCTGGAGATCTGAAGCCCTCACCTGCAAGCCTGGCCTTGATACGTACAACAACTCTCCAGAAGCCCAGCCACAACCACCTCCAGGCCACCACAGCCAGCCCTGATCTCCCAGGGCCAGCACTAGAGAGCTAAGCACAGACCCCGCCACCCAGAGCCTGCTGAAATGATCCAAACCAGCTGTCCTGCTCGCCCACTGCTTCTGGTAGAAACCATCATAAAGTCCATGGCCCCATTGTCCTTCTGCCTCTTGAGTGACCTTTGTGCACCCTCCATGGTGTGCTACGTCAATTCCTTGCACAAGTATAAACCTGTCCCTTCATGACAGTCATTTCCATGTCTGTCCATTTTATCATAACTGGCTTAAATGAATTCTAAGCACCTTTTCCAACAACCACCTGTATGGAGGAGTAAATTCATAATAGAACAGATTTCATGCTGTTAGCAACTATAATTATGAGCAAAATAAACAAAGAAGTAAGCATAGATGAAATCTGCTTTTAGTGTTCTGAAGAGTAAATAAAACGTAGGATGATGTTTGAGGGGTATAAACATTTGAAGTAAGCAAGGAAACCACACAGAATTAATTCCCTATATCTAGGGCTTCAATCTGGAGATGATTACAGTCACAATATGGCACAGATGATTTAAAGAGTAGGGGAAACATTATTTTCCTGGCTAGAAAGACCAGAGCCACTAAAGAGTGATAGAGCAAATTTGAAAAGGAAAAAAAAAACATTAAAAAAAAGGATAATTCCAAATTTTGTATGAGTTTTGTGTGTATCTGTATATAACACTAAATCTCTGATTGGTTCTACAAGTGCTGTAGCAGATTGCAAAAATATCTAAACTGTTAGTCATGTTGCTATTTAATAAGATAGAGTTTTCAGTTTGAATCTAACCAGGTAAATTGGCTCTTAAAACAAATAGATCAACAATCTTGGAAGGAATATAACAAAATCCAGAGCTTCTACAACAAAATATTCCTAATGTCTGGAAAATAATCCAAAATAACTCAATATATGTACAAGCAAGAAAATGTGATCTTTTCTTAAAGGGAAATTCACAATTCACTTAAAAATAATTTCTTGTGAAACAATTGTTTTCCTAAGCAGTTAAATAATAGCATACATTGGAAAATAAATTCATTGTATTGGTGAGATGTGAAAACAACGTATATCTTTTCTTGAACTAAAAGCTCTCAGTGTGTGAATGTTTGCACATATGTGTATATGTATGACACAAAGTCAGAACTAAGATTTCCTAGCCCTAACCATTCCTGAACAAAGTTTCAAGGTCATAGTCATTTATAAAATAACAGTGATACCTACAAGTTGTACGAATAACTTTATGTTTTGTGTAAGTACACAGGAAAGTAAAAAACCCAATGTGCTTTTAACAAATAGATATTCTTTTCTGTTAAAAATCCCACTTACAGAATGATATCATGTGATCTGAAATTCCAATGATCTGCTAAACTACCAGTTTTCTAGTTTTGAAGATGAGCTATTCCTGCTTTTCAAAGCAAAGTGAGGTGAGATGGCACCATGATCCATCCCCAAAGTGTTAGTTTAATGGAACTCTCCAAATCACCCAGTAAAAATGTCTACAGTCCATACATTTCTCCACCAAATTGTATATTGAAGATATCTGTTGACATAAGTTTGAGTAAACTACTCACAAAGCCATCTTTACAATTGAACATAATAAAGAAAGAGTTATTTTACTTGCAATATAAATTTGCCATAGGTCCTATTGTATGTACCACAAATTTTATATAAAAAATAAGCAACTGAAAAATATCTTGCTTTTAAATTCCTGTTTCTATTAAAATATTATGATTTCCATTACAGTATTCCCATATCACTTACATATAATAAATGTTTTACTACACCTTAAAAATTTATACAGATTTCAAAAGCAATTCAATTTCTGAGAAAAAAAAACTCATTCTACTTTCTATGTTTCCTAATTAGAATACTGATTTCATTCTAATATTTCTGTTAATATAAAAATGGGACAACTCATCTCTAGTTATTATCTTCAAAAAGATAATTCATTGAACCGCAAATTAATTCAGCATTTTTTAGGGTTGGAAAAATTATGTCAAAGATCCTCATAAAGGCATAGACTACAAAAGCTTATTATTTTTTCTAAAGTGAGCATTATGGTAGCGATTTAAGAGGTCCATTTTCTGTTCAATACTACTCATGTGTCCTGGGAAAGTTAATACTCTGGATCTAACTCAAAATGGTAATCTGGTGTGTGGTAGGATGACCATTAACAGGACTGACTTAAGGTGTAAGTGAAAATCATAGCTGTCGTTTCCGGGCGACTTTCTTTTATGGCTCTCACTTTCAAAAAAGGTAGACGAACTTTGAGATTGACCTCCACTGAGGCCTGAAGGAGAGTGGACACTGTGGTATTTGGAACTTCCTCTGTCCCCAAAGCTATAGCCGTAGGTAGAGAAAGCCCAGGATACCTGGGCATGGAGTCCTTGGGCTCCCCTCCCAGATGGGCTTCTGGCTTCATCTCAGGGCGGACTTGGCCTGAAATCTGGCTGACTGGACCCCAGCTCTCCTGGCCTGGTCCCTGACAGCATCTTGGCTCTAACCTCTGCTGTTGTTTGTTGGTTGGTTTAAGAATTTCTGACTGCAGCTTTGTGGATCTCTGCTGTAAGACCTGATGTGATTTCCCACCATTGCTTCCTAGAAACTTTGGCCCCTCTGTTCTTCCCCCATCCTCCTGGATGCTGATGCCTACCGTGCTGGGTAGGTCGGGAGTTGGCTGTGGCCTTTGAACAGGTCAACCTCCTGCCTGGAAAGCCTTCCAGCTAACTGTGCTGGGTTGGGGCGTCTTCATCCCTCCCCGTTCACTGAGCACCGGGTTCACGTGGATCACCACACTTGACTTACACAGTAGGTGGGGTTTGGGAAGACTGGTCCACTATCACCCATATCCTCATAGACGACTCACCTTATCTGAAATTCTAGCAAATCAAATTGCTGCTTAGATTGATGCCACATTTTCAGGTTTGCTCCCACAGTATTCATGAAGAGAAAAAGGATACTTGTTGACATTGATGCTAACATTCAGAAGAGTCCTGAGGAGATGAGACAAAGGGTGGTAGGTCTGATTCACGCTTTCCAAATATGTATCTTGAATGTATGCCACATAAAGTCTCGGGGCTAGAAACGGTGAAGGGAACACTGAGGAGCAGTGGTCCCAAATGAGCCAAAGTGTGAAAGAGCACACACTTGGTGCAGCATGCTAACGGTAAGGATGTAACCTGAGGACGGCACTCGTGCAGCTACCTCCCAGTTCAACACACAGACACTTCCACCTCCAGAAAGACCTACCACACGGCACACTCCACCGCACCTTGACTTTTATTTCTGTCATCATATTCTGCCTGTCCTTGGGTTTCGCAGAGGTGGGATTTCTCCATAGATATTCTTTTGTTTCTGGCTTCTCTTACTCCATACTAGGCCTATGAAATTCATGTATGTCCTTATGTCTAGAAGTAGTTTTTTTTTTCCCCCTGTTTCAATGCTGTTTAGTTTTCCATCATGTGACTATGCCATAATTAAGTTCTTTTACCATTGATAGAGGTGTGGGCTATTTCCAGTTTGGGGCTTTTGTAAATAAAACTGCGATGTATATTCTTACGAATGTCATCCAAATATTTCTCTTTTACTTTCTCAGGAGTGACAACAAAAATTATTTAGGACCACTTTTTAAATATTGATTCACTTGTCCTACTGTTCTTTGGAAGAGTAGATATAAATTGTTGCAAGGTGATGTGTTACTAACTACAATTAATGTTTAAACCACTTTAATTTCAAAGAGCTAAATCTAACAGCTGAAGCAGACATGCCCATCAGTTTGCTCCTTCGCTCCTCCCTCCCTCCTCCTTAACTTTCTGAGAGTAGGATGCCCAGTCACTCCCTCTGCTCACACAACCTCAGCCTGAACCTTCTGACCACAAGAACATCTCTTTGCACAATCACAGTGCAGTTATAAACTTTAGATAACACAGATGCCATGCTATTATCTAATATGCAGTCCATTTTCAAATGTTGCTGATGGTCCCGATGCTCCTTTTACAAAACACTTCCCTATTTTTCCCCCAGGATGCAGCCCAGTATCACACAGTTCATCAGGCTTCCTTGTATTTTGGAACACCGGGGTTTTGGGAGAGTGTAAACCCATTGCATTTTAGAATGTTGCCCTTTTGTTTCTCTGATTTTTGTCTCATGGCTCAATTTAGGTTATGCCTTTTTAACACGAATAGTTCCACAGTATGGTAGGGTTTTTCTCCATGCATCACACCAAGTGGTATTTGATATCGTTAACATCAATATACTCAGCCAATAACTAACATTACTGATAATGTTAATTTTGATCGCTTGGTTAAGAAGCTATCTTGTAGCTTAATAATCCACATATTATAACATTCACATGCTAAAATTGTTTCAGTGTGGATGTGGGGTGCTCCCCCAAAACACACGGGTAAGACGATGCAAGAAGACTCAGAGGTGAAATGATTGTGTTGGGCAGCCTTAACCCAATCAGCAAATCAAACCCTGATAGGGATTAACTAGTAGAACTAACGGCAGGTAGGACGTGGCTGGAGGAGATGGGTCATTGGGGCTGTGCCGTTAAGGTCTATATTTTGTCCCTGCTGAGCCCATCTCCCTGCCTCTCTGGCCCAGGCTTCCTGGTGCGATGCCTTCAGCTGCTTCTCTCCACCACACTCTTCTCCCATGATGTTCTGCCTCACCTCAAGCCCCAAGGAAGGGAGTCGGCTTTTCATGGACAGAGACGCCTGAAATTCTGAGTCCCCAAATTAACTTTTCTTTCTTAAAATTGTTCCTGTCACATCTTTTAGCCACTGCAGCAAAACAGCTGACTAAAACGATAATATAGCAATATAATTTTAAAAAACAGAGTAAAATAAAAATTCTGTAGGGGAAATTACTTCATATCCAGATAACATTTCCTAGTAAGATTTGAAAATGAACAAGTGCATGAGAAATATCACGCTTCTTGAAAATAGATACCCATTGTTACCATTCTGACATAGAGGTATATCCTCTGGAAATTTTTTCTTCCCTATAGATTTTTAGTCATTATAAAAATAGGATTGCATTTTATGAAATCTGTTTTATTAATTCATACAGTAAATATATGTCCAAAGTAATAATAAAACACGGGCAAGATCTTTAAAAGGCAGCATAAAACATGTTAAAAAGGAAGGAATTCGAGACATTATTTATGAGGCACATAGGTATAATATCATTGTTGCTTATGCTTATTTGTTCACATCTTTTTCATCCTTTATGAGATTTAACTGGATCTTGACCAAGTCTTTCCCTGTCTTTTGGTGACTCAGTTTTTCTGTAGATGTCCATTTATCAGTGAAACTGATATGATTGATCAGGAGGTACATCTGAATATTTTGGTGGAAAAGATGATAAGTCTTAGCAGATACTAGAATGTCTTGGTGAAGTGCTCAATAATCTGACACGAGACAGCCTGGCTAACAGGAAATCAAGACAAAAATAGAAAAACTATTACTTCAAATCAGAGCAGTTGAGCATGGGTGTATCAGAGGGGAGAGAAGAGCCAACCCACATATTAGCAATATTCCTCCAGAAATTCTGGCACTTTTGAAGGGATATTATTGGAGAAGGAAAACATCATAGTAAGTAGGGAAACCATAAGCACATGGCCCACCCGAGAGTCCCCAGAGAGACTCAGTCTCCCAGTACATATATAATGGGGCTTGAGTCAATTTCAGTGACTCTAACAGCCTGGGCCACCTCATGTTGACTTCAGTCCTGAGCCGTGGGGGAAAACAGTGAGGAGAAGTGGTCAGTAGAGGTCTGAGGAAAGACATGGGCTATTCTGGTTGTCAGTGATCTCATCTATCATCTAGGCGCTTGTGGAGAAAAGTGATAACCTTGTTCTTAAAGTTTTCCATCTACAACGTAGACAGAAGACCACCAGACTTATCTAAACTACAGAGTTGTATAAAGGCCAAACAACTACGTTAGAAAAGTGTGGACTTGTTTAGAGTGAAGGGCCTCTGGGATCAACTGAATCTGGAGCCAGAGGTGATATGTCAATGTCCATGACCTGGGTTCTAATCTCTCTTTGTCTTTACAGCCAACGGTTTGGTTCTTATTCATATTAAGGCAGGTTCACACCAGAGTGCAGGAAAAGAATTCATCCTTCCTCCCTGAAACTGTGTGAGGATGACAATATCTTTCATCTAACTGTGCAAGCAGAAACTCAGGAGTCCCCCTAACCTGACCCCCCCACCTCCACATCCATCCTGTCAATCGCAAGGCCAATTAGCATACATATCTCCTTTCCAGTCACCACAAGAACTTTA